>NC_059076.1:88172286-88801056 GCF_020497125.1 Mauremys mutica
GCCCACAGACAGCTCCCTGCAATTTATTGTACAAGTAGGTGACTTCACTTGTTGCCATTGCACAGTGCATGTTATTAGTGGGTGTATTAGAACAAAACTGCTCATCTCAGAACTTAATCTTATACTGTATATTTTATTCTAGTACATTGACAGATACAGTGGTAAATTCAGTGCCAGCTACAGTGAGTAAACTCCCTGCCTGCCAATACTCAGACAGGGCCTCTACACTATGTCACAGCACTGGATTAGTTACAAAAGAAGCTTGTGACTAAGACTGCATTGATAGTTGTGTGTACTTATTACATGCATAGGCATTTGTTCCACTAGATTTCTGCCGTATCAGATTTTGTGATGAATCTTTGATTCCCTGGGTCAGTCAGCATCACAGGTGAAACAAGTGGTTTCAGAAAGATCGTAGGATCTCACTCACACTTGTTAAAACAAGTACTTGGTAAATAAGCAAATAAAATACTCTGTCCAATGTTGCTGCTAAATTCTAGGTAACACTGGGAGGGTAACCTAGGCCCCACATATATTTTAGGTGTTTACAAGTTTCTATATAGTCTAATATCCAAAATGTTACTGTTGTTTTTTCAAATAACAATCTATTTTGTTGCTAATACAAGAGAAGTGAAAGTGATTAAAAATTATTATAAGTACAATTGAATAGTTATTTTCATATTCCAAGCTAAAGGATATGTTAAAATGTAAACAAACAATCTAAGTGATTAAAAATGAATTAATGTTAATATTCTTTCATGTTTAACACTCTAGGTCACATTTCTAACCCAGGTTTTAAAAAACAGTTTAACGAAAAACTCTAATTGTAATCTGACAGTGTCCCTTTAGGTACAACGATATTTGCAAAAGAGATTTACAAAATATGGGCCTGATACTGCAGACACTTACTCATGTGAGTAATCCCATTGACTTTAATCAGACTACTTTGAGTAAGGGTTTGCAGGATTGGGCTTTTTATGTTAATGAATATAGGGTTGGGGGGACGGACATTACTAAATTGATGTAGATTGTTTGGCAAAGAAAAAAGAAACCGCTTAATACTAGGTAAAAATCTCCTAGAACTAGGGTGACCAGATGTCCCAATAGGGACAGTCCCGATTTTGGAGGCTTTTTCTTATATAGGCTTCTATTACCCCCACCCTCTGTCCCAATTTTTCACACTTGCCCTCTGGTCACCCTACCTAGAACAGCTCTGCCAGATAGCTGAATTCTTAATTCAAGTCTGTTACTTAATCTGTCTGCTGAGCTACTTCCGTAGATAGTCAGGTGCTGGCCACATGTTGCCAGAGAATTAGAAAATAGGGGAGGAGTGATATTACACAATTATCCAAACATACTTATGGCATACACCTCCTCCGAGCTGACTTTTCAGTTGCAGGCTAACAGGAGCAGTTATTTAACTGAGAATTATGTCAACAATTCACACAAGAGCACGCAGATGGGTGCATGGCTAAGGAGTAAATACACAGAAACTGGCTTGTAAAACCCCAGGCTGCTTCCACTTTCCTAAGGGCTTCTTTTTTAGCATGGGTTATTATTTTATAGGTCTCTTACTTTAAATTAATTGTAGTGCAGTCTACAATAGCTTGGTATCACTAACCCGCAAAGATTTCATAGAATCAGTTGTTAAGGTCTCCTTTCAGGAATGCACTTTAGCATATACTTAAATCCATCCGAATTCCGCATGTTCTAAGCCCTGCCCCTCAAAGGGATTTAGGTGCCTAACAGGGCTGGAGGAAAATGCCTACCTCCTTTTGGGATTCACAGCCATAAACACACACCTGGAGGTGACATCTAAGCCAGTTTTTGGAAAATGCTAAACCAGGAGTCCCCCTTATAACCTTTAGTCCAGTAGCTGGGGTACTCACCCTGGATGTGGGAGACCCCAGTTCAATTCTACCCTCTGTCTGATGTGGAGGAGGGATTTGAAGCTGGGTTTCCCCCCTTCCTACAAGAGTGCCCTAATTGCTAGGCTATGGGGTGATCTGGTTGGTTCTCTCACAATCTCTCCTACTGGAGCCGTTCCACTGTGTATAAATAATTAATACAGAGAGGGGAAGAGACTCAAGTTCAGATCAGGCCTCCACATCGGGGGGGGAGGGGGGGTTGTTGAACCCAGGTGTCCCACATCCTAGCTGAATGTGCTAACCACTGGGCTAAAAGTTATGAAAGGGGTGGGGGAGTGGGTGCAGGCACCACCCCTGCCATGTCTTCCTCTGTGCATTTTGTGTGGGTTTAGGGGTTAGAGAGAGGCAGGGCAGGACCCCGAGTGGGGTTTAGGGATGAGCTAGGCGCCTGGTGCTGAGACTGAGATAACGATGCATACGTTCACTGTCAGAAACTGAGATACCTAGGGGACTTTAACAGTGGAAATTTAGATGCATGTAGGGTTAGGCAGCAGCTGTGTGGGGGTTTTGAGGATCTCAGTGATGCCTAAATATTGGACTTAGGCACCTAAAGTGGCTGTTAGGCATCCAAGTGCTTTTGTGGATCTAGCCCTAAATACTTTCCTGAATCAATCTGGGACCTAATCCTGGAAGTTGTAGAGCAGAACCAGCAGATTTCATTAGTTTCATTGAGAGTTGTGGCACTCAGCACCTCTCCAGATCAAGTCCTATGATTGTACAGTGACAACCTGAGAAGAAATTATCATAATAAAATACTGTTTTACCCATGTAATGCAGCAGGTGGAAACAGACCCCCATGAATCTGTCAGGTATTTCATAGACTGCCTTGTGAACACATATTGAGACATCTCTGTGCCAATATGTGCAATTTTGTCTTTTAACATTAGGGTCAAATTTAGAGCAAGTGTAAATGGGTACAACTCCGCTGATTTCAGTGGAGTCATGCTTAGCTACACCAAGTACCCAAAAGGTACTTTTCAGCCAGGCCAACAAAACACAAACTCATCCTTGAGATACTTTTTGGCTCTTGTTAAACATTTTTGTTAAATGTGAAATTTTAAGTAACATTTCACACCATAACTTTTAGATGACTCTTCTGATTTTTACCCAACTTTCCAGAAAAAAACTACGCTCAGATGAGCTGTGACATACAAAACTTCAGGAGGACCAGTTGTTTTTGAGGAAAACTGGAGAGGGGCTAAAATTGGACTTATAATGGAAAGCTGGCTTCAACCTTAATTTTGATGCAGCTACTACTGCGCTATAGTATTTTTAAATGGAGGGTATGGAACAAATAAAAATACAACTTAAGTTATTGTTCTTCTTAACAAAGGTGTGTATTTATTTTGACAGAACATGCATTTTTGTTGACAGTAAATACATTTAATGAGTTTAAAAGTTTTTTTTAAAAAAGAAATACTATCAATCCAGAACGCCAGACAGATTAGATCATAGCTGTGGTCTAAATCAAATGTAGCCTGATGTTTCTTAAAATTGTATATAATTGATTTATGCCAGTATTAGTCTATAGATTTACATTCTTATGCTTCTTTTTCATTGTCAGTCATACATGATCGAAAGTAGTAAAACATGATCTTGTGGTAGTAAATCTGTTTTTCAACTAACATCGTGCAGTAAAGTGCTTACGTATGTTTAAGACCGTGTATTCCTGCATACCACCTGCATTTAACACTTCTGAAAGTTCCTGCTATCAATTCCAGGTTCTGGAGTGGTATGTATACCCGCTTTGAAAAGGGGATGCATCCCCGGCAGTCAGTTACCGATTACCTGATGGCAGTGAAAGAAGAAACTCAGCAGTTAGAGGAAGAGCTGGAAGTCTTAGAACAGGTAAAGACACTTGATCTGATTTCCCAGACTTCATATTCTCTAAAGAAGGCTAGTTATGGGGGAAGTCTTTGATGAATTTCAGCTAAATAGGTAGTTTTCGTTCACCTTTCTACAGGACATGTGCAATGGAGGTCAGGCATATATAATACCAAGATGGAAAGAATAATCCATAAATGTATATTATTACTTAAAAAGTGGTGGCACCTACCATCTGCTGTGTGCTTTTCAAACACAGGGGGAGTTTCTGGGACTGAACTCAATGGGAATTTTTTGCCTTTGACATCTGTAGGCAAAAAAGCCAGGATTGGGTTTTTTTAGGGGGTAGGGTGAAACTTTGCCCTGGTACCTGCACAAAACACACACACTCCCGCAGAAGTTAATTTTTCTTTGACCCATATGGCATAAAGGCTGAAATGATTAAAGGTCTGTGTAACCCCACTGCAGTTGAGGGAAGAATTCTGATTGTCAAATAGTTGCAAAGGGTGTAAGTCAGATTTTGACCTTAAATATTTACATTGTGCCCATCACCAAGGTATGCAAGAGCGTAATTGGGTCCGAAACTCGTGTGTGTGTGTGTATATAATGTAGAAACTATATTGTTTCTCTTTCAGAGATTGGCAGATCTCAAAAAAGTGCAGTTAAACAATAGAAAAGAAAACTCTAAGCAACAAGACCACAACACACATTTAGGGCCTTCTACCTCTAACAACAGCATAGCTAACACACCCCAGGATTACATTAATAATGTGAAATCATTCCCATCCCGGAGCCCTTCACAAGGAGACGAAGAAGACTCAGCCCTGATTCTGACCCAGGACAACCTGAAAAGCTCTGATCCTGACCTCTCAGCCAACAGTGATCAGGAGTCAGGTGTGGAAGATTTGGGCTGCAGGTCCCCAAGTGGTGGTTGTTGCCTGCCTAGTGAAGACAGTGGCAAAGATTCAGATGAAGCTGTGTTTCTCACTGTCTGAAATGGCATCTGTTCATCAGATGAAGAACAGGCACGGTCCTTGAACATTTAAAAAAATTCCAAAGAAAAGGAGCTGTACAATTGTGTATGTAAAGGACCAGGCAGAACCACCACTTATTACAGCTAATAAGACACAATGTTAATGAAAGGTAATCTGTGCTATTATGAACATTTATTTAAGCCCCTTGTGGTTGCTTCTTTTAACCTTATCAGAGCCATAAAGAATTATTCATTTATTTTTGCTTTCCAAATGTTATTTTTATATTTCCATAATTATGCCTACTGTACATAACTGTGTTTTTGTTGAGTATTTTTGCCTTGAAGGTAGTTGTGTACATTGTGGAAATATTGGGTTTGTTTCTTAAAATTTTCAAATTTAACAATTTTGTGAAAAAAATTCTATTAAAATCCTTTCAAAAAAGATATACTGGCATTAGAAAAGATTCAGAGAAGGGCAACTAAAATGATTAGAGGTTTGGAACAGGTCCCATAGGAGGAGAGATTAAAGAGGCTAGGACTTTTCAGCTTGGAAAAGAGGAGACTAAGGGTACGTCTTCACTACCGGCCATATCGGCGGGTAGCAGTCAATTTCTCGGGGATCGATATATTGCATCTCATCTAGACGCAATATATCGATCACCGAACGCGCTCCTGTCGACTCTGGAACTCCACCAACGCGAACGGCGGTAGCGGAGTTGACATGGGGAACCGCGGACGTCGATCCGGCGCCGTGAGGATGGTAGGTAATTCGATCTAAGGTACTTCGACTTCAGCTACGCTATTCACGTAGCTGAAGTTGCGTATCTTAGATCGATTTCCCCCCCCCAGTGTAGACCAGCCCTAAGGGGGGATATGATGAAGGTATATAAAATCATGAGTGATGTGGAGAAAGTGAATAAGGAAAAGTTATTTACTTGTTCCGTAATATAAGAACTAGGGGCCACCAAATGGACAGCACGTTTAAAACAAATAAAAGGAAGCTCTTCACACAGCACACGGTCAACTTGTGGAACTCCTCGCCTGAGGAGGTTGTGAAGGCTAGGACTATAACAGAGTTTAAAAGAGAACTGGATAAATTCATAGAGGTTAAGTCCATTAATGACTATTAGCCAGGATGGGTAAGGACTGGTGTCTCTAGCCTCTGTTTGTCAGACGGTGGTGATGGATGGCAGGAGGGAAATCACTTGATCATTGCCTGTTAGCTTCACTTCCTTTGGGGCACCTGGCATTGGCCACTGTCAGTGGACAGGATACTGGGCTGGATGGATCTTTGGTCTGAGCCAGTACGGCCATTCTTATGTTCTTTCAGCAAAGTAAAAGTAGACATGACAGACGCAAATGAACAGGATTACTTGGGTGTGTAAATGGGACCCTGACCCTCCAGCTGGATCTGTGTGGGTGGGTCTTTGAGTAAAACAGGAAGAATATAAAAATAAACACACAAACATTTTGGTAAACCATGACTTTGCACTGAATGATCGGCATCAGAGTTTACTTTATTTATTATTTGTATTACCATAGCACCTAGGAGCCCAAGTCATGGAGCAGGACCCAACTGTGCACAGTGTTAGGCATTATATAAACATAGAACAAAAACAGTCTCTGCCCAAGGGGCGTACAATCTAATTAATAAATAGTTTTGTTGTTTTTCTAGCCTTTACATGGTATTATTTCTATAATCATTCCAAAAAGAGCCAATTTTTAAAGACCACAGCTAAAATTTTCAAAAGTGCCTATGTCCCATTGACTTTCAGTGAGACTTTTGGAAATTTTACCCTGAGCACCTAAGGCCCTAAGTTACTTTTTAAAATATTACCCCAAAACTGAAGTTAAAAGGATACTTTCAGTAGACTAGGCCCAGAAATTTAGATATCGCAAAAAATATTTTCTCAAATCCTAACACTGATAGAAATATCTTGTTTTAAAATAAATTCAATGAAGACATTTTCATCTGAATGTAAATTTCTCTTGCTGTATTTGCCAACCAAACATGGTTGAGTATTGCTAGGATGTAAAAAAACCTATATGTGAAACTGACTAGAAATAAGTAATTTATTTTCATTGAGTGAAGTGAAAAAAGCAACAAAATATGTTGTTTAAAGTGATTTTTTTAACATCTATCCATTTTAATAATTTAAGATCTTATTAGTAACAAAGGTCTGGAAAGATGCAATTTTAAAAAATTAAAACTCTGTTTGAAGTAGAAGTCAGTAAAATACTAACATTTTGGATTCTCTTGTTTATACTAAATTACTTTGTCTTTTATTTTGTGTGCCAGCATTTACAGTTGAACCATTAAAAATTTTAACTTATTGGTCCTCTCTCCTTATCTTTTTGAAGTCCCTTTGGGCTTGAGCTATAGCTGAACATAAAATGGTAAAGGTGCAAGTTTGCTTTAGTTATATTTATTGTTAATGTTTCAAGAACAGGTTTTACAGGCAGAGTTTGCATAGTCAGATGCCATAGCTATTACTACATTTGTTGATTTTTTTTATACATTTCTAGTAATTTAGTCCACTTTTGCAGGGAAGTTTTCATTCTGATAAGAAGCTTTGTGTGTAAAAAGAACAGCTAGCCTCCAGCCTCATAGGAGAGCTGCCATAATTGGACAAAAGTGTGTGTTGCTCTTAGCAAGCCTTATTTTAGCATTAACTTCAATGACAAGATCCTCAACTTGAATAAATCCTTGTAGCTCTATTGAAGTAAATGGAACTATGACAATTTATACTGTGCTGAGACTCTGGCCCTATATATTTTAAAATGTTTATGCATTTTTAATAAATGAAAGTCCTGATTTTAATTGTACTTTGAAAAGTTCATATTTTGAACATGGGCTGTAAAGTTTATGATGTTAAAGGAGATTTTGAATGGGGTTTCTTGAAGAAATATACACACACAGACTCAAGATGGCAACCAGAACAAGTTATGCAAATACATTCTGCTTTAAAATACAAAAGAATAGTAGTTTTCAGAGATTCTTGCAATATTGTTGCACATTAAAATGTAACATTGTAGATTATGGTGTTACTTTGTGCTGTTAGACATAGGTTATATATGCAAAAATGGAAGCACTAGCTTCATGTTGCTTGTGAAATTATTGTAATGATCTTTATATGTAAAATATGACTGTTTTAGACACCCATGTTTATAGAGCAGTTCCAACTTGTATGCCTTACAGTGCTTGGAACTTTGGTTTAGTCATTTTCATTGTAAATGTGTGTGTTGTAGCATTATACTAGCCTGATGAAAAATACTTAAAAAAAATAAACTGCAACTGTTGCATGTTGTTTTTTCACATTAGTGCATGAAAGAGAGGCTTGTTCACATAGCTTTGTAACATAATGCTTAGGAAATTCAAGAAATATCAATTGGAATGAGAGATTTTTTTCCCTCATGTCCTCCTACATCAGCTAGTCATTATCTCCATTTTTGCAGAAGACAGACATAACCACTATTATGAAATCCTATTTTAGTCACCCTAGAACTTTTGCATGACTACTCTGTAATTTGAGACACAACACAAGGAGTGTGATGGGAGGAAGAAAGAAATTAAAATAACCATGTAATATAGGTTAACCATTTATGGGAACGAGGGCATTGATTTTACTGGGGCCAGGATTTCACCCATCTTTAATTTAATAATAATAAAAAAAATCCCTAAACGCTGGTATCATTGGTTGTCTGACTTTTTTTTCCAAGCAGGGTTTGGAGTGGAAATTTGAAGGGGTGGGTTGACAATTTCACAGATTAATTCATAAGTAATTCATTTCTACTCTCAGAGGCCACATGGAGATGACTGGGAGAAGCGGACAAAAAGAGGAATGATTGGGCATTAGTTGTGGAGCACACAACATGGTAAAAAACAAGAGACAGTTGGGAAAGGCTTTGAAGGTGAGATGAAGAAATTTGAACTAGCTGGCTCAAAACCAGAGGCAAGCAATGAAGGTTTTTAAAATAATCAAGGAGAGGAATGATGTGGTCAGAGCCACCAGCAAGAAAAATAATGCTAGCAGCCATATTTTCAGTGGATGGGGCGAAAAGGTAGAAAGCAATGCTGGTTTGTGAGGCTAGAGATGAGGGTGCACTAGTCCAGATGGGCAATGGGGAGGGCCTGAACTAGGTTCAGCGGTGTCGAGAGACACACTCATGTCAGTTTGATAATGAGAAGGCAGGAGTTGGAGTCGTGGGGGACAAAGCACAAGGAGTTGAAAAAATAACCCCCAATTACAAGGCTACATGACGAGGAAGAATGGTGCCTGCAGTGATTAGAGGCTTGGTCTTCACTCAAGAGTTAACTTGGGCTCTAATTTGGCTGTTGCCTTTAACCTGGCTCCTCTCCACAAAACCCTCTCAGCCAAGCATGATGTTGATTTACATTAGAGCAAGCTGGCTAGTCCTGGGATATAGGCTAAAGCCTTTGTGCTATTTACACATTGGTTAGTAACCTGCCAGTTTTGCAGGGAATATGCAGGCCACACCACTCAAGTGCTTATAGGCCTGCACTGCCTTCCCACAATTCACTGGGAAAGAATCATAGTGACCTGGCTTACTGCAGCACTAAGAACTATGGGCTATATCCCCAGGAGTTCTGGCACATTCCATGGGTGAGTGCAGTACTAATGTGGACGCAGTAACTTGGGTGTGGCCACCTACACGTGGCTAGCCTGGGTGCTGATGACCTAGGTTGCCATGAAGACATAACCAGAGATGGGGTATATACAACAAAAGATTAAATTCAATTTTAAACTAAACTTTGCTAAATTGCCAGCAGAAGAAAAGATGTCAGATCAACTCTAATTTAGATCTTCTCCAAGCACAGCTTCAGTTTTTTTTTGTTTAAGATACAAAGGATGTACACTGGAGGAAAATCCAATGAGGCATTTGTTTATTCAGCAGTTATGAGGATGGAGCCCAGATATGGTTTTTCTTTCTAGGAGCTGGCAGTATTTGTCACCTTCATTTACTCAACTTTCATTAGCTGCTGAATGCACTGTAGTTTCCACAGACACATACAGAGGGCTATATGATGCATCTTAACTTCTCTAACAAAGGACAAAAGGTATAAATTGTCATCATGCTCTTGATCTTTAAAGGCAGGTCAGATGTGTCATTTACAAAGGCAATAAAGAGAGCTGTGAAAGCCAATAATTTTGACCACTGATTAACACCATAGTACTAGCCAATTCTCAGCTGAAACTAGTTTCTGAAGGAAGCACGGGGAGTTGATGGTGTCCAGAGACTTAAGAAGGACAGAGTAATTCAGTACAGAGGGCTGGGCATTTTGGCCCTGAGTAAGTATTTATCCCAGTATCAGGCTGGCTTCCACATTCACTGGTTGTGTGGGAGAAGCTTTCCAGTGCCATTATCTGAGCACCAGCCACAGGGATACAAAACAGCCTGTCCAGCACTGAATATATTTACACCTAATAGCAATTAAACATGATAAATGATTCCAATTTCACTGAGAGGTCCTGCAGTCAGACATGGTATCCACGTATCCACGTGGTAGGTAAAGGACTAGCAGACTGATTATTTTAAAAAGCTTTATTCATAGAGTTTCACATATTACAATGTACACTAGTCAATCAGGTACATATACACAACTACCTTAAACTTTCTCCCCCAAGGTTTATAGTCAGACTTACTTTTGAGCCTTATGGGACATATTCCCAAGTCTTTAAAAGGAAGCAGTAATGAAGACTGGTAAGAAACTGTTGCTTGCCCTGTTTCTAACTTGTATTTGGCCACGGTCCAAAGTGGTACAGCTATAGGAGCATCTGAAGAGCAAAAAACCATGTGATTAATTCCCAACCTGTTTATAATATGGTTATGCAACTGACCCAGCTAGTAACTTACAATCTGCTTATATTTAATAAAGTCTGTTGCTCATAGTGCTGGTGGATAGAGTTGAAATTTGATAGTTATCAACCTCACTTTAGAATAAAAGAATGTGAAACAGATTGGGAAGTATATGGCAGATGTTAAAATGGCCCCTTTCAAGAGTGTGTAATCCCAGTGGGAGATCTTGTCGGCCAGCTATAGTTTTATACGAGACATTCCCAAAGGAAAGTATTTGACTCCACTGCTTTATACTGCAGGTGGAAGAAATCTTTTCAATATATGAAGTGTTATGACCCCTACACAGAGAATTCAGCTCTGCATTTCAGCAGTCAGTTGATCCAAAGGAGAAGGATAGAGATTTACATTAAATACAAAAAATATTACTGCTGAGATAGAAGTTAATATAAGATAGTTACCATTAAACAGCAGCAGAGAAATTAAACCAGTTACTGCAGTACAGAAGTAACCAACTAAAGTAGAGGAATACCGATGACAAATTAGGTCTTCTGTTCCTAGTTTGCAAATTAAAGAACATCACTATTTTTCACTTGGTGTAATACATCTGTATGCACTTTGGCACGAAGTGTGAGGCTATGCAGTGCAGGCGGTCAACAGGCATTAGTCTGTCTGTCTTCTCTAATACTAAATTACACGTTTCCTAAAGTTTCATTAGGCCTAGAACATGCAATATTATAGAAAACAGACTTTCCATAGGCCCAACAGCAGCCTCCATGTTCCAGCACTCTCAATGGGACAGCTATTTCAGAGTGGAGTTGCAGTAAATCTACTTAATGTACATGCACTACAAGGGAAGGGAAGAGGGAAAATGTGACCTACTTATTGTTTTGAAAGCCACACCCACATACTTTAATTAATCAGTGTGTAGAAAATACTCTGAGGGCTACAAAAGAACATAATATTTGGTGTGGGTGCAAAAAAAAAAAAAAATTCAGGTCAGCCTGAAACAAAAATGTTTTGAAATTATTGGCAAACTAATATAAAAAAAAGTAGAGTGTCAATCCAAAACATTTAAGTTTAGTGAGGGTTTTTAAAAATAAAATTGAGGGAAATTAAAAAAATATTTTTCTTAAACAAAAGTTGAATCATTTAACTTCCAGAAATGCTGAAGTGAACTGTTTCAACATCTCTGATGGGTGCCCCTTCCCAACTGATCAATCCAAATTCACCAATTGTTTTAGCTGATCCAAATCTTCATTTTTCAGCAAAAAAAAATATTTGAGGCAAAACTTCTCCCAGCTGTACATTTTAATGTTCAAATGTCTGAGGATTAAAATGTACAAGTCATCTTTAAGGGTAATGCTTTAATTGGTACAAGGAATATAATAACCATATAGTCTCTTACTTGCGCATCCTGCAAGATCTCTATCTGGTTTACAAACTGAAACTATTCTCAGGGATCACTTTGCCCACCACCGTATTCAGCAGCTGTTTAAAACAGCACACCACAGTACAAAGCACAGAGAATAAGTTTTCCTAAATAAAACTGCCAGGTAACTATATGAATTTAAAAAGCACCCATCAATGTAATTTAGGTAAAAAGAATATTACCCCATTTGAAATTTGGGCAGCACATATGGGTTAATATTCCTACACTTGTAAGAAGTGCTAATGGATCTTTAGTGACTACAAAGAATCAGATTTAACTTTTACCTCAAGCCCAAAAAAACAGCATTTCCAGAAACACAGTGGCTTTATTAACACAATGCTGGGGGCATTCAATTCAGTCCTGACTTAGAGGTTAGAGTGACACCTACTGGTAGGAAACCTTTAAGTACTGACCTAGTCTAAACCTGTTTAGCTTGTCAGATTTGACAGGATTAAGTAGTGTTGCTGCAGACTCAAGATCATGAAAAAAGTTCTCTTTTCAGAAAGTCTACTGCATTTCCACCCTGCTTCTCTTCACCTTGTCAGAAGAAGTGTGGGAAAGAGAGAGAACAATATCAAGATTCCTGAAGAAAGTTACAACTATGATAGAAATAAAACAGAGAACTGCAGTAACTAAATCTATCCCAAAATTCAGGACGTAGCAAATGTATCTATTTGTCTAGAATCTGTACTTTCACTTCATGACTCAGTTCAGTGGCAAGACAGACTAGAAATTTTTTTTTAAATGTACTTAGGGTTGCATTTTTCACCTGTAGAACATCATGGGGCCTTTGTTTGTAATTTGCAGTTCGTGCATATTAAATATATATCCCCTCCCCTAAAAGGAAGCGCACCTGACAAACAGGTCTAGTGATCAAAGGACAAAGATCTAGATATCACCAGATAAGAGTTCTATTCATGGCCCTTATCATGACTCACTGCACAGCTACTGAAAAGTCAGTTTCCTTGTATATTGAATCCAGGTAACTACCACCTCACAAGGGACTTGAGAATTAAATTAAAGCTTGTAAAGTGCTTTGAGTTCCTCAGATGAAAGACACTAAACACCACAAAAACTATATAAAAAGGTGGCCTGATTTTTTTTTTCTTTTTATATTGTGCAACAACAAATTCCTTTGGTTTTGCTTAAAATGAAAGATGATGTCTGGTTGAAAACTCTGTAGCTAGTTTCAGTGGTGGGTGCCCTGTCACTTCAGAATGAAGAGTCCATTTGTACTCTTAGTATAATAGATAGTATATTTACAGACTGCTGATATAATATTTTTCCAAAGCATCCGTTCCTTAAACTGATTCTACTTATCCAACAGGATGCAGGAACATTTAGTATGATATTATTTGAAATAAAAATAAACTGGCATTGAACATTTTTGGCATCAAGGAAGGGAAGTCTGATATTTCACTGACAATTATAAAAAGCGTTACCAATCTCCTCCCCACAAAGTTCACCATCCTCAAGAGTCTTCATAAAATAACCCAAGCAAATGTTTCAAATTCAAAATACAAAAAGGTATGGATTATGTTTTATAAAATGTACAAAGCTAGCCAAAGTTACACATTTAGATATTTAATCTCTAAAGAATGGCAGGATAGCAGCAGGAACTTAAATATGGTAAGGACTATCAACAATAAATACAAGAAATATTAGTGCAAAGATTGCAATAGAAGGATTTCTTGAATAAAATGAGAATATAAAGAGTCGTTCTAATTTGTACAAAACAGTCTCAGCACTGTATACAATCTGTTCTATAAATACAACCATTTATGATTAAATGCTTATTTGCAAATAGGTGTTAGAAAATGTGCTTTATTGGGTTTGTTCACTCTTCTCTTGGCAGGTCTAGTTTGCAGGAAAGTCTATGAAGACAAAAATTTCTATAATTAGACAGTTTAACCGCCTCAAAAGCTATTTTGCAGCTCCTTCCTTCCCCCCAGTTACAGATAGGTATTTCAGGAAGTAGATGTTCTCCCCAACCCACACTTTTTGAAAATACCAACTATATCCTTCCTTTGTATAGAAACAAACAAGGAACTTTGACTTGAAATTGTTCTACATCAAGAAATGTTATGGGAAATACTAATAATTTTAACATGACAATTGCAGTTGGTAAATATAGAGTAAGTGCTATGAAGGTAATGCAAAGTGTGTGGGAGTTTGCCTTCATGTAGCAGTTTACCTATAGTGGAGCATGAAATTGGCTGTGCATTGTTATTGCCTGTTGAAGTTTCTCCTCTTTGGCTCTTCTACAGTGGCAAATCTAAAACACAAAAAGTGGACCAGTTAGCTCTGAAAAGAATAACCTGCTATGTTTCATTTTTGTATTCTACACACTCAATCCCTATTTCTTTCTTTTTTAGTTTAAAAGTTGCCTATTTCATGGAATCTTAAAAGAGAGACTGACCTGTGGACCACTTCCCTACCAGCAATTCCATCAAAATTCACTCCTATTTGCAAGAACACTCCTGAAGCAGTTGCTTATGTAGAAAAGTAATTAGGAAAATATTTACAGTATCATTAGATGACTTTACTATGATTTATCTACAGGAAACAAGAACAGAGACCAAGAGCACATGCAGTGATCATGAACCATATTTTAAGACTTCCCATTTTAATTATTCTTTATTATTTCATCCTTAAAGGGTTAAGGAAATTTAAAAGTTATGAGGTTGAGACTCTCAACACAGCAGATTATTCTACATACCCTGTCTCTTCCTTCCCCCTCTTAAAACTGCTCAACTGGTTTTCTTCCTTATTTCAGTGCAAGAATGAGAGGACAATACTATATGTGGGAGAAATCACAGAAATGTAGTACTAGAAGGGACCTAAATAGATCATCTAGTCCAGTCCCTTGCACTGAGTCAGGACTAAGTATTACCTGGCTCACTTAAAGATGCATCTCATTGCTCTTGCTCAAAAAATGGGATGGAAGGTTACGTTTCATCATGCATACGCATTTCTGTCCACCTTGTAACAATGACATTATGTCTCATTGACAAAAAAATCAGTGCGCCCTCTCCCCTTTGCTCTATGTTTTTGTGCTAAACTGTAAAGTAAGTTACAGGGTCACTGCTATCTGAGTGTGACAAAACCACAAGAGATGCAAGGGGCTCTGCCACAAAAGTACCTTCTAAGATTAGGGGAAGTGAGCATAATAAAAAGGAGTATATAGAGGGCACATACAAGAATAAGCTAGAGTTCAGGTACGTGAGAGGGAATTTACAAAACTACAAACCATTTCTAATGTTACTGACAAGCTATACAAGATATGCTGCCATCTTGGAAGAATCAGAATAATTAGTTAAGACTTTTAAGAAGTGTGCAGCAGGTCACAGAATCCAGCATTCTGAATCACAGAATTGCTCCACTCTTAAAAAGTGATCACTCATACACCCCACTTGTTCAATTCATTTCTGCTCGAGAATATATTACATACTGTTCTCTTTTCCATGAAGCTACTAAGAAAGTCATCTATTTCCATTTTTCCTTCCAAGAAATCTTCTGCAATAGTGTCAGACTCCTCTTCGGCTTCATGAGCAGCTACTTTCAGTCTGGCCTGCAAAGCACTGGGACTGCAACTCTGAGGAAAAAAAGTTTCCTGCTAATGTTAAATGATCATTGAAAACCATCTTTATTTTACACAAGGTAGATAAAGGAATGCATGAAAACAGCTTAATGGGTGTGGGAGAGAACATTACTGTAGTATCTTAAAATTAAGACTGCTATGCAACTTAGAAATTTGCCACCTACAGAAATCAGGGAATGTTTACATTGATAAAAATAATCTAGACAGGAACACAGAATGAAGACGACATTTGGCAGAGTAACTGATTTGGGCTGACTTACCCTTACACCCATGCAGAGCTCCACTGATTTCAGTGATGCTGTGTGTGGTTGTTAAAGCCCACCCTCACAGATCTGACTGCAGGGTCCCCAAGGCCTTTGAGATCACTGTTTCTAGAAGTCATTATTAAAAGATGCTCTAAAGCAAAATATAAAAAGTAATCAATAGGCTTCACACTTGAAGTTCACGCCAGAAACTTAAGGACTGGTCATGAACCTGAGTAAGTGGAGCCAGGTGAAAGTACAAAATCTTTATAATCATGGCTTTCAGATACCTTTGGAATACAACTGACCAGAATAATTTAGTTTACTTTTTCTAGGAGGAATCCTGTTAAAAAAATAGGATATTCTCCTAGTCCCAGCAACATGCTTGTATCTGTAAATTGGTATCTATGTGAAACAAATAACTGAATGCATCAAGACAAAGGGAAATTTAAGCTGAACATACTGGTATTTTTCCTGACTAAACATCAATTTGACGAAGAAGAAAAGTTTTATGCCAGCTCAAAACCAACTTTTAAGCTATCCAACTCCTGTTACCTTTTCTTTATACAGCTAGGCTCAAAGCCAATTACGCTGTCCACATCTCTATTTTTATAACACACCTTAGCTGCACTTGAAAATAGTCAAGTCTTGTTAAACTGTGATACTGATGTTATTGAGAATGACCTACTTATAGTTGGTACTTTTATACATATTATGTGGAGATCTAAGCTGGACTTCAGCCCTGTTCTTCTTTCCCCTGAGGTAAGTTTATAGTGCCTGGCCTAGAACTCTTAGCTAGGTTTTGACTATGTTCTTGATTTTATCACCTAGTTTGTTACAACTCCTCCCATCACAACTAAGAGTTTGATTAAATCACCCTGCTAAATGGCTTAGTTAATGGATTTTTTTTTTTTTTGGTCAGTCTCTCTCCCCAATACCTGCCATTGACCAAATTTGTCAGGAACAACTCTAATGGCACCATCACTCAGCATCTGACAGATTTTTTGCTACTGTACCACTGAGGGTATGGCTACACTTACGATTTGCAGCGCTGGTCATCCAGCTGTGTAGGAGCAGCGCTGGTGTGTGGCCACACTCACAGCTACCAGCGCTGGTGTGTGGCCACATTTGCAGCATTAGCAGCGCTGTTGGGAGTGATGCATTATGGGCAGCTATCCCAGCATTCAAGTGGCTGCAACGTGCTTTTCAAAAGAGGGGGGTGGAGTGGGGTCTAGTGTGACAGGGAGCGGGGGGAGAGAGAGAGAGAGTGGATTTTTGGAGCCAACACTGTGTGTTTAGCTTCCTGCCTTGAAAAATCAGAACATGTTTCCAACCCCTTAGTCTTAACTCTTAATTGCAAACAGCCTGCAGCCAACACGACTCCCTGCTGTTTCATTCACTCCCTGCCTGCAATCTCATTTGATTGTTTACAGCCAGGTACAGATGATCACAGCAAACAGGAGCTCTGTTTGTTTTTTAGATAAGCAGCAGCGGCAACGGAGCTCCGCGCGGAGCTCGTTCACAACAAAACAAAGAGAGTAATTTAGTTAAAAGCATTCTGGGATACATCCTTATACCCTGGAGGCCAATCACAGCGCTGGTGTGTGGCCACACTTGATGACCAGCGCTGCAGCACCAGCGCTGGAATCCTTATTCCCCATGCTGAGTGAGGTGTACGGCCAGCGCTGCAGCCAGGGAGTTGCAGCGCTGGAAGTGCCCTGCAGGTGTGGCCACTTACTAATTGCAGCGCTGGTGGAGGCTTTCCAGCGCTGCAAATCGCCAGTGTAGCCATACCCTGAATGTGAAACAGAATCTTGGTTGTACTACCACCTTCTGTTTTGTTTTTAAGCCAACTTGACTCTCACAGAAATATTACGTAGCTCTACTTTACTCAAATCATGGGACCCATGCACACTCACATAAAAGCAGAATCTGGCCAGAAGAATATTCTTGAAAATTTTTATTAAACTTTTGTCCATAATTTGTAGACTGTTATTCAAAAGACAACATGAAAATAAAAAAGTTATACCTCACTAAGCTCATGCTGCCTTTGCATCTTCTTTTCAATGGTGGTTTTCATCTGAGTAAGCTGTTCATACTGGGGGGGGAAAAATATTTCTTAAAAAAACAATGAACATTTCAGCTATTTCTTTTCCAGAAAATTTATTTTTATTCACTTACTTTATCCAGCACTGTTTGCCTTTTTGCCTCTAGACTGGGTTCCAACAGTAAATTTTTTTCTGTAAAATAAATAAGCTGTTTAATTTTAAGAGACCACGGTTCTGAAAACACACCCATAGTTATAAATATGTTGAAGTCTTACTTGCTAACTCTTCAATGCTTTTCACTAAGTCATCTTTATCCATTATGATTTGCTTCAGCTGTGGCAGATTCACAAACTGTTCCAGCAAAATATCCTCTTGCTCATTCATATCTGTCAGCTGTGGTATACTGGATTAAAAAAAGAAAAGGATATACCACAAAAGACCAATCAAAAATGAAACCTAGCAACTTATTTGGGATTTATTTTCCTCCAGCAAAGAAGCCATGTTGTTTTATATTTTCTTGCACTGGACTCTACCATCTGCAGTGGACAAGCATTGAAAGGCGGTGTATTAGTGCCTTTAGTTTCAATCTTTACTTCCTTAATGTGCTCCTGAATGTGTTATCTAGTTCTGATGCACCACAATTTGAGAAATTAGACTAGAAACATAATATTGTTGGCAAATTCTGGAGCCCTATGGAAAAGCTTAGGAGATGATGCATTGAGTCCACATTTCTCTTTAGTCATCTTGGAAGGCTCTGACTTGCTGGCAATGTTTCTTAAAAATATAAAAACAAAACAAAACCCCTTTGCGATATATAAACATATGCTACTAGTGCTTACAAGCCTCATATATAAACTGCTTGTTGACAGCCTGCATAACTTTTGACACACCCTTAAGAAGGAATTTTCTGTTTCCAGAAACCCTCAGAATCTGTTGTTCATCCTGCCAACCCTGGAAATGTATAGGAAAGGTCCACTGATTTGCATTCTACAAGAAAGAGTTTTTGGTTTAGTCAACTATTATAACAGGGGTTAAGAGTAGGACATCAGAGGTGAGCAAATCCATTGTTTGAGACTAATTTAATTGAGGAGTCCATTTCTTTCAGACAAATATATCTAGCTTGGGAGGCTGTTTCAAAAATCTGAAGGAAATTCTCCAGTGAAAGCTAACTGTTAATGCCTTGCCACAGCTTAAAATAACAGTCAGTCAGTCAAGTGGAAGTATCTGTGAGTATCTATGCAGTATGGTATCAGAGGGGTAGCCGTGTTAGTCTTAATCTGTAAAAGCAGCAAAGAGTCCTGTGGCACCTTATAGACTAACGGACGTATTGGAGCATGAGCTTTCGTGGGTGAATACCCACTTCGTTGGATGCATGTAGTGGAAATTTCCAGGGGCAGGTATATGTGTGTGTGTGTGTGTGTGTGTGTGTGTGTGTATGTGTATGTATATATATATATATACACACACACACACACACACACATATATACACACACACACACACAGGTACAGGTATGTGTGTGTGTATATATGTGTGTGTGTGTATGTGTATGTATATATATATATACACACACACACACATATACATACATATATATATACACACACACACACACACACACACAAGCATGAAGCAGGCTAGAGATAACGAGGTTAGTTCAATCAGGGAGGATGTGTTCTCCTACAGGTTTTTGTATATTGCCATTCCTAATATCTGATTTGTGTCCATTTATCCTTTTCCGTAGGGACTGTCCAGTTTGGCCGATGTACATAGCAGAGGGGCATTGCTGGCATATGATGGCATATATTACATTGGTGGACGTGCAGGTGAATGAACCGGTGATGGTGTGGCTGATCTGGTTAGGTCCTGTGATGGTGTCGCTGGTGTAGATATGTGGGCAGAATTGGCATCGAGGTTTGTTGCATGGATTGGTTCCTGAGTTAGAGTTACTATGGTGCAGTGTGCAGTTACTTGTGAGAATATGCTTCAGGTTGTCTGTGGGCGAGATGATGGGGTGATAGATAGCTTGGAGTGCTTCAATCTCCCTGGACACACAATAGCAGATCTAAAGGTAGCCATCCTGCAGCAAAAAAACTTCAGGACCAGACTTCAAAGAGAAACTGCTGAGCTTCAGTTCATCTGCAAACCTGACACCATCAGCTCAGGATTAAACAAAGACTGTGAATGGCTTGCCAACTACAAAAGCAGTTTCTCCTCCCTTGTTTTTCACACCTCAACTGCCTCATCCTCCCTGATTGAGCTAACCTCATTATCTCTAGCCTGCTTCTTGCTTGTATATATATATACACATATACATACACACACACACACTTCTGCCCCTGGAAATTTCCACTACATGCATCCGACGAAGTGGGCATTCACCCACGAAAGCTCATGCTCCAATACGTCTGTTAGTCTATAAGGTGCCACAGGACTCTTTGCTGCTTATGTAGTATGGATAAATGTTTATTGTAACAGCAAGTATTTACAACATAAGTTATAAATATTCACAAAAGTTGAAGTCTTTTCTATGGGGGACTGCTGTAAGCTGCTTTAATACAGTATATGCCTTCCTGCCATCTTTTTCTAGATGTTACGCTTACTGGGTGCCTGGTGATGCACAGGAAAACAGTTTGAAGGATACAGCAAGAGACTCTTTTTTAATTTGTCAGAGTAATGTAAGACAGCATTTACCTATAGTTCCCAATATATTTTCCTATTAAAAAATCCTGAGCGAGAAAAAAAACTGAGTTAATAAGATATGTAGCAACCTACAGAAACTAAGGAAGTCATGGTAAATATGAGTACTGTTTTCTCCTAATGAAATTTTCTGGTGGCTGTCTAGCAACAAGAAAAAAAAAAATTTTTCCAGTTCAAGCAGTAATTGTCATATGCATTACCACAAAGTAACTACGTTTTTCTCCAGGATCTTACCTTAATTCTGAGAGCTCTGGAAATGCATCAGGAACATCAGGCATCTTGTAAGTGAAACCATTCTGGCCCACCTGAATAGAAGTTTAAAAGCATTATTTAAACTTTGGATAGTAATTTCTTTCTTTTGCTTCTAATCTCATCTAAAAGCCCTTGCCATAGCAAGAATGGTTGCCTCCGCACACATCTGCCCTGAGAAGGATTTATATTCAATGTCTGGACTAGCTCTGAGGGATGTAGGTGTAGACTGCTTAAATGATAAATCTCACTACACATACAAACCTGTAATAGTGCATCTGTTGTTGGAACAGGTAATGGCAGGTCTGTGATCAAGCCATAGGACGGAGCAGCGGGTTTGTCTGTAGTGTAACCTGATTCAGCAACTGGCACAGAAGCTATAGATCTATTTGTTTCTTGTGGCGGGTATGGAGGAAGAAACGGAAAACCCTGAGGAGTATAAGGAGGCATTCCAGCTGGTTTACTGTAAAGACTAAAAAAAAGAAAAAATTTACCATCAGCAACTAATTGTTTACTGTTCATTTATGATATTTCAAGAATACATCTGAAATTACTAGCACACATGCAAGGTACTCGGTTGTTGAGCTTTTGAAGTAGTACACAAGTATTTATTATCTCAAAAGTAATAATAAAAGTGAGAATAATAAAAATGATAATTCTGCGAGAGATACTTTACCATATGTTGCTATTTATACAATAATACTTCATTATGAAAAACTTTCTAAGTAAGTTCAATTAACTCTCTATCCTGGTAAAGAGTTGAAAAACAAAGTTATATGCTCTCAGATTTGATGTAGAGCCAATTGCAAATGTAAACTCAAGTTTTATGCTTCTCAGAAGTTTGTGGATACATCAATTTAAACCTGGTTTCCACTGAGAAGCCCTTACAAAAAATGAGTTGCAGTGTCTATTAGGGTTTGTTCACCCTACAAAACTTAAGCGCATCAGCAACAGATAAAGTTTTTAAGCAGTTTCTGAAGTGATTAACTTTTTAAATTCAAAATTGCATACGACATTGCTTGTCAGTGATCAATTATTTCTAAAGTATGGACAAGGCTATAGTGTCTAGGACCTGCTTTGCATATTTTAATCTAATTATCTATTTGACAGATTCTCAAATGAATTAAAGTTTGGGAGTTTCAGATCCTGAGGTCATCAGCAGGGCATCCAGGAACAAAAAATGCTTATGGGAATAATTGCCTGAAGTACTTGTTTTGCTATTGATACACATTCATTAATCTTCCGAAACATAAAAGCACTAAAGTCAAATTAACATGATAATACAGGAAAGCCAACTATATCATTTTAAAATTGACCCTAAGTGGACAGATCCATGCCTATCAATTGGCTGAATTAAACATTTCCAGTCTGAAACAAAACCATTTTTTTAACTTTTTGCCTCTCCTCCAACTAATTTACATACTAATTGTTTCCAGTTTGTTCATTGACATATTGTTACATTCATACATTTCCTAAGAAAATCTAAAGATGAATCTGGAAATTACTTGTCCAGGTTTTGCACACACTTGAATATGGTGTGATCTCTCAATTTTACCTTTATGTATACTTACTATGGAAATGATGTTGAGCTAGGAACCAAAACTGGGGGATTCTTCCAAAACTCATCCAGTAAGCTCTGAATAATTTTTCCAAGGTCAGAGTGCATTGTGAACTGGTAGAGAACAAAATCTATATTATATTTAGCACTCCTAAAGTACCAAAGAAGCTCACCAAAAAAGAAGTGCATGATTTCTTTTGAATGCAAATGTGACGTTACTGACATAAACTGTGACCGTATTGATCATTGTTGCAACCAAGGTCATATAGTGGCACCAAATCTTGTACAAAGGAGGTTAAGTAAGGTGTCTATGACAAGGTTATGATTTGCTGGTTATGATTCTGCTATCTGTAGGCATGTATCTTTTTGTATTTAAAGTTATAAATATTGGCTCTATACTGTCTGTATTTCAAACTTGTGCTATGCTTCTGGGTGACACCCAGACAATTTGGCATCAGCACTGCCTAGCCTGCTTGATGGGCCATTAAGGACCATCAGCTATACAACTGACCCATTGAGAGAAGACAGATATACCTTGTGACTCAGCAAGGCATGCAGGGACATGCCTATGGACAGAATTCTAAGGTTTTCCCATGCCATGCACGGGGTAGCTTATTTTTGGAACAAAGGAAGCACAGGCCACATGGCAAGAGACTATAAAAGGCAGCTGCAAATCCTCCATCTTGTCTTCAATCCTGCTTACCTCTGGAGGAACTTTGCTACACTGAAGCTCTGAACAAAGGACTGAATGACCCATCCCAGCTGTGGATGTATTCCAGAGACTTGATTTGAACCTGCAGTTTATTCCATCACTGCTACAAGCCTGAACCAAGAACTTTGCCATTACCATATGTAATTGATTCTATTTAACCAATTTTAACTCTCATCTATATTTCTTTCTTTTATGAATAAACCTTTAGATTTTAGATTCTAAAGAACTGGCGACAGAGTGATTTGTGGGTAAGATCTGACTCATATATTGATCTGGATCAGGGGCTTGGTCCTTGGGAGCAGGAGAACCTTTTTTCTTTTACTGAGGTATTGGTTTTCATAACCATTCGTCCCCATAACGAGTGGCACTGGTGGTGATAATGGGAAACTGGAGTGTCTAAGGGAATTGCTTGTATGACTTATGGTTAGCCAGTGGGGTGAGACCGAAGTCCTCTCTGTTTGGCTGGTTTGGCGTGCCTTAATAGTAAAGGAAACCCAGCCTTGGGCTATAACTGCCCTATTCTAAGCAATTTGTCCTGAATTGATACTCTCAGTTGTGTCCCGCAGAGGCCGCATCATTACAGCAATATCATATGAATATGCCTAAATAAGAGTTATAACTCATGTATAATTGCATCCACATTAGAAGGTTGTGTAACAGTACAGAAACAGATAGCTAATGCGGTAACTCAAAATGTGTAAACAAGCCCTTAGGGTTTTTAATAAGTCATTTCTTTAACAGCTGAAGTCTCCTGAGCTGTGAGTGGGTGCTGGAAATCTATGTATATATTCCATTATCAGATATGGGTTATCTATATATGAAATTGTTTGATAGAAAGATGACTAAACAGACCTAATGCTCATCTGAAAGCTCAATAAGTTAACACATTAATCTGAAATAAAAAGCCATTCAAAGAATCAAAACTACAAAATTGGCTCTGTTATTTCAAAGTATCCAAAAATGACTAGGAATTTCCTAGAAAGAATTTTCCACTAAATGAACTGTAGTAAAACAACTCTGATATATACCTGTTCTGGCAGAGAAAACAAATGAAAGACGTAAAGCTAACATCTTCAAGACCTGCTTAGTGTTCCATGCATCAGTAAATTGCAAAGTAATCTAATTTTAGATTACAACAATTTCACAACAAAGCAGGAAGACGTCTTTGCAAATCAGACTTAAGTCACAACACATGGTGCTATCCATATTTAAGAAACCCTACAGTAACCGTTCAAGTCACTGAAGCTTATAGTAGTGCAACAGAAGTTGTTCTGGGATATTAGTAAGGAATACTGTGTGTTTCTTTGTTTTTACACAAAGCACATATAGATTAAGTTTTGTATTCCTAGTAATTTGTTGTTAGATGTACTAGAGAAGTCAGAGTGCTATATATATATGAAACCTGTTATATAACCATTAGGGAAATTATACATACATTGCTTATTAATGGACATGCCACATACACTCCTTGTTTGTCCATTAAGTGATGTCTTATTGGTGGGAAAACACTGATCACCGGTTTTTCCTGAGGAAACTGAGGAGGAAGCAAGCTGTAAACACAAAAATACTTTATTATTATTGGCATTTTTAACAGTCTGTGATAAGCTTGTCTTATTATTCCTTATTAACAGGAAAAACTATGGAAACAGAGAGAGGTGCATAAGAGGGATTTTTACTTCAGATATATGTTACTAAATTTGTGGGGAAAAAAGAGTCAGTAATGAGTCAGTAATATGAATGGTGACCTCTTTGAATACTTCTTTTCTGGGATCAGATCAGTTTAAACAGCAGGAAAACAAAAACTGCATGATGTCTCTTCAATAAAAGGAAGAGAATGTTAATCAGAATGTAAAATGGTACTGAGGAGGGTAATTGGACTCAGAAAAGGAGAGAGCAGATTGTACTCTCAAGTGCTGCTAAATAGGCTTAAATACCTCCATGATGTTTTGCGATATACAAACTTTGGGCTTGCTTACAACAGGAGACACACTGCAGCAAGCCAGGGTGTGAATCTATAGCTTGCACTGTGGACCCTCCAATGCACTAAAAGTTTGGTAATGCACTTATACATACTCCTGTTTCAAACAACAGCATGTGAAAGTACACTATGGAAATTTTAGTGCACTGGAACAGGGTCTACACAGGACATTACCATGTGGCAAGCTAGTGTGCCACAGATGCACACCCTGGCTTGTCACTAATGTCCCATGTAGACAAGCCCTTGGAGAGAAAAGGGCAATGCCCTGGGAACCACAGGAGAATTAGGCTCTGTGACCAGGCACCAGAGCAAATCCTCTAGACTAAAGGAGTAAAAATGTGCAACTAGAACAGCCGGGGGGCCTGAGACCATAGCATGCAAATTCAGAAGAAACACTGTAAAAAACTCAATTTACAGTAGAAAAGATTAATGAAATAATGATCTTGTATGACTGATGTTTTAGTACAGAGAATAAAAAGAATTAAAGAAAAGTTTCTATTAGTAATTAAATTCAAACTTTAGAAACTGCTTGCCATTTTATGTGACTTAGCTTCTTGCTGAAAAAATGTAGGCTTGCTTTGGAACTGAGCCTGAAAATATGACATGTGCTTAACTTTGAGTATTTACTAGTACAGTAAAGATAAGCACATCTGTAAGCCTTTGCAGGAATGGGGCCTTAAGTTTTATTATTGTTACAATTTACAAGGCAAGATTTTAAGTTCCTAAAGTTGTGTTTAAGTAGATCTTGCGCTACTCACACGTTAATATTAATTGTCACGTTGTTTATGGTGAATGGCAACCTATATTCCACATCTTTCTGTATTTCGGCAATGCTATAAAGGAAAAAATTGTTGGAGTCCAATTAATAATAAGTACAACATTCACAAGCTTACAGACATTACTTTGATTTGTTTTTCTACTATACTTGTTAAAAATGAAAGAAAACAAATTGTTGCAACTACTTAACATCTTCACAGAATGCTGACCTAGATAAAATTAAAAAGAGAAGGACGGTTGTGAATTTTTAAGACACATGACTGCTGCTTTATGACAGTGTACATAAAGGCACTAGAAAAATCCAGGCTTTGTAAATGTAATGTCATCTCCATTTCCCCAAAACGTAATTCATCTTTCTAATTGCAAAGATAATCTTCATACTATGAACAGATTCCTCTTTGTTTCAGTGTGTAGCCAGGCAGACTGAAACAACAAGACTAATGGCTTGTCTACACCATGCAGCTTTTAATGACAAGGCTGTGTCGACACAGCCCTGTCGCTAAAAGTCAGTGTGTGCAAACACGCTTTGTCAGCACTTTTGCTGACAAAATACTTCCAGTCCCGTGAGCGGCATTAGCTTTGTCAGCAGGAGAGCGCTGCGTCGGCAAAACATTTGTCTTTTGTGGGGGGGCTTTTTTAAGTACCCATGAAAGACAAAAGTTTTGTTGACAACTTCGCAGTGTAGACATACCCTAAGAAGTGTGTGAACTTTTTTGTCCTAGCTTATGATAAATTAAATACCCACTTCATCAATTCACTGAAACTTTTCCTATTAGCCTGTCAAAAGTGATGTGCTATGGCTTTGGCATAATAGATGAATTTTATATAGCACATTTTATCTGTAGTTGAAGCATTACATAAGAGCTACGTGCGCTAGCTATAGAAAGACTCATTCTTGCACAGTTGTGTTACAGTCTATTTTAAGAGTTATAGAAATTTAATCTAGTAAGATAAACCCATAGCATGTCATTTTTGAGAGATGACTAGGGGAAGTGAAATACACACATATATAAGACACTTTCAAACTGGAAGTCATATTTAAAACAAAATGCCTTACTTGTGTTGCTAAAAGCATCTTGTTTGCTAATAAAAGAAAGTTATTCATCTTTTGTTATTGCACTACCCCCTCTATAATGTAAATTGATTAGTCATTCTGACCTGTTTCTAGTTAGTTTCACTTTCAGGTTCTCAGGCACAGGAACTGTGCTTCAATGTTCTGATTATAAATAATGTAGAAATGTTTAAAGACAAAACAGTCATTCCTGTAGAAACTGCACAGATATTAACAGAAAAGTCTGCAATTTGGGGGATAAACAATCATAGGTTTCAAGGTCATCTTTAGGGGACAGAGCAGTGATACACACTGAAGGGCCACTATTTAATCAAGTGGAATCTCATCATGAAACAAGTAACTGTAAAAGATGTTCTGAAACTGTGTTTAACAGTTGACAATTGCAACATTCTCATTGTTGGCCTCTGAAACATACGCACGGCATGCCTTTAGTCCATATAAAGCGCAGCCAAAAACTCATCTTCACTGCCCATCAGTTTAATTATGTAACTCGCCATAATGGGTCTCTATCTACTATCACATGGAAATTAAGCTTATCACCACCTCAAATCTCTATGTAATTTTGCTCCTTCTGTGTCAGGCTTTGCATTGTCCTCTGTTCCCTCTGCTCTGCCAGTGCTCCCAGTTTGTCTGCCCATTTGTTAGCTTCTCTCAAAATCACCTCCATGCCTTTCTCTGCACTGTTCCCTAGGCATGATTCAACCTTCCTGAACTAATTCACAAAGCTCCTGTCTTATCCACATTTAAAGTTCCACTCTACCAAGCTGCTTACAATGAATCAAGCTGACGTGTACGAACTTGTAATGTATAAATTAGACTGGCCAGTAGCTCTGCTAAAGTTAAATTTGAGACTAGTTTACTGTTTTACAGCCAATTTTTCCAAGTGTTCTAAAATTCAGATGTTTACTCAGATTGCCTAGAAAATTCCTCTGCCTCATGGAGTCTGGGGTAGGGCTAGTGGTCCAAATTTGAGCATATCTGCTCCCCAGATATAGTCTACCTAAAAAAGTCACAGGAATCAAATTTTTACAGTTCTTCTAATGAGATAATTTTTACTACTGATCAGCCAACACTTTTTGGTGCAAATTTGGAGTCAAGGGATTCCTCAGATAGCACACCCCAAATAAGGAGCTTATTTCAATATTGAAAGTGCTTTAAAACTCAGAAGCATAATGAGTAGATCTTGAAAATTGGTGTTCTACAGTAGGGCTTGGGCAGCCTTTAGTAGGAGGGGGAAGGAGAACACCCAATTAGATGAACGAGTCAGTTCACACTTCTAAGTAGGGTGACCAGACAACAAATGTGAAAAATCGGGACGGGGGTGGGGGGGTAATAGGGGCCTATACAAGAAAAAGACCCAAAAATCGGGACTGTCCCTATAAAATCGGGACATCTGGTCACCCTACTTCTAAGAGCTGCTGTTGTATTTATCTCCAGGGCCCAATTCATCAGAGACTATCCTAATGAGTCAAATGGGCTACTTCACACCTCTGTAACCCTCCTATTCTGCAGAAGGTTGTACAGAGCCCCTTCCTTCTATATTAGCCCCCAAAGTGGAGTGCAGAGTCTGGGGTTCTGCTCCTCTCCACTCCTCATTTACAGCCTTCAGCTGGTTACTACTTTCCTTCCTCCCTATGGCCTCTCCAGCTATATTGGAGGAGGGATAGCTCAGTGGTTTGGTTGTGAGTTCAATCCTTGAAGGGGTCACTTAGGGATCTGTGGCAAAAATTGGTCCTGCTAGTGAAGGCAGGGGGCTGGACTCAATGACCTTTCAAGGTCCCTTCCAGTTCTAGGAGATTGGTATATCTCCAATTATTACCTATTACTGAGGGGCTGGGAGAAAGGCAGAGCTGGTAGCAGTGTCTCAGGCTAAGTTTATAGCAACAGGAGTGGTTCTCTGGTCATCCTAATGATATCTACACCAGGGGTTATGTTGGCTTAACTTGTGCAGGGGTGTGGATTTTTCATACATAGCTGAGTCAACCTAACTTTTCGTGTAGACCTGGCCTCAGCAAGGTGTACCCAGAAGCCTCCTCCTCTGCACCCCCAGTCACACACGCCCTCACTACACCACTTCCTCAAAATCAAGGAAAATTCACTGCCCAGAAACATTTTTAATGCAGAATTCTTTAACTCTTTATTTTCTGGTTTTCAGAGGTTTAAGTATAACTGTACTCAATGTTCTGGAAAGGTATGGCATTGCCAGTCAACTTTAACTCTATATCAATGACATTTTTGGGCAATGAATTGTATATGATTTGCCTATTTTTATTCACATTCTTTCCCCTAATTTCTGTCTACTTGTCTGTCCTTAGACCATGAGCTCCTCAGAACATGGACCATCCTTATGGAGTGTTTTGGGAAACCCTAGCTCTTAGCGGGCACTACCTTAAATAAACAATAGCAGTATCTCAACATATTAGTAACACCACAACTCAACCATCACAATGAAGTATCAGGATATTGTACCAGGATTTAGTGGTGCTCTTCAACTACTAAACTTAACTTTGTTCCCCTCTCTTGGTGCTTGAAAGAGAGTGTGGTTTTCTTCTCCTAGCCCCCATTCCTGATGGAGGAGGAAAAAGTTCTCTCCTCTGTTTCTCATGCCAGCTGCTTGAAGAGATCACACTATCGGTTTAGCACTCCCTTGCACATCTTGAAAGTATGATAATGCTTACGTGATCAATGCAAATCTGAATGCACCATGAGAACTGCATGTGGGTCTAAAGCCACAAGTTGGGCAACACTGGGTTATAGCGCTGCAAGACTTCAATTTAACTGGAAATGTGCATTCTTAAACATAACAGGGCAAACCTAGTTTTGGATTCTTATAGACCAGCAGTTCTCAATCCATGGCTAACATGCAGTCCAACCAGCACACAGCTGCAGCCCAGCTCAGCTGTGTGCAAAAGGTCACAGACCAGCTCACCAGCTGCCTCCTGGCCCCGCATGGCAAACTCGGGGCCTGGGCTGTGGGCACAGCACCAAGGTCAGGATCCAGGCTGTGAGTTGCTGCCCGGCCCCGCACAGCGGCAGGGTCGGGCTGTGGGCTCCTTGTCCGGCATTGCAGAGAGGCAGGTTCGGATGTGGGGTCCCGGCTGCCTCCCCCAGGACTCCACCCAGTGGCAGGGTCAGGCTCCGGGATCCTGGCTGCTCCTCCCAATCCCTGGCTCCGCACAGCAGCAGGGTCGGAGTCTGGGGTCCTGGCTACCCCCCGGCCCAGCACAGCAGCAGCAGGGTCTGAGATCCCTGCCCTGTGTTCTGCTCCTGACCCCACTCTGTGGAGGGGTCCTGGGCGGAGAGCGCTGGGTATAGGGGTTTGGGAGGGAGGGGGGCACTGTGGTTCTCAACCTGCAGCCCAGGTAACACTTTATGGGCTGCATATGCAGCCACAATAATAAACAGGTTGAGAATCAATGTTATAGACAATTGTATCTGGAGGTTAGGGCTGTCAATTGCATTCTAAATCCCACAACTGTGGGAAATTCATAGATTTTAAGCTTAAAAGGATCCCTTAGATCATCGGGTTTGACCTTCTCTGTAACACTGGCCATAGAATTTCATGCTTACCCCTGTGTTGAGGCCAAATAACTTGTGTCTGACTGACTAAATTTTATCTTCTAGAAAGTCATATAGTCTTGATCTGAACCCATCCACTACTTTCCCTTGAGAATTTATTTCAATAGTTGATCACTTTCACTGTGAATATGTCCTACTTTTACTTTTTGAGACACTGACTTTTGTTATACCTTTCACCACTAAACAGAAGAACCCTTTAGTTCCAGGTACCTGTGAAGGTACTAATACATCAAGACCATGATGCCTCACAAGCTTCTCTTTGATAAGAGAACAAACTGAGCATTAAGTTTCTCACTGCAAGACTTTGTCTACAGTAGGAGGGTTTTGCCAGTGTAACTCTCCTGGCAAAACACACCAATGTGGAGGCATTCTTATCTGTACAAACATGTCCACACTGATGCAGCTTAAGTTTAAGAGAATAAATTATACTTTTATAAACAGATGTGCTAGTGCAACTACCTCCACATTACGGCTTTTATAAGTGTCACAACTTTAGTCACTTTGGTTATGTTTTTGCATCAATATGAGAAGAGGCAACAGATACCACCACCTCACCTAAATTAGCAACAACATTCAATTAGTTACTTTTTATTCATGAAGACCAAAATAAAGGAGGGCACAGCTGGTCCCCTGCGTCGTTAACAGCACCGCTTAAGGAATAATTGGAGGGAGGGTCCACCCTTTACAGATGTGCAAAGGCAAGGAAGGAGATGAGGTTGCACGTCCGGGAGAATCCAGCACTATCCCTGGCGATGATGCAGGAGAAGGAACCCCACGCTTGCCTCTCGTGGCCCAGGTGGACTTCGCAGGGCTAACAGTCACAGAACGGCTCTCTGCACCGCCGGACTCGCCAACCCCCGGGGCGGCGCCGAGTAACACTGGGGCGGGGGCTGCTCTGGGGCTCAGAAGCAGACGGAGCCCGTAGCAGAATCAGCGCCGGAGGGGGGTGGGGGCGGGGAGGCAGGTACCGCTGGGCAGCCCGGGAGGGAAATAACGGGGGAGGCTCCAGGGTGACTCCCGCCCACCCCGCCGGTCACTCACGCGGAATGGGCGCTGCGCAGGGACTCGATCTGTCGCTGCTTCTGCTGCTGGAGGCTGGTGAGGGCGGGGAGCGGGGCCGCGGGGGACGAGGAGGAGCCGCCGCCCTTGGACAGGGGGAACAGCCAGTTCATCCTCCCCGCGGCGCCCGGGCCACCCGGCGCCCGCCGCCCCGAGGGGGAGAACGCAGCTCTGCCCGGCCGCTGGCGGGGCCGGTTCGGTGCCCTCAGCCCCGGGCTCTGCTCGGAGACAGGAAGTCAGGAGCGCGAGCCACTGTCCCCTGAGACAGCAACGCACGCCTGCGTCATCACCGCTCGCGGCCGCATCTATTGGGACGCGGCGGCGGTGGTGCCTGCCGTGCCGCGGAGCGCGGAGCGCGATTGGAGCCGAGCGCGCCCTGCCGGGGTCAGGGGTCAGAATTGAAAGGTCAGGGCGCGGCGCGCTGAGATGATGTAATGGCTTTGTGCGGTGGGGGCGGCAGGTTCTGCGCTTCTCGGTGCGACTCGCTATTCTGGGGCCGCCTCCGCCGCCGCCGGGTCCCAGCCAGACCCCCCACCCCCGGGCCCGGCTCTGCCCCGCCCCGCCCGTGTGAGCCCGGCGTAGGTGAGAGCGGGAGGGGCCTGGCTTCCGGGCGTGCTGGGCTGCGGGGACTCGGGCGGGAGGCGGCCTTTCGCGGGGTCTCTAAGCTCCGGAGCCGGGGTGAGGGGCGCGGCCAGGCCTGGGGGCTCCGCGTGGGGCGCGCGCTGCTCTCCGTTTTCAGCTCCTGTTTGCTGGGGTGGGGCGGCCTCTGCTCGCGGCCTGGATCCCGCGGCACCGGGCGCTGCAGCCCCCTGACCCGCGCCGTGCGCCCGGGCTCCGTGTGGGCTGAAGGTAGCGGAGCTGGGGCAGGGCGGGTCACGGACAGTGGGGTTGTGGGGGCTGCGGTGCCTGTTACGGCACCTGCGCCAGGTAGCGAGCCGCTCCCAGCGCGGACCCTTCCGGAGTTGGAGTCTGTCTCTCCTTAGAACGGTGCGGAATATAGATATATATAGATAAATATAACTCCACCAGGGTCTCGTGAAACCATGCGGTGCTGGCGGCTGTCTGACCCTTCCCTCCGTCACTGCATTTCACTCTGTTAGTTGGCATGTGCTGCGAAAGGCACTCCGGCACAAGCTCTCCGAGGAGAGAGAGAGCATTGAAGGAGTCCTTGCTGGAGGCATTTCATTGCAGCGCGGAATATTCTTATCTGAGATGCCAGCAGCCTGCCTGGCTTTGTGCAAATTGGCCACACCAAATAAATTAACAAAACTAAAAAGTTCTGTCCGTTTTTAAGTAGGATGTCATCTTTTAGAATCATAGAGCTGTAGGGTTGGAAGGTCTCTCTTGAGATCTAGCCCAGCCCCCAGCGCTGAGGCAGCACCAAGTAAGCTAGACCATCCCTGACAGGCATTTGTCCAAACTGTTCTTAACACCCCCCCCCCCCACCTTGGAAGCCTGGTCCACAGTTCAACTACCATTATAATTAGAAAGTATTTCCTAATATCTAACCTACATCTTTCTTGCTGCAGATTAAGCCCATTACTTTTTTTCTATCACCAGTAGATGTCCTGTTTATAACAGCCCTTAACATTTTTGAAAACTCTTATCAAATACCACCTCAGGCTTCTTTTCTCAAGATTAAATGGGTCCAGGTTTTTTTTAACCTTTCCTCATGGGTCAGGTTTTCTAACTCTTTTATCACATTTGTTGCTATCCCCTGGACTTTCTTCTACTTGTCCACATCTTTCCTAAAGTGTGGGTCCCAGAATTGTACACAGGACTCCAGCTGAGCCCTCACAAGCACCAAGTAGAGTGGGACATTAGCTCCTATTTCTTATGTACAATGCACCTAATTAATACACCCCAGAATGATGCTAGCTTTTCTAGCAACTGCCTCACATTGTTGACTCATATTCAGTTTGTGATCCACTACTCTCCCAGATTCTTTTCAGCAGTACGTCTGCCTAGCTAGTTTATTCCCTATTTTGTTTTTGTGCATTTGATTTTTCCTTCATAAGTGAAGTACTTGTAGAAAATCTTTACTGAATTTCATCTTGAGTTCAGACCAGTTCTCTAATTTGTCAAGGTTGTTTTAAATTTTAATCCTGTCCTCCAAAGCGCTTGCAACCCCTCCCAGTATGGTATCATCTGCTTATTTTATAAGCCTACTCTCCACTCCTTTATCCAAATCACCAATGTAACTATTGAATAGTACCATGTTCATAAACTTTCAGTGACTAAGTTTTACTTTCATTTGAGTTTCAGGAAAACTGTTGGCTCTTGCTCTGAAGGTTAAGGAAGCATTCTTTTACAAATCATTGGGAATCAAAATTTGTATTTATGTTCTTGTCTTTTAGGTAAACATCTAAAATCTATTTTATGAAACTGACCCTCAATCAAGTATAACTCTTTGATGCCTGGTATCTAAATCCCCCCCCCCCACTATGCCAGCAGCTACAGTAGATCATAGCCAAAGAATTTGTGAAGTTTGGGCTTGTAACCTGGATGAAGAAATGAAGAAAATTCGTCAAGTTATACGGAAGTATAATTATGTTGCCATGGTATGTCTGTGACTGAGCCCTATTTAGTGTACTATGTGGTCTAGTCATGTTTTCTCAGTGGGTGAGGTAATATAGACACACACAGCTGAGTAAGCTCAAAAGCGTGTCTCTCTCACCAATAAAAGTTGGTCCAATAAAAGATATTATCTCACCTACCTTGTCCTCTAATATTCTGGGACCAACATGGTTACAACAACACTGTATACAAGTTTTCTCAGTGACAAGAAATTAGTCTTTTTCAATCCAGAATCCATTGAAGAAAATGGAAAGTCTGAATTATCGCTGCAGGTAATCTATCGTGGTGATAGTAATGTTCATCTCCCCCCCCCCCTTTTTTTTAAAGGATACAGCCATATACCATATTTTCAGTGAGAGTTATAAAGTTGTGTTTTTGGAAAAATGCTCTTCAGATATTTATATTTGGAGTGGGTGTGCTGCAGATAAGTTTTCTCTTTTGTTGAAGCTGTAAACTTATTTTTTTACAGGACACAGAGTTTCCAGGTGTAGTTGCAAGGCCTATTGGAGAATTCAGAAGCAATGCGGACTATCAGTACCAACTGCTGCGCTGTAATGTAGACTTGCTGAAGATAATTCAGCTAGGACTAACATTTATGAATGAGCAAGGAGAATACCCTCCAGGAACTTCAACTTGGCAATTTAATTTTAAATTTAATTTAACGTAAGTGGTGATAAAATCTTATTACTGTTGGGTTTTTAGTTTTTTTTTTTTTTTTACACTGAAGCATGTTATAATTATTACTTGCATAGTATTTATTTAAAATCTCAAAGGACTGATGTTAATACATTTTTAGTAAGTATGGTTCTTTCTACTTGGAGTATAAGACACTTTAGATACAAGAAAAGGCCATTCAGGCAAATGGACTTCTGCTTTCTTGGCTCATTAGTCCCACATTCCTGTATTTTCCTTTATATATTCTGCTTTATCATCTGTGTAACTTAAGGATCAGTCTTGTGAGGTGCTGAGCTGGGAGTCGAGGGTACTCAGCACCTTGAAGATTTATTCTATACTTCTTTCATATGCATTTTTAGCCTGTAACTGAAGTAGTTCTGCCTAAATTCTTTGTTTCTAGATTGTCTAATTTCTGATGGTGCTAGTAATGTGAAATATACTGTAAAAGGAATCTTTCTTAGTATGTAGCATGATATAATCGCAAAACCATTAAGTTGAGAGAAACCAGACAAAGATTAAAAAAAAAAAAAAAGTGTTAGGGCACAAAACTTCATTTTTGTTGCCAACAGTAGTTGCACAGGGTGCGGAACAAGATATCAAACTTTCAGCCCAAACTTGGTTAGTCAAAACAAAACAAGTATGCTTTTTACAGTTCAAAAGGAAATTTCTGGATTTTATTAATAAAATTAAATCCTGAATATTACATTAACTTCCTGCTCATTAAAATTAGATTTTTTTTTTGACACGCACTTGTGTAAGTAATGGATTTAAAAAACCCTCACAAAAAATCCTAACTGAACTGAAAACGTAGGACACCAAAGTCTTCTATCTACACAACAAGTGTGGCATAGGCAATGACAGCTAATGTTCATAAGGTCTGACTTGGAGTGGCCCATTCTTACATAGTGTCATTTATTCATAATGTATCAAAGCAATTTACAGAGTGAAATAATAATTAGAAATAACAGAAGAGGAATGAGAAATTAAGAGGAAAGTGGGGGAGATTCCAAACTTGACATCAGCAGTTGCTAGAATGTTGACTGTTACATGAGCAAGTCTTTGAAGGACAAGCTAGTGAAAGAACAAAGCTATACTCATGTTTATTTAGAAACCAAAATGTGGTTGGTTACCTGAATAGGGAACCCAGTTGGCTTCATTAGGCCCCAGAAGTTAATAACTAAAAGAATGTTGTTGGTTGCTTTTAGCTACAGTTAAGGATTTCCTCTCTCCCAGTCTCCTGTGCTGGTAGTCTTCATTTGGTGGACTTGTTCAGCAGTGGAATATTAAATATATAAAGATCTGTATGGGTCTCATTTACCACAATGATGGGTGTTGTATAGGACTTACTTAAATGTAGAAAGCTTTTAGGGGTACCCTCTGAAATACATTGTATTGGCAATAGTATTCCCTTTTCTTACTATGCATCATTATTGTGTATATGTGCAGCAAACTAGAAGTTTAGGGATTTTTTAATCTCATTATTACACTGATCAATAGGAGGAGAGAAAAAGGTCAAGATTTATAACTTCAGACCTGGGAGAAGGGGGAAGGAATTTTCCCTGGGTAATCTTCCCTCCCTAGCCCTTCCAGTTTCTCAAAATCAATATGCTCAGCTTGTCTTTCTTGCTTGTTTTGAATGTTTAGTAATAGGGTCACAGAAATTTTGAAAGGGAAAATGATTTCCTAAATATTTAGGGTGTATCTCAAATTGTATCTCAATTTCCTTGACGATTAAAGTATTAGAGTGAATAATATATCTTGGTTGAAATCTATCCTTATGACATTAGTAGGGCCCAAGCACATTCACAGTTCATGTTGGTCATTTCATGGTCACAGGATTTAAAAAATCGTAAATTTCATGATTTCAGCTATTTAAATCTGAAATTTCATGGTGTTGTAATTGTAGGGGTCCTGACCCATGAAGGAGGTGTGTGTGTGGGGGGGGGGGGGGTCGCAAGGTTATTGGGGTGGAGGGTTTTGGTACTGCTACACTTACTTCTGTGCTGTGCAGACAGTGGTGCTGCCTTCAGAGCTGGGCTGCTGGCCGGGAGCCCAGCTCTGAAGGCAGAGCCACCGCCAGCAGCAGCAGCACAGAAGTAAAGATGGCATGGTATTCCTACCCTTACTTCTGTGCTGCTGCCTGCAGAGCTGGGCCCTCAGTCAGCAACCACCACTCTCCAGCCGCCCAGCTCTGAAGGCAGCAGTGCTGAAGTAAGAGTGGCATGGTATGGTATCTGCAGCCACCCAGATTTGAAGGCAGTGCAGAAATAAGGGTGGCAACACTGTGACCCCTACCCTAAAATAACCTTGTGGAAACCCCCCGCAGTTCCCTTTTTGGTCAGGACCCCCAATTTGAGAAAATTTGGTCTTCCCTGTGAAATCTGTATAGTATAAGGTAAAAGCACAGAAAAGATCAGATTTCACGGGGGGAGACCAGATTTCACAGTCTATGATGCATTTTTCCTGGCCGTGAATTTGGTAGGACCCTAGAAATTAGGGAAAGTAGTTTGGTTATGTGAAGGAAGAGTTTGTAATCTTGTCTGAACAACCAGTCTTCTCCCAAATATCTATGATTAATATAAGAAAATAGTCCTATGTTGATCCCTAGAGAGCTTGGTTCAATTTCTTTGCTGTTTCCTTTAAATGTTCCTGAATTTTATCTTATAATGGGATTGAGGATAATGTTAAAACTGCTTAGTCAATACTGTGTAAAAGAGTTGTTTGTTTTATTATCACCAATTTTAGTGCACGGTTTTCAGATATGTACATATTTAACAGTTATATCATGGTGTCTACATTGTTAAATCTATTTTAACACTGCCTATTGAAACAATGGGCAAAATGTTCCAAGTATACACATCATTCTGTGCTGGATTTTACTTATAAACTTGATATTGAGGCTGTGTCTTTGTGTGGATCTGAATATTGTATTACTTATGTGTCTCATCCTAGGGAGGACATGTATGCCCAGGACTCCATAGAACTACTAACAACATCTGGTATCCAGTTTAAAAAGCATGAGGAAGAAGGAATTGAGACTCAGTATTTTGCAGAACTTCTTATGACATCAGGAGTAGTGCTGTGTGAAGGAGTCAAATGGCTTTCCTTTCATAGGTAAATACTGCACATAAAATAATATTTGAGTTGGCCAGTTCTCAATGCTATTCTGATGCCAGACTTAAGAATGATTGGCCTGTGCTTTTTAAGCTGTACATCTAATGCTGAATTAGTTTAGGGTATAGTGAGATAATTTAAAAAGCTTTGTTAATGTTACTCTTAGGGTCTGGGCTCCCAACTTCATAGTAGTTCATTTAGAAACTAATGACGTGTGTCTTGTAACAAGATGAAAAACCATTGGTTTTCAGGAGCAGCCTTATAGAAAGGAAGCACTGTATCTTTCTATTTGTTTTGCTTTGACAGTTCCCAGGTCAAGGGAGAAAGCAGATACATAATTCTCCTTGTGTACGCTAGTCAAGTAATTGGAAAACTGAAAATAGTTGCTTAACATTATTTGAGGGGGAAGGACACCTCGGTACAGCCCTGAAGACTTTTAATAATGCTGGTAGGGAAAACATGAACCTGTCATATTAAATGCACAAAATACAAAACTTTCAGATGACTGAAAAATGTATCTTGTTCTTATGTGGGTCACTCTCAACTACTTAAACCAGGCCTGCACAACATATGGCGCGGCCCGCGGAGCCTCACTGTGTGGCCCGCGGGGGGATTCTGAATCCCCCGCACACAGCGCTCTGCGGGCAGCCCAGAGCCCTTTGAATCCCAGCAGCGGTGGGCAATCAAAGGGCTCTGTGCTGCCTGCAGCGACGGCGGGCAATCAAAGGGCTCTGGGTTGCCCACAGCCGCGGGGAGCCCAGAGCCCTTTAAATCCCAGCCGCAGCGGGCAATCAAAGGGCTCTGTGCTGCCTGCAGCGGCGGCGGGCAATCAAATGGCTCTGGGTTGCCCGCAGCCGCGGGGAGCGCAGAGCCCTTTAAATCCCAGCCGCAGCGGGGAATCAAAGGGCTCTGGGCTGCCCGCAGCGGAGGGCAGCCCAAAGCCCTTTGAATCCCGGCCTGCGGCCGCTGATTGCCCCCTCCACGGATCCCTGCCCTAACTACCCCCCAGGACTCCCACCCCCTATCTAACACAGCTGGTCCTTGTCTCCTGATATCCCTCTCCCAGGACTCCACCCCCTATCTAAATGCCGCTGCTCCTTGTCCCCCGATTGCCCCCTCCCAAGACCCCGGCCCCTAACTGCCCCATGGGACCCCAGCCCCTATCTAAGCCTCCCTTCTCCTTGTCCCCAACTGCCCCCTCCTGAGATCCCTCCCAACTTCCCCTCAGGACCTCACCCCCACCTGTCCCCTGATGAACCTCTGAGACTCCCATGCCTATCCAACTGCTGCCTGTCCCCTGACTGCCCCCCTGAACCTCCGCCCCATCCAACCCCCCCCGCTCCCTGTCCCTTGACTGCCCCCCGGTACCCTCTACCCCTTCTCCAACCCCCAGCCCCCTTACCGTGCCACTCAGACCAGCATGTCTGGCTCCATGCAGCTCCAGACACGTTGCTGCCATGCTCCCCCGTGGAGCCCACAGCCCCCCCAAGCACCTGCCTTCCAGATTTGAACACCTCAAAATTCAGGAGTGCTCAGGCTCAGTTTGGGCAGCTGTTACTTCATTTCTCCCAAATCAAATATATTGATCCACTGTAATTTGCTGTAGAAAAAGTAGGATAAAATTGAGCAAGAAATGCTTCCCAGTGGTTTTTAGGACTGAATTGCTATTTTCAACAGCCATTGCCTTTTTGTTTGTTTAAAAGGAAGACAGTGATATTGCATTGGCAAATTCCCCATAGAAAGAAAGAGTGGAACAAAAGAATAATAAAGGCACCTCAACTTTTCCTCATTTATGGAGGACAGTCTTATAATATGCATCCAGATATCCTCCAATCACACAAGCTGAAAAGTGTTCCACTTTACTGCAGCTCTGTAACCATATGGGAACCAATCCTGTCTGTGTTTTGTGCACATCCAAAATTCCTGCTGAATGACCCGCCCTGGGAACGAGTTACCAGTGACCCAGGGCTGGGGCGGCAGGAGGTGTGTAGGGGGGGGCACTGGTGGGGGGGGGGGGGAAGCCCAGGGCTGGGGCAGCAGCGGGGTGGGGGGAGGGCACTGGTGGGGAGGAAAGGGGGAAGCCCAGCGCTGGGGCGGCAGGGGGTGTGGGTGGGGGGAGAGCCCAGGACTGGGACAGCAGGGGGTACAGGGGGGAGCCCAGGGCTGGGACGGGGGGCAGCCAAATTTTTTTTTGCTTGAGGCAGCAAAAAGCCTAGAGCCGGCCCTGCCGGGTTCCCCCAGCCGCCAGAGCCCTGGGCCCTTTAATTTGCCTCTGAGGGCTCCCAGCCACCTCTTCAGCTGGGAGCCCCTGGTTGATTTAAAATCAAGTATCACCTCCCCACCCCCAACCTTCCTTTTTGGCCCACAGCTGTTTTGGTGGGGTGGCGCTGTGGAAGGAGGGTTTGTTTCCGCAGGGCTGGGCGGTCCTGGGGCGGGGTGTTTCTGTGGGGCCGGAAGGTTTCGGCCCTCAGCTGTTTTCTTTGGAGGAATGTGGCCCTCACTGCTTTACGAGTTGTGCAGGCCTGACTTAAACACTTTGAAAGAAAGTAGTAGCCTTTATGTTCTTGGCTGAGAGCATGTGGCCTCTCTAAAAGAACTAAATCCTTATGAATTATTATTTTGGACATACGTTATTTAGGATGACAATCATTAACTCAGTTGCAGCAATCAGCCTTTTTTGGGAGGTTTTTACTTGAGCTAAAAAAGTGAAAAGACTGAGGATTGTGTGCCCAGGAAAAGTGATGTTTTAAGAGTGCTCCTCCCATTTTACCACACAGCTTTATGAAAGTTTACATGGAAACACTTTGTTCTGCACATATGCTTTAGGCTATCTTGCGGACGAAAGTACATACTACTTGGTGTGCTTAGTTTATTGAAGAGTCATTATTTCTCAATGAGATGGAAGCTGTTGAGAAATAATGACAGCATATATACAGAAATATAGCATATAAATGAAGAGATCTGTGACTGAGTTTTGTTTGTTTGGATTGGTTTCTTTAGTTAGGAAGTGACCGTAATCAGATTTCAAATTCCATTATTCTGTGATGAGATGGAAGAGAATATATAGCAGGGTGGATTTGATTTAAATCATGATTTAAATCACTAGTTAGGAAGACTCAATTTAATCATGGATTTCTACATAAAAGTGCACTCTTGTTGGTTGGTATAACCTTAATACATATTTTTCACAACTCAGATGTAGGTTTCATTTTTCGACGGTACACACTATACATTTTTTAAAGTGATTTATTTTGAAAACTTTTCAGATTAATTTTACAGCTATATCAGAAAGTGAATGATTGTTTGGTTATTTCATTTACCAAAGGTAATTGAAGGAGATATTTATGAAGTCACTGGGAGGTGACCTATCTCCAATTCAACAGGTTAATCATTAATATTTGGAGGATTTTCTTGCCACGTTGTATTAGGAGGAGAACATCACCAGACAGACATTTAAATTGTTGTTTTAGTTAAATAAAATAATGTTATGTATTCTGAATTTTTTTCTTCAACAGCAAACTTATAATACTTTAACAAAACAAGCATATGAATTTTTTGAATTTAGTTAAACATTCAAGTTTTTTAAAATCAGATTTGTTTTTGTTAAAATAGTTTAACTAAAATAGTTAAAGGAAATCTTTTAAAAAAAATAATAAAGGAAAGAAAAGAAAAGAAAAACAAAAAAAACCCCAAATTAAGTCGACTGTCAGCCAGGTCAACATGAGAAATTGGCTTCTGCAGCTAACTCAGTTGTCTTCACCTTCATTTTCCTGTTTGTTCATAATCTGGAAAAGAAAAACAAACTTTCCTGCTTTTTCAGGTCCCAAACGATTTCTCAATTTGGAATGAATTAGTCCAAAGAAGAAAATATTCTTTCTACAATGGCAGAAGAAGCTATGGCTGTTAAAAGTGAGATTATCACTTCAATAGTCTCTGAATCCAAGTGCTAAAGTGACTTCCATCAGTTCACTGGTGTGACTTTTTCTTTAAAACCTCATCAGCAAACATATTTCTTGAATGGTTCACTCTTAGCTCTGAAGTTTATTATAGTCAGCATTATGGAGGGATGATTGCTGGATGTCCACATCATAGCCAACTCCTTTTCTTCAGCAGTTAAGGTTTGACCCTTTTACCGAGTATTGAGAATATTTGCAAGAAAATGAGCTGGAGATAGTGCTTGTCTCATTTGTTTTTTTTTAATGCCTGTAATTTAACTCTGTCATTGCATATTTCTCTTTTTAAGATCTCACTCAGTTCCTTCCAAATTTCAACAGCATCAGGAATAAAACAGCTATTCCCTGCATTTCATTCAAGGCTACAGAAATAAGCTTCGAGGAACTCAGCATGTGTTCAACATTTCTCTGAAGCCCAATATTGAGAACTTTGGCTGTGACAGTGCCATCTATTTTTTCACGATTTTGTTCAAACTTCTTATAAGATTAGACCAGTTCTTGTTATAGTGCTCAAAACAGTCCAGTACTGAGTTCCATCGTGCGTCTTGTGGGAGAGTTGGCTTGGTTCCTCCCACTTTTTTCAGAGCAACTGCTGCAAAGTGGTTGTTACGGAAGTATTTTGCAATTTCAACATCATTAGCCTTTATTTCTGGAACACTGAAGTCTTTGGCTAGGAAATGCATCAAATGAGCTCTGCAACCATATGTTGTTAGCTTGGGACTCTCTTCTAAATTTCTTCTCATCTTGGATACATTTGCAGCATTGTCTATGACTAAGCTGCGTACTAGACATCTGAATTTTTTTCAGTTTGCTATAGCTTTTACTGCTACTTCTATAAGTATTCTGCTGTGTGTGCATTTCCTGATGTATCAATTATTTTTGTAAGGAAGACATTCCCTTCTTCGGTTGTCACACAAGCACATACAACAGGATTATTGTGGACATTGCTCCACCCATGAAGACTCAGGTTAACAATTTCACCCTTTAGACCTTTTGCACACTGCTCAGTTTCTCTTTCATACACTTTATCCAGCAATTTGCCTGCGACATCTGCTCTGTTGGGTGGACTAGTATCCTGGTCTTAATGACTGAACCATCTTAATGAAGCGTGGGTTCTCAGTCATGCAGAAAGAAGAGTTTGTTGCATAAACAAACCAGGAAATTTTTTCATCAGTTACCTCTTTTTGTAATCTGCTGGTTCTTATCACAAACTTATCTATGGTTGTATGTGGATGGTGGAGATTTTTTTTTCTTTTTGCTACAGGTGATATACTGTGACTAGGTGACATACGTGATGTGACTGAAACACTATCATTGGCAGATAACTCTGAAACTATAGAAAATGATGGTGATCTTGAAGGTGGATATTCTTCAGAATCCCGTAGGTTGAGGATGGATTCTTCTAAACAGCATGAATCAGTGCAGTTATTTAATTATTACCACCATACTGCTCATTTAGTATTACTCATTGCATTCACTGACACTCAGTACTACTTTAAAGGTGAAATTGTAAAAGGAAGATCTGCCTATTTATTTTTTATTACAGCTGCATCTAAAATGATAATACCATAGAGTAACAACTATATTTTTTGCTCAAACATGAGAATTCAAGAATAGTCTAGATGGAAGACAGGCAGTCCTTAAGAAAGAAGTATGAAATAAAGAAGTTTACCAACCTGAAGATCCTGCATGTTCAGACATGTTCCTTTCATCATCTTCAACACAACTTCTTCCTGAGAAGGAACACTTCTCATAATGTTGTTTCATTCGGGCGACCAGGCCTTGCATTTCTTAGTTGTGCTGTTTGCATTTTGCATGCATGCCTGTCTTACCCACAGGTAGAGGAACTTCATTCAAATATTCCCAAACTGGGTCTCTTTTACGGCCTGTTGCGATTATAGGTTTTCCCTTCTAGTGAGAGAATGGTATGGTAGATCTCAAATCAATGAAGGCTACAGTCAGAAAGACCTCAAGACTTCTGGAATATGCTGCTCAAACAGTTTCACTTTTGTTTCTACTGCCTGTCCCTCCCTTCTCACATTTATCTCCAGACTTCTCCTTGTCCAGATCTATTCTGCCCCAACAATCTTCTATTCATTGAACTTTTTGAAACTTTGCACTTTTAGAGAGAGGTAAGGGATTGACTCCATGTACAGAAATTTGCAGAGGGACAGAGGTGTTATTTCTCACCTCTATATAATTTTTATTTATTTATTTAAAAACATTTTTGCGGTTAACAAGCATGTTATCTCTGGCCACGTTGCGAACTGCAAACTAAGCATCTCTGATTGTATCTTCTAGACTGAGTCCCATTGAGTAGATAGAAAGATTAACCTAAATAATCTATACGGAAGCCCCTGGAACCACGTAAGATTGGGTCCCTAATCCATGAACTATTGGAACTCATTTACAAAATCTTTCTTAAACATTACATGAATATATTGTCTCATACTATAGAATTAGAATTTATAATCCCTACTCCATGATGAGATATCACTGAGTTTTAATTAAGATACATTATAGCTACAAAAGCATTTTAGCAAAAAAATCCGATTTAAATAAAAAAAATCCGATTTTTTTTAATTTAAAAAAAAAAGCCGTTGATTTTTTTCCACCCTTATATATAGGTGGTAGGGGGAGTGGATAGAGAGAATTCTTTTTTTTCCAATGGCGAGAGGGGGATAAGAAGACTTTTTCAGCTTAAGATGCCCGATAGATTGTTTATCTGTACAGTGGTTCCCAAACTTTAACAACCCGCGAACCCCTTTCACTAAAATGTCAGGTCTCATGAACCCCCTCCTAAAAATGAATATTTCCAGGGATTTTCTCTTTTACCTCAATATAAATTATAAAAGCAGTGATCTTGGAAATATAAAATTTGTTTTTATGACATGCTTACTACACACTATTTATTAATTATTAGTTGTTATAGTATTTTTATTACATTATGAAAATGGCAACTCTTCCAAGATATCACTTTTGTAGCTTATATCTCTTTTGATTAAGCCTGTTATAAGACAAGGCTCCTATCAGAGGCGCCAATAGGAAAAAAAAGGGTGAGGGGGCAAAACCCCCGTGCACCCTAGGGTCTGGGCGGGCACTGCCAGAAAAGTGTGGGGGGAGGGCACGGGGAAAAAAGGGGAGGGACCCGCCCAGGGGTGCACCGACGCAGGGGCGGCACATGACTCTCATTGCCGCCCCCCGCCGTACTGGCGCCTCTAACTCCTATGTTTCATCAAGGAGTATCAGATGTGAAATGGCATGAAGGTATTTAAGAAGGAAACTCAAAGAGTTCCTCCTACACAAGCATTCAGGTCTTGAGCAACAATGCACATTACAACAAAGCTTAAACATGATCTTCATAATAATTTAAAAACACTAGCAGCCTATTTAATTTAAAAAACAGCAAAAAATATCCACCTCCATTTCCATTTCTTCTAAGGAGTCTTGAAGTTTGAATCTCCTCAGTGTGATAAATAGGCTTGCTTTCATCTGCTTAGCTTTTGGAAGTCCCCAAGGCTCCGGGCTGCTGACCCCATTAGCTGCCCAGGGTCCCTATGGAGAGCTCTGTCCGCCATTAGGGAATTTTTTTCCCGAGAACCCTCTGTAACATTTGGTGAACCCCCACGGGTTCATGAACCCCAGTTTGGGAACCACTGCTGTAGTAGGAACTGGTTCACTGCTCAATGTAAATTACTCCTGGGGGAATTCTGCACCAAAAAATTAAATTCTGCTCATGATATTTTAAAATTCTGCAATATTCTGAATATTTTATTTGTCAAAATAACACAATATAATCATGCCAGTTTCAATTATTTTGGGAATTTATTTCAAAATATCTTTCAGAAAGTATGTCTGTAACAATAGAGATTTAAAAAAAAAAGATTCTGGTACTTTTTTTTTTCTTTTAAACAAATAGATTCCTTACTAGGCATATTAATACAGAACTTATTTATTTATTTAATAAGTAACTGAGTAATTTATTTAATTTAGAATACTGAACTGTATTTCCTGCACCCGTCTGAAGCAGTGCAAAGGCATGGGAGTGTCAGGGGTAATGGAGGAACCAAGCGAGAGGGAGGGAGCCTGGAGTGAACCTGGAGGGTTGCTGGGTGTGGTTGGGAGAAGTATGGAACAGGTTTTTTGGGGAGAGGGTTAGGATTGTTAAGGAGATGGAGAGCTTACCCTATGCACACCCTGGCGGATCCCAAACCTTTCTCATTCAGTCAGGCACATCTACCCCTGTCCCCTCACTCCCCCATCCTGATGGGTCCCTGCAGCCTCCTCCCCATGTGACCATGCACCCCCACTCCCATTCAGCCTCTGGCTCAATGCTGTCACCCCACTAGCACCTGAGCCCATGCTCCAGTTTGTCCCCTCCCACTAGCCATTCTGAGTTCCCGTCTGTGACACCCTCCCCCCCCGCCTGCAGCACCATGTGCCCTACTCTGTCCTAACCTGGCTCTGTGGGTAGGGTGTTGTGATGAATTTCTACTCCTGGGGGAATTCTGTTCCACTGCACATGCACAGACATTTTTCCCCCACAGAAAATACGTTCTGCCCCAGAAGTGCTGCAGTTCCACCTTTTGCCCACCAGAAGCCACCATGGTGCCAGAACAGCCAATAGCATTAATGCAGCAGGCTGTTTGGTGCCACAGTGGCCTCTGGTGGGGTGGGTAGGGTGACCAGATGTCCCGATTTTATCGGGACTGTCCCGATATTCGCTTGTTTGTCCCGCGTCCCGATCGATGTTCGGTCGGGACATGGGACAAACAAGCAATTTTGCCCTCTGCTCCGGAGGGACTCTCGCTCCCCACCCCGCAGTCCTGCTACCTCCTTCCCCCATTGGACCCCTCCCCAAATCCCCACCCTGGCCCCACCCCCTCACTGCCCCATTGGATCCCTCCCCAAATCTCTGCCCTGGCCCCGCCTCTTCCCCAAACACGCCACATTCCTCCTCCCTCCCAGGCTTGCGCTGATCAGCTGTATGGCGGCGCAAGCCTGAAGGGAGGGGGTGGCCCCCCCAGCACTCACCCTGCGAACTGCTCCAGTCCAGCTTCTGGCGGCGGCGGCGGTGGGGGGGCGCTCCGGCGGTTTTTTTCTCCGCCGCCCCCCGCGTCCCGATATTTCATCTTTGTCACCCTAGGGGGCGAGGCGTGGAGCTCCAGCGGCCGGGTTTTGTTTTTTTTCCCACTGGAGGGAGGGGAGAAGTGGAGACGGAGCAGAGGCAAGCTGATGGGAGTGGGACGGGGTATGGAGCTCCGGCAGGGGGGGGGTTGGGGTTTTTTTGCTCCGCTCCCCCCCCCCCCCCCGTCCCGATATTTCACCTGTGTGATCTGGTCACCCTAGGGGTGGGCAAGAAGCAGAACTGCATCACTTCCAAGGCAGACTATATTTTCTGCGGAGGGGGGGAATTCTGTGGCAGTAGTGCAGAATTCCCCCAGGAGTATGCAAGTGCAACCCTGAATGTAGCATGCAAGTTGGAAAGCAGCATTCTTTTAAATGCTGGTATTCTATTGGAATGCCAAGGTCCCATAGGGGATGTACTTGAGATATAGAGCAGTATTAAGGAGCATTTTAAGCCAGGTGCCTGATATGGTACACTGAAATGCTGGTTAATGTGTGAAACCTTAGATCCCTGCACTAAACAAAATGTCCATCTAACAAAAAATCCCAGATAAAATAGTTGAGTTCCAAGTAGCTGAAAGTTGCAAGTGCCGAAAGTTCTGAAACTTGCACCCAGTGTGATAGATACAGTATGATTATAGAATTGTGGGGTGTCCATTCAGTAGGCTTTGGTTTGATAACCATATTTGGCTTGTATTTCACTTGTCTGCTGTTTGACAGTAGTCTGTGTAAAGCTTGAATATAGCAATGAGCATGTTTGAACAGATTGAAAGTGTGGATGACAAATTAGAAAGTAAAGGATATTCTTGAGTCAGCTCCAGAATTTCTTGTGCATGTTCAGATTGGCGTTGCATATTAGAAATTTGCCATAATGATCAGGTAAAATATCCATGATACCTAAATACATGCAGCTCTTGTTTCATAGATGTCAAAGTATCTTTTAGAGAAGTAGTGCTAGCCCCATTTTATAGATGGGCAAACTGAAGTTCAGACCTGGGTAGAAAGGTCTTAAGACTCCTCCTGATCCAGCAGATGGCGCTTTCTCTTCTTTTTATGCAACATGTGCACAAGTAGTAATGAAAATAAATGTTTTCTCCAATTTGGGAAAATATTTTAAAAATTGAGTGGATAATAGATGTTTTAGATATCAGTGTTTATAGGTAATCATGCAGTTTGAAAAAAAAATTATATGAACAGCTTCTACTAATTTGCTAGCCACAGAACCATTTTTCTTTAAATTGCCTCCTCAGCTAAGACTGAGGCTTGGTCTATGCTACAGAGTTAGGTTGACATAAGGCAGTAACTAGGTCAGTGTCTAGACTACAGCCTTGCTCCTGCCAATGTAAGTGCCCAACTACACCGACGACATAACTCCATGTCCACGAGAGGCGTAGGGCTTGTGTCTGTGTAGACACTGCGTTCCTTACCTGGGCTGTTAGCTGTCTTGTTAATTTTATGGCTCCACTGAGCTGTGAAATTGACAAGAAATCTGGCTCCCCAGCTGGGCTGCTGTGTGGTCTCCGCTTCAAGCCAGGCTGCCACCCAGCCTCCCTGTTTGGGCTGCTGCCCGGGCTTTCCACTCCCCAGTGGAAGCCTTGCTGCTCCCTAAGGTCCCAGCTGGGCTCCTGGTGGGGAGATACATGGAACTGAGAGCCCTGGCTCTCAGCCACTCACACTGCCCCTCTTCAGTTGGTGGAAGCGCTCTGTGTGAGGGTATGCACCCCTGACAGAAGGAGGGTAGTATGGACATTAGCCATTGCAGTAATTACTGCAGTGGCTGTAAATCTGACCTAACATAGGTTGACTTAAGATTGTAGTGTAGACATGACCTGAGACTTAGTAGCCTGCATTTCAGCACAGCCACATGGAATATCCACTCTGGATATCACTCTGTGCACCTGCAGATCATTAAGATTTAGAATGAATAGCTTGAAGAAGTCCTATTTATAGCAGCAACAATAAGCAAATTTCAAATGTCTCTTCTTTATTCAATTATATGAATGCGTTTTCCAGCACAGAGTGGAACAGGAAATATAAACACTAAGCCTCTAAAAATATCTAAACAAAGTCTCCTTGTTAGTAGGAGTTTAAATCTTGCATTTGTGTAATGGACTTGTATAGTCAATTAAACACCAAAGCTAAATTTTGCTCTTGTAGCCAGCAGTGAATTTGAAGACTTGCTGCTGTTTAAATGCCCTCAACTTGTCTTAAATGTTGGCTCCTAGGCAATGGAACAAAGGCTTCCTAAAAATGTGACCGAAATATCTTAGCTGAGAATAAATAACTCTTTTACAGTCCTATTTTGTTTACCATACACAATGGTAACACACAATTAATGGTTAGTACAGGTTTTAAAAAGATAGGGAGAATCTTTATTCATCCTAAAATACTGATACTTTGTTCTTAATTGAGAACAAAAGAAACCTCTTTTCAGTATTTATTAGTTCATGATTTTCAAATAATTGAGAGAATAAAAAAAATCTAACAAAGAATGGAGCCAAAAGCATACTAGTGCAAATGTGTATACAAGGGAGGCAAAGCCATTATGACACTAAATCTATTGATAATACTGAGTTTGAAGTTAAAGGAATAATAAGTGTATTTTGTCCCCAGAAAGAGGGAATGAAGAGCATGTAGGTAGCATACAATTTTAATATTTTTCTTTATTTTGAACACTTACAGATATCAACAACTGCTGTGCTTATACTTATCAGTCTTTTGGCATTAATATAGAAGATTTAATATAGATGAGAGATCTACAGGAATAGTGAGGAAAGCTCTTAAATACTGAGAAGGAGCTATTTCAGGAGACTATAAAGATTTTTGAACAATACTTTTAAAGAATCCATTGATTCTTCTTTGGAGACTTAATCTTTGGATATGTTTTGAATTACAGCTACAACTAATCAGGAGACCAGGCTCCTGATCTGTTTACAACATGATTTGCAACTACTAGTGTGACTAGGACCTGTCTGTCTTAAGTGTCCTGTAACTGGCATAAATCCTTGGATGGGTGTTGCAACAGGATTGAGGACAGCTGTGTTTCAGAGAACCCCCAACTCAGTTATGTTTGTAGTGAACACTGACCCTAACGTAGATCTCACCACCATCTTTGGTCTGGTCTACAGCAAAGCTGAAGTGATGTAGCTATGTTGGTTAAAAGTATGGGGAAAATCACATCGGCTAACTGATGTTATACTGGCAGAAACCATAGTGGAGACAGGTATACTGGCAAAACTCTTTTTGCTGGTAAAGCTTATTTCATTTAGGGAACTGGTATAAGTTATACAGGCAAAAGAGCTGTTTTGCTGGTATGAGCTGTCTCCCCATTGGGAGGATTGCCAATATAGTTATTTTTGGAAAACCTTGTCTAGTGTAGACAAGGTCTTGGAGTCAGGAAATTTTAGTCACCTAAGAGTAAGCAAGTATACTCAAGACCTGATCTTGTGAGGTGCTGCTCACTGTCACAGTTCAGAGCAACTGCACTTGTATTTCCCCTTTGTGGTCCAGCAATGGCACTCTTTTTTAGGCTCTGGCTCCCAGACATTGCATCCCTTGAGCCGAGTCCCGTGTTTGTCTTCCTCCCTAATCTTTTTCAGGCTGCACATTTCCCTACCTACACTGTTATTTCCAGCAAGCCAAACTGTCTGTCTATGCCAGTGCCTGCTCTTTGCTTACTCTTTGAAGGCTATGAACAACATAATTGCCAGCAGTTATGAGTTACCACATAAGCAAGCACATTTATTCTTAAGGTGAAAGCATTACAGAGAAGATATGTTAAAACAATAAAAGTTGCTACACACATGCTTACCGGGTCACCCACCAGTCTTTTATTCCAAAATATGTAGTTTCTGGATACCAGAACTTGTAAATAGGTATTCACTTGATTTCCCCCCCGCCCATATGGTTCCTATCTTTCAGCGGAGGGAAGTATTCTCTTTAAGGGGAGATCCAAAGACATGGTGTGTGTGTTCACTCTGAGTTTACTGGGACCATTTTTTAGTGTCTTGAGATATTGAGCACCTACAATTGGGGGTGGGGGGAGGAGGTGGAAAGGGATAGCTCAGTGGTTTGAGCATTGGCCTGCTAAACCCACAGTTGTGAGTTCAATCCTTGAGGGAGCCATTTTGGAAACGGGGGTAAAAATCTGTCTGGGGATTGGTTCTGCTTTGAGCAGGGGATTGGACTAGATGACCTCCTGAGGTCCCTTCCAACCCTAATATTCTATGATCCTATGAATTCTCATTAGTACCTCTCAAGATGATGCTCTGAGAGTCAATATCTTAACTTTGCATCTTGTTTCCTTGATATTCGCTATTTTGCAAATTGATTTTTCAAAGATACCTCTGAGAGTTCCATGGAGCAAAGCTGGGACCTGCTTCTCCGTCACAGTGGACAACCAGTGTTTTCTGTTGACTATAGGCATTCTCCGGTGTTGCAGTGGTGATGTGTGTTAAATGTATCTGGTCCTCCAAAACAAATTAGTCATTTTTAAGGGACACTGCTGACTTCAAAAAGTATTTGTGTACATATTTTGTACTTACTGTAGTTCCAAGTAACCCCTAACATAGCAATAATTTCTGTGTGTGCACATCTGACATCATTTCATGCATAATTAATTTTACTGTTACCCCTGTATAGTCAGTACTTTTTGGAACTTTTACGCAACTTTATTTCAAAGCTCATTTTTAATAAGCTCGAAGGAAAACTATTCAGGAAGCTGTCTCTGGATTACTAACAGCTTCAGTGGCATCCTGACATAGCACTAAGTTATTGTGCAGCCAGAGGCTCATACAGACACCAATACGGGATGCTTTCCCAGGGCTATCAGTTTGTATATACTGCAGCTTCCCCACAGAGCGCCAGTAACTTTGCTAAACCAGAAGAGGAACAGCAACGTCAAAGATGGGTAGTGGAGTGTTTCTTCTGATAAATAAAGGGGCCTAAATAAAATCCTGAAACACAAACCCCTGTTGTAGTCAGTAGGAGCTAGAAGCACTCAGCATGACAATTACAACACAGCAGTTCTAGTCAAACCATAGAACAGCGTGAATGCTAATTTTTAGGATAGTTAAGTTGCCTGGGCGTTTGCATGGTGACTCCCTCAACAGTCATATAGGTTAAAACTTAACTTCAGTACATTCTTGTTGTACGGAGTAAGGGAAAAAAAGTTGTTCTGTTAAATTCTCTCCAGCAAGTCTTGTGTAAACAAGTGAGCTCCCCAAGAATTCTCTGATGTTCAAAACCTTGCAATTCGCGGTGGCCACTGAATTTTGCTAAGATCAATTAAACTGTCAAGTAGGCAGCTACTTTCTAGTCCAGAAATAGAACTTTCCATTCTTAAAATGGGATAAAGCCTTTCCAGCCTCTCTAGCTTTTGATATTTCTCAAACTGTCTATTGGTAGCTTGAGAAAAGCATTTAATGCACAGTTAATTGGCTATTTAAATTTTTCTTTCCTTTGCCATTACTCAGGGGGAAAAAAAGTATGGGCTTTTCTGATCTTTTCAGAAACTTTTGGTTCTCAGTCAGTTGCCTACAGCTAGCTGTGCTCCTTTAAAATATATGGTTGTGTGCATACGTTGCCATATAACTTCAGGGATTGTGGCTAGATGTAGACATTGTAACTTTGAATGATTTTGTTAGCTAGGATAAAAATATAGAAGGAATGAAAGCCCTCGTTTCAGGAGGTAAACCACTAATTGCTGGGTATTTGAAAGAAACTTCCCTAATGGGCAAGTAATTACATAATTCCTCATTAGGGGTTTTTTTGTGCCTTCCTCTACTGTGTCCAGCACAGGCTACTGTCTGATATGGATTGCCAAGCTAAGCTAACCATAGGCTTGATCTGGAATGGTAATTGTTATGTTCTATAAGTGGTGGAGCTTAGTAACCACCACAAGTGTAGTATAAAGGCATTGTATAGGATGGCTTGAAACTTGTACTGTGGCTTGTGAAATGCAGTCTGTGATGGTTGTCATGGCCACATTTGGGAATGTGTATAAATACTTCAGATTTATTGAATGTGTGAGAGAGATTCACAGGTGGTGAACTGACCAAAACTAGCCTATGTTTCTTGTCAAGAAGCAGATGTCTGATTTAAATATCCATGTACTGGGAGGGGGTAATCCACACTATTGAACATTCCACTGTTAACACTCCTGGTGTGATTTGCCGCCACCCCGTTCTCCGTGAGGGCCCTGGAACAAACTGCATCACTAAAACCACAGGAATACCTAAAAGAAACCGTTTGTTTGCTACCGCAAACTTCCATCATTTATTTTGGGGAAGTTCTATGGCCTGCATTATACAAGAGGTCAGACTAGATGATCAATTCATAATAGTCCCTTCTGGCCCATTGTTGCAAGCCTGATACTCTAGTCCCCCTCAGCACAAAATCAGTACTTCTTTGCTTTACTCTTCTTATAATGGGTGTGGGGGGAGTGGGGGGAGAAAAGAAGAGGGTGGGTGGGTGCCTGTGGAAAAACAAAAGTTCAGATACTAAACTGTATAATAACTGTCCATCTGTAGTGGAAGCAGAGTTCTGGTGCAGCCTCAGTTGTTACAGGGGATCAGACTTAACTGTAGCATTATTTCAGTGATTTCCTGATTGCTACCTACAATCTCTACAGGGGCCCAATTTTCCTTAATCCCTGAGCATTCTCAGGCTTCAGTTCTTGATGTCATTTCCCAGGTTTTTAAGATTTTCTTTTTAAATACTTTATTTTGCTAGTGTGAGCAAAAGAAACTGCTTTTATGATCTCAAGTCTAGCTGTTAAGCAATCAAGCTGACTATTCTGTATTTTTATGCTATTGGTCTCAGTTAAAACTCCCGCCTTTACAAGCCAGGGAGCAAAGGAGTCAATCTTCTGCTGTAAATTTTGGATTGCAGCCTCAAAAGGACAGCTGAGGTAATGGGAACCTCAGGTGCTGTGTCTGTCTCCTTCAAACAACTAGAAATCTATGGTAGAATATGAGAAACCCCCTTGGGAGAACCATAGTTAGCTTTACCTTTTCTTGTCCTCCATTAGTGGAGTTTAAGAAATGACCTGTTCTTCCCTGGTGTTGCTGTTAAGGATTTTCTGGTCTTTTCTCCCTTTAGGCAGTATAACAGCAAGATCATAAAGATGATCAATAATGTACAAATAGGGTGATACAAAATCCTATAAAAGAGCATAACTTCACTTGAACCAGGGGAAAGTAGCATTCAAGATAGAAATGAATAATGCAAATTAAAACTCCTGCATCTGAAATCCGGGCTCCATGCAGGTATGGGCATCCAGTGTCCAGGAACACAATGCAGGATTAGAGCCTTGTTCAGTAATATCAGCCGAACAAACAGTCCTGCCTCAGCAAATTTGCATCTTGTTTGTTTTTTGGGTTAGTCGCCAAAAGCTCCAGTCAAGATAGTACAGCACAGAAGGGCTCCAAACATACAAGAGGTACTCCCTGCCCCAAAGAGCTTACAGTCTAACTCTCTCCGCATGCAGTAGCCCTTGAACCCAATCAATATATGTATTATTTTTATTTATATAAATTAGTTTAGAAAATTCCCCTGTCAACTATCTCTAAAATAAGTGTATAACAGTATTCTCTCAACATGTTGAATTTGCAGCTAAAGGGTAAATGAACTAACAACTGTATCAAGGGTTTCCAATAACAAGATGTAGAGGCAGAAACTAAACTCCTGCAGAACCCAGAGGAAGGGGAACTATGTGCAGCCTTACCTAGAGAGGGTGTACTTGCACACTTTAGGTTCTGGCAGCAGTAGAAATCACTTACTTTCATCCTTTACTGTCTCATCATCAGAAACTTTCAATGCATATGAGAGGAGCCAGCTTGATATCTGTCCATTATACATTCTGAGAATAGGTCCAGTGATGGCAAAGTAGTGTCTCCTTCATAATGCTGCCCTGACAGTGTTTCTGCAGGAAAGTCTTCATGTTCATTCAATCATTTGGGCTCCTTGCAGAGACTGCCAACACGGATTCCAGTTTTGATAGTTTTTATGATGGTGGAAACTTGTCCTCTGCAAACTGCAGTGAGAACACCTGTGTTTCTCTGCTGTTAATATTTTAAGAGTCACATGATCCTCAATTTTTGGTTAAATTTATGTATAAAACACCTCCCTATCTTTTGTTTTTAATTTAAATTTAACTAATTGGAGACTTGACATTGGAGATGAGAAGGATTTTTTTTGATTATCTGCCTGACTTTGTTTTGTATATGTGATTAATTTGCAGTGGTTATGACTTTGGCTATCTAATCAAAATCCTGACTAACTCTAATTTACCTGAAGAGGAGCTGGACTTCTTTGAGATACTCCGATTGTTTTTCCCCGTCATTTATGATGTGAAGTATCTCATGAAGAGCTGCAAAAATCTCAAGGTAAATGATTTGATATCTGGTTCAGAACAGAATTTTCTAAGATGGCATTTTTTCCTACTGAAAGAACATATATGGCATCTGTTCACTGTCCTCTCTGGCAGTGAGCTCTACCTTGATGGTATTATTTGTTAACCATTAGTCTAATCAATTTTGTGTATTTGATATATAAAAAGTTACTTATGAAATGTAAGAGGCAGGGAGGAGGACACATTTTTGTTCTTCTGTTAATTTAAAAATTAAAAACCAATCCCATTTATTGGCAGCTTCATAGATCTATGCTGCCAAATGATAGACCCATGTTCGGAGGAAGTTGCATCTTGCTGTTAACTTCTCAGACTGTTAGAATGATGGGTGTGCCCTATGAGAGCGGGGTATTAATGACACACTCTTGCATCATTCCTCACTGTTCAATCCACTGAGGGGCTGCAGTTGTGATAAGGTGTAGTGAAAAGTGACTTTGGTGTGAAGGGATGGAATGGCTAGACCTGAAGGTTGCCCTGTAGGCAAAGATGAGTAATGAGAGAGATGCTCAGAGCCAACTCATGACTTCTAGAAAAATAGGGTTAGAAACTAACCTCTCAACTCAAGCCAGTTGGGCTATTAATTGGCTTGTTCTATTAGGCATAAAATTTGGAGAAGATTTGATTGGCCTGGAGAATGAATGTGAACTGGAAACAAATGTATGAAGGGAAGGACATCAAAAAGAGATGCTGCTGGGATTTACAGCCACACTTGCCAAAGAAGGCCACGTATCTGGACTGGTTTTGAAATGAAAGGGGCACAGCTCATCCGAGGCAATAGGTGGCTCACTGTTTTGATGGAAGGCGACACAGAACACTCTGGGTTTTCTAAATGAGAGCACGTGGAAACTGGACATGGACTGACTGTAGTGAGGCCACCTCCTGAGTACAGGGATGGTATGCCACTCTTTAGCTCAGAATGCTGAGCAAGTGATTTAGACGATGCTGATGAGCTTGAATTTTGTGAGGCTATGCAGGTAAAGGACATGTACTTTTTAATGAGGATCTTACTGCTGACTATGAAGAACATAATTTCCACCATCTCCTATGCTAATCAGTCTGCACTGGAAGTGTCGAAGTGGGTGGATGGTCTTTTCCGACTATCAGGAAAAGCATACTAACCCAGTATCTGGTCAGGAGTTTTGCATCCCAGCAGCAACCCTCAGCACCTGAGTAAAGAATGTATATTGGGGGACATCTAATTGACACTGGGTTTCCATTGGGACCATGATAAGTAATTAAGTAGTTGGCAAAACTGCAGAAGTCAGCAAAATTGTGCACCCTCATGGACTGAAACAAAACCTTTGCTGCTTATATACAGTTGTTTTGCCCCAAGTACTAAATGTGTAATCCGCCCTTATGGACTTGTGGGGGGAATTAACAAATGTAACAGCTTCTGTCATTAGAGCTTTGTGGTAATGGCAACTAAACTGAAGACCAATTATGAAAGGAAGGGGGGAGATGGGGACTATCCTGGTCTTCCAAACACCATTGCTGAAACAGTCCCATTGCTGTCAACAGCAGTGAAATGCTGCCAGTTGTGTAGACCTGTCCCAAACTGAGAACAGCTGGTGTGTCTTCGGAAGTCAAATCATTAATACTTGCATGTACTGTTGCCTGAATGAATTTCTTTGCTTTTTTTTTTGTTTATAATTCTATTAAATTGCAGTGAATTGAATTTCTGTACTGATGTCCTTTATTGATTGGTGCAAGCTACTCTTGTTGGTCACTTCATTTTATTAGAGACACTTGATTTTCCTTGGACACATTATGGTGCTGATGGTCAGCCCTGGGGCCTGAAACCCGCTCTATAGAATTGTGTGGATGGTGGTTGCAGCCATTCTGTAGAATTACCTCCTGACTCCAGCAGAAATACTATAGAAAGAGTATAGTTAGTTGCTGTGGCTCATATACAGCACTACTCCTACTCTGCATCTTCTGTTTGGTGGGGACCATGGTGCAGCTGTAGCCTGGTGACCAATAGCAATACAGTTTCTTCCCTAAAGAGGAAGAATGGTTCAGTGGTTGGAACAATAGCTGGGGACTTGAGACCCAAATTCAGTTCTCTACTCTTCCATAAACTGCCTGTGTGTCTGGAGGCAAGATATTTAGTCCCTCTGAGCTGCAGTTTCCCATCTGTGAAATGGGAATAGTAATACCTCCCTGCCTGATGAGATGTTGAGGATAAATACATTAATGATTGTGAGAGGTTCAGATTCTGCAGTAATGGAGGACCAATAAATACCTTAGCTAGACAGGTAGATCCTGACTAAATTTAGTGGTGGGGTGGGGCTTGGGAAGCTGCACAGAGTAGTTAACACACTGTACCAATGTCCTGAGATTTGTGGAGTTGGGCTTGGGTTCCTCATTGATCTTGGGCCATCATCCGTGGTGATGTGGGTACAGAACCAACCTGCTAACCTGTCTGTCTCAAAGGAATGATGCATTTAAATATTTAGAAATATGTTTTCTTTTCCTTCTTGTGGTTATTTATATCTAAGGAGAGGGAGGGCATGATTTGACCTATAGTTTATAAAGCATTTTTGGTTCTCAAGGTTATATTAAAAACCTTTTGATCAGCACTGCCTTAATCTGGAGGGTTTTTGTTTGTTTTTTTAAAAAGTGACTTAGAGAAGAGAGGCTCTGTATCCCATAAATAATCTCCAGAGAGATCCAGTGTTTCCCTTGTATTTCCAACAGTTGTACACTATTTTGTGAGACAAACTTTTAGGTACCCTTTTTGGAAAATTTTGGCCAGTATCCACACTGAAGGGGGGATGCTTTCACCCTGTCCTGAATTTTTTTCTAGATAAGTGTTACACAGATTGCAGGGGCTGGAATGTTATATTTCCACATTTTTCCTTTTTCTTTGCAATGGGTAGATTTAAGACACAGGACATTCAAGCTAAGTTAGAATTGATAGGTATGCTGTCTCACAGCTAGCAGTACCCAGTGATGAGAGAAGTGATCTTCAGCTACTGTCTAGTCAGGAGGGCATGTGGCTTAAAAGGGATGTGTGGGTTTTAAGAGGGCCCAGTTTTTAATTAAGCTTGCTTCTAATAGCAATCCACATTAATGCTATGGGGAACGCTGCAAATGTCTATTCAGCAGCTCAGGTGTGCCCCTTCTTCCTTCCTACCCTTGTCCCCGTGGTGCTTATTTAAAAGGGGAAGTTAGGTCATAGTGCGAGTTGAAATGTATGCAAAATTCAGATTTGTAGCACAAACCAACAAAAATGGTAAAAGTGAAACTGACATTGTTACACTATAAAATATTTATATTACCCCACACATTTTCTTATCTGTCACATTAACACCTTGCATAATTAAAATGGAAATAATTTTTAAAATGTAGTTTTCACAACCTTACACTGTCTGCTCATTTTTCACATGTTGGATGATTTGAAATAAATTAGTTAGTTTCAATGTCAGGTTCTTGTGCCCTAGCACAATTCTGTAGTGTTTGGCTTGCAGATGCCACTTGGGAATGGCTTTATTAATAAAGTTTCCATTTGAATTAATAAAAAAAAAACCCCACTCATGGAAACATCCTTGTTGGCCTTAAGATTCATAGCTCGTTTGAACAATCTGCATTTTGGGCCAAATTTGACTTGGTTGAAGTTTAATCTTTAACTTGCAGTATTTCACCTCAGCCTCTTCTCCATCTCCCAAAATGGTTTGTGGGCAATGGAATTCAAATACTATAGGTTCTTTTTTTAATATTAAAAAGAACTTGCTTTGTGCTAGCTTCATTCCTGCCGTTGACTACTTCTGTGTTTTGGTTTCCCTTTTTTCAGATGTAAAAAATGTAGTGCATGCTAAAAGCATTTTGATGCTCTACCTAGTTTCAACCTATTGCTGGCAGAGTAGTGATCCAAAGCAGTCTGCCTGGCAACAGTTTCGCTATGCAGTATAGTGTTTCAAAAATTATTGTAAGGTAACTGATTTTCTCGCAGTTATTCAACCCTTTACGGACTGGTACGTCCACAATGTAACCTTGCACGTACCGTAACTATATTGTCCCCCAGGGATCAGTTTAGCGAAGTGTAGACTAACCTGTCTAAAGCTGAATTGATCTACAGAGAGGCTGCTTCTGCTTGTAGCACCATTATTGCTTTCTTGATACTAAAATGAATTATCTGAATTTATCAATACCTGTTTTGGGGATAATTGTAGGAGTAGGGATAGTCTGATTTGTTCAGTTGTGTGGCTTCTTTGTTTTTTAAATTTGACCATGAAAGTGTCTTTCAGGCATTTTCATTCTGTGGAACATTTCTCAAGATAGGACTCATGTCACTGGCAGCTCTCCTCCCAATCTCTCACCTGTTGCGCAACTGTAGTGTTATGAAGTTATATGAAAAAGTAGTGCTAGGGCAGGGTAAAGGAGTGAAAATGAAAATAAACTTGCTCGGATTAAATGGATACAGCTGCTCCATTAGTTCCCCTCCCCTATTGTAAATTTATGATATTCGTTTCCTCTCCCTGGATGTAAGACTTATATTTATTAGTTCCAAACATTTCCCCCATTGCCCGCAACCCCTAAAGACACTGATTTCTCCTAGTGCTTTGCTTTGGTTCTGTGTGTATGCACTACCTTGTCTATTTTGAGATCTTCTGCAAATTTGATTTAGTTGAATTTACACCAAAAATACACCCATGAAGGCACTCTGAGGGAGGAGAGGGGTGTGCTTAGTTGGTCAAAAAGCTTCTAGAACTCACAAATTCCCACTGGGTTGCAATTAACAGGAAGAAAAAATTATTGAAGACTGAAGGATACTTTACTGTTGTGAGATAAGCTGTGTAGACCACCAATGATCCATGCCCTACAATTAGACTCTCTCTGTAGAGCAGTTCCCAATTTTGAGCCCATATCTCGAGGAGCTTTAAGCACAGATGTGGCTTAAAATGTTTTCTTTAAAAATACGCTGTCAGCACAGTGCCTGTTAAAAGAAAGCTAATTGTGTGCTTATGGTAGCTAATAGCTTCTTGAACCTGGTTACACTGCAGTTCACATTACTTTTAACACAGATGTTTCATTTACTCTTTTATGGCAGTTAATAAAACCAATTAAAACATTGTTAATGATGGGTTGAATGTTAGCTTTTTCACTTTGTTCTTTTTTCCCCTCTTGAATTTTACAACTTCACCTGGGTTCAGGGTTCTCCACTAATTCCTAAGGTAGACCATTATCCTGGATTGCCTCTACTACTTTAGATGCTTTGAAGTTTTGGGGGAAGCGCAGAACCCTGAGCTTAGGTGTTGGCAGGTAAGTGAAGGAAAAAACTGTGTTTTTTAAATGAAAGCTAATTACTTTCAAGAGAAGTTGGAGTGCACATGTTTGTAGTGATTTGGATCTTAAATTGCTTTATGTTTGAAGTACCATTGTTCGTGTTTAAATTCTAACCCTAATAGAAAAGTAGGAAGTTAAAGAAACGACTTGATTTCTGAAACTGTCATGCTTCAGCAGCAGCAGCAGCAGCAATCCTTTCAGCTTGGTCAATGTAATACTTGAAGGAATTGCCTGGTTCAGTAGTAATTCCTTTAACTTTAATTGGCTGGTGTGCCTAGGCCTATTAGGTCTAAGACAGTCATTAATACTTGAAAGTGCTTGATTGCTTAAATAATACTTAAAGCCTGAATGAAAAGCTTGGCTTTTCCAAGTGTGTGCTGGTTGCATATTTCTATTGTGACCGCTGTAGTGCTAAGCTAAATATATACAAATGGTGGTTGAATAGACTTTATTATGCAGAATTCTAGTGCTACTGTTGAATGATCTGACTTTGTAATTATTAATCCCGCTTTGACTGTGTAATGCTCCTTCCTTTTTCAGGGTGGATTGCAAGAAGTCGCAGAACAGTTGGAGCTGGAAAGGATAGGACCACAACATCAAGCAGGATCTGATTCTTTACTCACGGGAATGGCCTTCTTCAAAATGAGAGAAGTAGGTGTCCATATTGCTTTCTTTTGTAGTTTATTTGGATGAAAGTAATCTGCCTTAGTAGTCAATATTTTGCTATTCGCACTTATGAGATGTGCTAGAACCACTGACCCACCAAAACCAGTGGCAGTACAAGAGATTTTCAGAAGTAGGAGAAATGCATGAGAGGGCATCACTTCTGTGACAAAGGGCAGAATCTAAGACAGGCATTCCCATGCAAAGTACAGTCTACAAACCAACAAATCCTTTCCTTGTTTTGGTTTGTGTGCGCGCTTATTGAGGGGATGTCTCTATACCGTGTGTGGTGTGTTTTTTTTGTTTTTTGTTTTCCTCTCTCTCCCCCCTTTCCTCTCCTTGCTGGTGCTGTTCCTTCCTGTGGTCTGTGGGCCTTCATCTTCCACGGCAGGGAGCCCCAGCTACCTGAACCTATTGTCCACTCCCTGGGTCTTCTGAGTGATTGAAGCAGATGGCTCAGGCCACTCTGCTGGCGCTTCTGTTCACCGCTACCTCCTCCATCTGTCACAACTTCATACATTCTTCTTTGCATAGTGTCCCTATGGGTGCTTCACATCAGGATGTACAGTCACCTATGCACTCCTGATCAGAGATTTTCATCAGCATTTTCTGCACATCCATGCCTGCACCCTAGATATCCTTGTGTCTGGTATGAGGGTATATGGGAGGACCAGACCTGTCACCCTCCAGGTCCTTCTCAACTGCCTGTGCCTTGAGACAGAGCATCGTGTCTGTTAGATAGCCGTGCAGCTTACTAGCTCTCTCACTTAATCTTTCTCTCTTCTTTTTGGTATTGTCTTTTATTTAGAAGTTTTTGCTCTTCCTCTCCCACCCTTTTTTTTGTTTGCCCAATCTGGGCCTTGTTTTTCCATGGCTTGACCCATAGTCTTGAGTATGGGTTATGCCCGAGACTCTGGGCTTCAAACCCTGCCAGATTTGGCGTAGCTATTTTCCCCCTCAGCGACAGACATTCAGGCTGCCTCCACTGCCTGGGAGAGATTTATGTCCCTGCCAAATGAAAGAGCTACTCTGGATTTAAAAGCAGATGTAAGAAATTGAGGGACTACAGACTAAAACTCCTGTTGATGGAGAGCTCACCGAGACCCACAGGATCCAAGTTGCACCACTCTTCTTGGATCTGGTTGCTCAGAGAGCCCAAGGGGACCATCTGTGCTGCAGTAATAAGCAAAAATCCTGGGGGCCCTTAGAGAACTATCTAGACGCTCAAAGAAGAAAATATCCCATTCTCCAGAAGAGGAGGAGAGTCACCCCCTCAGTCTTAGGAGACCTTGTGCCCCTATTTGGGTACTGCTGAGGTGCTCATCCTCTCCGGTACTGAGACCACAGGTCTGATTAAGAAGACCATGCCACGTACTGAGAAGTGGTCAGGTAAACAACCTAGAGCAACACTGGCATTGGCACTGGGCTCAGTGTCTTTGGAACACAAGGACTCCAGAGCCAAACTGAAATCGTCATTGGTGTCATCTTCTGTAGCCAGTAGATAAGGGTTCATTTATCACACTTCCATAATGTCTGCTGTACTTCCAGACATACTGACTCCTATCCAGAGCCCTTGGTACTATCCAGGCTCCTGTTCCATGAGGAGCTTCAGCTCCTGGAAGAGCCTGAATCACCATTGCTGTGAGATAGAAAGACATGCTCTCACCTGGTACCAACTCACCTCCGGAGCCTACTTACCCTCATCATCTTCAACAATGACTCATTCTTCAGTACTGACATGGTCACCAGCCCCACACAAACTCATTGAGGATACCAAGCCAGTTCAGACACATCATTCAGTACCATTTTGACAGCCAAGCAAGTATCAGCCTCTGGTACCAATGTGGTTACAGGACCCTCTCTGGCCCCGGTACTGACTCAACCACCGATATTGGTACCACTTGCTTCTCTGAGGGATGACACCTTATTGGATTCTGAGGTGTCTATACAATTTTCCTCCGCCTTCCCATTCCAGCTTTGTCCTTTGAGGTACACCCTGAGGAGGAAACTCCTAGCAGTCGATGCATCTGGCAAGGATAACGTTGGGGCTCTGCTCCCTTCCCGTATGGCCCACCACAGTGGGCTTACTGGAACCTATGGGGCCCCCTATGGTGAACAGTTCTTCAGGGTCCCATCTTGTAAAAGGGCATGCCAGGAGCAACAGCCTCCTCCCTTGGCTCCTGCTCCATAGGAGGATGTTACAAAGGAGCAAGAGCCAGCTGAGGAAGAAGAAATGCCACCTTCCCACAAATCCTCCTTCTCACTAGATGGAGTGGTCATACCTCCCACGCTGATTAATTCAAGGGCTTTCAAGACCTTGGAAAACAAATAGCAGAGACCTTATAAATTGGAGAAGACAAGGAACCCTAATGCTCTCTGTTGGACATCCTTTATACATCTCCTCAGGGAAAAATTGCCTTGCCCTTCAGTGATGCTCTGCTGGCCCAGCTCGTATGTTGCAGCAAACTCCAGCTACTACACTGCCTGCGTGTAAATTGGCTGACAAAAAAATACTATATCCCACCCACAGGCTTGAAGTATATATTTTTTTCTCCCACCCTACACCCGACTGTCTGATTGTCAAGGCCGTTAATGAATCAATATCAGTCCCTCTTAATGCCATCTGACAATGAGCTGAACTGACTGGACCTTCTGGGCTGCAAGAGCTACTCCTTGGCCTCTTTGCAGTTCAGAGCAGCCAATTACCAATCCCTGATGGCAAACTATTATATATGATTACAAACTATTCAAAGTTTTATCTTTTATTGAACACCTGCCATAGGATCAGAGGGAACAACTTTAAGTCCTCATAAGAGAAGGCCAGACAATTGCCAGGCTGTCTCTCCAGGCGTCTCTCGATGTCACCAGTACAGCTGCATGTTCGATGGCTACAGCAGTAGTCATGTTCCAAGCTTCTTGGCTGCGCTCCTTCATATGGCAGCTAGTAATCAACTTAGGGTAAAGGCACAAATATTTCTAGCCTTGTTAAGATGTGAGGAGTGTTCACATTAGCTTTACTAATGTGTGGCGTGCCTCGAGTTACTGGTAATCCATTAACTCTGTGTACCAGTTTACTGAAGATGAACCCTGTAAATCTCTTGCACATCTCTACTACTGCTCTGTGGCTGCGGGGGGAGAGAAATTGGTTGCTGCTAATATAATGCATTTATTTTTCACACGAGGGCATGTGTTAAAACATTGGCACAAGAAAATTCTCTTTTACCAGTGTATCCTGGCCTCATGCTATGAATTTGTGGTTCTCCTTTAATATGCAAAAAGTAGTTTGCTAATTAACATGAGGTGTGATCTCACCGTTTTTATAAAACAAGCAAAGATTTTTAATTGTATTGTTCAGCCCTTCATAGAAGCTTTGAAAATTTTTTTCCTCTATTAACTCTTGCACTATTTTATTTGGGAAATGGTGAGTTTTATGTTTGTATTTTGAATGAATCCTATCAACAAGGCTTTTTTCTGTACTAACTTATAGTTTTGTCCTAAAACACATGTAGTAGCTCTGGAAAGGGTTGTATATTGATTGTTGATATTGAACCAGCAGGGGGAGCACAACTTTCTGGTCTGGCTTTTAAGTACCACAAAAGAGGTCATTGATCTCCTTTTCTCCCCCAGTCTAAAAGATGCTTAGCTTCTTGATGCTACAGCACTGGGGAGGGTTTTTTTTTTGTTTTTTGTATTTTTTTTAAGAAAAGCTAGTGGTGGGCTATTTAAAGACTTTAAATAAAAAAACAAACCCAAAAAAGTAAAAGTGCCCTTAGGCAATTCCTGGAATTCGCTATGCTGCATGCAGGAAATGCTGTTCTAGGCAAATCCAGGTTTTTTGGGGGAAGAGAGAGGGTGGATGACTTTAAATAAATGTCTTGACTCTCCTGCCTGCACTCATCCTGTCTCCCTTAAATTGTTGTGTGTGCTCTCTTGTGATATTTATTCTATGCCCTTTCTCTACTTCTTCATCTTTTGGCTCTCCTGTAATTTTGTAAAGTGCTGTATCCATGCATTATTCATTCAGTTTTCATTTTAGTGTTGCCAGTTTCTCATTACAGGGAAAGGATTTGTTTAAAGGTGAAATACATGTATTTCCATCTTCCCGCATTCCCAAAACTTCATCATGGATTCTGCAGCCAAACTCTAGTTCAAGCAATAGGAAATTAATGGCCTTGAATGTAGACCGGGATTTAAAGTAGATAATGGTGGATAAAATCTTTAGGAAAAACTGTTTTTTAGTTAGATTTGCACCCTGATTAAACATTCAGTATATTTTGCAAGCCACACTGAGTAGTGTGTCGTGCTTAATTAGGAAGAGTAAAGGAGAAGGCCCATAGAAATCACTTACAAAGAGATATTGTTCTGTTGCATTTGTAAGACACAAGGCTCTAATTCTTGAGTTAAAATAGACTCCTGAGACTTCTGGAGTTGTCACCATTTACTACTAATCAAAATAAAGGAAGATGCATTGAAGGGCTAATATTCTTTCTCTCATGGCCAAGAACACTTCAGTGCCTAGAGTCACTTCCTTACTTTGATTTAGTTTCACTTGCATGTGGAGTATGAAAATTCAGAGTTTTGTAAAAGCCCGACAGTATTTGACCTCAATAAGACTCTTATTCTTCAGTATTGATTTGTCTTTTTTTAACTCCTTTTTAGATGTTCTTTGAAGATCACATTGATGATGCCAAATATTGTGGTCACTTGTATGGCCTTGGTTCTGGTTCTTCCTATGTACAAAATGGCACAGGAAATGCATATGAAGAAGAAGCCAACAAACAGTCATGACATGAAATGGGAAGTCATCTTTTCTGAGCTCTGTGTGCTTGTATATAGGTTTTATCTCTGGTTGGTTGAATCCCTTGGACAATTAGGCTCTTCCCCCTCCCCCCCCCCACTTCTCAGAATACTTTATTTTCTGCCTTTCTATGTACTAAATCTGACTGTTCCTATCACAGATCTGATCTTGATATGTTGAATTTTCTGAGTTAAATTTGGCCTTTGTACCTACCCCCGTCTGTAAAGAAGCATGTGTAGGATCAGTGTGGCAGAGAGAAGGGGAAAGCTAAATCATAATGAATATTCTGGTAAATTTACCTAGTTGGTCTTAGTTTTGTTTTTTCCCCCTTCCCCCAAATTAACTAGCACTGATTTGTAACTAACTTCCCTGTTTCATGTCTGTCCCTTCCAGTATGCAGGTGTTTTAGCTATTCAAGATTGCAGACCATCAAATTTGCACTTTAGAGAGTGACTCTGTCTCAGATCCTCTGTTTTATCTGAAGTTTTGGGGGGTTTTGCCCTGAGCTAGAAAAATAGTCTGCCAACTTTAGCAACTTCACACTGTATTCCTTGGTTTTTGAGCCTGCAGGATATAACACATTCACTGCATAACAAGGTTTGTTTGTTCAAGCAAAACAAACTACTGAAATCTGAGTAACTGCTGTTATCTTACTGGTGTTCAGTCTTCCAAGCACATCCTGTGCACATCAGCTTCTAATTTGCCTGCTGCTTTAAAGCCGCTCTGTGATGGAAGAAAATGTTTGAAAACCAGCTTTACACCCTTCAGGAAAAATTGTGTGAGACTTACTTTTGTATTTTTTGCCATTGAGCTGAAAATCTGAGGATATTGGAACTGCAGTGGTTCTATTATGGCACACTTCCCTGGATTCAGTTCCTAGCTTTTATTCCAGTAATGTATTACCTAAATATTTTTTATTTTTTAAAGTCATATTTATTATGTACTTGATTTGATGATTTTTGCAAGTGAGTTTAGTTAAGGATAAAACCCAAAGACCTGAAGTAAACTTTATATTGAATTGAATGATTAAATTAGAAGGAAGATAAATTGTGCTTTTGTAGTTGCTACAAAGACAGATGGTACAGATATATTTGTTGTAAAACAACAAAATATAAATTACTTATAGCTAATAAAGTTACCTGAGGAGTGTAATGCTAGTTTTATTTTTTGAGTGTATCTTAGCAATATATTTTATATATATTGTTTTAAAGGACTGTACTGTACTTTAACCATGAATAGCAGAGCAATTGTGCAGGAAGACTTTTTTGGGATTGAATAGCTAAATACTAGCCTGAAATGATGGAATGCACGCCTCAGTGTGAGTGTGTTATCTACACTGAAATCAATATTAGCAAATCTCCAAATGTTTGCCAAATTGATCTGTTTACCTTGTACTTTAACATATTCTTTTTTCATTACGTTACAATAATATAACTGGGTGGTCCTTTTTAAAACAAGAACAAATGATTTGCATAACAGAGGGTATTATTTGTTTTTAAAGCTTTTGTAAATAAAGGCTTCAGAAATGTTTTCTTACATATCTACAGACTGGTAGTTTTGTTCTGAAACCTTTACTGGAATGTATATTGTATCCCATTCAGTCCCTGTAGACTTCCTATTCCACTCTGCATACCAGTTCATCTTTCTGGTGTCTGAAACAGCTATTAGCAGCTCCCCAAGTGGTGCCAGCACCAAGTTATTTCTGCCAACTGAGAGCAAGAGTCTGTTTCTGTGTCCAAATTATTTCACTGCTATTAGCCTAATTTACAAGTGTGTGGGTAAAACTACCTAATTAATTTCTCTCTTCAGGTATCTAGAGACTGTCACTCTAAGAGTTGTGCTGGATCACTCTTTATTTTGACCTCTGGGTCAGATGGGCATCAATAAGGACACTGTTAGCATTTAATAAATAAACATAGATGCATATCTTTAGGCCCAATCCTGCTTTCATTTGAATATCCAAATCACGCGATGACTTCAGTGGGAGTTGAGAGTATACTAGGAATGCAGGATTGGGCCCTTTGAAGGTCTGATGTACTTGTGTCAGACAGAAGCTGTTAAGATTTAAAACTATGATGGGATTATATGTGGTTATGCTTTGAGGAAAACTTTGTGAATTTTTTTGTATTTGGTTAATTGTTGTTTTGAAGAATCTTCTCAGCTGTGGATAAAAGGGACTTTTCTAAAAGTTTTTGAAATATTCCTTGGTTGTTTGCAGTCATAGACATTTCTGCTCTCTCCCTCTCCTTCACAATGGGAAGGGTCTTATGAATGTCTTGCTCTAAAACACACCAATCTGTGTGAAATCAAGATTCAGTTTTATCACTGAGAGAAAACTCTTAAATGGCTTTGATCTGCCCACATACTTAAGAGCTGTCATCGCACACAGTCACAGCTATAGAGCATGTATTCAGGTTCCTTTTGCAAAGTTAACACAAAGGAGATTTAGTTTCTAACGAGCTATTTAACCTGGGGAGGAATGTCAGTTTTTTGAAAATGGACACACCTCATTTTGTGAGCTAGCATGTTGTAAATTGCAGATTTTCTTAAAAATAGGAAGAAGCAAATTACTCCTATCCATTTAAAATCGGAATAACTTTTTTCAAAGGTGGACATGGTGATGTCTTTGTGGAGATAAATGTACATATACATGTACATATTTTAATTTGAACTGTTCCAGAAATTTAGAGACGTGCCTCCTTATTCTATGTCCAAGAATTTTCATCTCAGGCCCCTGCTTACCTCCCAGCCTCCTCTAAATCTGTCACTAGATAGGCTTATGTTAAAGGAAATGTGAATAACAAGACTGTTTATTTGTTATGCCTAATGTTCCTTTTCTTGTCACTTGCATTTTGGCTTCTCTGGTCAGCTGTGTCCAACTCTCTGGGCACTGGTTTATGTGTTATAGCTAAGTAGGTGCTGGGTGGCGTGATGGCTAAAGAGATAAGATCCATCAGATATTCAAGAAATTTAGCAAATGATTGAGGACTTAGTGGTGTTCTTTGAGTGATTGTCCACACAGATTCCACTCTTATTGCACGTGCACCACATGCGAGTGAGAGGATTCTTTTAGCAGCAGGTTCTGTTGGGGCCAAGCCTGTGCCCTAGGTGTTTGTGCACACCTCCTATCAGTGGCAGAGCAGGCCCAACAGTTTCTCTTTACTGCCTGTGGCAGCAAGATGGAAGCCCTGTAGTTGTTCACTTTCTTTGCATATTGTGATTGTTTTAGTTCTTTTTTTTTACTACCGTTGTCAAAACAATAATTCAGTTAGCCTAAATGGCTCCCCGTAGAGGAGTACTAGAATTATCGCAGAAGCCAAGTTAACTGGGACTTAAGACCTGTCCCTCATGTGACACTGCAATGCTTACTGATGATGGGCACTCCTGCTCCCTGCTTTGTCTTGGAGAAGGACATGTCCCAGAGTGATGTTCCATCTGCTTGCTCTTTCTCCAAGTGAACTCAGAGTGAGGGAAGCCCCTTTCAAGCTGTTTCTACGAGAGCAAATAGATGCAAGCTGTCTCAGATGCTGAGAGGAGAGCTGCAGCCAGGCCTCTACTGTCCAGTTAGACTCTCTGTAAGTGTGTTGGTGAGCAGTGATTCCACCCCGAGCTCCTGGGCCACATCTACTCAGAGGCCCCACTCATCTGCCAGTACATTGGCATTGATGTGCAACAGACATAAAGGAGCACCGTTCCAAAGATAAGCCCAGACATAGGTTGCCATCCTTGGCACCTGGCAGACTGAGACAAAGGGTCAACAGGGCCATGACTTATCCTAGATTCATTCATCCAAGGATCCTGAGAAGGTCCATTCCATTTCCCTGGTACAGACTCCCAGTGGACAGAGCTGCTCTCTGTAGCAACCCTTCAGCATTTACCCCAGCACTGAGTGCCTTGGTACCCAAGCCTCAGAACCAAGTGCCTCTGTGATAGTAGTCCTAGTACCATACACATTGGTACACACTACCTTGGCACCAACTATTGTCTGCACCTAAACCATACACAGTGCCCAGTGATTTTAGCTGTGGGCACAGTGCCAGAGTTATCGTCTCCAGAAAATTAAGGGAGGTGATAGCTAAACCCCCAGCTTTGGAGTCACTGGTATGCTAGGCTAGAGAAGTATTCCCAGTACCAACCTGTGGAGACAGAGTTCACCTGACAGAACTGCCTCTCTCTTAATGGAGGTACAGTCTTTTTCCTCCTCCTGCTGCTGAGCATAGCAGAGAATCATCTCCCACTTGTCCACCATTCCCTCCCTGGATAGCCAGCTTGGAGTCAGGAAAGGATTGTAGAAAGGAGTCTGTGAGAAGTAATAGAAGTCTAGTCTTCACAGGGATCATCATATCCCTATTGTCCTCAATTTCTTCCACCTCAATATTCCTATCTGTACTAGTTTGGTCTTACTGGTATGCAGCCGTACTCCAGGAAGCCTGCTTCCTCCCCTTATCTGTGGAGCAGAATTGCCCTTCCCAAAAAGACAAATCAAGCCACCTTAATCAAGCCAGTTACTTAAGGCAGGAGGAGAGTTGAAGAACATCAGCAGCTACCAGAGGAAGTTCAGCTGATCTCTGCTGTAATCTCTTCCTCCTCTGATGAGATAGTGTGTCCACCTGCATTAAACTCAGCTGAGGCCAATGAATTCATGGAGGATAAGTCCATTAATGGCTATTAGCCAAGATGGGTAAGGAATGGTGTCCCTAGCCTCTGTTTGTCAGAGGGTGGAGATGGATGGCAGGAGAGAGATCACTTGATCATTGCCTGTTAGGTTCACTCCCTCTGGGGCACCTGGCATTGGCTACTGTCGGCAGACAGGATGCTGGGCTGGATGGACCCTTGGTCTGACCCATTATGGCCAATCTTATGTTAATTCCAGGACCTGATGAAGTGCATGGCAGAAACTTTGGATATACCCCTGGAAGTAGTCAAAGAGCTTGTGCTGGTGTTCTCGAACATTTAACATTCTTTTACAATAGGGAAGCAAATCTAGTCTGCTCATAAAGGTCTACTGGAGCCTGCAAGAACTTCTGACATACACCTATATCCATTCCAGCCAAATCAAAGTTGCTGACAGGCTGTACCAGAGCCCTCCTAAAAGTTCTGAGTATTTCTAGTCACATCCAACACCAGTTCTCTCATAGTGGCAACAGTTCAGGAGAAATCAAAACAGCAGAGTCCTCATAAGTCCATACTTAGAGAAGAGAACACAAACAAATTGTCCCTGTTCAGTCACCAGGTGTATTTGTCAGCTAGTCTTCAGATGAGGCTAACAATGTGGCCCTTCTCTCAAAATATAACTGTCTATAAAATGAAACAGCTTGTCCTAATTTTAAAAACTCTGTAAGGAATACCAGGATGACATGAAGCCTATTGTGGTGGAGGGACAACTGACTGCCCATAGATCATTACAGGCTGTGCTAGATGTTTGACACTATGGCACATGCAATGACCATTGCAATAGCCATGAGGGGTTATTATAGCTTCAATCTGTGGCCATTTCCAGGGAGGTATAGGTAACATTGAGGACCTCCCATTTGAGGAACAAATGGAGTCTTCCGCTCCTCAAAAAAATCACAGGCAACTGGGCTCTTTGGGCCTCTGTCCCAACCTTTAGAGAAAAGCAGTCATGCCAACAACTGTCCTGCCAACAGCACCCTGCTGTAGGAACATCTTCCTACCAATACAGAGTCCTGCCCTTTGGTTTTTCTACAGCATCAAGGGTATTCAAGAATGGAGCAATAGTGGCAGCTCATCTAGAGAATCCAGGTCTGTCCTTACCTCAGTAACTGACTGACTTGTGGAAGATGACGACTGCAACAGGTGACCAACTCTAGTCAAGTAATTCTAAAGATCTCTGCTTTACTAGGTCTCAAAACCAATAGCCAGAAATACATATTGATTCCAACTCCGAGTGTAGAGTTCATAGGAGCACTGTTAGACTGAAGGTCAGTGAGAACTCACTTTCCATGAGCGATTCCAAACTAACCAAGTCCTATCAATCAACTAAAAGCTCATCCAAAGATACCAATGAAAACATACTTTAGACTTCTAGGACATGGCCTCATGCATTTATGTCACACAATATGCCAGACTTCACCTATGCTGCATGAAAGGGTAGCTGAAATCTGTGTATCTATCGAGCATTCACCACATGAACATGATGGTCACAGTCGCATAAGAAGGCATCTCCTCATTAAACTTGTGGAAAGATCCTCTTCAGGCATGCAATGAAGTACCCTTCTCAACAGCTTTGTTTGCCAAATTTCTGATGACACAGCTTCCACTCACCTTTAAATTTAGGGCCTGTGGTTCCCTCATTAAGCTTGCCTCCACGTAAACATTCTAGAGCTCCGGCTTATCTTGGCATGCAAAGTATTCTTGACTCCTCTTTAGGGATCCACAGTAAAAATGTGAACAGTCAGAGTCACAGTGATAAATTATGTCAACAGGCAAGTCTGGATGATCTTGCTCTCCCTTCTGTCAGGAAGTCACATGTCTATGGAATTGGTTCATTCCAAACCAAATCACACTTGAGAGGTCATCTAATCCAGTCCCCTGCACTCATGGCAGGACTAAGTATTATCTAGACTATCCCTGACAGCTGTTTGAAGATTTTTTTAAGAGCAGGTTAGACGATGGAGATTCCACAACCTCCCTAGGCAATTTATTGCAGTACTTAACCATGCTGACAGGAAGTTTTTCCTAACATCCAACCTAAATCTCCCTTGCTGCATTTTAAGCCCATTGCTTCTTGTCCTATCCTCAGAGGTTAAGGGGAACAATTTTTCTCCCTCCTTCCTGTAACAACCTTTTTATGTACTTTGAAAACTGTTATCATGTCCCATCTCAGTCTTCTCTACTCCAGACGAAACAAACCCAGTTTTTTCAATCTTCCCTCAAAGGTCATGTTTTCTAGTCCTTTAATCATTTTTGTTGCTCTTCTCTGGACTTTCTCCAATTTGTCCACATCTTTCCTGAAATGTGGCGCCCAGAACTGGACACAATACTGCAGTTGAGGCCTAATCAGCGCTGAGTAGAGCAGAAGAATTCCTTCTCATGTCTTGCTTACAACACTCCTCCTAATACATCCCAGAATGATGTTTGCTATTTTTGCAACAGCGTTAAACTCTTGACTCATATTTAGCTTGGGATCCACTATGACCCCCAGATTCCTTTCTGCAGTACTCCTTCCTAAGCAGTAATTTCCCATTTTGTATGTGTGCAACTGATTGTGCCTTCCTAAGTGGAGTGCTTTGCATTTGTCCTTATTGAATTTCATCCTATTTACTTCAGACCTTTTCTCCAGTTTGTCCAGATCATTTTGAATTATAATCCTATCCACTTGCAACCCCTCCCAGATTGGTATCATCCGCAAATTTTATAAGTGTACTCGATGCCATTATCTAAATCTTTGATGAAGATATTGAACAGAACCAGACCCAGAACTGATCCCTGTGGGACCTCACTCATTATGCCCTTCCAGCATGACTGTGAACCACTGATAACTACTCTCTGGAAACGGTGTTCCAACCAGTTATGCACCTACCTTTTAGTATGTAGGTTGCATTTCCCTAGTTTGTTTGAGAAGGTCATGCGAGACAGTATCAAAAGCTTTACTAAAGTAAAGATATACCATGTCTTCCACCCTATCCACAAGGCTTGTTACCCTGTCAAAGAAAGCTATCAGGTTGGTTTCACCCAATTTGTTCTTAACAAATCCATGCTGGCTGTTACTTATCACCTTATTATCTTCTAGATGTTTGCAAATTGTTTGCTTAATTATTTGCTCCATTATCTTTCTGAGTACAGAAGTTGAGCTGACTGGTTTGTAATTCCCTGGATTGGCTTTATTTCCCTTTTTATAGATTGGCACTATATTTGCCCTTTTCCAGTCTTTTGGAATATTTCCTGTCTTCCATGACTTTTCAAAGATAATTGCTAATGGCTCAGATATCTCCTCTCTCATCTCCTTAAGTACTGTAGGATGCATTTCATCAGGCCCTGGTGACTTGAAGACATCCAATTTATCTAAGTAATTTTTAACTGGTTCTTTCCCTATTTTAGTCTCTGATCCTACCTCATTTTCACTGACATTCATTATGTTAGATGTCCAATCACCACCCACCTTCTTGGTGAAACCCAGACTTTTATGTTTCAGTTAAGGATAAAAGAAGTAAGGAGGAATACGCTACACTTACTGTAGCTGTGCTTAGGGGAATGAAGAATTGCTGGTCCTGCTAGAGGTGATTTCCTGCTGACTGTGAAGATTCAAGGCCGCCCAGAGGCGGGGGCAAGTGGGGCAGTTTGCCCCGGGCTCCGCAGGGGCCCCGCGAGCCCTGGTCAAGAATCCTTTTCTGGCTAGAGGTGCCTTTTTAATTTTTACTCACCCGGCGGGGGGCCCTTTAGTCGCTCTGGGTCTTTGGCGGCATTTTGGCGGCGGGGGGCCCTTCAGTACTGCCGAAGATGCGGAGTGACCGAAGGACCCGCCGCCACCACAGACTCGGAGCGCCACCCGGTAAATACAAGCGCCGCAGTGGGTGGTGCCTTCTTTTAGGTCCGCTCCTCTGCTTTGCCCCAAGCCCCCTGAATCCTCTGGGTGACCCCGTGAAGATCTGGCTTTGGAGACAGCTGCTAGTTGCCTCCTGTTAGTGGGAGTGCTGAAGAGGCATTGCTGTCTTATCACTCCTTTGCTGAGTTTTTTTTTTTTTTTTTTTTTGACCAGGTTGATCTTTTTATCATAGTGAAATTCTGGCTTCAGTGATCTATTGGGAGGAGGAGGGGAAGGGAAAAATCCTCTGCAGTAGAACATCAGAGTTACAAACACCTCGGGAATAGAGATTGATCGTAACTCAGAAATGTTTATAACTCTGAACAAAACATTATGGTCGTTCTTTCAAAAGTTTATAACTGAACATTGGCTGAATACAGCTTTGAAACTTTACTATTGTAGCCACGGGGCGTGGTCTCCCTCCCTGACAGACTGGGAGAGAGCCTCGACCGCCCTCTGGTGGGCAGAGCCGAGACACCCATGACCACCCGCTGGAAGAAGACGGGTGGGACAGGAACCGGAAATATAAAAGACCGGCCCTCCAGCTCAGTTGGGGGAGAGCTGCCAGAGGAGCAGGACATCTCCCCACCACTGCTGGAGCTCAGACCTGACGGAGGCCACTACAGTGCCAGAGACCCGGAGGGACTGCCGGAGCTGTTGGGGCTGCCACTAGCGGTTCACCCCTGCAAGACAAATGACGACCCTGGAACCAAGGTATCCCCCGAATGGGAGTGTAGGAAGGAGCCCAGGGAAGCCGAATAGGGTTTGGCTGCATTACTGATGGCAAGCCAGCCAGCGTGTTACCGGATGCCACACTGACCCAGTGTCAGATCACTCCACCACTGTTAGGGCCCTGGGCTGGGATGCAGTGGAGTCAGGTGGGCCTGCATTCCCCTACTCCTGCCACCCCACCCAAGAGGCCTACCTTGGTCTGTCATACACCCAAGCTTGGATGCCAGACAGTTTTGCTATCTGCCGCGCCAGAGAGCTGATCCCCCTAGACTACTGTGCTGCTCTGCCTGACTGCAAGCCAGAGCCATTAACTGTTGGCTGCCCCACCCTGGCTTAGGGCTGGGGCTCACAGATTCAATTGCTGCTGGCCTGGACTGCAGGCTTGGGCCTACTAACTGTTGGCTAATTCCCCCCTGAACGGGAGTTGCTCCAGAGGCATTGTAGAGAGGGGGCATGGTCTCCTTTCCTGACTGACTGAGAGAACCGCAGCTGCCTTACAACTATGTAGAAGAAAATGCTGCTTTCTCTTTATTTTTTAGCAGTTTACATTTAACACAGTACTGTACTGCAGGAGTCCCCAACCTTTTTAGGTCCAGGGACCGGTTTCGTTCGCCGGACCCTCCGCAGGCGTGCCTGCGGGAGGTCCAGCTGAGCCGCGGGACGAGCGCTCCCTCCGCAGTCGTGCCTGCGGGAGGTCCGCTGCTCTCGGGGCTCAGCTGGAGCTTCTGCAGGCATGCCTGCGGAAGCTCCACTGGGTCGGTTCGCGGCCCAGTTTCTAAGAGGCCGCGGACCGGGGGTTGGGGACCCCTGCTGTACTGTATCTGCTTTTTTTGGCTCTCTGCTGCTGCCTGATTGCATACTTCTGGTTCCAAATGAAGTGTGTGGGTGACTGGTCAGTTCGAAACTCTGGTGCTTATAACCCTGAGGTTCTACTCTACATAAATGTTATGTTGCGAGCTTGATTTGAGATGGGGGAGGCAATCAAATGTGAATATTTGGCTGCATTACACAAACATACTTTGTTCTTTCTTCCCTTTTGTGTAATGACACAGGATTGCCATTCGGTTGCTGCCTGCCCCTTTTGCTGTCTTTGACCATCCCAACTGAAAATAGTATTGCTGAAGTACAACTGTTTTCTGCAACAGTACAACTTTTATACTAGTTTTTGGAAATACTCTGTTGAATTAAGAGCCATAGTATCTGGGCTTTGCACAATGTAATACAGGTGCTTGAGCGTCTACTAAAAATAAAACCAAATATAAGCTAAATCAGTGGTGAAGGCCCTGTGGCTCAACATTCAAAGGTGGCTGATTGAGTCATAGTGGTCAGGCCCCAGCTCTTTTCTCAGTGTCCCTGAGTAAAGAAAGCTGGCACACTTTTTTGTTTGCGGTTCCTCACTCTAACAAAAATATTTATCTACTTGGCAAGATTGGTCTAAAAATAAAGTTTGTATAAGCACACAGTGTATGAATGTCAGAGCTTGTCAAAGGTGTTAGACTGATAATGCTAGAGCCCTTTATTTATCTACAGATCTGGTCCAGCACAGCCAGTGGCAATGCAAGTTCCTCTATATTCCTTCATAGAAGCATCTTGTGTACGGGGTAAAGTATAGTGCAGTCCCTTTATCATCTTTCATCACAGAGCTATCGTCCTTTGGGGACTGACGCCTAAGCTTGCTTCAACAACAGCGAGAATTGATTGTATGTTCCTATATTTCAGATTGATACAGCTTCCTGTTACAGGTATTCTACTTTCAGAAAGAGGGCCTTCTGTGCATATTGAAAACTAGTCTGTTTTCAGAAGAATTCTTCACAAAATCAAGAGGGGCGGGAGCAGTGGCTAATGGTATTCTACAGCTACGCTAAGAATGTTTGGCAAAAAGAGTGAATAGCCACAAGAAACTGACATAGGCCTTAAGGGACCAGGCACGGCTTTTTCAGTATTGGCTGTCTACTACAAGGCAGGTGATTGCAGCCCAAAATACTAGGACTTATTTGTCAGATTCCAAGTAATCGGATTGTAAGAACTTAGCTAGACAGAATAAAGGAGGGGCCTTTCAGAATTGGAGCCAAAGAGCAGGTGGGCTCTAGAGAATGGTGAATTTGAAGGAAAATTTCTCATTCACAGTTCCAGCATGAAGAAAATAATTGCAGACAATGAGAGAACCGATAAAGGGTTGCAAAGGGAGGCTGTAGGCAAGTGTATTGTGCCAATACAGATGCCTTCTGATGAAATACAGAGCAGCAGATGCATGTGTCACGCCAAAGTGTGCTGCTTTTTGTTTGGTTTCTTTTATAGCGTCTTTGATAACAGTTAGCAGAGAAGAGACGTGATCTTTGGTTCTGCGCACGATTGTCTGTCAAAGGTCAGATTCAGCCACACTTACATTAACAGTGCAACGCTGTGTGGGGACAAGGTCAGGGATGTAACCGCTGTGGTGTGCAATTAGGCACAGGAACTCTCCCAGCTCTAGTCACCTGCAACATGCTATGGAGCAATGTTGCTGATGGATGCTGTCCCTGTTGCTCTAGGCTAAATGCTATTATGTGCTCTGTGGTCTTAGTGCTAACTTGACCTAAACATCCCTCCACAAAACAGTGCTACTAGTGGAGGAGATACAGTGAAATTCCATCCACCTCACATTAGCTATATTGGATCTGTTACTGGCACAGTGCTGTAAAATACGTGAGGGGTTCACTAAGTCAGCTTTGTGGAAGGAAACGTGGACTGGGAGAATAGGGTTTAGTAATGAAGCAGGCTAACATAATGCATGTGCAATTTCACCTACTGTATGTACTTTGTACATGAGGGGTACAGTAGATTTCCTAGCCTTTGTGGGTGGATAGTGTGATTTGTTCAGTAGGTTTGCTTTTGTACCTCTCAGCCTTATTCTGAAGAAATTCTCTTACACTAAGGAAAGTACAGCCTTCAGCGTCAGCGGCAAATTCATATCACACAATTTCATCTTTTAGCAGCTCTGTGTATGCACTGTAATACTGTCAGTCATCCACCATGCACATAGCCAACATGTTTGATGTGGAGGGGGAAGTGTGTGTGATGATTAATCCCTAGGGCCCCTGAGTTGAGCTGCATTAGAACTAGTACCTGCTAGCCAAATATTTACTCCATTGAGCTAACCAGATTCCACTTTACTTAAGAAGAGTGGCAGCTACCGAGCTCTAGGTATGCTGCCCTTATCAAAGGAGCACCTGGGTTAAGGTCTGCTACCTGTTACCAAGCAGCTACGATGACAGCATGCAAGTGAAAGGCAGCCTCTGGCCAAAAAGGGAACGTTGGACGTTCTTTGGGCTTGCTTTTTGATTGGAAAGCAGCACTTCTCTTTTACTGAAAAGTCAGCTCTCTTCACCATGCTCAGAGCCAGAAAAGCCTTTGGACTATCTCCATAATCTTAAAAGCATGTTTATTTTTATTAGCTTGTCTTAATGGAGTTTGTACAGTCTTCCTGCACCATCATGGTTGGGGAGTTGTCATCCCAGAAAGGGAGTCTAGGTTAAGAAATGATAGTGTATGAAAGCTTAAGTGCTATGCAGGTAGAAAAAAAAAGCTTCCCCCTTGAAATGTCTGCTTATTGGTTTATCACCACAAGAACTGCCTACTGTATTAACTGGTATAGACTTGTAAGTGGCCTGAATTTTGCAGTGCATTCAGCATTTTGAATCATGTTCCTCTTTTTGAACTTTGAATCCTGACACTCATCACTCCTTCCAGGTGTAGGCAGAGAACCCCAAAAATCTTACAGAATTCAGCAGCTGTGCAACCCCAGCAATGGGTTCAATCTCTCAGTAGTGACTGGTCCAAGGGGAGGGTACTTACTGCTACTAGAGTTAGAGTATGTGTTTGGGATCTGAGGATGTTGAGTTCAAATGCTACTGATGACTTGCTGGCTATTTAGGGTTATACATTAGAACTTTTTTGAGTTTTCCTTTTAAACTAGATTTAATTCACACAATGATAAAAACATCCTTAAAAACAACTTTCATAGTTTATTATACTGTCAATTATAGTTCAGCGGACAGCAGAATACAGATGTTCCCTATTTTTGTAGTTTCTACAGTGGCAATGCTGAAAACTTAAGGATAAAGGAGGCAGCGTACTCTAGTGCAGAGGACGGGGGAGACATGAATTGTTACATTAATTGGGCCATTGATCTGACATACGGCTTTAGCTTTATCTTTCTGCTTCCTTCTCTTACAATACTTGTCAGCACAGAAATGATTCAAATGGCACTTCACCCTCTGGTTGATGAGCTCAGGCTTGCTCTTCACCTCTGATCCTGTACTAAGCTGCTGTTATAAGATCAAGCAGGTTCAACACTTTGAATACTGATGTTTTCATACTTCACATTCTAAAAACAAATGGCAGATCTCTTGCATAAGCCAAATGAGTTTAATTTTTTTCCAGCAGCAAGTTAACATGATACAAAAATACATAATACTGTTTACAGAATACAAACAAAAGCAACAAGCTCCTCCAGGATTTGTGCAACATCACTAGTTATATATACACTTCTCAGCAATGCATACTTAGTGACCAGTGTTCCAGAACAACTAAGACAGAATATCCAAATTGGTTTGAAATAGAGCTCTTGGAAGCTGATTTTTCTGACAGCTTGTAGGGTGTTTTGCTACCAGCCGTAAGGGGGGGGGGAATGCCATAACAGGGAGTTAAAGACATACCTAATGTGCACTCTGGTGTTCTCCAACTTCCTTCAAGACTGTACTAAGAGCAAGAAGCAAGGGGAGAGCATCAGTCTGTAAAGTGAGAATTTCCACCCCCACCTGTGAAATTGTCCTGTATATTATAAATGCTTCCTAGAGATGATAATCTAAAGCAGCAAGTCACAGCCTCAATCCATTTGGTACCTAGTTAGGTGTGTTGCATGCAAAACACCATATTGGGCTCATAGCTGAAGCAGTGAGATGATGGGCCAAAGTCTGATCTCACTTACAGCTGTAGACTAGCTATATAGAATCAGTGGCAACATTCTTATGTAACAGAGCAAAGTTGGGTCCATTGTTTCTTCCTGTCAGCAATTCATTCTCTTCTGTTATGCAGTTTATCATTTATTTCATACACAGTATTACTGTAACCTAGAGCCTCAGCTACTACTTTCCAAATGGGAGCTGCAGTAGCTTTCACTCCTAATATCTGCCAAAATTCTGTATTTTGCAGCCTAACACCAGTTAGTTTATGCAATGGGATGGCTTGTACCTAAGTGGTTAGTTGGCCGACAGAAGCTTCCTCCTAAACTAGTGGGACTAATTTAATACCCTAACTGTGGGTTGAGATGGATAAAATAAAAAAGCTACAAAAAGATTTTTAACCCACACATATTACACTGACCATTAGGAAGGGAGAGCATGATATTGCTGTCTTGAACACATTATGGAGTAAAAGACAGCCATTCAAAATAGTGTGCTGCATTAAATAGAGCCATGCTCTAAAACAAGCCCTGATAGACATATCCCATGTTCTTCATTCACCCTAGCTGTCAGCATTTGATTTTTGTCTAGACAAACTTCAAAAAAGACACCTGAAAAAAAAATCTACCACTTTATTTATAGTGGAGACATGACTAGTTTTCATTGTTTAACACCTAATACTCAAGTGATGCCCTAACATTGGTATTGACAGTATCGGACCACTTCAATGGTCCAATACTGATCTTCATAAGACATGTCTGAATAAAAATTCTAAATCAGCATTAGCAGCAAAGTAGCTGCACCTGGTCTACAACTACAAAATGAGTGGAACTCGACATTTAAGTTTGCAATTTTCTTAATAAAAATGCAAATTCCATCTGTCTCTGGAGAAAGATTTCTAAGTTACAATAAAATATTTCAGTTACACGATTTGGGTTCAAAAGCTATGTAGACTTATGCACCAGCAGCTGTATAGTTTACTTATTTTAGCCTATTTTTTAATGAATATATTTTGTTAAATAGACTTGAGTGTCCAGTAATTTTAATTCATACAAATTATCTACACACCTGTGGGGAAATTCATTCTGACTTAGAGATCCTGGACCAAATGGGGGGACACTCAGGCCCATCCAGAATCCCACTGAAGTTGGTGTCTGTCTGGGTGCAAGGGTATGTCTGTGCATCCCAAGATTGGGGCCATAATTAACAGGAAGTAGGCAACAACAAGCAGTTGCTGGTACAATATAAAGGATTGTGTTCTTACATTAAAAACAAAATACAAGTCTCACACATGTTAGAGTGCAGTCAAGTGGCCAGCAAGTTTATGCTGATCAAAAGAATCAATGTAATTGACAATTCCTAGTGTTACAGTCTCACTCTTGAGTTGTTGTTTCCCCCGAAAGAATCTCACATTTGCATTGTAACATCGTAGCAGTTGAACCACAGGGCTTTGAAAAGAAGCTATTTTCCCTCATGTATAAAGCTTGCAGAGTGCTCATCAAACACAAGTCAGGAATAATAATTTAATGAGAGCCCAGACAGTTTTATCCTACCATAGAAACTGCAGTAGGTGGTGTTGGTGGGAACTCCACAATGATCCCCTCTCAAATTGTTGTGGCAGGCACGTGGGGATTTGCCTCTGCACATAAAACAGACCTTAGTGATCACACACAATGCCCATGTATGCACATGGATGCCTACCACCTCTACCCCTTCCTCCCTGGAGTGAGGGAGCTGCTCCAGAGATTACAGCTGGTCACAGATGCTCTAGGAACCCCTTGGAGGCTGTATTACTTTTTAACCTGTATTTCTGCAAGGCTGGAGAAGGGCTGTTTCCAACCCACCCAGGAGAGCAGCCCACATTCTGCTTCCTTACCCTGCACAGATCCCAACCCCACTGAGAGCTCTTTTTATAGGTCAGAGGAGGAAGGAGATCCAGATTTAGAGGGAGCCCCTTCTGGTATGAATTTTACTGCAAAGACCCTTATATAGTAACAGAATATTATATTAAACTTACATTAAAGCTAATTTTTAAGAAGGACATGTCACTTCATATGTATATATTTTTAATGCACACGTGATTTTGACAGACAACACTGCAGCTGAATAATTACTTACAAACAAATATACAGATTATGAAATCATGAAAAATTATTTAGTCCTCTCTCCACCCCATCTCTTTGATCATGTTGACAGTTACCAACTTTTAAATAAACACTGATATAAAGTAAACTCCTGAAAGAGTAACACTGAGGAAACAAGTAGTGTGCTATGGAAATCCTGGCTGCAAAATGTTTACATGTATCATGTAAACAGTGTTACCCTCAAAGGCTAGTTTAAAAATGTTCCACATCTATAGATCATATTCTGGCACTTCTGGTAATGGAATCTATAAGAGATGTCTTCAGATGAGTAAACTTTAAGGAAAAAACTCATTCATAATAATAAAAAAAACATTAAAACCATACCTGCTGAACACTTTTCCACTTAGACATTGGTCCATTTCAGATCAAAATTCTCATCTAAAAGTGATAATGGTTAAAACCATCCCAGGAGAACAATTTTGAACCAATGATCTAGAATTACTTGGCTGTAAAAGAGGTAATAATAATTCTTTACTGGAAACAAAAAAATTCTATTAACAGTAATTCACTCCAGTTCCCTGTGTTCTGAACATTTCTTGTTTCTTAAAGATTTACCTTCCTGCTATTACAAATGCAGAAAGAATAAGAAAGATCAGTTCTATATCCTGTACTTTATCTTTCTGTTTTATATGATCCTGTGATCCAATCTGATCATCAACTGAGTTTTGAGCTGAATTCCCTATTTGCTTCTCAACTGTTCCCTGATCCCATAGTCTTAAGTGCAATTTTAAAGATCCCTATTTTAATTTTTCTAGCTAACCCACGAGAAAGTTAATTTTTAAAATGGTTTTGCAATTAACATACTTTGCATTTTGTGTAAACATTCTGTAATACCGTAAGTGTAGTGCATATAAAGGCACAAGACAGAGTAAGATGTGTCACTGAAACTTCCTTGGTTTCAGAAACTAGCAATACACTTCTTTCTTTTTTTAAATCTGGCTGGTAAACTTTGATCCTATGAAATTCAATATCTGATTGAATATGTACGCATCACCTTTCTACTTTCACTGTAAAAAGGTTTTCTATGGGAAACAAGTTTGGGTTTTTGATGTGAGTGATCAGATGTCCAGTGTCCCTGTAATAGAGCAAATACTACATGTTGTTATGACAATGAAAGTCTCTTTGTAGGTACATCATTAAGTTGCAACATTTTAAATACAACTGAGAAAGGAAAGAGCTTATGTTCAATAATTAGTCTGTAATGATTACCAAGCCATGAGAAGCATATTAATGTTCTTGGGCCATGTACTTCTCAAAGTCCACAAGTTAGATTAAGCATTTTTGGTCAAAATGTTTCTAAGTAACATGAAATCCAAACATTTTATTTTTCTAAAGAGGTGTTGGCCCAAACTAAGAAGCTGTATCACAACAATCCCAATTTCACAGAAATCATCCTGTGCAGCTGTAACTGAAAGCCCTAACTTCCATTTACACACACAGTCCATCTCAAATATGGGCCTCTTCTTACTACTCTACTAAGAATGAAGATTAACCTGAACTGTAAGCACACAATCCAGTTAAGTGAGAGGTTATTTCAGCAATCAAGTGTTTACAATCCAGCAGTCATATCTGTATAGGGGAAGGGGAGATACTATTTGCAATCAGGTCTACCAAAATCGTCTAAGACGATCCAACCTATTTCACTTAGGTTGATTTTAAATAATAAATTAGCTGACTCAGTCAGAATCTGAAATCAAAATATGGTACCTGACCAATCAGTAAGCCACTCAATCACCAAAAATCAATGCTGATAATGCTTTTCCATGGATAAAGCCAGGAGCACAAAATATATCATTTTTTTCCCCAATAACCTACTTATGGCCATTGAAATCCATAAATAATATCAAGATTCAAAATTGATGTAAAAGCATGGATAGGCTATATGTAAGGAGTTTACGTTTTCTTGTGCTATCAGAATACCAAAGTAAAAACTAGCCCTAGAATGTTCACAATAGTAAATTTTGTCCCGCTAATCCTAATGAAAGGATTCTCTTTCTCCTCTCATAATACTCAGAAATGTCCTTTAGCATTTTACCAGTAATTTGTGTACGTTGAAACATTCTTAATATAGTTCAAAAATATCAGTATGTCTTATGTTTCAAACAATGACATGGCAACAGCTAATCAGCTGTCAATTTCTTCTGAGCATATCCACACAGGAGCAGACAGGAACAGCTGGCTGATGGGGGCTGATTTTTGGAAGAATGCATCTTCCTTTCATCAGCAGCTTTACCTTGAACTGGAAGAGAAAGCATAAAACCCCAATAATATTTTAGAAACAAAGAAACATTTAGCAATTTAATGAAATTTGTTGCAATAACTTTTACAGGAAAAAACAACATATAATGGAACATTTAAGCAGTTCAGATCAGGGGATTGGCAATAGAGCTGCCTTCAAATCAATCCATCTCAGGCTGGTAGTGATCAAAAGTTGTGATCATCTTGTGGGTATTCTATCGCCAACTACTATGTGAAATTAGTTGGTAATCTAAGTTCAGTTCCGACAGGTATGTGCCTCATAAGAACAATGGTTACAAGTGGTACTAAAATGAACCATTGTTGTCAGTCTCAGTACACACACACAGTGAATGACTATATAGTCTACTACCCCTAACAGTGGTGCAAACAAGCTGTAGCAGTGTCAGAAATGCAGTGCCGTGCTGCCATTATAATGGTGCTCTGGAGAGAGAAATTCATTCTTCATTACTATCAATATAACTGAGTGAATGTAATTTTTCACTGTTTCTCTATGAACGTTTATAGGCACAATCCAACTCAGAAAAGTTTATATAACATACATGAAAGAACTTAATAAATTCAAATTCAGTTATGTAAGTAACAACAGAAATATTAGTCCTGGGAAAATACCTCCAAAAAGTTTTCAGAAAGAGTTGAATAAAATATTGAATTTACATGAGCTGTGTTCAGATTCTTTTGTGTTAGTGTTCCATGAATACTTGTATGAGTAACTTGTTTAAAAAAAAGTAAATCTCACAGGCATAGTGATTTTTAAGCAAATACTCACAAAAAGCAAGACATACAAGTATTCAGACCAGAAATCTGATTCCACGTTATTCATCAAATCAGGGACAGAAACAATAGCATGCAGGCTAGGTGTCCAATCAAAACTAACAGTTCAAATTTTGAATACTTTCAGACTGCTTACAAACAGTGTGCAGTCTAATAATTATTCATAGAAGATATTCATGAACAAAGATATTCATTGGAACAAGGCAAATAATATATAAACAAAAAAATCTATGTTACTCACAGATAATATGCAAATAGGAAAGAGGTTATGTTTTTCAAATTATTCATTAAGCATTACTCACTCAAAAATATATTTCTTCTTCTTAATTTTGAAATAGGAGCTTTGAAAGCTTAATATATGAGCATGTGTATTGATAATTTCCATGGCCATTGTTATACTCCATTTTTTGTGACTACAGCCATTAGAGCAATGGATTCCTTTATTTTAATGGAAAATATCCATGAATTTTGGGATTTTGCATTCGAGTGGGTGGATGAGATAATAGTCAAACAATTTCTATGAGAACCTTGAGAGCTGCCAAGTTAAAAACTCTGTTTCATAAGGTATTATAAAAATAACCAGGAACTCTGATTATGACTAGTGATTTGTCACATTAGTGGTTATTCTACAGGTGATTTGAGGAGTTCCATAATATGACCCCAAACTTACTTTAAAAAAAAAAGTGTCTCCACTGTTTCCTAGGCTGCGTTGCTAAATAATGTCAGCATGTAAATGGTCCCAGGCAGACAATGACATGCATCACTAACTGAGGTGAGTGAGGCGGCTATTTTTCCATGGCAGCTATTGTTTTGCTAAGATAAGACTAGGTTCAACAAGGTGCTTGCATGTCATTTGAAGAATGTATCCCTCAACAACTTTTTGAGAGGGTTTTGGAGAGGGCTGAGGCTATGCTTCCTATAATGACAAGGGGTGGAAATGAATTTCTGTAGGTGTCTGAGATTCTCTTGGAATGATTATTTCAATGCTGCAGTGATTTCATTATGTTGTATAGTTAGTGAAAGTGTTATAGTGCGCAGAGCCTTGGGTAGGCATTGTGACGTTGCACTCTATATGTTTTATGGAAATATGTTTATAAGTGTGAATATGATGTAACTGGAATATGCTTCACGCAAAAGGTCTCTTGTAAGGTATCATTACAAAGCTTATGATCTACTGAGTGTGTTCATCCTATTTGCATGTATGTATTTGGCAGCATGTGACCTCCAGAAGAAGAAAGAGGAGTGTCCATGTACCAGCAATGCAGATACAGGTGAACAACCGTTTTCATGTTCTCTCGACAGGTATTAATGCAGAAAGTGGACTAGATGATATATCTGAGGGAAGGGAGCAGAAGGAGACTCCACTGATTGGAAGGCATGAGATACACTGTCCTAGGGATTGGGGTTCCACGACCACCACTCCCAAGAGAAGGAGGCGGGTGGTGGTTGTGGTGGCGGTTGGGGACTCCCTCCTCAGGGGGACTGAGTCATCTATATGCCGCCTCAACTGGGAAAACTGAGAGGTCTGCTGCTTGCCAGGAGCTAAGATTCACGATGTGATGGAGAGACTGCCGAGACTCATCAAGCCTTTGGATCACTACCACTTCCTGCTTCTCCACGTGGGCACCAATGATACTGCCAAGAATGACCTTGAGCGGATCACTGCAGACTACGTGGCTCTGGGAAGAAGGATAAAGGAGTTTGAGGCGCAAGTGGTGTTCTCATCCATCTTCCCTGTGGAAGGAAAAGGCCTGGGTAGAGACCGTTGAATAGTGGAAATCAATGAATGGCTATGCAGGTGGTGTCAGAGAGAAGGCTTTGGATTCTTTGACCATGGGATGGTGTTCCAAGAAGGCGGAGTGCTAGGCAGAGACGGGCTCCACCTAACGAAGAGAGGGAAGAGCATCTTTGCAGGCAGGCTGGCTAACCTAGTGAGGAGGGCTTTAAACTAGGTTCACCGGGGGAAGGAGACCAAAGCCCTGGGGTAAGTGGGGAAATGGGATACCATGAGGAAGCATGAGCAGGAGAGTGCAAGAGGGGAGGACTCCTGTCTCATACTGAGAAAGCAGGACGATCAGCAAGTTATCTTAAGTGCCTATACACCAGGGGTTGGCAACTTCTGGCAAGCAGCACGCCTGGGTAAGCACCCTGGTGGGCTGGGCCAGTTTATTTACCTGCTGTGTCGGCAGGTTTGGTTGATCGCGGCTCCCACTGGCCAGTCTGCTGTCCCAGGCCAAGGGGGGTGGCGGGAAGCCGCCGCCTGCGCTGCTTCCCGCCGCCCCCATTGGCCTGGGCGGCCATCCCATGGGCAAAGAATCCAAAGCCTTCTCTCTGACACCACCTGCATAGCCATTCGTTGGCAGGAGGAGTAAGCGGAGTCGACGGGGGAGCCACGGCAGTCGACTTGCCGCCGTGAGGACGGCCAGGTAAGTTGAATTAAGCTACTTTGACTTCAGCTACGCGAATAGCGTAGCTGAAGTTGTGTATCTTAATTCGAACCCCCCCGCTAGTGTATCCCAGGCTTAGACTTGCGTGTTTTTGCTTTATTTTGCTTGATGACTTACTTTGTTCTGTCTATTGTTACTTGAAACCACTTAAATCCTACTTTTTATACTTAATAAAATAACTTTTGTTTATTAATTAACCCAGGGTAAGTGATTAATACCTGGAGGAGCAAACAGTTGTGCATATCTCTCTATCAGTGTTATAGAGGGCGGACAATTTATGAGTTTACCCTGTATAAGCTTTATACAGAGTAAAACGGATTTATTTGGGGACTGGATCCCATTAGGGGCTGGGGGCTAGAGACAGGAGTACTTTGTTAAGTCTGCAGTTTTGGGGGCCTGGTTCAGATCCTGGGTCTGTGCTGCAGCAGGCTAGCGTGTCTGGCTCAACAAGACAGGGTTCTGGAGTCCTAAGCCATCAAAGAAAATGGGCTCAGAGGTAGTTTCAGCACATCAGGTGACAGTCCCAAGGGGGTCTCTGTGACCGAACCCATCACAGACATCTTTTTATAATTTTAAATCTAAATAAATAAATAAAAAATAAATAACTTAATTCACAGAAGTCACGGAACAGCCTTCAGAAGGTAAAAGCTTTCAATTACAACCAACCCAACAAAGAGTCTGATATTTCCCTGCCAATTCCCAGAACTTCATCAAGTCCCTTTGCTTATTTTTCTTTGCAGATTAGGATTTCATCGACTTGTTCCCATGAATCATCAATTTGGCAGTTCCATAAAATAGACATTATTTCTTAGTTGTGGAACATCAGTGCTTAATATGCTAACTTTCTCCAGACTGTGACCCAAGACAATGCTTAGGAAGTTATCAATATGATATAGACGTCTACAGTCTCCATTATTTCTAATGATTAATGGGAATTGGCTGTTTCTTTTTGGCATTAAAGAACAAAACTACAAGTTCATTTATTTCAAATTGTACCATTGAAATTATTTTCTAGGTCTTTGCCTAATTCTCTTGATCCAAAATACTATCACACATTAGCACTGATCTAGTGGATTGAGTTCAGGGATAAGAGTCACAAATTCTTTAATCTGAATCCTAGCTTTGGCACTGAATTGTTGTATGGCCTTGGCTAAGTCACAACATCCATGTCTGTCTTCCTACTAGACAATGGCAATAATAATACTTACATGCCTACATCTAAAGAGTGCTGTAAAGATTAAGTTAATTATTTAGAAAAAGTATTGTTCAATCAAGAAATCTGTGTTTTAGGATAAGCAAGAGAAATTGTTTCAATGTCTGAGGTAGAAACAAAATTAAATTGGAAAAAGCAAAAATGTTGACAAAGTGAGAAGCAAAACTACCAAGCATATTTTTAATAACTTTTCTATTGTGCAGAAGCACCTCGGAAGGAGTTTAATAGCAGAGTGGCAAATAAAACATAGAAAATACTATCTTACCTTTCCTTGAATATTTAGATGCTTCTATTAACAGTGACTAGGTTTCATTTTCCACGGTTAGTCCAGGATTGCTCATACCTTTGGGGACTGGAAAAAATAATGTTGTAAAGAAAGTGTTGTATATTATTTTTAAAATATATTAATCAAAACAGCATAATATTTGGTTGCCAATCTTCTCCTAGTTTTGTTTCATGGTCCACTGTGTGTAAATACTGAAAAACATGTATAATTATACAACATCCACTAGCTGCAATAGTCACAAAGGTGCCATCACATTTTGGAACAAGTGATTAGCTATAATGATTACCTCTCTGATTAAAACATGTTGGGATTGATCTTGAGAGCCAGTGAACAGCTGCAATTCATATTATCCTTTGTGAGAGTTGCAGGTATTCAATATCTTTCACCATCAGGCTCATTAATAGTTAGAAGTATAAGAGGGCTTAAAACATGCAAGGGACATTTTACAAACATGCACCCTAAATATTACACTTTGTAACAATAAATTCTTTCCCTCCTTATATCTACATCAAATTAAGAGAGAAGTCTTCAGCCATTTTCAGATTACATCTTTCCAACAAGAATTTACATTAAAATTCAATGGGTATAACAAATTAATCTCTTACCAACTTTGCCCTTTTCGGTATTTGCACTACTTTCAGTCCAAGACTGAGTATCAGTAAGAAGGTGGCTCTGGGAATCTCGTAACGTCTTTGGTGGAAAAAGGTGAGTCTCGCTAATATGCAATTAAAAGAAAATAAAAATAAAACAGTAAAGATTAACTTTTAGTTAATACCAATACTATTACACATTTTAAACAACTGCTCATGTAACTGTCTTACAAAAGTCTTACCTTGGTCATTTTCTGCTGAATCTTTTATTCTAATACAAACCTTCATTCTAATACAGGCTAAATTTTAGTTCTGTCACAGAGACAGAGTACAATCTAAAATGTAATTGTTTAAAACAGAACAGAGAAACATTTAACTTACATTTTAACTTTGTTTTTGGTAAATGTTAGGGACTGGTTAACATGTTTTTACTAACTCCAAACCCACCTAAATAGAGTGAGTTCAAAATAAGGATCACATTTTATTTATAGCTGAAAAAATGCCAGTTGCCAGCTTCAGTTAATTGTAACCGATGCTCCTTATACCAGCAGCCCCAATCTAACAGCAAACGTGCTACTAGCATTCTACATCCTCTGTGCCCCGACCTCATAGAGTATGTCTGCACACTAGCTGGGAGGTACAATTCCCAACTTGGGTAAATGTACACAAGCTAGCTCTGCTTGAACTAGCAGTGGGACCATGACGGTACGGGCAACAGCTTGGGTTAGTGCCAAATACGTACTCGGGGCTAAGACAGGACCGTAGTTGGGCAGCTAGCCCGAGCTGCCACCCAATCTGCTGCAGCCACACGGCTGTTTTTAAGTACTAGCTCTAGCAGAGCTAGCGCATATATGTCTACCTAAGATAGGAGTTACATCTCCCAGCTGCTGTGCAGATGTACCCATGGAGAACAGCGAGAAGAGGATCTCTGCCCAATCTAGTCCACCTCCTATGGTCACCTATTTTCTTGCTTTCCAGCATGGTGCAAAAAGAATTATATGAGCAGTATTTGTTATTAATGAAAGATGCATACCTAATTAACTAGGCATTATAATTAAATCAGTATCTACTCCTTTTATATGTATAAAGTGCCACAAATGCCCTATGCTAGAAATAATATACCCACGCTTCCTTGATTAGTCTTTTAACTAGTACTGTTTTTTATAGGTAATAATTTGTTGCGTTTTAGTGCCTCTCAGGCGGGCACGGACAGAGCCCAACAATTAATGTGATTGGTAGCAAAGTTATTTATTTCTCTTCAGCATGCTTTTATATACAATTATGGCAGGCAATTAAGCAATTGCTAATTGGTTAATAAAATACACACAGGCACAGCTATAACTTCATAGGGTAATTGTCATCCTGTACAACTTTCTGATTTATTATCCTGTTTACTGCCTACTGGCAGATGAGAACCAGCCCAAGGCCAGCATCTCACTACACAGCTCACAGCCTAATTAGCCCGTCCTTGAAGCCTAAACACTTCAGCTTCTCACATACCCATCTGCCAAGTTAGCAATACATTCCCACAATAATTATAAAAAAATAATCAGGTAAAAATAAAGTTTTTATTGGAGAAAATATTATAGAATTAAAATACAACTGCTTTATTTGACAGAATACTTCAGCCTAGTCATCAGCCTCAGACAGCAAGTGCATTCCTTTTGCCATGGCAGTGGTTGAGGTGAAATACACGTTTTTCTCTTCAGCAATAGTGTCTGCAAAATCTCAGCAAGAACAACTGTTCTGAGTTGTAGACAGTTGGATCAACACAATCTGTCTTAGAACAGCAAAAGTTAAGAGTTTCTTGCCATGAGGAGCTGTGAATTTATTTCTCAAGTAAGATCACTTTGATTTGGCCAGTCTGCTTGTTGTGTAGAAATAGCATGGAAGCAGAAGATCTCAAATGTGTACTCAGTGATTTTTATCCAGTTCTGATTAATGAGTGTTTGAATATGCTAGGGAGTCACGTCAAAGACTTGATGAGATAAATCTTATGACTGGAATACTGGGATGGAAGGGTATAACTTGTTCAGGAGCTGCTGCATTGTACATCAAAAACACATTAATTTGTTCTGAGTACCAGAAGGAGGTGAGTGGCAAACCAGCTGAAAATCTCTCGGTGAAGATAAAAGGGGGGAAAAACAGGGGTAATGTCATGGTAAGGGTCTACGAAAGACCACCAAATCAGGAGCTGGTGATGGATGAGGCATTTCTAGAAGAAGTAACAAATATCCAAAACACAAGACCTGGTAGAAATGGGGGACTTAACTTTTTCAACAGATGACTGGGTAGTAATACAGCAGAACACAAAATGTCCAAATAAGTTTTTGGAATGCAGTGGGGACAACTTCTTCTTTCAGAAGGTGACTGGGTAGCAGCAATTTTTGATTTGATTTGGACAAAGAGGAATTGGCTGCGAATCTGAAGGTGAAAGGCAACTTGGAGACAGTGATCATGAAATGATAAATTTCATGAATCTAAGGGAAGGAAAGAGTGAGAGCAGCAAAATAAGGACAATAGATTTCAATAAAGCAGACTTTAACAAACTCAGAGAACTGGTAGTATGTAAGGCTCCATGGGAAGAAAATCTAATGGAAAAAGGAATTCAGGAGAACTGGCTGTTTTTCAAAGAGGCAATATTGAAGACACAACAGTAAACTATCCCAGTGCAAAGGAAAGAAGGAAGAATAGCAAGAAACCAATATGGCTCCACCAGAAGCTCTTTAATGACCTGAAAATCAAAAAAGAATCCTGGAAAAAGTGGAAGCATGGACAAATTGCTAAAGAGGAGTACAAAAGGACAGCACACGCATGTAGGATAAGGCACAAAATGAGGTACACTTGCAAGGGACATAAAAGCCAAAACCAAGAGTTTTATACATACATTAGGAGTAAGCGAGAGACAAAGGATTTCCATTAGATTTGCTACATATTTAGGAAAGCTTTTCCATTTTTCTAAAGTTGAAGAGCTAGACAACATTTCATGTCGTGTAACAAAATAGTAGGTCAGATTGGTCTATTGATAAAGCAATACAATTTTATTTGGATTTATCATGAATGTTAGAATTACTGACTGAATGCAGCTTGATCGCCTTCTACTGATCTCTGCCAACATTAAAAAAATTATCAGGCATACTTACAGTTACAAAAGAAATTGCTAAAAATTGTGCCACACAATGTTAGACACGAGCTACTATTATGTAACCATACCTACCTAGGTTAAGAGGCATTTACATCAGTTTATACCAGTTCTGAAATTATTGCAGCTGTGAAAGGTACTATCACTAGGATTGATAGTAGCATCTAAATATGAGTGAATCTGACACAGACTGACAATTCTGGAATCCCACATTGGTAAAGGCTAAGAATAAATACAGAAGTCAAAAACACTGATTTTTTTTGGAATTTTACCATTTGTATTGCACATTACCCCAAAAGCACCTCTCAAGATTGGGGCCCAATTGTGCAAGATGCTGCACAGACCACAAAAAGAAAGACTCCCTATACTGAAAAACTTGGAACTTAATTTGGGAATATCTCAAACAGGCTCACCAATTAACTGTTTTAGTAGCTATTCAAAGTACAATTTGTTGTGGCTAGATAGACAGACTGTCAAAAGTCATGGGTTGGGAAACAGCTAAACTGAGACAAGAAACACAGATGATAAAAAGGAAATAGAATGTATTGCTCCCATATTCAACAGTATTATTCATACGGCATGTTAGGGAGATTGCTTTGCCGGGTTTAAGATGATGAAGGTCTGAAACTGAGAAATCAGCTGAATTAAAAGAACTTTATATAGATGCCTTAAATTCTGTTTCTTAGTAGGATACTTTTTAAATGCACATATATGAGACTGCATTAGTGATAGCTGCCTAAAAATAATAAGCAAATGAAAAGTGAAGAAATTCACAGTATGACAGGTAAATGACAAACTTAAGGCAGACATAAACAGACATACTTTTTGGTTGTTGAATTAAGTCCAACAGGTGTGGAAACTTGTTCAGGATCTTGGTTAACAAGACAAGTTGGGAAGGAGCAACCATCTCCTAGACTACAGAGAAAAAGAAGTTTAGAATCAGTGTAGCACTTCTACAAGCAAAATAAACAATACTTCAAATATTTATTTTATAATTCCTAATTTCAAAGCACCTGCTTTATTTCACACAATTTGATGTAAAAAAAAGTATTGCTGACTACTTTCTGATATCCATATCTCATGTATTAAAAGACAGTATTTTTCTTTAAGCATACCTTGTAAATACAGGGAGCAGCCAATATTTCTTCTCATCGCCAAACACCTGTCTTAGATTTTTGCTGAAGCCCAAGCTAAAGCCATTCTTGTCTGTTCCATGGCGAAATATAGGTGCTCTGAATGCCTCTAGAAAATGAGATAGGTTTGTCATATTTCCTGCCTAAATACATTTTTAATTAACACCCACTGATTCTTTAGATAATTATGCTGGTAACTACAGGCTTATTGGCTTTTTTGGCTATACAATATTTCCTTTCGGTGGGGGCTGCATAATGCCAGTACAGGTATTGTGCAGCCTCCCAAAACTACTTCCTGTTGAAAGGTGAAGACACTGGTATTAGTGCCCAATTGCCATACCTACAGAAGAAGCCCTACTGCTGGGGAGGAGGCAGGAGTTTTCCCTTTTCTGACAGATTCAGTGAGCCAGAGAGTTGTGTGGTGTAAAGAGGTCTCCCCATGTAACTGCCCCATAGCAGAGTCCAGCAAGGTAAAAGACCTAACTGAGGAAATTTTTCAACCCATTCTCAAATCAAACAACTACAAAAGGAGAAAAAGGAAAGGAGCCACCCACTTTGGCATTCCGTTTCCCTCACACACCTGGACAGAGGTGAGAAGTCCACTTTTACTCCTCAGACCTTTATATAAGGGCCTGAGATCTTCATTCTACCTTTTTAGGGTTGTGTAGGGAAATTACTGCACCAACAACAGGAAGAGAAGAGACAGTTATGTCTAAAACAAGGAGCTGCAGTGTGTCTGATCCACAGCAAATTCACAGGAGTTCTCCTTCCACCATATAACTCCCTACACAAGCAGGGGAACCACACTCCTAGCTCATACTGTGGATGTAGCAAAGACACATCTTTTAGGACCCATCTATGCTACGACTATTGTGGAGTCAGGGACCCTGATGCAGTTATGGATGTTGCTAAACATGGACGTGGCCAAATCTGTTACCAGGTAATGGAGACACAGTTAGGCCTCATCCAGGCTACCAGTTAGGCCTCATGCAGGCTATCATGCTGCAACTGATTATACTTTTAATATAGTTAGGGCTTTAGACTGTGGTACCATCATCCTGAGTCTCTGCACTCATTTACTACTAAGAAAGCAAAGTGGCCTTTAAATCCACCTTTTTTGTGTGATTCATTATGTGAAATCAACAGCTTGATACGACTGGAATAAGCACAAAGGTAATAATACTCACTGATGGCAACGTACACTGTGACATTACTTACCTAATGTAGATTTATTCTTGCTGACTAGCCAACAATGATAACCAAAAAGAGAGGATAAACTGACTGAAAACATGGCTGCAGCAAAGAATAAAAACATGATATGGAACTTGGCTTGAGTATCAGGAAGGCCAGTCTATAAAGAAGGAAAGAAAAACCAAAATGTTAAGGCAGGGAAAATAACTACTCCTTTAGCCATATTAATAATATCCACTCAACCAAGATCTGGGTCAAGTTCTGCACTGACTCACACACCCCTGTGCAACCAGCATCTTTCAGGAAAGTAACAGTCCCTTTAGAGAGAAAAAGACACATTCTACCCCCACACCCCCATGTTCTTTCAAGGGGCATGGATTAGAGCAGAATTTGGTCTTTTCAAGACAGAAAATATACAGCAACTCCTCACTTAACGTAGTTATATTCCTGAAAAATGCAACTTTCAGCGAAACAATGTTAAGCTAATCCAATTTCCCCGTAAGAATTAATGTAAATGGGGGGAGGGGTAGGTTCCAGGGAAATTTTTTTCGCCAGACAAAAGACATATACATATACAGTATAAGTTTTAAACAATTTTAAACAAACAATTTAATACTGTACATAGCAATAATGATTGTGAAGCTTGGTTGAGGCGGTGGAATCAAAAGGTGGAAGAGGGTGGATCATCTGGTTGCTCCTCTTGCTGAACTTTCCCAACTTGAAAAAAACACATCTAGAGATTGTTGTTTTGCTTTCCTTTTATTTCCCTTGGTAAATTTCTTTATAGCAAGTCATTACATGACCAACTGCCCTAATCACTTTGGAGCTGCGTTCCCTGTCAGGATCATCATCACTAAGGATTTGCAAGCCAGCTTTGATTATTTGGAAAGCTTCAGAAAGATGTTTGGCAGTCAAATTCCAATGGGTTGATTCTTCCTTTACTTCTTGGCCCTCTTCTTCCATTGCTCTCATCACCTCTAGTTGCATCAGATCTTCACTGGTTAGCTCTTCTCTATGGGATTGCAGAAGTTGTGTAATGTCGGCTTCCTCTACCTCATCAAAACCCGCTTTCTTGGCCAAGCCGAGGATAGCAGGGACAACATTTTAAAAGTCATTTTTAAGTCACTGAAACATTCAGGCCGCAACTTCCCCCACACACCATTCATGCACGCCTGAGTAACTTCAGCCCAGAACTCACTGATGTTATTGATGCACTTGAGGATGTTGTAGTCATGCCAAAATTGCTGAATCGTAGGTTTGCCTTCCGTATTGGTGCCTCCGATGAGCTGGTTGAAAGCACAGCATAAGTAAAACACCTTAAATGCAGCAATGGATCCTTGGTCCTGTGTTGGATGAGCGATGTGGTGTTAGGTGGCAGAAAGACAACTTTGACGTTTTCGCACAGCTCGTCCGGGTTGATTGGATGAGCCGGTGCATTATCAATAAGCAATAAAATCTTGAAATCAAGATTTTCCTTGGCACAGTATTCCTTCTATGCAAGGACAGCATGGAGAGGTCAGCCATTCTGAAAAAATAGCTCCAGTTATCCATACCTTCTTATTGGATCTCCAAATGACTGGAAGGTGTTCCTTTGAAAATCCCTTGAGAGCTTGTGGTGTTTCGGATTGGTACATTGTCAGCGGTTTCATCTTCATGTCTCTGGCAGCATTACCACCTAGAAGCAAGGTTAGGTGGTCTTTAGCTGCTTTAAATCTGGGTGCTGTCTTCTCTTGGGAAATATAAGTCCGCTCAGGCATCCTCTTCCAATAGAGGCCCATTTCATTGACACTGAAGACTTGCTTAGGGGAGTAGCCACCATCCTCAATTATTTTCTTGAGATAGTCTGGGGATTTTTTAGCTGCTGCAGTATCAGCACTAGCTGCCTCACCGGACATCTTGATGTTATGCAGGTGGAAGCATCTCTTGAACTGATCAAACCATCCCCGACTTGCCGTGAACTTCTCCGTCTGTGATCCTTCACCTTGGTTTCTCTTCAAATTGTCATACAAACTTTTTGCTTTAGCTTGTATCACTAGCAAACTTAGAGGTATGTTTTGTTGGTTTTGATCTTCTATCCAAACTGAGAAAAGATGCTCCTTTTTTTTGCCTAACAACTTCTTGATCGACTTATTGTAGTAGCACTGCATGGTGTTACACATGGAGCACTAGCCCTGATCTTGTTGGCATTACTCCGAATTTTTCCTCAATGGTCGGAGTAAGACCTAGAGTGATGCCAATGTCTACCGCACGCTCGCTTGCATCAAAATGTCTTAAAGTGTCTAATTTAGTACCCAAACTAATGGTTTCCTACTGCGGAAATCCCAACATCTTGAGATTGATTCAAGTTTATTAACTAAAAGGAAGAACTGAATCATGTGTATAAAAAAAAATTATATTTAGACTTCTAGTACAAATGAAAGCCTCTTTGTTAATTGAAATAGATGCTAGGCACTCCACTATCACTTGCTGGAGGTTTTTGACTCATGATCCTGGGTGATAATCCTCTGGACAGCACATGCACTTGCTACTCTTCACTCCCTTCAGCCTGGAATGATTGGGGTCTGCAATATCAACCAACTACTGAAAGGGAAAGAATTTGGAAAACCCATGGTAAAACAATTCCCTTATTGGTTCTGTGCATCCCTATACTGCTTTTCCCCACTTGCTAGAGTGAAGTAGGTGCTGGAATACTATTAACTTGCTTTGGGCAGGCTGCCGCCCCCTTAGTTCTTACCCCTCTCCTGCGAAGGGGGGGCACGTGGATAGACGTTGTGTATTCAGGTGCAAGACAGCAAGGCAGGGCCTCCGCTGTGCACCCACCACAGCTGCTTTGCAGGCAGCTGGTGGCCTCGGGCGAAGCCTCCGCAAGTGCTCAGAGTAGCGCTCTATTCCTGAGCAAGGCAGCAGCTAGGCCATAAAGCGATGGTGAATCGCTGGGTAGTAGTGTGCATGTGGAGTGTGTTTACAAACATTAGTAGTTGGGAGGTGTCCCTGCCTTACCCCACACATGCACAGCCTGCTGCAGACAATGAGGTGGGCAAGGAGGCTGAAGGTGTCATATTAGTCAAGGAAGCACCTTGAGCAGCAGCAGTGGCAGCTTCTCCCATTGCAACTCAGGTACAAGCACAGGCACTGACTTTGCCGGAGGGTGCTCAACCCCCGGCTCTGCCCCAGGCCCACCCCCACTCCATCCCCTTCCCCGAGCATGCCACGTTCCTCAATGCCACAAACAGTGGATTGTGGTGGGCAGGAGGCACGAGGTGCTGATCTGCTGCTGGCGGGTGGGAGGCACTGCACTGGGGTAGAGGGGAGCTGATAGGGGGGCAGCTGGCCCACCCTGGTTCCAAGCCCTCATAAGGACGGGCTGCTCTTCCAGAGAATCCTGCAAGCAGAGGACAAAGCAGGCGGCCAAACAACGTTTATAAGGGAACATTGCGCAACTTTAAACGAGCATGTTCTCTAATAGAACAGCAACGAAACAATGTTAACCGGGAGGACGTTAAGTGAGGAGTTACTGTAAATATTGACAACAACAGAAGTTCTTTAAACACATTTGAATCTCAATTACACACTGAAGTGGCTTTTAGAGTAGAGCCTTTCATATTTAAAATAACCAACTTGTGAAACTAACCCTGTCAGAATGACTGATCTATAGTACACAAAGAAAACAGCACTGTTACAAATCTAAGGGCATATTCTATGTTGTACATTCAGATGACAGTAGCAGAACATTTTCATATGCAGGCCTAGTGGACTGATTTAAATCAAAGTGATTTATTTCACCAATTTTAATTATGATTAAAATCAACAAGCTGGAAACCCTGAGTTTAATCTTGTTTTGCATTACTTTAGTTACCTTCCTAATGTGGGGTTGATTCTCATTGGTTGGTAACCATTAAAATGTGTTGATTTGCATGTCCCATGGACTTAAATGAAAGTTATGTGTGCATAGCTGATGGGATGATGGGTCTTATACCTGAAATATACTAGTGGTGTTCTGTTACCACTGAACACCATATACCCGCCAGCCTTGTTTGGAAGCAAGTCAATCTACCTGACATCCAAAAACATATTCAGTTTTGCAGCTGAAGACTCTTACGGTATGTCTACACAGGAACTAGGCAACCGTGGCTGGCCTGTGCCAGCCTACTCAGACTAGCAGGGGCTCATGCTGCGGGCCTGTTTCATTGCTATGTAGACATCTGGGCTCGGGCTGGAGCCATGGCTCTAGGACCCTGCAAGGTGGGAAGGTCCCAGAAGTTGGGTTCCAGCCCAAGTCCATAAGTCTACACTGCAATGAAACAGCCCTGCACAGCCTGAGTCCCGCGAGCCTGAATTGGCTGGCACAGGCCAGCCACAGGTGTCTAGTTGCTGTATCGACGTACCCTTTGTTTGTGCTTATGATAAGGCACATATATGAGCACAAAATCAGAGTCAGCTGCTGAGGCCAGCTTAAATTTGTAACTTAGTGACCAAAAGTTACAGAGTTAAATATTTCTTATAGCCTCTTTTCCGCTTTTCATACATTGAACAATTTTATTGTCACCATCTTGGAAGTGTGAAGACACACAGAAACAAAAATCTATTCACTTCACTTTCTTCCACATCACAATGTTTGACATTTCAGTTTTAAGTGAAGACTGTAGTCTGTGGGAGGAAAGTTCACACTTTATATGAACACAGACTACAAATTAAAAACTAAACAAATGAATTAATGTGACTATAAATATTGATATTTTACAACTCAAAAGGAGATATATGTATACACTTGCTAAATATATAGCTCTGAACATACAGAGCTTTTACATTTACAGAACCACATTTTACAAATAAGAATATGGGTTAAAGGTAAGTACTTACTGTCCAGAATTTGATAAAATACTGTAAATCTGTTGCAGCAATGAAAAGGCAGTACAGTAGAGAATAAGCCAAGAAAAGAAGGAAAAATTTGTAATTGGAGAATCCAACGCAGTTGTTCACCCTGGCAACAACAAAAAATAAGTACATGAAAAACTGAATGAAAACAAATACATTTTAATAATCCTTATTTAATTGCTTTAGTCTAATTTTTAATGTACTCCTTTACTGTAAAATAATTTTAGCATAAATCTGTAAACAAAAGTAATAGTTTCCTGTATCTCTCTCTAGTGCCAAACACTGTCTATGAAATTCTTCATTAAGACATTCTTTAAAAAAAAAGAATTTAATATAAATGGATGAGATAAACAGCTGTTTGCTTTTGGACTCCAAAGTAGTATTTCAAAGAACTTCCACAAGCCCTCCCCATGCTCTCTCAATGTCAATAAAAATCCACAGGCTGAAATCAGGCATAGAAAGGGCCTAATTTGAAAAGAATATTTTTGACAAATTAACATATGGATGAATATCAGGATTTTGTAGAGAAACTTCCAAGTCTTAACTATGGCAATCTCCAATTTAAAACTATCTAATGCAAGATAATCAAATTAGTGAGATGGGTACATTGGAAACAATATCAAGCCATTACCAACTGGAATGAAGGGACACTACATTTACAATCTCATAATTATAGTTGCACGTATTTTGAACAAGACAAATTGTTTGAAAGGGTCAGGATTTTGGAATCACAATCCTTAATATGTTGAAAGAAAGGATGAAATAGAGAATCCTAACCTCAAACAAAGAGACAGTGAAAAACTCTTAAGCCTGAAGGAATATTTAATATAAAGAGACAAATCAATCAAGCTTATGAGGTGCTGAAACTTGAAATTACTCAATTAATAAAAAAGACTGTCTTTAAAAACAGATCAACACCAAGAAAAAAACTTCTCTTTACAATGCAAAAGATAACCCTCTCTGTAGTCTCCAAAGAAGCAAAGGAGGATTCTGCTGCAGCAGATTTCCGGAAGCATTCCTGACCTAAACCATTATCAGTGAAGACTGGCTGCGTCTTATAGGGAACATGGGCCAGGTTTGAGTTTGGATAACTATTTGGTCAAATGATAAATGAAGTTGATTACTAATAAGGAATGCTAAAGCAGGTTTGATTTTAGGCGAACAGACCATAGCATAGAATTCAGAGACACCCGAGTTCTCCAACCTTCTGTTAAGAGTGTATACATGTGGGTTTTGTGTGTTACTATTTCCCCAAGTAGATATTAAAACTTCCCAAGTCTTATCTAATTAGTTAAAGATTAGCTGGGTTACAAATGTGTTATTTCAGAACTGTTAAGTGCCTAACTTAAGAATGATCAGGTCTGCATCTGTGTAAAAGCGTCCAAAAAATGCAGGAACTAAATTAAGGTGTAAAGGGGAAATAAGATAAATAAATGGAGTAATCATAGGTTGTATGATAGAGAAAACGTAAGGTGTAACTCTAAAGTGGCAAGCTACAAAGAAATCATTCAAAGAGTTTGTCTACACAGTGGGTTAGTGTGCACCAGGCTTGGGTGTAAATTCTAGTGTGCATCAGCGTGTTTCACACTAACCAGCCATGTGGACTCTGCTGGCACACCCTGAGCTCTCTAGTGCAAGCGTTTAGTACAGGGCAGCAGGGTCCACACAGCCAGTTAGTACACGACCTACTGGTGCACACTAGAATTTAGACCCTACCTGTGGGTTAATGCACACAACATAGACAAGCTATATTTCCTTAAAACAAAGGCGTGAGTCAGCTTAATCTTTTGGCAGGCTCTTAGCCCAATTGACTGGATTAATGGAAAGGCAATCTTCCTTAACCTTCTTTTGAAGAGTGACCTCACAGCATATTAAGCAGTGGTGGCCGTTGTCTAGCTTATTGGAAAAGTTGTGTGCCCCTTTAAGGGCTAGAGTGCCAGAAAGTGACATGGCTGCAGATCAGGTCAACATGGTGACACTGACCCATTCCGCACACCCCCATGACCAGAAGAGAGTGGAGGGACTATATAGGTCCATTCCAGTACAGGAAAAACCCTCTTTTCTGGATCAGGTGGAGCAGCAACTAGAAGTGGTGACATACCGGGTTTTGTCAAAATCTGATGTGGGCACTGCACTAGTCACTCCTTTCTCCAGGGACTGGGAAGGAATTTTCCCTCACTGCCAGACTGTCCAAGATGAAGTGTAGGGGTAGGTTTGCCATCCCCACAGTGGGTTCGGGGGGAGGGGGGAGCGGGGGCTTAGTTGGGGCAAACATGAAACAGGAGTTAGGCTATGATGTTGCAACTCATTATGTAAATGTGGAGTAGATATCCAGTGCAGGTACTCCCTAGGGAAAGGGTACAGTGATCAAATAAGCTCAATTGGTAAAGGATTTAAAGGAGTTATTCTTTAAAAGAGTGGGAACAAGGGGTTCAGACTTCTATGACTTCAACAAGTTAAGTACAAATCTGTATTATGGATTTCATAAAATGTCCCTTGAAATTCATCAATACACTACCAGCACCCACTCTATCCTCTATCTGCCTCATTTTGGCTCAAGGTTTATTAGATTAAAATGAAAGACAGTGAAAGAGACTTGCTTTGAGTCTGATATGTCTGTCCTATACAAAACCTATCAATTTGGATAGAGAATGCCTTCAAATGGGTAAACAAAGCCAACTCTACTGAAAGGAAATTAGTTTGTATTCCTAAAAGCCTACGGTCTGGATAAATATATCTGTTAACTGCCCTTTGTGTGTCAACTGAGTGCTACTTTTGCAGAATGTAGCTTGAGGCAATGGGTTTCTAATTTGACTTCTAAGTTTACATGAAAATTTGGGTCTGCCTTAGGATAACACATGACAAATCAAGTTTAGAAAAACTACGTTTTGTGAACCTTGTAATAGACTGATTTGTAATTAGATACTGAAAACCTCCTAGACTCTGAAGATAAATGCTATTTCCACTGATGTTTCCATGACAAGAATCTAGTTGTGCTTATAAAGGGTTGAAAAATTTGTTCAGCACTGAGAATTAACATTGTAGAAGAAAAACATTTTATGCGAGAAACAAGATGGGTGAGGTAATATCTTTTATTGGACCAGCTTCTGTTAGCGAGAGAGATGCTTTCAAGCTTACACAGAGCTCTTCTTCAGCTCTGGGAAATGTATTCAGACTGTCACATAAACGTAGCGCTAGCTGTCATGGAAGTCACGGAATCCATGACTTCCAGAGACCTCCATGACATTCTCTGCTTCAGCCCCAGGGGCTGCAGGACTCTGGAGCTGACAGCCAGTGTGGCCCTGGCAGGGTTGCAGCGACAGCAGTGACAAGCGACAGGGGGTCCCCTGAAAAGTTCCAGCGACAGGTGACAGAATCCTGAGGGGGCCCTCCCCAGGGTTCCAGCGATGGGTGACAGCTTCATGCAGGGGCTGGGGGACACTACAGGAAAGCTGCTGGGGTGTCCCATTTTCTCTTTGGGAAATATGGTTACCCAGCAGGTCCCAGCAGCCGGGGGCGGATGGGGAACCTCACAGCTCCCACCCACCATGGTGGTGGGGGAAACCATGGAGCCGCAGCAGCAAAAGTCACAGACAGGTCATGGCTTCTGTGAATTTTTGTTTATTGCCTGTGACCTGTCCATGACTTACTAAAAATAACCATTAGAAAATCGTAGCCTTAGTCACAGCTAAATACAAGGTGGAACAGATTGTTTATCATAAGTAATTAACACATATTTCAAGGGATCTTTCAAATTGAAGTGGCCCGTTAACACCCCTCTAGTCGTAGTGGGGAGAGGAAGGAGGTGGGAGAACGCAGAACAGGAGGGGGGTGTTAGTGGATTATAGATTGTTGTAATAAGCCATAAATCCAGTGTCTATTCAGTCCATAATTTTTAGTGTCTAGCAAAGATGAATTTAAGCTCCCAGGGTCATCTTTTGAAAGTGTTGTGCAGGTTTCTTTTGAGGGTGAGGACTGATAGGTAAGATGTGGAGTGATCACTTAGTGAAAAGTGTTCCCCACAGGTGATACAATGTTTTTGTCATTTATCATTTTCTTGAGAGAGTTCATTTGAGAGCGTAGCGATTGTCTGGTTTCAGCCACATAGGGCTTGGCTAAACTTGCAAGTTAGAGCGCATTAAGGCTGCCCCAGGCTCCCTAACTCCTGACCTGTCCACACTGGCAAGGCACTTAGAGTGCTCGGATTCTGTGGCTAGAGCGCTCCTGGTAATCCACCTCCACGAGAAGCATAAAGCTTGCTGCACCCCGGCTGAAATGCCCAGGCGTCAGCATGAACAAGTTGTTGCATTACTGCACTGTGATTGGCCTCCGGAAATGTCCCATAATCCCCTGAAGTCAAGTGGCCACTCTTCTCATTGTTTTGGAATCGGCTATAGGAATGCGGATATCCCCTTTCAAAGCTCCATTTCTGACAACCAGCATGTTTATCTGCTCCAGGACAAAGCAACCATTAGTATGGAACGTTGCTCCTGTGAGTGTGTGTGAGAGAGAGAGAGAGGCGGGGGGTCTGCTGCTGTCTGAACTTACAGGACAGCAGACTGACACTCTCAGCACCCCAAAAACCCACTCTCTCTCCCCCAACATACACACAACACACTCCCTATCACACTCCATCCCACCTCTCCCATTTGAAAAGCACGTTGCAGCCACTTGCATGCTGGGATAGCTACCACAATGCACTGCTCTTTGTGGCATTGCAAGAGCTGCTAATGTGGCCACGCCAGTACGCTTGAATCTGACAGTGTAAACACATGGCAGCATTTTCCCTGCTACGGTCTCTGAAGGCTGTTTAACTCCCAGCGCTCTACACCTGCAAGTGTAGCCATGCCCATAGTTGTTATTGGGGCACTTAGTGCACTGGATGAGATGCACCACATGTTGTGACAGACATGTGTAGGACTCGTGGATCTTGAAAGGTGTGTTGTGGGGGTATTGATCATTCTAGCAGTGGAGATATTCTGTAGGTTTTGCATCTGTTGTTCTGGCAAGGCCTGGTGCCACTTTGAGCTGGTGTGTCCTGGTCTGTGGGATGCTTGCTTCTGATGACGACTTTGGAGAGGTAGGGGGGTTGTTTGAAGGCCAGAAGAGTTTTAAAAGAGTTCTATAAACCAATGTCCTAATTTATTTTAGAAACATTTACACTACTGGGGTAGCCCACTTCTGGGACACATGGTACTGTGAGCATGAAAGCCAGATACAACTGCTAGAAGTACTGACTATGCAACTGCAAAACAAGGTGAAATTATTCTTAAATGTTGAATTACAGTTGTGCAAGGGGCTCCAGATCAAGATCACAGCACCAATGTATTAAGTATTTTACAAAAAGACACTGTCCCTGACACTGTAGAAAGACAAGACACCAGGAATGTGTTTTAACTCCAGTCTCTTGTAATAATGAAGCATGTCTTTCACATCAAACCCCTCAAACCTGTATCACCTCTCATTTCCGAAATTATATGAATGAATTATACTCACCAAGGGCAATGATGGTCCATTTTCAAAATACATCTTTTAAAAAAAGCAAACAATTATATATGTGTTAAAATAATGGGAAAATAAACAGAAGATTTAGAGTTTAAACTTAATACAATTGCTACATCTGATTTCAGATATCCAGGAGGATGGTTTGACAATCAGCTACATACACTTCTTCAGAATAAAACTCATTCACAGTTATATTCAAGTCTGCCCACATAATACACCACCTGCCTACAACAGAACAAGTAGGCTTTTTCCTCCTTTGAAAAGTGTAGTTGGCAGTTCAAATTATACTTTTGCCATATTATGTTACATAACTTAACAAGTCATTATACATGAGCACACCACCATGAATTTGTATTTACATTATCCACAAGTTGTTGCAGAAGTTCACAAAGATCAACCTATGATGCCAGCCTCCAATGCCCAATTGTTAAATTTTCATACAAGCACATTTGTGCTTTCTCTCAAGCTGCTCCTCATGCTTGGGAGGCACACCATCTAAACAACTGCAAAGCTACCTCAGTACTCCTTTAAACTCTTTTTTTAAACTCTCCTTTGCCGTGATGCCTACAAAATTCCTGACATCAGTTAGGCTGCTTGTGTGCTGAGACCACTGCCTACCCATGCTGACCAATACTGTTTCTTTCCTTGTACTCCCCGTCTGTCTGTTTGTATCCATCTCTTCGGGGAAAGAATGGTCTTTTCTGTGTTTGTACAGCATCTAGCACAATGGGGTCCTGGTCCATGACTAGGGCTCCTAAGCACTAGGCTAATTACTCTTGAGGGAATCCTGCACCAAAAATATAAAAATTATGCACACAATATCTTAAAATTTTGCAATTTTTTTTGGCACTAAATAAATGTGGAGGCTCCAGCATGGCAGTGGGGAGCACAGGCAACTGGCTACACAGAGGTGGGAGATCACCCTGCACCCCCAACCCAGGGCATGGACTCGGCGATGAGCTACACTCAACCTTGACACAGTGCAAGGGCTGGGCCTGCCCCGGAAACACCTCAGAGCCCTGACCCTCCATGCCATGTGCACCAGATGTGGACAGGCAGGCTCATCCCGGCAGGATCCAAGTGTGGAGGAGCTTAGTGTGTGTGTGGGGGGGGGGGGGGAGGATCCAGGTTTTCATCCTTCAAAAATTATGTCCACTCTGGAAGACAATGATTGACTGGAGAACTAGTAAGTTTAAGACCTCAGAGATACCAAGGAAGTGATATATGATTATTTAAGAAGGCTAGTGATCTTTATTTGGACTGTTTAAAGCTCCACATGTTGTTAACAGCAATTTAACTAAAACACTCAGGAGAAAAGCTCTTCATTAACAATTCAACACCCTCACCCTTCTACTAAGGGATGAGAGCACTCCTAATCCACATGTGAGTTATCTAGGGTGAGTAAAATCAGTGAAAAATTTTTAAAATTTAAATTCAATACATTTTTTCTTTTTAAAAATCAACCTATTTAAAATTAAATTTGAAACTGACAACCTACATTTAAGGCCTAAATTTACTATAAATCTATTAAAATAATTTAAACTACATTAAATTGAATATTCAGTAAGTATATGTTTGCTGCCACAATTTTAAAGAAATTCAAGCCACTGAACTGGTGAAAGTCACTGGCTAAGAACCTGGAGCCAGAATTTATTGAAGTGCTAAACCTAGCTTTTGACAGCGGCAGAGAGAATAACAGCTTAAATTCAGTTTATTCAACTAGCAAAGTTGAGCAACCCACTGGGAGCTGAAAAAGCAGGAATGCTTGTTTTCCTCTTACAATACATGACTAAAAACCAAGGTGTGAGGATGAGATCTACTTGTTCTAAAATCCCAAAGGACGTGGTGGACAGAATCACTGTTCAATTCACTAACTACAGAGAATACTTCTTTTGTTTAATAAATCAGTTTGAAATACAAAACATAGTTTGATTAAGCTGATTTTTTCTAATGTATCCTACACATTTAGGATAGTTTTATTTATTAAAAAACAAAATTTAAAATGCTGGTTTTGTTCATTTTTCATTGAATTCCAATTTCCATGCAAAGGCAGCTTGACACATATCACAAGTTAAAAAAAAATCTAGTAAAACAAGAAATGGCTCATTTGCTATTTTCTGAAAATAAAAATCTGAATAAATGTATATTAAGCTATATAATTGCTTAAATAAATGTATACAGATATAGTGTATCCTACAAGTTAGCAAAAAAGAGTATCAAATGGATAATAAAGGCTATATTTAGTTACAAAACAACATGTTTTAATGGTTACCAGTGAGAAAAGTACCTCTCTTTAGAAAAATAACTAAAAAGTACAGCTATAATACAAGATTAATTATTTAAATCAAGGTTTCCTGTTTGCTGATTTAGATCATGATTAAAACTCGTACTTTTAATCACTGATTTAAATCACACCTCCCTGAACTCACCCAAGAAATTGTCCAATAAAAAACAAAAAAAGAAAAGTAAACATTCTTGATTTTTGTAAAGAAAATTAAAAGTAGAAACAAACCTTTAAAAATACCTTTGAGTGTTTTTGTAACAAAACACCAAATTTTTTTTGTACTAAATAAGAAAGTAGCAAAAATGTATTGCTCAGTTCTTTACCATTTAGCAGAAGCATTTTTTTATAATTATTTTCTTTTGCATGGACAAGATTTAACAATTATTATTTAACATTAAAAAATTGTTCTTACTTGTCACACACGGAACAGTGATGGCAGCGGTCTGGTTTTACAAGTTGGCATCTGTCACAGTACCTGATTGCTGAGAAGAAAAAATATCCATGTAACATTAGATCTAACGTAAGGTTATGCACATTTTAACAGTTAGACCCACTCAAAAATAAATATTTATATCAGATCCTGAATTCCCTGAAACTTCCAATAAAGTGATCCAATTTGAATTTAGTGGGAGTTGCAAGTGTTCAGCACCTCACATAAAGGCTGGCTCAGAGCTACTAATCAAGAGCATTTTGAATTTTTAATACACATGAGAAATATTCCAATTGCATTCTGTATTATTTATTAAAGCTTTTCACTGAGGCTACTTTTCAAATGAAGAAAAGTCAGCATTGCAAAACCTAAAAATACAGTAAAAGGTTATGTAACATGATTAGTAATTAATAAATAAATTCACATTAATTCTAAGAAGCCATTTTAGGAGTTTATGCTAATAATAGATTTTATTTTGTATATTGCCTTTAGGATTCGCTTACTTGGCAGACATGCATAATTAAACTAATGACACTGATGATATAATGTAAGGCCTTTGACTGTTTAGTTTTTAGATTTGGCGTTTGCTCTTGCTGATATTTCTTCATCACTGTAGCAGACGTGCATAGGTGCCACAATAGTAGGTGCCATAGACAATTTGATATTAATATTTACCTTTTCAGGAATGAAAAATAAGTCGAATTACATAACCTTAAAATATACATTTCACCTTCTTGTAGTGTTTGTTAATACTGCAAGCTATCAATAACTACAGGTAAACTAGTGCTGCTTTTGAAACCAGTCTTGACACTAGTTAGGATTTTAATAGTATTAGAGTGTTTTCAATCAGTCTTCAGTTACAAATTGTGGGTGTGTATAAAGCAAATTAGAAAAATCAGATTAACTTTGACTAATATTTGAGTATTAACATTTTTTTATGTTTTTAGTGTCTTGTTAATTCTATTACCATAATTACTCATTACTACATAGAATCTGCATTTGCAGTAATAGGAATCATTCTTAGGTCAGTTTTTTCTTTTAAGCTTTGAAAGACGATTCATTTTTTAAAACAATATCTAGAAATCTCACTTCCTACTGACAGTGAAATGTACCAAGACATTTGTCTCATTGACCACAGAAACAAACAGCATTTACCTCCAGACATTGTCCTTGTATAGATAGGAAGGTCCTTGGCTGCTCGCCTAAAAATTTCTTGTTGGGCTTCACCTCTAGGCTCCCTTTCCAGCAGTTCTTTGTCTGCATATGACAGATGGAACTGGAAAATAACATAATTTTAAATTACTAATGCCTATAAAATTACATCTTTATGGACTTTTACTCCAACTAAAGAAAAACGTATTTGTTAAATAATGATGGAGTAGCTGTATGTGCAAAATACTGTAGCAAATAACCCATTGCTCCCAAGAGACACAAATTCAAGTTTTGGTGTTTTTTTTTATTTCTCTTCTTAGTCAAAAGCAATTTAAAACATTTCCTGATTCCTCTGTGTGTCAACCTAATATTGATTGCTCTCCTTAAGGTAAAACAGGAACTCCAAATGTTTAAAATTAAGCAAGATTAATTGATATATCCTTAGACCATTTGGTTACCATTCTCTCCACAAGTTTCAAAGAAGACTAGGTCAAAGCATATTAATGAACTGTTAATGCATGTCAGCAGGGTCCACACAGTTCATCCGCAGCAGGCTAATGCAGAGTAGATTTAAATTCACATCCCAAGTTAACACTAAGTGTTCCTTTAGACAAGCCCAAAGTCCACCCCGTGGTACTGAATAAATCCAACTGGCTACTGAACAGGAGTTAGTTACTTTAGTCTTTCAATCTCATAAGCGGGGGCAAAGAAAAGAAAATATAATACGCAATAGGCAGGAAAGCAGGAAGGGGAATTGTGTTAAGGAATCATACTTAGCAAAGTCAACAAATTAGTGCACACTATGCAATGTCAATTTTCTCCCTCAACACACCTGGACAGACTACTCAAGCAGCACAGGAAGAACATACTAGGGAGTTATGGCTACTTTAACCTTATAAAGCAGGGGTCCCCAACATGGTGCCCGTGGGTGCCATGGCGCCCACGAGGGCATCTAAATGCGCCCGTGTCCTGGCCGGCGGTCGAGCATCCGCCGAAATGCTGCTGAAATTCAGCGGCATTTCGGCGGCAGCGCCTCTCGATGACGCTGCTTGCCGCCGACAAGCGATGTCATAGAGAGGCGTCACCGCCGAAATGCCGCCGAAATTCGGCGGCATTTCAGCGGACGCTCGACCGCCGCCACGGTCCTTCATCTGGCGCCCGCCAGACGAAAAGGTTGGGGACCACTGCTATAAAGGAATAGGAGCAGTATTACAGTAGAACCTCAGAGTTCTGAGCACCAGAGTTATGAACAACTACACACCTCATTTTGAACTGGAAGTATGCAATCAGGCAGCAGCAAAGACAAAAAAGGACAAATACAGTACAGTACTGTGTTAAATGTAAACTACCTAAAAATAAAGGGAAACTTTTTAAAAAAAGATTTGACAAGGCAAAGAAATGGCTTCTGGGCTTGTTTCATTCAGGGGCGGCTCTAGACATTTCACCGCCCCAAGCAGGGCGGCATGCTGCGGGGGGCGCTCTGCCGGTCGCCGGAGGGCAGCAGGCAGCTCCGGGGGTCCGCTGGTCCCGCGGCTTTGGTGGACCACTGGAGCCGCGGGAGCAGCGGACCCTCCGCAGGCATGCCTGCGGGAGGTCCACCGGAGCCGCCTGCCGCCCTCCCGGCAACCGGCAGAGCGCCCCCTGCGGCATGCCGCCCCAAGCATGCGCTTGGCGTGCTGGGGCCTGGAGCTGCCCCTGGTTTCATTCAAATTAAGATGGCTAAAAACAGCATTTTTCTTCTGCATAGTAAAGTTTCAAGCTATATTAAGTCAATGTTCAGTTGTAAACTTCTGAAAGCACAACCAGAACATTTTGTTCAAAGTTATGAACATTTCAGAGTTACAAACAATCTCCATTCCTGAGGTGTTCATAACTCTGAGGTTCTACTTTACATCATTTTATGCTTACCTAGAAGCCAGAGTATTTTGTAGCACTAAATTACTTGTAATTAATTAAAGGAATGATGTCCAGTAGACGTGTCCTTTAGCATCTATTTCTACACTACTGAACAAGGATGTTGTTGCATAATGTCGCTGACAATGACATTCAAAGGCACTACTGGAACAGTAGACATTGCCTTCTAATACCTAAATTTGCTGCATTTAATCCGATAGTCCATTTTAAACTCTAACAATATGAAATAGTTGCTTTCCATCCCAGGTATAATTAATGATTTATCATATGATTAGCACTCAGTAGCAGCCTTTTCTCAACATCTTTTATTGAAATTGGTCTGTAAGAATTTGAGTGGATCCCTCTTCTAATTATTCCTATATTGTCTTCATGCGCAACCCAACACTCCAAAAGAGTATAATTATAAAAATCGTAGCATGTAAATACCAAATGAAAAATAGATTAACTTAAAAAAAAAGTTAATTTTCCCCCACAAAAAGATACAGCAAATGTTGCTAAATTAAGCTCAACAGAAGTCACTGATGACTGTATTGTTGCAGAATGTTTCTCTAAATAAACAGTTCACTACTTCAATGATTTTTCATGATAAATTATTTGTAAAAGTGTTCATAGTTCAAGTTTAAAAAAAGGGGGGGGAGGGGACATTTGAAAAAGCCCAACATTAACCATGGAAATCACAAGTTAAGGTTACATAAGCAATTCAGCATCAAACTTACTATCCAATTCTTGTGCATAAACCAGTGAAAAGCAAATTGTTTATACTTTTTGAAAAAGGCTCATGATGAGTGCTTGCCACTTCAAGTTTTTCCTCCTACATGGCTGAACATTTTCTTCTTAATCATAAAACTTTTCTTAGTAATAGCTCTTTGCTATAAAATGGTAGTGGGGTTTGTGGAGAGTATGATGGTTAAAATATGATTTACAAAAGGACTCTTAATTGACCTGCAACTATGGAGATCACATGACAAGCACATCCATAATGTATTTACCTACGTGGATTCGATGGTGCTCTCACTACTTCCCCCTGTATAACTTATGTTATCTAATTATCTTGAGTATTTTTCCTGGGTGGTGGTGAGGGGAATATGGGAGCCAAACTTGTGGGTCTGGGGTAGGAGCATAGAATCATAGAAAATTAGGGTTGGAAGAGACCTCAGGGGGTCATCTAGTCCAAGCCCCTGCTCAAAGCAGGACCAACACCAACTAAATCATCCCAACCAGGGCTTTGTCAAGCCAGGCCTTAAAAACCTCTAAGGATGGAGATTCCACCACCTCCCTAGGTGACCCATTCCAGTGCTTCACCACCACCCTCCTACTGAAATAGTGTTTCCTAATATCTAACTTAGACCTCCCCCACTGCAACTTGAGACCATTGCTTCTTGTTCTGTCATCTGCCACCACTGAGAACAGCCTAGCTCCATCCTCTTTGGAACCCTCCTTCAGGTAGTTGAAGGCTGCTATCAAATCCCCCCTCACTCTTCTCTTCTGCAGACTAAATAAGCCCAGTTCCCTCAGCCTCTCCTCATAAGTCATGTGCCCTCATTCCCTAATAATTTTTGTTGCCCTTCACTGGACTCTCTCCAATTTGTCCACATCCCTTCTGTAGTGGGGGGACCAATACTGGATGCAATACTCCAGGTGTGGCCTCACAAGTGCTGAATAGAGGGGGATAATCACTTCCCTCGATCTGCTGGCAATGCTCCTACTAATACAGCCCAATATGCCGTTGGCCTTCTTGGCAACAAGGGCACACTGCTGAGTCATATCCAGCTTCTCATCCACTGTAATCCCCAGGTCCTTTTCTGCAGAACTGCCACTTAGCCAGTCGGTCCCCAGCCTGTAACGGACCATGGGATTCTTCAACTCTGCACTTGTCCTTGTTGAACCTCATTAGATTTCTTTTGGCCCAATCCTCCAACTCCCTCAGCACCCTTGGATGCATTAGTTCTGGATCCATGGACTTGTGCATGTCCAGCTTTTCTAAATAGTCCTTAACCTGTTCTTTCACGACTGAGAGCTGCTCACCTCCTCCCCATACTGTGTTGTCCAGTGCAGCAGCTAGGAGCTGACCTTGTCTGTGAAGACCAAGGCAAAATAAGCATTGAGTACTTCAGCTTTTTCCATATCATCTGTCACCAGATTGCCTCCCCATTCAGTAAGGGTCCCACACTTTCCCTGGCCACCTTCTTGTTGCTAACATACATGTAGAAACGCTTCACATCCCTTGCTAGCTGCAACTCCAATTGTGCCTTGGCCTTCCTGATTACACCCCGGCATGCTCAAGCAATATTTTTATACTCCTCCCTAGTCATCTGTCCAAGTTTCCACTTCTTGTAAGCTTTCTTTTTCAGTTTAAGCTCACCGAAGATTTCACTGTTAAGCCAATCTGGTCGCCTGTCATATTTGCTATTCTTTCTGCACATCGGGATGGTCTGTTCCTGTGCCCTCAATAAGGCTTCTTTAAAATACAGCCAGCTCTCCTGGACTCCTTTCCCCCTCATATAAGCAGCATTAAAGCAGTGGACATCTGGAGCTCAGAATGGAGGTGGAGTGACATAGATCTCCATGTCCATCCCAGCCCTTAAGACAATTTTGGCTAGTTAAGCATGGCCAGTTTATTTAGCTTACTTGCAGGATGAGGGCCAATGGAGGAAGGTGGGGTGTTGTGCAAGACCCAGGAGGGAATAAAGGAGTGTCCAAGGGGGCAGGGAGACAGAAGGTAGCAGCTGGTTTGGCTGGCTAATAGAGATGGTTTACTTTCATACACCAAATATAATGAAGGAGATTCCTTTAAAAATGACAACTACATTGTTATTCACCTTTTTAAAAAGCTCCATGACTTTACAAATAATCCTATGCTCAATGTAGGCCAAAGTACATGTGCCAATTTGAGAGTTTAAAAGTGAACCCTGTGGCAGAAGCAGTGGAGATTAAGAACATTTTCTGAAGCTCTGCATGATTTTTTCAAGCTGTTAAGTTTTGATTAACTTGGATATGGAAACTACTGCACAGCCATGAAATTTGCTGGATGAAAAATTATCCTTTTCTTTCACATTATCCAGAAAATTTCAACCAGTTTGCTTTCTGAGATCAAACAGAGAGGATGAGGGAAACAAAATAAAAACTCTTAATGCAATCTCAACTATGGAGGCATGGTAGTGAGTCCATAGTATGGTAACTGATAAATTACACAGGAAAATGTACTTCTTGCTTATGTAGTGAATACTTTGAAAAAGCAACAGATAACTATTCTTCAAAATTAGGGCCAAATCCTGCCTGTTTTACTCACACAAGTAGTTCTAATGATTGTAGTGCATAAGAGAAGCATAATTTTGTCTTCGAGTTTTCCCAATTCCCAGTGTGAAAGTTCCATATGCTTCAAAGAATGGTACCTAGAGAGTAAACCCGATTCAAGAGACAACATGTACTATTCTTGGAGCTTATTAGGATGAATTCAGCATTCTGCTCCATCTTCCTCATATTCCTCCAGACAAGTGGATCCTTCTTATCCGATCCCTCTGTAGTATTATAACTAGACATTAGAATTTAGATTGAACTGTTTAGCTGAGTCAACTGTAGCTGGACTTACAGTATGAAAATCCTAGACCTTACCTGAGCAAAGACTAATTGGGATTCTCAAAGGCAGCTGTTCTACAAGGTGACCCACAAGTGAGACTCTCTCTGGCTGAGCCAGTAGGGGTTGTCCACTTTAGAAGTCCCTCTTACCCCTTCGTGCAATGACAGCATGAGGACTTGATTGTGTATGTTCAGAAAACAGTACTTCTTCAATGGTAGGCAAAAGTGATTTTTCAGAATTTAACTGACACTAGGACAATAGGATATCTGAACTAAGGCGAGAACTTAAAACACTCCATCTCAAATACATTTGCAAAAAATTATATATTTATGTACACTACCCCCCAAAGAATGGACATCTCCCTAACTAAAACATTTTTATTTTAGTGTCCTCTGTTAGCACACAAACGTTTGCTACATTTAATTTCTTTCCCATAATATATCAAACCACCAACATGATGGTAACAATTACTTATCACTACCAGCCAGGGCCACATTAGAACTGGTGACCTTCAGGTATACAAGGTATAAAGTGTAAAGTTATCCAGCCCCCCAAATATCATTTGACCACTTAAAAATCACCTGAAAACTGCATATATCAGAAACGAACATAAATGTAATTTGTCCCAAATCTCAACTTACTTCTTTTGAAGGATTCATTGGTAACGTAAAGATTGTTTTCCAGTAAGACCAGACAAACAGCATGAAAAATAGGTGATAGGCAATCAGGCACACAACTAAAATTAAAGAGGGATGTAATTAATATATTATAAAGAAGAGAACAACAACAACAACATATTAATTACATTATATATGCAAACTATCAGCATCATTAAGGCTGCAAGAAAATCATGTGCCACAATTTTGTTGCAGAAACTGCAACTTGTAACACACACTACAACTTTTAATAGTTGCTGCAAATGTTACTGGCATTGTGACCCCATGCACCATGTTGCAATGCTACTCAAATTTTGCCCAGGAACCAGCCTCCCAGGCCAGATGCTACTGGGCCCTTTAGCTCCTCCCCTCCTGTGAAAACGGCTTCGGATTGCGAGGGAGAGAGGGACACAGCACCCTGTAGCAGTTCTGATTGGTTATTCTGCCCCAGGAGGTACTCAAGCGGGGCGAGCAGCCAATCAAAGGGCTCAAATTCACTAGTGGTCTGGGGCGTCTCTCATCATTGTGAGACTGGCTTCAGCCCCAGTCAAAATCATGCCATTGTGAAAAAGTTGAGGGAGTTGGCAACACTTGCCAAGTAATTCGCCAGATTACTCAGTGCTAATGACGTTTCCATAATGCACACATGCAAGAGGGCAGAGTAAAAGTTGTAGCAGCAACTTCAGCTCTGAATTTTCCCACTTTCGTGAGTTCAAAATATCAAAAGTAACAGTGGAGTAATGTAGCTGGCACTGAATTTTTGTTAAAGTTAAAGACAAGCAGAAACTCTTTAAAAATGTATTCTCGGTTCACATGCCAGTCATAAATTAACTTATTTGTAAAAACAAAAACCTGACTCAAACCATACTGTATGGTACTTTGCTAAACAGGACAAACTGGAGTCTGACAACTGGCTTCGGCAAACAGTAAGTCTATTCTTCAGATCAGTCAGAATATCACAGGCCAATAGCAAGCAAATATCACTTTATTACATCAGCATCTGCACTGGTCACTTTGATAGCTTTGATCATTTGTCAGAACAATTTGTATTTACTCCTTAATACACATTGCCTCAAGATTAATATCTGCTATTTTGAAAATAAGTAATATGATGGTACAAAACATGGGTAAGAAAGCAAATACTGATTATATGACTCTCTCTATACCATATCCTTTTGCTAATTTGTGAGTGTTATTCCCTGTACATTTTACCTCTAATACAATACTGGGAAACAGATCTCAATTTCATCTACCATTTTTAAGAAGGAGGAAGGAACCGCTATCCAGTGAAAGTTTTATTCCACTGACATACCAGATTCAATGCCTCGAGGTATGGAGTCTGGGAATTAGGTCTGGGATCAGAAAGGTCCCTGGAAATTTATGAAGTCTCACTGTGGAGCTAGGGTGGCCAGGGAAAGCTTGAAGAGTTTAGCAATTCTGCAGACACACTAAACTACAACTAAGGGAGAAACACTGGGCCACTTAGGAGTTCTCTGGGGACTACGGGAGTTGAAACTGAGCTTCCTGTGTTGGGCTCTGATAAAGTGACGCTGGAAGCTGCCACCTCTCCACTACTGTCTGATATGGACATGGTAGCAGACAATACCCTATTCCTGTGAAGAGAGACAAAGTAATTTGGTAATGGCACTTCATGGACAGATGCCACAGATTCCACAGTATTACATCTTTTTCCTTAGCCCCACAAATTTCTTTTCCCTCCATTTGCTGGAATCAAAGGTGTATCATGCCCACGAGGGAAGATTCTACCACATACCTCCCTGAGCGATTGAGTGAGTGAGTGAGTGAGGGAAGAGAGAGTTCTGCCACCTTCTCCCTATATCTATGGGTGAAAGAGAACTCTAACTTATCCACAGGACAAGAGGGTGTACCACCAGCCTTCCTCATACAGGGGCTGGCCGTGCTGCTGGAAAGCCTGCTACTGTGCAGGAAACTTTACACACCACATTTAACCTGCAGATGAGGGTGCTGAAGAGTTTACCCCAGAGAACTACATCAGCATCCATGTCCAGCTGCCTTTGACCAGATTCCAATGAGTCAACATTGTTCTGGGTGAAGGCAGTCTTGTGTCCAGAGTCATGGAAATGAAGGACAGCTACACTTTCTTCCCTCACCAATGTGGCATGAGGATACAGGTGGGCTCATTTCCTGGAGTCTTCTCAACAGCCACAGATGCTTTCAAAAGACATTCCCACCCTTTCCCTCTAAACTTTGTTTCCCTAAAGAGGAATGAGGAATAACATAATTGGCTCAGGTGGTAAAGAAGAAAGAAAAGATTCTCCTGGAATGGAACAGCTAGTGCTAATGAAGCCAAGAGCAGAAAATTGAGGGGAGTGTATAGGAAATGAAGAATCTGCTGGGGCCAGTCTCTTTTAGTAGGTAAAAGTATCAGATATGGCTAAAAGCATCATTAATAAGAATTTTAAAGATATGATTAATACTCTTAGTGTCTGAATTACCTCAAATTTGAACAAAAATGGGTCTCTGGCCACAGACTATTTATGCAAAATTTGAAGAGAAAATTACCATTTTGAGGATTTTACAGGAGGGAGCAAGGCTAAAATAGGGCTTATTTTATAAATCAAGTGTCAGCCCTTATGAAGAAGCTACCACCTCTCCATACAAAAGGTTCTTAAAAGCCTGGCACTGCTCAGCACAAACATGTAAATTCTCTTGTCAAAATGAAAAACTCTCTTTTGCTCTTTTCAAAAGCAAGTGTCATCTTTATCGAAAATATTACATAATCCATTATACAAACTCATAATGGAAACAACATGAATAGAACACTCACAATTCATTCATACTTTCAAGCAAGCACTGATAATCAAAGAAAAAATGACCTGACCATCTTCATTGCTTTGTGTCAGGAGAAAAGGGGGATGGCCAGGTTTAAGCCAAGCCTTAGCTAATGTGAACAGAACAGACAATGGTAGAAGCATTAGGCAAGCACTATCAATCAAAAAAATACACATCCTAGTTCATGAGGCTACATAATCTCTCCACAGTGACGTGACATGACAAAGAGTGATGGGTTATGACAGAATTAAACAGGGATTAACTGCAGTATATAATAAAGAACTATACGGTACTGCAGACCACTGACAGAGAAATTCACAATTAAAGTAATTAACAAGGGCTATTCAAAGGGTTCTCCTTCATGGCACTGATACAGCACAGAATATTGCAGTGCACTTCACACTAAGTACAAGTTACTGTACTGAAAATGGGAAACATTCATGACACTACAGAACACTCTTGGAAAAGGGGAAAATCCTTTTGCAGGGATGATTTTGAAAAACAAACCCATTAATTGACAACATAATATGCAATTCAGCTTATTGTTTATTTTCCATTATGATTTACAACAATATGATGACAGCACCACACACATTCATGGCACAGAATGATGATAAATCAGAGGACTTTTCTGGTGCAATATAAATATCAAATAAACTAATTATAATTACACTCAAAAATACGTTAAAAGAACATTAAGGGTGAGAAGTGAAGCACTCAGAAGTTAGGAGCTGCCAGGATTAAGGTTGCCTGCATACCCTTCTACGTATGCACTACGATACACTTAATTCTGCAGTTCCTAACTTTTCAGTGCTTGACCTTGCAACCGTAACATTCCTTTAACGTAGTGGTTTTGTGTCTCATTTCTTACATTATTAAAAAGGCAAAGTGAAAACAAATTCCATCACTTGGCATTATATTGATACCGACTTGGGCCATCAGCAGAGTTGGAACCTTTAGACCAGGGATGGGCAAACCTTTTGGCCTAAGGGCCATATCTGGGTATGGAAATTGTATGGAGGTCCATGAATGCTCACAAAATTGGGGCTGGGTGCAGGAGCGGGTGAGGATTCTTGCTGGAAGTGTTGGCACTGGGGTGGGGCCAAATGAGTTCAGGCTGTGGGAGGGGGCTCCGGGCTGGGGCAGAGGGGATGAGGGATTTGGGGTGTAGGAGGGTGCTCCAGGCTGGGAACAAGTGGCTTGGAGGTCAGGAGGAGGATCAGGACTGGGGCAGGGGCATGGGGAGAAGGTGAGGGCTCTGGCTGAGGGTGCGGGTTCTGGGGTGGGACTAGGGATGAGGGGTTTGGGGTGCAGGATGGTGCTCTGGACTGGGACTGAGAGGTTCGGAGGGTAGGAGGGTGATCAGGGCTGGGGTAAGGGGTCAGAGGTGCAGGCTCCGGGCAGCGCTTACCTCAAGCAGCAGCATGTCCCCCCTCCCTCTCCTATGCGGAGATGCGGCCAGGCGGCTCTGCATGCTGTCCCATCCGCAAGTGCGTCCCACAGCTCCCATTGGCCAGGAACTGCGGCCAATGGGAGCTGCAGGGGCGGTGCCTGCGGACAGGGCAGCACCTGCGGACGGGGCAGCACACAGAGCCCCCGGGCTGCCCCTAAACATAGGAGCTGGAGGGAGGACATGCTGTTGCTTCTGGGAGCCAGAGCATGCAAGCGGAGCAGCCCACAACCCCGCTCCCCAGTTGGAGTGCGGGAGTGAGGCAAGCCCCAGACCCTGCTCCCCAGCGGGAGCTCAAGGGCCGGATTAAATCAGCTGGTGGGCCATATGTGGCCCATGGGCCATAGTCTGCCCACTCATTCTTTAGACTCACACAACTTGTGTCAAAGGAGAAACTGATAGCAGTAGTAGGCTGTTGTTCTCCATATGGATCATCACTAGAAAGGATGAGGCACACACATGGACAGCAAAGGAACAGAGAGACTCAGGAATTTTGGGTTCCATCCCAGGTACTGCAGTGTAACATGTTCTAGTGCATGGGTTCTCAACCTTTTTCTTTCTGAGGCCCCCACAACATGCTATAAAAACCTCCATGGCCCACTTGGGCTCAAGAACTGGTTTTCCACATATAAAAAGTCAGGGCCAGCGATAAGGGGCAGCAAGCAGGGCAATTGCCTAGGGCCTCATGCAGCTACATTGCTCAGGCTTCAGCTGCAGCCCCAGGGGTTCCAGTCCCATGCGGTGGGGCTTCAGCTTTCTGCCCTGGGCCCAGCAAGTCTAGCACTTGTCCTGCTTGGCGGCCCCCCAGGGGGCCCCAGGCCCCTGATTGAGAACAACTGTTCTAGTGCTCACAGACTCTTCTGCCCCTGTTCCCCGTAAGTCTGACCCCTTCTGCCTTTATCCCCTCCCTCAGTCTCATGTTTTCCTCCCCAGCACCTCATCTGAGTCTCCACTTCCACTGGGCTTCTCATCTCACTTCCAGTCTCCTCGCCCATTCGATCCTAGTCTCCTTCTCTGGTCTCTACTTCCGAGTCCCTGAAATTTTTCAAAGGCTTATAACTTGGCCAAATTTGCAGTTTTTCTAGGCACATCCCTGATACAAAAGCAATCCACCTGCCAAATTCTGAGCCTTCCTCCAAAGTGCGGAGGCACTAGAATTTCTCAATGAAATAGTTGTAAGATTTTTTAAAATAAAAAATATGGGCAAAATGATGTATTTTTCTCTAATCTCATTCTCAGAAATGGCTGAACTATTTTTGCTGAAACTCTCCATAAACATTCAGCCTGAGGCAGACAGTCAGCACAAGAAATTTCATCCTGAGTGGTTAAAGCTCGCCACTCTGAGTGGTTATAACTGAGTGGTTATAAGCAACTGATAACTGGGTTTTATGGGAAATATAGGCAGGACTACCAGTGCTACCTATTATAAAAATGGGAATTTTGAGTGCCATATAGCGCACTACAAGGGAATTACTGCAGAACCACTATCTGGTCTCTGCATGGAAGGGCAAGAAAATCCACTGATGATATTGTTTCAAAATTTTCAGATCAGGCATGGGGAACTACGGATATGTTTTAAGTTTACACATGTCAAATGGATCATTAATGGAAATCATTAACTGCACAAAATTTGATTATTTTGAATTTCTTAACTTGACAAGTTTCAGAGGGGTAGCTGTGTTAGTCTGTATCAGCAAAAAAAATGAGGAGTCCTTGTGGGACCTTAGAGACTAGTTCTAGCTCACGAAAGCTTATGCCCAAATAAATTTGTTAGTCTCTAAGGTGCCACAAGGACTCCTCATTGTTTTAACTTGACAAAACTCACTCCTTCACTGAGAACCAACACAAAAACTACTGGGAGTTACCCAAGCACAAGAAAAAGCTGAACCATTACTTTTAAAAGGGTGCTGGGGTGGGGTAGGGGGGAAGAGGAAGACTTGCATCCCCAAGCTACCCTGTACATTTTCCTAGATGACACTTTATTAAACTTGAAAGTAATATAGCCTAGAGGGAGCAATTCTAGTGATGACTGAGAAGGCACTTTTATAAACCCTTGAAAATAGAGGATTGGAATGATTCTGAAAAAATCCTTCTAGCTGAAATTATTCATGCTTGTTCTAAGTCTTTTTCTGAAAAGTCTGAAGAAAGTATGTTCATCTGTTTATTTTGTGTGTGTGTGTGTGTGTGGGGGGGGGGTCATTTGGAAATTTCTAGATCTAATCCAGACTAGGCAAGTACTAAGCAAACAACATTGCTATTAGAGCTGGCTGACATTTTTCAACAAACAAATTTTCCTGTCAGACATGTGGTTTCATTGAAATTTCAACACAAGTTTTCAATTTTCCAATTGGAAGAATTGTTTGTTTGGAATGGACATTTAGAAACCTTTTAATTTCACAAATGTTAATTTGAAATGACAAAATTTGTTTCAACAATTTGACTTGTTTAGTTTTTGATAAAATTGTAATTTCCAATCTGAAGTTTTTTGGATTTTTTTTGTTTTGTAAATATTGCCATTATTTTGAGTTTGTTCTGCTTCAGAATGGAATGCAATTTCCAAATGTCAACATTTCCCAATAGAGGTACTTGGAAAATGCAGGTTTCCTCTCTTTACCATGTAATGGCTATTTGGAGCTCAAAGTGAAGGAAGTTTGATTATCAAAGTCCTGACTGAACAGATGTCCACATAATAGAAACCACATCACACCTGAATCTTTCTGCTGGCTGTCTCTATAGACGCATCAAATATTAAATAGGCGTAGAGAATTAATTAACCTCATCCAACAGAAATAGATTTTTTTCTAGTCAAGTGAGTAGTGGAAAAGCTTTCACTATTACTGCCTGTCTCCAGAGGTACCTTTTATTTCCACTAAAATTCACATATTTTAAAAGTACTTTTTTTCAAAAGGGCCTCCTTAAACAGGCCAGTACAGATAAGGAAGGAAACAGACCTAGTACTACAAACTTGAGAAAACGAAAAATCACTGAAATCTCCTTATTTTTTAAAACCTTACTTCTTACAGATAAAAACAGTGGTCCTAAAAACAATAGATTAGCTTTTTGTAATTCAGATTCATAGATCCAGTTAATATGATATACTTGATTTTGCAATAAATTTGAGGTACAGGTCTGATTATTTTTAAACATCAAAAGACCTGCTTATTTTTCGTGTGTTGCTCAGCTTCATTAAATGACAGTATTGTTTAAGATATATATCTTACCTTTTTCTCCAATATTTGCCATAGATACTGCAAAAAAAGAAAAGAAAAGAGAAATAAAATAAAAAACATGCTTCACTATCATTTGGAAACAGATAAAGTCCTAAATCAAATATTCCAAACATTAGTTTCCCAACATTCCTTTCATTGTAAACAAACATGAAAACTTCAAGTTTGGACACGCTGTATTTTTACACTGAATCATGCTTTTATTAAAATGTGTTTATGGTGTTGATTTTTTGTGATGATTAAATAAATTATCAACACCAAGCCAGAGCTGAGCTGCGGTGCTGGAACAATGTTTATAGTGAGGGTGCTGAGAGCCTTTGAACCAAACTTTAAACTCTGTGTATAATGGAAACCACTTCAAGCCAGGGGGTACGGCAGTCCCCCCAACACCCCTAGTTCCAGCACCTATGGAGCTGAGATTAGAACTCAGCCATTTTTGGCACACACTCCGTTTCACTAGACCAGGGATCGGCAACCTTTGGCCCACGGCCCGCCAGGAAAAGCTGCTGGTGGGCTAGGAGGGTTTGTTTACCTGCAGCATCTGCAGGTTCAGCCGATCGCAGCTCCCATTGACCACGGTTCACCGTCCCAGGCCAATGGGGGCTGTGGGAACGGTGGGACGGCAAACCGTGGCCAGTGGGAGCTCTGATCAGCCGAACCTGCAGACGTTGCAGGTAAAGAAACCATCCCGGCCCGCCAGCGGCTTTCCCTGGCGGGCCGCGTGCCAAAGGTTGCCAATCCCTGCACTAGACCATACTGCCTCTCCCATTAGGCAGAATTTCACATAAAACTGCCAACATTCCAGCACCATTGCCTTAATCAGTCATCCGTAAAGTTATGACGACAACCTTTTGAGAGAACAAACAAGTGATCTAACAGTAAGCAAATTGTTTGTACTATGAATACTCTGAGTGTTATACAACAATACAGAAACTCACTACTGCCACTTGAAAAGGATGGTTCTTTTAAAGCAGTCACTAGCTTCTTGGTGTGCAGCTGGAGTTTAATACAGAGCAGATATCACTAAAAAGAATAAAGCCATTCCAGCAATTCCTCTAAAGGTGAAATGTAAAGCAAGGCACATTTACTGCTCGCTTATATGAAAATTGGCTCTACTTGTTCATTTATTTTTTAATTCCCTCCTCCCCATTCCAGATTGCCTTGTTTGTTTTATCACTGGGAATATCAAGTCCTGACTTCCCTTTTTTTGATGAGGACTTTTGCAAGATTTTGGAGGACCAGAAGGATGACAGTGCTAAAGGCTGCAATCAGAGATGAAACTACCACCCAGGTTAGCTTACAAGGAAAACTTCATGCACATAGGCCATCTTTACAATAGATTTCTGTTCCTCAAATATCCCTGCTGTTAGTACCGCTACTGGAAACACTAATGTGAGCTCAGGACAGAGGGACACCAGGATTTTAGTCAATGTACAGTACTGATCTGTTCAGAGCAGGTTTACATGATAAGGTGGTTAAGATATTGGTGCCCTGTCTACACTCCACTGTTGCTACCACTAGTGGAGCTCCCTTCCTTTGTAAGGGCTATATGCTTCAATGGAATCACCTACCGTAGTACCAGATTGACTTACCAACTCAAAGGAAAAGGCATAAACAGAGTCCTGCTCAACCTGATACAGAGCAGCAGCAAATTCCATGGCCTTCCACTCAATGTTCCTCCCTTGGTTCATTCAAGACCCTGGAGATACCTAACCAAAGTATCCTTGCCAATCATAGTTATTGTTTCAGGCCACAGAGGGAGAGGCAGTTACTTTGGTAGCTGATACAATAAGGATTCTGAAGAGGAGCACTCGCATCTTGAATTGGACTCTCAATTTAACTGGCAGCGAATGTTAAGTGCAGTGTAGTAGTATGATGTGCTCTCACTGGGCACACTTCACATGTGGAATGCTACAAGCAGCAGTAGCTGCACCTTTTGTTGACCTTCAGGATCAGCCTCCTGTGAAAACTATTGCAGTAGTCTAACCTTAAGGTGACAAAAGCATGGATCGCCATGGCTAATCAGATCCTCAGTAGAAAGGGCACATTCTCATCAGATGAAAGATGAAAACATTACTGACTACTTGGAAACCCACAGAAGAGTTGAAAAGGACAATAAAATAATGAAGGAACTGAAGAATATATCCAACTTATCAAATATCCATAGCCCAGCTATCGATTTTGCAAAATGCTGCTCTCTTCCAACCATCACCATCTCTATCTTGTCTATCTTAGCCTGCCGTTTTTCCTCCACGTCCCTATTTTAACCAAACATAGGAACTGCAGGGAGACCACACTGTCAGTCCCAGAAGAGGACAGCTAGGTCTCATCAGCATATTGGTGGCACAACAATAGGTTCTCAATCGCCTTTACAAGTTAAGCGAGAGGGACTGGAAGATTGAGCTACATAGGACTCCAAAAAGGTAAGCATCCTTAGTGAAGAGGAGCAACTGCTATCACCACTCAGATCTTTCCCACAGGAATGCTCAAAGCTACCATAAAGATTTCCCAGAAGTAGGTAGAAAGCACTTCCTGATTCACAGTATCACAGCTACCCAGTTCTGTAGAAGAACTGGATGGAAAATGGTTTTCAAAAAAAGTTTCATCTTGAACCAGGACAAAAAGTCAAACCTGAAATTTTTCACAGGAAGGGACTTCCAGAAAAACTCCATTTTGGGAGAAGCTGGAAAGCTCTTGTGAATTTCACTTCTACCTGTAAAATTGACAAAAAGCCTTCCATCCAGCTAGCAGGGAGGCAGAGTCAGGGCACTCAGCCTCAGCAGCCCTGCTAGAAGGTTTTTCTCAATTTCACTTTCTGGCTGCAGGTAGACAATGATATTGACAAAAACCTTCCAGGCAGGCTGCCCTCATTTAAGTTTTCCTAACAGAAAAATAAAATTACTTAACAAAATTGGAGTTTTCCAATGGAAAATTTTGATTTAGCAAACAAGGCCATTTTCCATTGTGAAATCATTCCCAAACAGCTGTATTCGGTAACTACTTAGGCATTATATGCTGTTGTAAGACTCCACTTGTGGTTATTTATCACATTTCCTTTTAGACGATCTGTTTAAGATCAAAAGTTTCAGAAGCTATTTACTAACTGCTATTATCAAGAGCAGTGGTTCCCAAACTTGTTCCGCCGCTTATGTAGGGAAAGCCCCTGGCGGGCCGGGCTAGTTTGTTTACCTGCTGCGTCCGCAGGTCCGGATGATCGCGGCTCCCAGCGGCTGCAGTTCGCTGCTCCAGGCCAATGGAAGCTGTTGGAAGCGGCGGACAGTATGTCCCTCGGCCTGCGCCATTCCCAGCAGCTTCCATTGGCCTGGAGCGGTGAACAGCGGCCAGTGGGAGCCGCGATCGGCCGGACCTGCAGACACGGCAGGTAAACAAACTGGCCCGGCCCGCCAGGGCTTTCCCTGCACAAGCGGTGGAACAAGTTTGGGAACCACTGATCTAGACGAAACCCTTTCAAAAGGCTGATCTAGACCAGGAAGTTTCACCAGTTTAAACTTAAGTTGTGATTTTAAACTTATTTAGCTAAGCCAGCGCAAAAGACTGTGTGGGCATTCTTATTTCGGTTTAAATAAGGGTTATTTCAGTTTAAGTCAATTAAGAATTAGGGCTGGTCTACAAAAGCTACAAAATAGTCTATAAAAAAGCTGGTCTGCAAAAGCTTTGACCTAGTTGTGATATGAGTCTATGCTTAAATTTCTCTCCTACTGACGTAAGCGACACAGTAACATCACCTCCTAAGCAGAGTTCAGCCACAGTCAATGTACTGAGGTTGACCCAGCATGAGTGTACACACTATTACTTATGTTGAGCCTAACAGTCCTCTAGCAGCTGTCCCAAAATGCCAAACACTGACCACTCTGGTCCACTGCCCAGGGATCACGGAGACCAGAAGGACCCTCTCTCCTTTAAGCCCCAACTAATTTTTGAAATGCCATTTCCTGATTGTCCAGATTGGCAAATAACATGCAGGTCTCCCTTGTTGGGTGTAACTGCCCAGCTGATCATGTCAACTACCTCCAAGCCAGAGTGCATCTGGAGTAGATATTGTATCTCCTGGGCCAGTGGGGAAAAGAGGCTGAGCAGGCACAGTTATGAACTAGCCATAGAACACAGCCAAATAGCATGGGGGATGGAGAAAAAGGAACTGCGGGAAGCGTATCAGAAGGCCAGGGAGGTGAACAGTCATTCTGGTGTTGAGTCGCAGACCTACTGCTTTTACAAAGAGCTGCATGCCATATTTAGCCGAGACCTCCAACACTACCACCCCACAGACCACCATGGATACCTCTAATGGGGGACATGTAACCAGGGGCCCAGCTATGCTGCAAGCCAGGACCTTTCTGAAACTCCACTCTAGTCCAGTCAGTCGAGCACAAGTAAGCCTGATGAAGGGGCAGGAACTTCAGCTAAGTCTGTAACTGTATTTCCCATTACAATGAGGTAGTGATGGTGCCCCCAACTTCAAAGGACACAGCTATCCACTCTTCATTAATATACACGTACTAGAAGAGGTAGCACTATCTTGTTTTTCATTTCTCATAGTTAGGCAAGGGGGTCCACACGGAGCAGCTTATGTACACAGGGACGTCCCTTGAATCTTCCTGAAAGATCTCGATGGAACTTTCATGGAGGTACTCTGCAATCTTCTGCTGGAGGTTTCTACATATGGCAGCCTCTTCCTCCACAGTAGGACACTTCCCCTACACCAATCAGCAATAACTTCAGCAGGCAGCACTGCAATACACAGTCTAGCAGCACACAGGCCTGGGTGGGCGCTTTGGAACAGCAGCAGCTGTGCTTTCCATGCCTTTGTTACACACAAGAGTGAGAGATCAGCTAAAATCACCACTGCCTGTGGACAATGGTGCCAGTATACAGTGCCATTGCCCTGTACTTATAGTTCCATGCAAGCGAGCAATTCCCTCCTCATTTCCCTCACCCCGGTAGGCCATACTCACCAGGGCTGGTGCTGTGAGTGGCGCCATACACAAGCACTCCCAAGCAGAAGTGTCAATAGACATGTCTTGTTTAAAACTTTAGGGGAGAAAGGGAAAGGAGTTCCAAACCTTAACTCCTGCTCTTTTTTGTGACTATACTGACAATGGTACTTCCGTGTGTTTTATCTGCAGCTGCTGCCATGGCACCCTTGAGCGGTTCCCCCTCCACATTCCCACAACTCCTGAGCCAGACGAGGAGGAGAAAGAAAAGGATGTTGGATGACATGTTCAATGAGATCCTGCAAGCCAGTGCTGCATCAGACCTTGAGCAAAAGGCCTGGAAGATGAACATTGCAGCTGGCCTAGAGAAGGAAAGAGCAGACTGGAGAAAGACTCTGAAGTCCCTGTAGGAAAAGAAGAGGGAGATGCACCAGACATAATGGGGCTCCATTAATTTATTAAGTTTTTAATATATTTGCTTTTAAAATTACACAGATTTTTTTCTCTGCACTGGTTTTGTTACTGACTACAATTCTATTATTTGGAAAATAAATTTGTCTTTATTATTTCACAACATATGCTGCAGAGTGCCTAGCAGTTCTGAAAGCACCCATTTATTTGTTACTGTTCAGCGTGACAACTCACAGGATCAATAACAAACAATAATAATGTACAGCAAGCATTGCAAAATTAATAGCTGCATTTGTTTCACAGATAATATGCAGGACACAACAGACAGCTATAACCTTTGGGATGTTTTTTCATTGAGGTCCAATCTTATGAGTAAACAATGCCAGCATCCCTTCAATCTACCAAAAGTTCATTCAACTGTCATTCTGCACCTGCTGCACTGGTAGCTGAATATTTCATTGATGCACTCGAGGTGGTCAGTATATGGCTTCATAAGTCAAAGGAGCAAGACGCTGGTGTGACAGGTTGGACCCCTTAAGGTGCCACCTTATGTGCTGAGATATCATTGAGCCCACCTGTTATGTCAGCCTGGGCACCCTTTTTTACCTGTCTTGCTGTTCTAGGCTATTAAGCCTTCTCCAGCACACACACACACAGGCAGAGCCACACCCAACTGCTGAACAAAACAGACACTGATCTCAGTGTCTGGGAAGGCTCAGCTTAAGGGACTTGCCCCAGCACTCAGGTGTACACCTCCCTTGGAGTGCAGACCCAAAGGTATATGATGAAATCCGCCTCCTCCCTCAATGTGGAGGAAGGTATGCACAGCCTCTTATCCCCCCCAATTATGAATTGTACAAATTGGGTTATATTATAAATAAGAAATAAGTTTATTAACTACAAAGGGTGGATTTTAAGTGAATATAACAGACAAAACAAAGCGGATTATTAAGCAAATAAAACCAAACACACAAACTAAGCTTGTTTCACTAAAGAAATTGGTTACAAATAGTAATTTATCACCCTAGATATCATTGCTGGCAGATTACAGAAAGTCTTGAAAGGCAGCTGCACTGCTTTCCAGCTTGACACCTCAAGTATTGTTACTCACAAGCTAGACGCCCTTCCACCTTAGGCTCAAGCCTTCTCTCCCCCCAGTTCAGTTCTTGCTTCCAGGTGTTTTTCAATGTCTCTTTGGGTGGGGAGGCAGAGGAGAACCTCAGTGATATCACTCCCCTGCCTTATATAGCTCTTGTGGAAGAACACTGGCATTCCAAGGGGTGGGTGCAGTACCAGGTGACTCAGACCCTTGTCTCTGCAGGGCTGTGGCAGCCATTACTCGTAGGCTGTCTGGAGCGTCCACAGGAAGACTAAGCTCTTTCACAGTCCATTGTTTTTGCTAATGGGCCATTGGCCCTGTCTGGCTTTTCCATTGTTGTACCTGAAGGGTTAGTTGGGGGTGACACCCAAAGTAACATATTTGAAATACAGCTACATGGTCAGTATTCCTAACTTCAGATCTGAAAATGATACAGAAATACAAATTGGATAATCACATTCAGTAAATCATAACCTTCCCAATGATACCTCACATGAGCCATCTTGCATAAAGTATATCTCAGTTATGTCATTCATAACAAACATTTTCATAAAGAATATGGAGTGAAACATCACAGCTGGTCCCTCAATATCACTATTGGCATTTCAACATTGCCAATGGTAATCAGCCAGTCCGGAAAGAGAACCCTTGCTTGCAGCTTTCTGAACAGTCCTGTGTTCTTAGAGATGGGAGAGACATGCTTCTTCCCTGACCAGCCCACGTTGATGTCAGTGAAGCATCCCCAGTGATCCACCAATACTTACATAAACATAGAAAAGTAGTCCTTTCTGTTGATGTACTCTGTGGCAAGGCAATCTGATGCCAAAATAGGGTTATGCATGCCATCTATTGGTCCACTGCAGCTTTAACAGATTTGTGCAGGTTTTCAGTCCCAAGTTTCTGATTATTATACCCAGAAAGTATTAGCCCATCTGCTCATGAAATACCCACAAATTATTGTATATTCTTTTTTCCCATTGTATCGTGTAAACATACTATACTGCTCTTCTTCAGGTCCATTCCAATCCTTGCACCTGAGACTGTCAACATGAATCTTTCTACAAGTAAAAATAGCATATAACTTTTTTAATAATGCAAATATATATTTTTCAACTTGGAACATTGTAATTTCTCAGATAAAAGTTGCAGAATAGCTAAAATTACTGGGGGTTCCTCAATGTGGGCAAGTTGACTGACAGGCAAGGAAGAACAACAGAAACAGAGACAGGGAGAGAAAACTATAAACAGATCCTATGTCCTACAGAGCAACCAACATTAATCAAAATGTACCCCTGGCAGTTGGGGGGGGGGAGAGGGGTTTAGGCTGGCTGGCAAAAGAGGGCTCAATTGCTTCTTTAAGAGTCTCTTCTGCACCCCCACCTTCAACATGGGAGCTCAATTCCTTCATGAGTTTAGGAAGGGGAAGGGTAGCTGGGAGGAGGAGGAGGGGGGAGATCACAGCTAATTAGCTGGTGTGCAGGGAGCAGCAGAAGGCCACTGGCTCCCATGCAGAAGCACCCTTTCCCCCTGGCTGGATTCCCACTACAAACTCAGAGCAACAGCTCCCACCTTCCCTCCCTGGGATTAGAATAGAACTGGGGTCTCCTGTGGGCACTGCCCTCAAGTCAACTTTTTGGACTGGGAAGGAATTTTTCCCTGCCAAATTGGCCAGGGAAGGATGGAGTTCTTTTCACCTTCCCCTCAGCAACCCAGTGAGTAGATCAGGAAATAAAATTCAAGTAGTCACAGCTTAGCAGGTGGTTAGCACAGGTAATTGTTTGATTGGGGTCTAGCTCCCTAAATTACCAGAACTGAAAGTGGATTTAGGGGAAGGCATCCCCTAAAGAAGCTGGAAAATAGGGCTGGCACTCCTAGTGTCTGGCACAGGGAGGAAACAGCCCCTTAACACTCAGAGGAGGAGAAGGTGGTGGGGTCCCAGGAACAGGCAGGGAGCAGGTATGGAGGGGTGAGGAGCCGATGGCATGGATAAAAATACGTTGGTTGGGTGCATCCACAAACATTCGAAACAAGTGTCTATATTTAACTTCCGCCCCCCCAATAATTGGAGAAAAACTGTAAAAACTAGGTACTTATAATTATACCTTTTAATAATCTGTGATTATATATTACATATTTTTGTTGGAAAGCAAATAGTATTTATTTAAAGATAAATCGTTGTTAATAGGATGTACGTATTCAAAATCATAGCGATTACCAGGATGCGTAAAGATTACTCACACTAAGAGTTTCATGATCAGGCGATCATGATCAGTTTCATGAGATCCTTTCAGCACTTTTGCAAATAATTTATATCACATCGATGCTATTATGTATCAACTTGTGTAAAAGCCTTTCACTCCAACTCTATTACCTGGAGATGCCCTACTTTCATCCGTGAAGCGCACCGACAGGCTGATTCTACTTGGCGATTTTAACGCGAGAGTAGGATCCGATCACTCTGCCTGGGATGGCGTCATTGGAAAAAATGGAATCGGCAAATGCAACAGCAATGGCCTACTACTATTGAAGACATGTGCGGCTCATGATCTGATCATCACCAATACCATCTTCCGCCTGCCCACTCGCAAAAAGATGTCCTGGATGCACTCACGTTCCAAGCACTGGCATCTCATTGATCATGTCATCGTGCGGAGGAAAGACAGACAGGATGTAAGGGTGACTAAGGCCATGCCGAGTGCTGACTGTTGGACTGATCATAGACTTATCTCTAAATTAAGCCTTCACATCAAGCCAAAGAGACGCCCGCAGGGAAATAAAGCTGCGATGAAAAAGATCAACGTCAGCAAACTGAGGAACCCCAACACAGCAGCTTCACTAGTAGAAGATCTCGACAACCAACTCTCAGAGCTGCAATTAGAGGAAAACGTTGAGAGGAACTGGGAATGCTTCCGAAATATTGTGCACTTTTCTGCACTAAAGGTTCTTGGACCCTCACACAGGAAACAGCAGGACTGGTTTGATGAAAACGACAAAGAGATCAAGGCTTTACTTGCTGAAAAGCACCGCCTTCACCAACATTCGCAGGACTGTACAGAGCAAGCTTCGTAAGATGCAGGACTCCTGGTTGAGTGCCAAAGCAGATGAAATCCAGAAGTTTGCTGATAGAAACGATGCCAAACGGTTCTACGAAGCCCTTAGATCCTTGTACGGACCTCGGCCTTCAGGGAGTTCCCCTCTACTGGACTTAGATGGTGTAACTCTCATTACTGAGAAGACTCTGATTCTACAGCGTTGGGCTGAGCATTTCCAATCTGAACTGAACTGCCCATCTTCCATCAATAATGAGGCGATTGACAGAATGCCCCAGGCGGATATTAATTACAGCCTGGACGTTTCACCATCAGAGACTGAAACTCTACAGGCCATCACTCAGCTGTCTAGTGGCAAGGCCTCAGGATCTGATGCGATTCCAGCGGAAATCTATAAGGATGGTGGTGCAATGCTTGTTGACAAACTCACACAGCTGTTCCAGTCCTTCTGGAATCAAGGGTCCATTCCTCAGGAATTGAAAGACGCGTCCATCTTACACCTCTACAAGAGGAAAGGAAATCGAAAAGTCTGTGATAATCATAGAGGAATATCACTGCTTTCTAGCGCAGGTAAGATCCTTGCACGAGTGTTGCTAAATCGCCTGATTGACCACCTGGAACAGTGTTTACTACCCGAGACACAGTGTGGCTTCCGCAAAGAGCGTGGCACTGTGGACATGATCTTCGCAGTTCGACAGCTCCAAGAGAAGTGTCAAGAGCAGAATCATGAACTGTATACCATCTTCGTGGATCTTATCAAGGCTTTTGACACTGTCAGTCGCGAAGGTCTGTGGTGCATCATGTCGAAGTTTGGGTGCCCTGACAGATTCATCCTGATGGTACGTCAGTTCCACGATGGCATGAAGGCTCGTGTTCTGGACAACGGAGAAGCTTCAGAGGCCTTTCCCGTCACAAACGGCGTCAAGCAAGGCTGTGTGTTGGCACCGACCCTGTTCAGCATAATGTTTTCAGCTATGCTGTCAGATGCCTTTCAGAACAGTTCCTTGGGAATCAGCCTGAGATACAGGACTGATGGGAAACTGTTCAACCTGCGAAGACTCCAGGCTGTCACCAAAATAAAGGAGACTGTGCTAAGAGACCTTCTTTTTGCTGACGACTGTGCCCTGAATGCTGGATCAGAGCAGGAAATGCAAGCTAGCATGGATAAATTCGCAGCAGCATGCGATAACTTCGGCCTCCTCATCAACATAAAGAAAACCGAAGTGATGCACCAGCCAGCTCCGAAAGCCCAACACCAAGAGCCCACCATCATAGTGAAGGGACAAAAGCTGCAAGCAGTGGACCAATTTACATACCTTGGCAGCACCCTTTCTCGCGCAGTGACAATTGACATCGAGGTCAACTGCAGAATCGCTAAGGCAAGTTCTGCATTTAGCAGATTGTTGACCAACGTGTGGGACCGCCGTGGAATAAGCCTTGCTACAAAGCTTAAAGTCTACCGAGCAGTAATGTTAACTACCCTGATGTATGCCAGTGAGACTTGGACTGTATACAGGAGGCACGCTAGGCAACTGAACCACTTCCACATGACTTGCCTCCGCAGACTTCTGAGGATCCGGTGGCAGGATAAGGTGCCAGATACAGAAGTCCTCTCCAGAGCAGGCCTGCCATCAGTTTATACTCTGCTTATGCAAGCCCAGACACGCTGGGCAGGCCATGTTGTAAGGATGCCAGACCACCGCATCCCCAAACAGCTCTTTTATGGTGAGCTGTCTCAAGGAAAGCGATCGCACAGGGGACAAAAGAAGTGATACAAAGACACGCTGAAAGCCTCTCAAGTCCCTGGATATTGACATCACCTCCTGGGAAACCCTGGCACAAGACCGATCGACATGGCGTATGCTGATCCATCAAGGCTGCCAGACATCTGAAGCCAGAAGGATAACTATAGCACAAGAGAAGCGAGCACTCCGTAAAGCCAGCGCTGTAAATGTTGTAACAGTGGTGCCCACACGTCTGCCCGACATGTGGCAGAACATTTCGTGCCCGTATTGGCCTTATCAGCCACCTGTGGACGCACTGTGGACAGCTCACAACCTGCTAGATGTCAAGGTCTTCTTCGAAAACGATGGACGAACATCATCATCATTACCTGGAGAGTATAATTTCACCACCACAGAGAGTGACTTTGGGAGGAAAGAAAGCATAATATCTAAGCCTAGAAAGAATATTGTATGAGTGGAAGTTTTTTCCCCCAACTCAATGTGATGCACTGTAAGTTGAGCAAACATCACGCTGAACATTGACTGAAAAACAGTATTTTTTCAAAGATTAGGTTTCACAAGCAGAGAATAGCAGCTCTGTCGAAATTATACTTTGAGTAGACAAAGTTCATCTTTGCTCTGAGGGCCAGCACAAGGCACATTCCTCAGTGAAGTCCTATTTGAAGGAGTTAAGTGGGATTTTAAAGATGCATACACATTTCACTGGCCTACTATACAAGAGTTAATTTTACCCAGTCTAAGTTATAAGAGTTCCACAAACGTGAAAGTGTTCAAAGTTTTAGGAGAAAGAAAAATACAGTGCTTCCAAAATATGGTAGTATCATTAACACAAACTCTGAGATCTCAGGTCAAACTGGATCTTCCTCCACCCAAATGTGAACGTCCAATTAAAGTTCTAATACCTTTTTCTATGTTCTGGTGTATGAATCCCTACAGCAGAAACATCCTCAATCTCTCTCTCCCCAAAATAGAAAAAACAATTTTGAAAAATTCTCCTTTTAAACAAAATACAACTGTTTACAGATAGCTGCTGTATAATGCTTCCTCTTTACACATCTCTAACCAAAGTAACATTTGAAACATTTGTGAATATCTGCTTTTGTATTCTAAAATAAGAAAACATGTATTTATTAAAATAAATGGTGATTTTCCATCTTTCTCTGAGCAATACGGTAAACCTTAGAATTAAATTCAGTAATATTTAGAAACTTGTTAAACTGGACAAACAACAGCTGATTTGTTTTTGTCTTGGTAGCCTGGCCTTGAACTTTGGTCAATGTTACTTTCATTTTAACTATAAATCTATTCCTAGCTAGACTGGAAGATTTAGAGTTGAAGTAAGGAGAAAAATGTAGCAAATTTGTTTTCTTCATGTACCTACAAAAGAGCTTACTAAACCTAGTATAGTAGTATTATTGCCAGCTCTGATTTTCCTTGCGCAAAGGTGGGGTGGGATGGAGTAGAGAAAGAAAATTCCACTTCAATCTACTATTTTCACTTACTAAGTTGCAAGTTCACTGTCGTTCAATGTTCAAAATGTATATGTACTAATTATATCTAGCTTACGTTCTTTTCCCCAGTTTTTTAAAAGTCATAATTAACTCTCATAATATGTCATTGAACCTGATAAGCTGATAGAACAACAATGAAGAACAAGGCAAATATTTAAAAATTCTCTAATTTAATGCTTATGCTTTTACAGACATAATCCATTGTAGGCACAAGTGATTGACTTTAGATGTCTATCTCACTATGCCCACAAATCTAGTATAAATTATTTCATTTGTACCTACAATTTTGCCTGGAAATCAATGTAAGTGCAAAATCAGAGGCCATGCTGAAATTTAAAATTTCACACAAGGAATTTAATAGCCTTATTTTTAAAAAGTACTGAGTACTCACAACTACTATTGAATTCAATAGGAATTGCAGCAACCTCTGCAAATCAGAACTTAAGTGATTTGTCAAAGGTCACATAGCAAATCAGTGGCAGAGCTAGATTAGACCCTGGCAGATTGTGGCACCAGGTCTCAACCAGTCCAGGAGAACATGCTGCCTCTTCAGTAATGTATTTTTGAATTTACTCTTAGATGTGGGAAAACTGGTATCACAAATGATTAATATTTTAAAATAGCAAGTCACCAAGATTTCTGTTTAGAACTGGGTCCTATTTAGTAGTATCTTGTGAAGCCCCCAAAACACAAGATCAGTGCAAAAAAATTATATTTCTGTAAGTCACTAAGTAACATACTCAGGCCTCAGGGACTGTGCAGCTTTAGAGTTTTGTACTGTTGTGTTAAATTGTAAAAAGTTATCAGCTAAAGTATGTGTACATTTAGCCCCTATTCCAAATCCTGTAAAATAAATCCACATATGTGCATACTGCTTGGGAATGAAATAGTTTGACACTGAACTACATCCACCTGCACTTCCTCCTAGGAGATTATTCAAGTACACCAAGCCCACATTTTCTCCTATAGGCCAGGCTTGTTGGTCAGACTACATCTCCCATGATGGAGCCTCACAGCATACCATGCCAGACACATGGTTGAGGTATATTGTGAGAGATGCAGCCTTGCTAGAAAGCCCACCTCACAGAAGAGAACAGAGAAGAGGCACCACAGCAGCTCAGAAGGACATGGTTTAAAGTCAAACTAAGTCAAAATGAAACATTTTCTTTCAATCCAAAGTGTTGAAAAGAAATGTTTCAATATTTCCAAAATGAAAGTGCAAATGTTCATCTCAAAAACCAAAACGTTCAACTTTTCACTGAAAAACCAAAACACCCCAAACCCAGAAATTCTCCACAGAAAGGAAATAATTTTTGCAAAAAACGTTTTTTTATAAACCCAATTTTCCACTGAAAAACGGTTTTGATGGAATTTTTTTTAAACCAGCCTTCTAAATATCTCCTAATTACTAGACAGGAAGGTGTTTAATAATCCACAAATAGACCCTCATGTATTAGAAAACTTGCAGGTTAATGGAGGAGGTTGCATTGCAAGCTGCCATAAAAGAACTTGTGAAGATGAGGACTAAAAGAAGCACATAAATTGTGATCTAGACATGAGTCACCTAACAATTTTCAGTAAGAAATTTGTACTTGAAAAATTACAGTAAGCCCAAGGGTTACGTACTGCACATGTTCCCAGTTACATCACTCCTTTTCTACAACAGCCACTTCCTCAAATGAATATTTATCTTTAGCCATGGCCTTCAACATGACATCCAGAAAAAGTCAGAGAAAGCAGCTTCATGTTAGAACTACCAAGTCTTCAAGAGTCATCAAAAAAAGTTAAGATTTAATTATTTTTATCATATTCTGTAATAAACAGTGTTCATGGAATTGAAGCCTTTCCAAATAATCAATGGATCTTGTAGTTATCATACTCCTGGGCTTTGGTGTTAAATCAACAAAGAAGCAGTTCACTGCCTTGTAAAACTACTCCACTAAGAATGTCATCCTTTAGTTGCATGTCAAAATACTTACTAAAAGCACAGCTAAAGAGATTTATCATCATGGTGTTAGGTTTCTAATCTTAATTCTTCAGTTTTGCTTCATACATGATAAAATTATTAACTCTTATACAGAGCCTTTGGTACAGTTCTATAAGGTATTAAGCATCAACTAATTTGACTTCAAAATATCACTTAATGACTAGGCCAGATATGCCTAAGTCTAGTTTATTAGCTAGGGTGCAATCTATCTTTTTTATAAGCTCCTTTGTTAGATAATACAAGTCATGTAACAGGAAGTCTGTGATGGAAATGGTCTATAACAGAGAAAGAGAAAATTAATGCTTATATTAATGAACATAACTTTTAGCAGTATCATTAGGATTCTTGCTAGCACCTGTAACCACAATGAGCATCTGTGACAATCAGGGTCCAGACACCAGAAGAGCACAGGTTTGATTCAAACCCCAAAAAATAAGCAGTTAAACCAATTTGATGGCATACTACGTTATTTCACTGTAAAAGTGTATTGAGTAAGATCTTTTATGAAAGCTTGCAATGCACTGAACACAAGTCATTGTGAGATATGTATACAAGTTACAGTTACGAATATTTGTATGTATATGTAGAAAACTGTAACTGTGGTGCAACTTCAGCATCACCTCACAATAGGGCAGTGAAGCAATCAGGAAGAGAGAGGTTACTTCCCCAGATGAGACTACTTCTAGCACCTAGTCACTGTCCAGCCCAGGAAAAAACAATGAAGAAACAAAGCAAAAGAGAACAGCTTGAAAATGAAAAGAAAACCCCAGTCTTTGAAAACTAAGAAAGGAGGGAGCTCTCCCGCTGGCATAATTAAACCACCCCAACAAGTGTTGGTAGCCAGGAGCAGATTTACCATGAAACACATCATGCGGTGGCACGGGGCCCCCAATGAGAGAGTGGCCCCCAAAATGCAGGACAAATCTCATCTCACAACCTGCAATGTAAGTGCAATGTAAGCTGCCAGCATGCCATGGCCCCATGCCGCTCCCGTCTCTGGTGCGGGGGGGGGGGATAGGGGAGGTCTGCACGCTGCCCCTGGCCTGGGCAGCGCATGGAGACTCGCTGCCCCCCACCCCCAAGGGGTATGCAGAGCTGTACCAGCAGCAGCACAGCAGGGCTAAGGCTTCTCCCTGCCTGCTCAGCCTCCCTCCCTCCGTGCCACGCCACTTCTGGAAGCAGCCGGCATGTCCCTGCGGCCCCTGGAGGGGGGTGTCTCCATGTGCTGCCCCCACCCCAAGCACTGACTCCGCAGGTCCCATTGGCCAGGAACTGCAGCCAATGGGAGCTGCGGGGGCAGCACTTGCAGGCAGCGGCGCACAGAGATCTCCCCACCCCAGAATCCGCTGCCAGAGGGGTGGTGTGTGCCTGTCGCTTTGAGAGCTGCGCCGTCCGAGGTAAGCACTGCCCCCCTGACTCCCTCCCGCACCACAACCCCTTGCCCCAGGCCACAGCCTGCACCCAAACTTCCTCTCAGAGCCCACACCTCACCCCCCCACACCCCAACCCCCTATCAAGGTACCTCACTTCATTTTCATTTACTTCCCATTATTTATAACATAGGAAGAGGATGAAGAAAAAAAATGAAAAATGGGGGAGAGATAAAAGAGAATATTCTTTTTCTTGGCTGGGTCCCGAAGGGGCCTCCCAAAAATGAAGCTGTGCACAGGGCCCCACTAACTCTAAATCCGCCACTGGCGGTAGCTATGTCACCAGGAGACGCTCTTCCATTGGCATAGTGCTGTCCATACCAATGCTGCTATCGGTGAAACTTATGGTGGTGGTGGTGGTGATGAGGGGGTGTTTTTTCACACCCCTGACCGACAAAAGTTTTGCCAAAAGTGCTAGTGTACACAAAGCCTTAGTGCAAATAGTTATGAAGAGAGCTACTGTTCACATACCATTAAGGGAATGCACCCCAATGGTTATGTTTAATTAATATAATGGTTGCATCTGACGAAGTGGGCTTTTTACCTACGAAAGCTTATGCCCAAATGAATCTGTTAGTCTTTAAGGTGCCACTGGACTCTTCATTTAGTCTGTATCCACAAAAATACACGGCTACCCCTCTGATACTTGAAACGGTTATAATGTAACACATAAAACAGATAGGAATACTTAGCATACCTGTGTAATTTAAGTACCGTATATTGTTTTAAAAGGGGAATGGGATCTAGACAATACTAAAAATGGGCCTTAACTGTAATGTCAGATCCAAAATTCCCACAACATTTTTAAATGTTTGGTCTGGGGCAAACTCTAGGCAAAATACTGTATGACAGAGAAAAATATCATGCCATCTATAGGTGTTCCGCAAAACAGTTTCAAGGTGTATTTGAACATTAACACAAATTCTAAGCGCTTTGTTCACTCAATTAGCTACTTATTGACTTGCAGATCGTATCATCAACCCACTACAACATCTAAGTCAGCATGCACAGTGTTTTCACCCCCATCAATGCTTACAGATTCACAACAACAACAACTAATTCAGGAGTCACGGCTTATGACAAGGGAAAGGCTACTCTAGGAGGAACTACGCAATTTGATTAGAGCTGAATCTCGAACCACCCATCTCTTCTCCACACCAGCCCTGCCAACCTAAAATCCTTTGCTGTCTCCCTGGTCTCCTAGGTTCAGCTACACTGCGATGCGCACAAGCCCGGCAAAGCACGTCTCTGACAAAGAAACACCCACAAGGAGAAGGGGATGGGGAGAGACCCAGGAACTGGGCGCTCAGCCACGGGAGCACTTCCCGAGCGCCCCCGCCTCGCCACGATCGCCCGGGACACAGGGTCCAGAGGCGGGCTCTGCCTCTCGGGGCGCGCCTGGGGCTTGCGGGGAGCGGATCCTGCTCAGCTCGGCAGAGGCCATAAGCCGCCAGCCGGGCCCGGCAGCCTCCTAGCACAGGGCCATGCTCGTGTTTACACGGTCACACCGCCCCACGCGGGGCAGCGTGGCAGGCCGGGATCAGCTCTGCCCGGCAGACAGACCCCAAACTCCCGGGCACCCGCCGAGCCCGGCTGCCCCCCGGCGCGGGGTTGGGGGTTTTGTCCCCTTGCCCTGCCGTGGGTCGCTGCTGCGGGGGAAGGGGTGGGGGTCCCTGGCAGGCCGCGGCCCCACTCACGCAGGCAGAGCTGGGTGACATAGGCGTAGTAGGACCAGCAGAGGATGCTGGAGATGAACAGCACCGGCACCCAGTAGAGCAGCCGCTGGCAGCGCCGCCTCACGCCGCCCCGGGTCCCCGCCGCCGCCGGCGCCGCCATCTTCCCGCACCGCATGCCAGCCACTAGCCCCGGGCCCTAGCAGCCCAGCCCAGCCGCAGCCTCCTGCCAGCGCGGGGAGGGCGCGGCGCCCGTGCCTGCCTCCCTCCCGGCAGGCTCCTCCAGCAGGCGGCGCCGCGCCGGGGCTGCTCCGCCCCCGCCGCTTCCACAGCCAGTCACGGGCCCCCGCCTCCCCCGGGCGTGGGAAGGGAGGGGGCGGAGCCGCCCCACGGAATGAGGCTGGGGCTGGGGCTAGCCGGACAGACAGCGAGGGGCTCCACCCCCGAGGAAATGGGGCGAGGGCAGGTAGTTTGCTCCCACCTACCCCTATAACAGCCCCGGGCCGAGGGGGGCCCTGTACCTCCCAGGGCAGTGGGGAAGCGGCGGTCGGTTTCCCCCGCCTCAGCCCCTCATTAGGGCCTCGCTCGGCGGAGGGGACTTGCCGGGGCGGAGGGAGGGAAACCCGGAGCTTGATTTTCGCTTAAAACGGAAAGAAGACAGAGCACCTGCCTTGGATACTGACAGGAAAGAGCCGTGTGCCCCCTGGCAGCTGGCAAGAAGATTAGGATGCGCCGCTGCCTTCAGTTGTAGTGGGGTGTAACGCCACTGAAACCAACGCAGTTAGCATCAACGTCAAATCGGAGCAACGCTGCTGATTCAGGCTAGCTGGGCCTGATACCCCGTGTGATCCTGCAAACTAGTGACCTCGGCTTGATCATATGCGATCAGTTCTCTTTTCCTGACTTTCATGGAAGCACTGGGCCCGCTCTGTAGACTCTGATCCTGCCAGCGCTTATGCACCTGCTTAACTTTAGGCAGATGTGTAGTTCCATTTAACTCAAAGAGCATAAAGATACACACCTGCAAAAATGTTTTCATGCTCTTAGACTATACAGACCTATGGACATGGACCTTATCTTTTTCTGTGTTCTATATAGTGCTGAGCACATTGTCTGCAGTCAAGACATGAGTCCCTAAATTTCCCCAGCAGTTAAAATAAGGATGATACTTAAACACCTTTGTAAAATGCATTGGAATATATGGACAAAAGTGCTATCTAAATGCTAAGTATTACTGTAAAGTAACAGATACAGTAACTGTTGTAGACTGCCAGTGATATCACAATAAATGGTGGCTCAAACTTCAGTGAACATGGCAGTCAGTTCTACTTTTGACATCACAATGGCAAGACACCAGTGGATACAGTATGCTGACTTACTTTTTCCCAAACCTGGTTTAATGAATGTTTCTCACACAGAAACACTTGTGAAATGGCATAGTAAATCCAGATTATAATTAGGTGTGTATGCACAAATTAGTTGCTGAATTAAGAGTTCCAAAATTAGAACCACCAGGAACAGCAGGGAGCATTTCTCCAATCTACTAGAATCTTTGAGTGTGTCAACAATATAGTAGTTATGAAAGAGCTGGTTGATTTAAGCGTGTTTGGAATTTCAAACAGCTTTGGACAAGGCCTCACACAATGGGTTATTAATGAAACTGAAGTCACAGTGTGAGAGGTATAGATTGTCATAGATTAGAAATTGGCCGTGAGATACAAAAAGAGTAAGAGTTTTCAACATTGCAAGTATAGCGGGGGGTGTAACCACAAGGTTCTATACTAGGGCTGGTATTGTTTAGTGTATTTATTAATGATTTGGATAAGGGGATTTTAACCATGAGGTGGCAAATTTACATATCAGACAAAAGTGTTTAGGTTAGTCAAAAGTAGGTAGACTGAGGAATTACAAAAAGATGTTATGACACTGGCAGACCAGGTGCCAGCTCATGCCACAGCCCTTAGGCTCAACTGAACTCTGACCAATATGTAACTGGAAACCAGTCTGGTTTACCTGCATATTAACATTGTTAAAATAGATCTTAAATTTATAAGAATGCTGAGTGTTAAGAATTTATGAAATGCTTGTAGGATGCTGCGTGTAGTAATCTCATTTATAACATCTGTACCCCACCGTGTAAGATTATATTGAGTAGTTGTATTATAAATCTCTGTAAATGTATAAATCATCAAACAGGAAAGGAGTATTAATTTATGTAAAATGCAGGCTTCCTACAAAAGATGGTAAGTCCTGCCCACCAAGAAGGCCCATTGAAACCAAACAAGCCACTGTGAAACATCAAAGAACAAAGACTTTAATTGCTCCCCCACCACACCCATGAAGAGAATCTGTGTGTGTGTGGACTCATCCCATCAGTTTGAACTCTGGGAGAAAGAAATAAAAATCCCTAACCAGAAGAAAATGGATCTCTACACTGGTTGGACTCTGGGAAGGCAAGATTTCTAAGCAGAAGCAAGGGATCCCCAGTGCTTGGCCTGGGTTAGCTCTAAAGGACTTGTAGAGCTTGCATATTATAGAAGCTTCTACTACCTTTTGAAAGGTAAGACTATAACTCATTTGTGTGTGTATGTTCACCTGCTTTAATCTTATAAATAACTAATTTCTTTTTTGTAGGTAATAAATCTTGTTAATTTATTATAGGACTGGCTACAAGCATTGTCTTTGGTATAGGCTCTAAGGCGCAATTGACCTGCGGTAAAGTGACTGGTCCTTTGGGACTGGGAATAACCTGAATATTGTTGTGATTTTTGGTATAAGGGACCATCTATCATAAAGGCAAGTTTACCTGGGTGGCAAGATAGACCAGATTACCCAAGGGGGCTGTCTGTGACTCCAAGTTAAGACTGTTATATTGCTTGAGGAGTTCACATTTGATACTTGGTTGGTGAAATTTAAGTATAGAACTCACAATCAGTTTGGGGTTTGTGCCCTGCTTCTTAACAGTCTGCCCTGAGGTTGGTACTCGCACTCCTGAGCCACTCCAGACAGCTTAACAGACATAGTAAAGCTGAGTGAACAGGTAGCATAATGAAATTTAGTGATAATAAGCATTAGGTAATACATATTGAGAGGGATAATTTGAATTACGCCTAAATATTCCTGGTTTCTACATTATCTGAACTACTCAGGAAAAAGACCCACATGTCACAGTGGACAGTTTAGTTAAAACATTTGCTCAATACAGTTGGGATGAAAGATAAATCAAAATGTCAGGCCATAGAAAGAATGAAATATAAAATGATAAAATAATGATGCCATTATATAAATCACTGGTTTATTCTCATCTGGAATACTGTGTTCAGGTCTAATAATCCCATCTAAAAAAGGTACTACAGAAACAGAAAGGGTACAGAGTTGGATTATGAACACTGTTAGTCACTGAAAAACTTTGATATAAGGGGAGACTGAAAATATTAGGAGAGGAGACAAGATGAGACATGACTGAGGTATTAAAAATAATGAATGACACTAAGAAGGTAAATTTGACACTTATTAATCATTTTCCATAATACAAGAAAAAAGAGACATTCAATTAACTAAAAGACAACAAATTACTTTTTTTACACAATACTTAATAAACCTGCAAAAATCATTACCACAAGGTATCACTGAAGACAAAAGCTTAGTAAAATAATAATGAAAATGATTGGACATTTATATGTCTAATGAGAACATCCACAGTTACATAAAATAGATTTTAAAAGTATGAGGGATAAAATGCTTCCTGCTTCAGGACATATGCCAACCATTTACTGACATGAGTTAGGAAGAAAGAGAGGCAAGTCATTCCATTTGGCTTCTTCCACCTTTCTCCAAAGTATCTGGCACTGTCCACTGTCAGACACAGGGTACTTGCATTAGATGAATCACTGATCTGATCTGTTATTCCATTTCCTATTTTGCTATATAATGAGGAGCTGGCAGCTGGAAACTCCAGGCATAACATGGCAAGTGAATGTTTGTATAGTACTTTGAGGATTTAAAAAGCTATATAAGTGCTATTATTATGTTTATGAACACTGTATTGTCAGACTAATATTTTAATACACCTCTACAACACGACCCGATATAACACGGTAAAGCAGCGCTCTGGGGGGGCGGTGCTGCGCACTCTGGTGGATCAAAGCAAGTTGGATATAACATGGTTTCACCTATAATGCAGTAAGATTTTTTGGCTCCTGAGGACAGCGTTATATCAGGGTAGAGGTGTATTCCAATATCTGATTGTCTCAGCCCTCGCATGCTTTCTCAAGGATCATAGAAAAAGGAAGAAGTATTGTATTGCTTTTTATTTACTTAAAATTATGTGAGTATTCAAACAGCACCTGCATGCTGGGTTATGTGCTGCAGCAGAACATTTCTGATGGCATCAGAATTTCCTCATCAGTCATTTTACAGCACTGTAGGCTACCTTAGCTGTATGCTGGAAATAAACATGGCTCATCAATCATAATACATGCCAAGGAAATGTTGTAAATAAACATAAAGGCATACATTAGTTTTTGAACTGTTAATGAATCTTTAAAAATCTTTTTGTTATATAATACTTACATGTCTGCATGGTAGGCTGTCAGTGACATGAGGAAAAAAAGATGAAGCTGTATAGAGAATATTTCAGTGTGCATCGCATACATGCGATGCATATGGCTTTTTCAGTTGCTTCGTAGAGGACTAGTTGCTGTCATTCTGTTAGGGTGAAATGTAGCCCTAGTGTAACTCCACTGGCATTAATGGAATTGTACTCACTTACCTGAGGGCTGAATTTTCCTTTATATCATTAGCCAGATTAAAATGAAATAATGATTGAGAACATGGAAAAGAAATTCCATACTCTATGTAAATATAGCCTAATGTGATACTGCCACCCGTCTGGGTAAGCCTCTGCAATAACTCTCACCTGGATCAGGAAGGCAGCTTCCAAATTTTCCCATATTCTCACCAACCTTGGCCGCTTGGGCATTTCATTGTCCTACTTACTCTGCTGTGGCTTATTGTGTGTCAACACCTCCCTGTGCAACAATGACAATTTGTTCACATGTTCATCTCTCAAAATTGTATTCCTAGTAGTACTGAGAAGATGAATCCCACTGGGTCAGCCAAGTGGCATAGCCAGGTTTTCAGCATAGGGGGAGCAAAAAACATAAAAAAGGCACCCCCCCCTTGGCTCCCCCTCTGGCCACGCCCCCAGACTGCCCCCCCCCCGCTCACCTTCCCTCCTGCACTGCCGCCTGTCCCCAGCTCCTGTCCCAGCGCTTGGCTGTGTGCGCACCGGCCCGCAGGCGCGGCTTCCACGCCGGCCTGCCACCCCGCAGCTCCTCCGGCTGTGTGGTGGGCAGCACCGGCCGGCAGGCGCCGCTTCCGCGCCGGGCTGCTGCTGCCACCCCGCAGCTCCTCTGGCCGTGTGGGTGACAGTGCCGGCCGGCAGGCGCGGCTTCCACGCCAGCCTGCCACCCCGCGGCTTCTCTGGCTGTGTGGTTGGCAGCGCCGGCCAGCAGGCGCCGCTTCCGTGCCTGCCGGGAAGCAACTGCTTCCGCGGAATCCCGCCAGCTACGCTACTGACCTTAGCAGGTGAAACTGCCTGTTGGGGCACCCTCAGTGCCCTGTTGCCCTCCAGCTACCCCTGGGGCAGCAATTCTATTCCACAAATTGCAGTCCCTTGGCAATGGATGAGTTGAAAAGTGCCCAGAAATCTCCCTTCCAATAAGGACTCCCACTCCCTGGCAAGGGGTCTGCCCCACCTATCACCTGTCTCTCAAACTGAAACCCATGCTGGGCTTCCATTACTTTCCTTCCTGACCCTCCACCCATGGGTGCTCCCAGCTGCTGCAATGACTGAAGGGTAGCTTGTAACAACTGTGTAATACCATTAGCACTCACAGAAGGTGTGTGTACCTCAGATATCTGATACAGCTTCTAGGACACCCAATCTGCCCCATATCCTATTTGTTACTCCACTAACTCCACCCTCTCCTCCACCATTTAAGTCCACCAAAGGGAAAAGGGGGCCAGGTCCCTGAATCCCCCAAGATCCCTCCTACAGACAACCATTGCCACATTAGGTAGAAGGAGCCCACCTTCACATCCTGCCCTTGCAACCTCTATCTGGTGCTGATCAAACTCACCCCTGCCAGCAGTGTTGCTCACCTCTCCTGCAATCTGTTGAAATGACTGCCCTAGCTCTGGGCAACCCACTGCATCTTGCAAGCCTTGCAGTGCTATGGAAACAATATTGGAAGCAACTGCCCGGACCACTTGACTCAATTCTCAGTTGGCTGTCCCACCTGCAAATGCAGCCAATTCACCATTGGGGTGTTTGCTTCCCCAGGATCCACATCACCTCTCAGCTGCAAATGCAGCCAATTCACCATTGGGGTGTTTGCTTCCCCAGGATCCACATCACCTCTCAGCTGAGAGGAATCCACTTGATAAGCAGACAGAGCACCCTGGGATTTACCAACCCCAGTCCTGGGTCCAGCATCTTGCCATTGTCCCTCCAGTGCTACCTCATCCACCCTGTGCTGGGTTTGAAAATCCCTCCCCTCTCTGCTCTAGCATGCCTGACTATGCCTGGCTGTCAGAGGGAGCCACTCCCCACCTGCTATGACTTAGAGAGAAGCCTGAGGCTGGATCCCCTACCCCTTCTCCCATTAACTGCCTACTACTGGAGCTGCAGGCTGGTGGGGGGGACTTCCCCCCATCCTTACTGATCTGTTATGGCTCAGAGCTATGCCTGAAATTTGCTCTGCCTCCCCTTCTTGTTATTAAATCATAGAATAATAGAATATCAGGGTTGGAAGGGACCTCAGGAGGTCATCTAGTCCAACCCCCTGCTCAGAGCAGGACCAATCCCCAGACAGATTTTTACCCGTTCCCTAAACAGCCCCCTCAAGAATTGCATTTACAGCCCTGGGTTTAGCAGGCCAATGCTCAAACCACTGAGCTATCCCCCCACCCAATGCCTGCTTCTCCCTCCATGGACTGGAATGAGGGGGATTCCTCCCCCCTTTTCCTGTTCTCATTGTCCTACTACCACAGGGTGCCATGAAGATTAAAGAGCTAAAGGCCTTGCTGCTCTGCCTGGTGCAGGTAAACGAGGGCTTCTCCTACCTGGCATGTACTTATATAATGTTCCCTCTCTTCTGGTTACCCATGATCAGCTCTGCTGCTGCTGCTGCAAAGTCACTCCACCTCTTTCTACCCCTTAAAGAGGAACAAAACTTCCTCCAGCAACCCAGACAGCAGACTCCCACTTAATGTGCAGCGCGGTCATTACTCCAATTCCCTAGCAAATACCTGACCACTTTCCTATTACCCTGTCTGACATGGTCAACCCAAGTTCGCTTGTTTGCTTCATGACAAACCTTTCCTGAGGTCATCTCAGACTATACCAATGAAATCAGGAAAACACTACTAAAACTGGGGGGTTTCCATTTTGTGGGGTGGGTCCTATAAGGAAAGGAGAGATCCTGCTTGTTTCTCTTTTCTGTCCCTGTATTTGCTTTCTCTCCTCCCCAATGTGGTACTGCACAACACTGCCTCTTCTACTTTCTACCAGTAGTGGTAGTGCTGGATAGAACTAGCAGTGGGGGACAAATGGATGAGTGAGGAAATGATCAGTAAGGCATGGGGTTGTGAGGAACCATCTATCCACATTGTTATGATTGGGAATTCAGCTCAGCCCTGTTCCCACTCCAGCCTCCATACTGACACATACAGAATAATTGAATGGATGACCAATGGGGCAGAGTTTGCAGGTAGTTAGAATTGTGTGGACTTTACAGTGAAGTCAGTTCTCTCTAAACTTGTAAAACTGGTTGACGTTGTAGTACTGCATTGGAGTGAATAATTACAAAGAATAATTTATTTGATACATTTATTGTGAGGGATCTCGAAAATGAGGGGTAATGAATGGAAGATGATGATGATGAGGAAGTTATGACAAATGGCAATATTCAAGACTGGGAAGATTTTACTCTTTGGAAACCTATTTTTCAGATTTAGTAAATATATTCAGTATTATGGCAGAAGTTCTATTTTTAATTGCATGGATATGCCTAGCCCTTAGATAGAGTCTCAAAATGGAAACAACTCAATCTATATCTATTGAAGAGAAGGCTAAGAAGTGACTTGATCACAGTTAACAAGCATCTACATAGGGAAAAGATTTCAGGTTGTAGAGGGCTCTTTAATTTAGCAGAAAAAGGCTAACACTATCCAATGGTTGAAAACTGAAGCTAGACAAATTCATACTAGAAAAAGGGAAGAATTTTATAGCAATGAGTATAATTAACTATTAGAACAGCTTACCTCTCCATCCCTTGGAGTCTTCAAACCAAGACTGCATGTCTTTCTAAAATAGATGATTGGTGCAGATATTACTGGGTAAAGTTCTATGGCCTGTATTATGCAGATCAGACAAGATTATTAAAATAGTCCCTGATGGCCTTAAAAAAAAATCTATGAATATGGTGAGGTTGGGGCAAAGTAAAAGTTCCCTGGAAGTTCTTCTGTAGCCAGCTTCCTGCCCTGAAGCTTCAACCCCTCTTCCATGTAGAGATGTCTGAACATTCCCATTTGATTTAATTCAGCATCCAAGTTAGTTGTTTTCTATTTCTGGTCAGGTGAGTGAGGGACCCTATGTGACCAAGCAGCAGAGAAAAATCCATAACTGGAGATTTATGGGAGAGGAGACATTTCTGTCTCCTGAATACAGGACTGACGCGAGCTGGATGAAGTTCATCATTTGCAGCCAGAAACCATAGTCTTGAAACGAAGCACATACAATTTAACTACCTGCTGTAAGGCTAAGAGGATGAAAGTAGATCACGTCACCACATACTTTCACCAACCAAATTTAGCCTCCTCAAAAAAAGATATCAAATTAGTTTGACGTTATTATTTTTCATAAACCCACGTTGACTGGCATTAATTATATTACCCTCTTTTAATTCTTTATTAATCAACTCCCGTATCAGCCACTCTACTATCTTGTCTGTGATCAAAGTCAGACTGGCAGGCCTATAATTACCTGGGTCATCCCATTACTCATTTTAAATGTTGGTACAACACTGGCTCTCTTCCAGTCTTCTGAAACTTCGCCAGTGTACCAAGAGCAATTGAAAAGTCAACATTAACAGTTCTGCAAGCTCCTCAGCCAAAATCTTGCCCTCTATTGGTGCCTCCACATTATTTAGTTGCAGCATATACATTTTCCAGTCTGCTAGCCAACTGGGGACAGGCTATTGCAATGATCTCTTTAGCCAACTATACCACCCTGCTCCATATCCAGAGGGTGCACCCCCACCAGATGGCATCTCCCACTGTCTTGCTTTGCTTCACCTATGTGTCCTTGAACCTTTGTCTTCTCTGTGCAGAAGCCTGTGGCAGGACAGCATATACATTTTGTGACATTCTATACCTAGACTAGACTACCAGCACTCCCAGCTATCTTCGAGACACCACTGACTTCCTGAGGAAACTACAATCCATCGGTGATCTTCCAGAAAACACCATTCTGGCCACTATGGATGTGGAAGCCCTCTACACTAACATTCCACACAAAGATGGACTACAAGCCATCAGGAACAGTATCCCCGATAATATCACGGCTAACCTGGTGGCTGAACTTTGTGACTTTGTCCTCACCCACAACTATTTCACATTTGGGGACAATATATATCTTCAAGTCAGCGGCACTGCTATGGGTACCCGCATGGCCCCTCAGTACGCCAACATCTTTATGGCTGACTTAGAACAACGCTTCCTTAGCTCTTGTTCCCTAACGCCCCTACTCTACTTGCGCTACATTGATGACATCTTCATCATCTGGACTCATGGAAAAGAAACCCTCGAGGAATTCCACCGTGATTTTAACAATTTCCATCCCACCATCAACCTCAGCCTAGACCAATCCACACAAGCGGTCCATTTCCTAGACACTACTGTGCTAATAAACGATGGTCACATAAATACCACCCTATACCGGAAACCCACTGACCGCTATACTTACTTACATGCCTCCAGCTTCCATCCCGGGCACACCACACGATCCATTGTCTACAGCCAAGCTCTAAGATACAACCGTATTTGCTCCAATCCCTCAGACAGAGATAAACACCTACAAGATCTCTATCAAGCATTCTTAAAACTACAATACCCACCTGCTGAAGTGAAAAAACAGATTGACAGAGCCAGAAGAGTACCCAGAAGCCACCTACTACAGGACAGGCCTAAAAAAGAAAATAACAGAACGCCACTAGCCATCACCTACAGCCCCCAACTAAAACCTCTCCAGCGCATCATCAAGGATTTACAACCTATCCTTAAAGATGATCCCTCACTCTCACAGATCTTGGGAGACAGGCCAGTCCTCGCTTATAGACAGCCTCCCAACCTGAAGCAAATACTCACCAGCAACCGCACACCATACAACATAAACACTAACCCAGGAACCTATCCTTGCAACAAAGCCCGATGCCAGCTCTGTCCACATATCCATTCCAGTGACACCATCATAGGACCTAATCACATCAGGCACGCCATCAGGGGCTCGTACACCTGCACATCTACCAACGTGATATATGCCATCATGTGCCAGCAATGCCCCTCTGCCATGTACATTGGCCAAACTGGACAGTCTCTACGCAAAAGAATAAATGGACACAAATCTGACATCAGGAATCATAACATTCAAAAACCAGTGGGAGAACACTTCAACCTCTCTAACCACTCAGTGACAGACTTGAAGGTGGCAATTTTGCAACAAAAAAACTTCAAAAACAGACTCCAAAGAGAAACTGCTGAACTCGAATTAATATGCAAACTAGACACAATTACCTGTGGTCTAAACAAAGACTGGGAATGGTTGGGTCATTACATTAATTGAATCTATTTCCCTATGTTAAGTTCTCCTCACACCTTCTATGAGCCATCTTAATTATCACTTCAAACAGTTTTTTTCCTCCTGCTGACGATAGCTCATCTCAATTGATTAGACTCTGCCTGTTGGTATGCATACTTCCACCTTTTCATGTTCTCTGTATGTATAAATATCTCCTGTCTGTGTGTTCCATTCTATGCATCCGAAGAAGTGAGCTGTAGCTCACGAAAGCTCATGCTTCAATAAATTTGTTAGTCTTTAAGGTGCCACAAGTACTCCTGTTCTTTTTGCGGATACAGACTAACACGGCTGCTACTCTGAAACTAGACTAGACTGCGTACTTATATTTTATTTCTTTTGGTAGCTAACTCTGACTTTTTGCCTATCACTTAATATCACTTAAAATCTACCTTTTATAGTCAATAAATTGAATTGTTTATTTTTACCAGTGAATTTGTATGAAGTGTGGGACAAATCTGCTCAGGTTGGCAAAGGCTGATGTATATCCACTTTCCATTGTTGAAGTGGTGAACCAATTAATAAATTTGCACTGCCCATATTGGGAGCATTCATGCAATATAGTGGGGTGTGGGGCTCCACCTGCAGTTGTGCTGATTGATCACAGCTCCTGGAGGGGTTGCAGCTAGTCAATAGCAAGGCATTGTGAGAGACAGCCCAGGCTGGGGAGAGTTCAGAGGGCATCCCGTCACACATCTACAAAAGTTACTAAAGAAATCAAGATCACAATTGTTTTGTGATAAAGTGGGAAATTATGATTCATGATACTCTTTTATGTGGTGAATACCAAGAAAATGTTATAAAAAGAAAAGAATTTGACCAGAGCTGGCCTTAGGTGTGGTTGCCAACCCTCCAGGATTGTCCTGGAGTGTCCAGGAATTAAAGACTAGTCTGTAATTAAAGATTATGTCATGTGATGAAACCTCCAGGAACATGTCCAGCCAAAATTGGCAATCCCAGCCTTAGAGATAATGGCACCATGGGTGAATTTGTATTTTGGTGCTCTCCCATACCCCACTGGTGCCCCACCCTCCCATCATCCCTGGCCCCCGCGGGCTCCACCTCCCATCACCCCTGGCCCACTGCCTCCCCCCAGTGCTTAATTTGTATTGAAAGAGGTGCTAGAGCTCAGTCCTGGCACAAATTAAGCACTGGCAGGGCGGCCTGATAGCGGCCCTGCTCTGAAGGCAACACCACAGCCAGCAGCGCAGAAGTAAGGGTGGCACGGTATATGGCCACCCTTACTTCTGCACTGCTGTGGTGGCTCGTGGTGCCTGGCACTCTGCCTGAGGCTCAAGGCGTGCTTTGTGCAGTCACATGGGGGCTGCATCTTGACAGAGCCCACAACCCTCCTGCAGCCCTCTGGCCACTCTTGGTTCAGCAGGGGTGCCATTTCAGATTTTGGGGGGGTTGGGCAACTTGAACCATTATTCCAGGCACCTGAAAACTCTAGGGTTATTTTTGTAGATAATAACTTAGGAATTAGCTGACAGGAGCACTAATTCCTATAGAAAGAAAGAATACATACAAACCCCAATTAAAGCCATATTTTAAATTTATATGTAAATTTAGAACAATCAAGAGATAATACAGCAAGATACTCCCAATCTCAAGCCTTCAAATATCAATTCTGGAGCTTTAACACAGATATCAGAAACACAAGTTTGATACTTTGTAAACTATCTTTAGTAGAGATAAATAAAAATAAATGCAATCTGCATAATATCCCTTTACTTCTTCTAACAGACAAATTCTAGGTCACTGGCATTATCTACTCTATTGTAGTTGTTTGATTTTCATTCCACTAAAAATGTATTTACTAAATTTTAACAAAGTTTATTTCTCTTTTATTAAGAACAGGGATTTATTTTTCTAATTATTTTATCATTTATGTTTACCAATCACAATCACGTACATGCCTCACTAGCATTTGACTATATCATTGCTATCTGTATCATACTTGGAACTGCATTTATTTTCATACAAATTTTAAGTTATTTTACAGCTATAACTAAAAATACAACTTGAAAATAAGTGACCTTCATCTGCATAGTGTCTAAAATTATGTGTTTAGCTAATGTTTTTTAAACTGGCACTGGTAAGATGAGTACAAGCTAAATTTACATTCTAGAAGAATACTATTATTTGGGGCTGAGGGGAGAGTGTCTGTTTTGGGGGAGTGAGAGAGACAGAGAGAGAGTGTGTGTGTGAGTGAGAGAGACAGTGTGTGTGTGTTGGGGGAGTATGAGAGAGACAGCACGCTGTCACTTTCAGCACAGCACTCACTAGTCTGAAGGCTTGTTCAGACAGCAGCCCCCGCCAACAGCTCCCACTCCTGATTCAGAAGCAGCAGTGCAGACTACCCCCACCCCAGCTCAGAGGAGACTGGGTATATAGGTGGGGGGAGGCGGACACTCCAACATCAGCCTCCTGCCACCGCTCTGCAGAGCAGACTCCTGGGAACAGCTTGGACAGGGGCTGCTCCAAGGTGAGGGGCAGCAGCAGCAGCAGATGGCAGCAGGGCCAAGCAGCAGGGTGAGGAGAGGCACCCCTGCTCTGGAGGTGCCCCCGCTTAGAATGGCATCTCGGGCAGTTGCCTAGTCCGCCCACCCCTAAGGCCAGCCCTGAATTTGATTAATCTGCACTGCAACAAAGGAAATTAGTTTGTTTTAAGTGAGTTTATTTTGAGATAAACACAAATATGACAAGCATATTTTTTCATATTAGTGTACCGTTACATACGTTATTGTTGAATTATTAAACAAAAGCAGAAAGCAGTCTTATGGACTAATCTGTCACTAATATATTCTATTTTATGCCAGTCTACTGTACTTAGGCACCATATAGAGAAATATACAAATTGGAAAGTGATACCAAGGTATTACATACATTGTGATTGGTCCTGCAATTGATTGCACATGGAAAAAGCAGTCCACTGCATACTGTCAATTACAACATCAGGGCCTATCAGCATTAGTCCAAATTTCTTGATTTTCTAGTTGTCAGTTGGGGGAGGAGAGTGAAGTAGGGACTGCATGAGGATTTATCATCGAAATGCTGTCTACAGTAGAATATTTCAGACATTTTTCTAGCTAGTATTTTCCTATTATATAATTTTTACCAAAAGCCAGATAAGCCATGCCAAAATAAAACATTCTAACATTAATTTTTCTGAAATTCTTACAGTGGAATTTCTCAAAAAAAAGTTTTTAAAAGTCAATTAAAAAAAATGAATAAAATCTTGGTAAACTGATTAGTCCTGGAACTTAAGCTTATTAACACAGAAGCAAAACATATACTTTTCGGTTCATGCATTTAAAGATACTACATGGTCTTTGAGTGACAGACAGCCACATTCTACATGATGAAAGAATAAAACTCTTTGTTGTGTTCGTGATAACAATGAAAGATTAAAAACAATATGTTGTGTCTAATAGTTGATTTAGGACTGAATTGCACCACTAAACCAAACCTTTTTTTTTTTTTATAACTGATAGTGTCAATAGATTAAAATTAGATAATCCCTGTTTTCATGCACAGACTGCTTTTATGTAAATACTAATTAGTTTCCTATTAAATAAATTTTCTTAAAAGTGACATTAAAATTGTGTGTTAAAGTGAGTTAGTATTTGGGGTTTTATTTACTTTATGCTATCAGCCTTGTAAAAGCAGTACAAAACTTTTAAATACAATCGCTACATTGAGGCAAACCTGCCACCCCACAGCCAAACAAAAAAGACTCAGGATATGTAAAAACAAGCAGAATTGTGCTCCATTAATCATGACTTTTTAGGGCTTAATTCAACAGCAACAAAACAACAACAAAATCATTTTTCATAACATAGAAATTGACAGACACGAGGCCAGGGAGGCTACAGATTGTTTGCATAACCCATAGCTGTATTAAAGCCTTATTATTTAATTCTAGAATTTGATTCAGGTAGAATTCCAAAGTCTCATGGTATTTACATTTATCACTGTAACATTTTGTAACTGGCTGTAGCTCTGTGCTATTGCCTGCATTCCTTTTAATTTTTTTAAAGCCACAGCCAGGGGGCAATATTTGTTCACTACTGCATGCCAGTCTAGCAAAACTGGATAGGATTAATTTCTGCCTAATACCATGTCCAGATTTTAAGTAAAGTGCATTATTAACAAGTAATACATAACTAAGCTGAAATCCATACTCTGGCAAAAAAGTTACAGAAACACAATGCTATATATTAAGTAGCATTGTATTAACTAACATGATAAAAATATTAGCTAATAAGTTGACATTTTATTTTCATTATATTGTACACAATTAGACATCTTAAAATCAGGAGATTTTATCAAACTGAATCAGTAAGATTATAATAGTAAGACTTACAGCTGTTGGACATCAGTACCTCTTAATTAATTAACCTCTTAATAATTCACATTATCCTATATCACAACTGCTACTTATAGTTGTTTTTAAATGACAGCTTTGTTGGCTCATGAGTACTTACAACCTGTACATTCCACACTTATGCAATTGTTGTGCTACAGAATGCATTCTCATCCCTGTTTTAACACAAACTTCATATAATATTCATTTTCTAAAAACAAATTCACATCCCCTCTACATGGAAATAATTTTTCACCACTGCCAAAAGGCACATTCACCAGAATGAAAAAAAAAATTCTTTAAATGAAAGGCACATCTCAAAAAAAAAAATACAAACAACAAATATCTTTAAAAACACATTCTTTAAGATACACTTTTATAGGCCAGACGACAGTGTAAGTCAACCCTTAAAACAAAACACATACTGAAAAAGTGGTTGAAAAAATCCATGAATAGATCAGCAAATCAAGTGAAAAAACCCAATGGTGATTCAGTGCATAGTGCTGCAAGTGAAAGATACATAGTTTACCTGTGTTATGCCGTTTTTCACATACAATATCTAGGAAAAATAGTAGCAACCAAATGCTGAAGGTTTTTCTTTCCTTCATTTTTTTATCCTAGCATATCTCGACTCCTAAATTGCTTCCAGAGCTCTCTTAAATGTTTGCTTGTTACAGTTGTCACACAAACATAGTAACCCTTCAAACCATATTTTGGGGTCTCCTGTTAAAAATGAACAAGTATAGAGTTAGAAACAGATACTGTGCATTAAATTCCTTGACACTAGATTATATTTTACAGGTGTTCATACAAACTAGGTAAATTTTTCATGACTACAACCAGGAAGTGCTAAATCCTCAGATTAGGGAGAGAAAACAGGCGAAGTAATATCTTTTATTGGACAAACTTCTGTTGAGAGAAACAAGCTTTTGAGTTTACACAGAGCTCTTCTTCAGGTCTGACATGTAGATCCTTGCACATAAACATGGTTGTGGATCTGTCTGAAGGTAAGTAAGTGGTTTCCAGAACTGCACCTCCACTGCCAAGCACCTGGTTAGTATTCACCCAATAACTTAGTCTATATTGGTAGCTAAATGAAAACATATCCTTTTGTTCAGAAGTCTCCTGCTTTTAAGATAATTTCTTAATTTTCATAGCTGTTTCAAAAGGTTCACATTTTTACACAATAAAATAAAAATATCAAAATTTCTTGGTGTTTGTGGAAGACTCATGGCAGTGGCTATAGCCAAGTATAAAATGAAGACAGACAATATACAAACTTCTTTGCACTGTTATGTCAATTCTGAACTATGAGATTTCTGTTATTTCAATCCTGGGCCATCCAATAAAAAATTACTATTAGGCTGAATGGTACTGCAGTTCTGCGACATTGACAAATACCCAGTAGAGAGTAGGCTGAGTAGGGTGCAAAGATGGTCTAGTGGTTAGAGCTCCAACATGGGACCCAGAAGTCTAAGGTTCAATTCCATGCTCTGCAAGACTTCCTGTGTGACCTCCAACACATCACTGAGTCTGTTTCTTAGTTCCCTGCCCACTTGCATCTTGTATAATCTACTTACATACATTAAAGATAAAGAAGAGATCAGATACTACAGCAATAGGGGCAAGGTAACCATAGATTTATCTTTACTTTTAAATTTATAAGATGGATTCATCAATTGGTCCTGGGCATAAACTCATTATTTTTAAAAATACACTAATAAACCACACTACTCTAGCCATTTATCTATGTATTTCTAATGTGCGAGCACTGCTGTAGCTAGTCTCAGTATATCAAATTAGGGAGAATTTTTTCCTCTAAAAACCATACTCTCCAATGTTTTCATACTTTTCTAAGTGAGTGTGTTGTCTTGTTATTTTTTAGACTATTTAACATACTCACTCTATGTATTTAGATATACAACCCAATTTGCCCCTTCATAAAATGTCTGAAAAGAAAAATGGGTCTTGTATTGTATTCTTAAGGGCCCTCAATTGAGAACTTCCAAGATGAAAAATTATCTGATATAGTCTGATAGCCTACAATCCAGCACATTTAAATGAGGAAAAGCTTCATATATGGACTCTGAAGGTTCCTAACATGGCCTTTCCAAATCTACCATCACAAATAAGCCGCTGCTGCCACTGCACACCAGTAGCAGCAGCAGCATGTCAGGTATGCATAGTTACATTTTGCAGTGAAAAGTGAGCTGCGGGAAAGACTCTGGCAGCAGGGAAAGGTTCCAGCAGCTGATACTTGTATTGAGAGGCGTAATGCCAATACGCTTTCTAGAAGAAATGGGAGATGCTAGCTCCTCTCTTGACTGGCTGGGAACACAGTCTAGTCGTCAGTCAAATAACAAATATCCCTGTGTAACAAACACGGACTGAAGTATAGCACATTTTGGAGAGTAAGAATCTTCCTTGCAGAGCTTAAAACTAGACTTTCTTCAGCTATGAATCCAATATGATCTAAAATTTCCCCTAAAATTCAGAGTGAAAAATAGTTGAGAAAATTAAACAAACCGAACAAACTGTGTCATTACTATATTCAATCTTTTTATCCAATATAATCCATTTACCTACAAGCCTATTGTTCACACAACACTAAAACTGGATTTGTAATCGCAGTTTTCTGCATAATCAGTAAAGAGAAGTCATTGCTCACCTTTCACTTTGACTGTTTCAGAGAAAAGACCTAGCAACAATGTTTCCAAGACAGTTAGCTGGTTTTCCTAACATTGCTTGTTATGATGGTCAAGTTTAAGTGTATAAAAAGATAGCCTTTTATTACGAGAATTGTACACTGGGAATGCATAGAAATTAAAGGTTTTTAAAACATTTACCACATGCCAAATCTAAATCTTATTTGTATAAAACATTTATATTAGATAAGAAACTGAATAAGAAAACATAACTAGAAATTAGCTTTTAGAATTCATACTTATAATATCAGTTTTTCACTGTCTTTTCTTAACAATTTCTTGTTCCCTTTCCTCCTCAACCAAGTTAGCTACTAGTGATGCTAATTCACATGCTATGCTCTGCAGGGACAGCCACAGAGAGAGAGACAAGATCTGCAAGTCTTGTCTACTGTTTGAACCACGCAAAGTTTGGATCTTGTTCCCCAAGGACAGATTTCATTATTTATTATAAGGGTAGCATACTTCATGTTGTGAAGCAAATGTCATTAGTGCAATCTAGAGATATGTAACACATAGCAGAATGTGCTTCTCTTTCTTTTTGGGTACAGATTCGAAGTGTGGTATAATCAGTGATAAGCATGCCAAATATTTTAATCTCTTTATCACTGATCTATGTCTACCATACAAATCGTATCAAAGTATAGACTTAGAGTCTTTACATTTATATTTCGAACAAAGTAAAATTGAGAGTTATCATATTGCATCTAACCTTGGGTGATATAGGTGGTAGATTTTTATATTGCAGACATACTACATGTTTCTTTGTATATAAGCTTGATGTTTAAATTAATTAATTTTCTCAAATAAATGTTCAGTTTCACAGCTGTTAATGACTCTGCCTTTATTCTCTTTTCAATTATTCTGTAGTTTACTTTTGCAATGACTTTTAAAAAGGGTATATAAACTCACTTTCATTTCAGAATATGTATAGTGTGAATAGTGCAGGTTCTACTGTCCCCAAGACAACTCTCAGAGCAGGAGGCTCAAAATCACATCACTTATGTTTTTAATTAACAAAGCTGGCCAAAGCTTGCTTCAATTTCAGCTCACCAATCTTCATAACATAGATTAGTATTATAAATGAATGTAATAATGTGCCAAAAGGCACGAAAATTACCTCACAAAGTACATATGGTATGGTACATACATCACTACTGAAATGCAACTGCCACAAGGGTGGAGGGCATTAACCAATTGGTGCACATTAAGGGAAGGGGGAATTTTAGCTAAGGCAAAGAGAGTTAAAACAGCAACTCTTACAAGAAGCTCCAAGAGAATGTTCAGGTACATCAGACAGGACTTCAGTTTTTCAGTCTCACCTGAAAGAGTCTACATGTAGTACACTGCATGGTATTCAGTTTATCTATGTCAGAAGGATGAATTAACTCTGCCTGGATTTAAACCTCTGGTTTCAGTGAGTATGGACACTTAAACTTGATGCTTAAAGCACAAAGCCTCTCATGTCTCAAGAGAATTTTACTAGGTTTAATATTAATGTTTTGGAGTTCTTTTGAGTGATAACATTTTGTTCCAATTTGGTAAATACTTACTATTGAAACTAACTAAAAAGGCACCGTAAATGTACAGCACTTTACCAATCTATTTAAGACCTGATACCTGCTCTGAAGTTATTGTCTAAATTATAAAAGGAAAAACAAACGTGTGTCAAGGCATGTAACAACAGTACAGGAAAAGGGGATGTGTAAGGATTATTGGGGAAGAGAAAACGAAGTACCATACTCCTGGAAGAAACTGCAGGATTGGGGTTTCAGTTAACAAGAGATTGAATGAGGTAGGAACGAAGGAAAGAAAGATAATGCTCAGGTTATGAAACTGGGAATCAAAAGAGTGAGCCTTAGAGGTGAAGATAAAATTAATCTAAAATAATTCTTCTTACCTTGTGTGATTAACCAGTTAGATTATTAAATTGATGAATTTTAAAAATAACTTTGTTTTTACCACTTCACCTGTCATTTATATTTCACTTCACTTGTGCAGAGAAACTAGAGTTTTGTCTGTTTAAAATGAGTTACTTTCCAGTTCTGAGGCACTAATGCAATAGTGCAGTATTTGAGTTGGACCCACACATACGATTTTTAAATTACAAAGTATAATAAAAATTTAGTTTTCTTTTTTGGAAAATAAAGTCCTATTGATTCTAAGTTTCATACGTGACTGAGTGGGATATGTCTAAGGCCTTGGCTACACTGGCGCTTTACAGTACTGCAATTTTCTCGCTCAGGGGTGTGAAAAAACACCCCCCTGAGTGCAGCAAGTTACAGCGCTGTAAAGCGCCAGTGTAAACAGTGCCCCAGCGCTGTAAGCTAATCCCCACGGGGAGGTGGAGTACCTGCAGCACTGGGAGAGCTCTCTCCCAGCGCTGGCGCTGCGACAACACTCGCACTTCAAAGCGCTGCCGCGGGAGCGCTCCCATGGCAGCGCTTTGGAGTTTCGAATGTAGCCAAGCCCTTAGTCAAATTTTGAGCTCTATCTTGTGGGTGTGTGGAAATACTGGATATGGACAGTACAAGCCTGCACATACCCAAAGACAACCTATTGTACTACACTCCTGAGAGCTGCCCTGCCCAGCAAAGGTGTTTGATACTTTGCTGAAGGGCTAACACTAAGGGTATATCTACACAGCAGTTGGGAGGTGTAATTCTCAGCTCAGGTAGACCTGCACGCACTAGCTCTGCTTGAGCTAGCATACTAAAATTAGCAATATAGCTGCAGCTACATGGGTTTTGGCTCAGACTAGCTGCCCGAGTACAATCCCACCTGAGTTCCTGGGTACAGGCGGCATGTGGGTCCAGATTCTAATAGGCCTCTTTCCCCCACTCCATTCATAAACTATGTTTGGGACCTAAACTAGTTGTTAATGTTCCTATGAGTAGCTACTATACAATATATAATTATTACGGACAGAAAGGAAAAAACATTGGCATTTATAACCTTAAATCACAAAAAAGCACCAACACATGCCTTCTACGGAAAGATAGTTCAAGCAGCAATGTTAGAAATACACCAAGCTATTACAAATATGTACATTTTCAAACTAAAGTGGAATTAAATTAAATAACTATTTCTCAGTGGGAGGAGGGAAAAATCTACTGTTACTATACAAGTATTTACTACCATATATATCATAGAGCTATCTGAAGCATGAATAAAACTAGTTAGAGAACAGACAGAAAATACCAACAGAAACTCACAAAATCTGTGCTGTGGGAGAGGGCGGAGTGTTTTCTTGAATACAGTACAAACAAAGCAATAAGCCAACAAAACAATGATAGCCTGACAGAGTCTTAAGTCCAAAAATAGAATTATATGACCTTGTAAAATATTATGATGATCACATTCTGATAATCTATTCCTTAATTCTGCAATGGGAAAACAGAACGGTGGCAGTTTAACATGCAGCCATTCCCATCAGCATGCTAGCACACTTAGAAAGACTAACCAGCTAACACATACCGTAACTTATCTGCTATAGAGTTCCTTCTTCACGCAGGCTTTGAAAGTGGTATACCTCTGTACAGTTTTGTATCCCTGTGGAGCAGAAGACGGAGAAGTGTGCAGATGCAGACAATGTGTGAAGGCAGCCACAGGTATAAGACAATATAAGGTATAAGACAACAGTGGCATGAAAATACAAAAGAATGGGGATTAAATGACAAATAGCTAGAAGTTAGTCAGAGTATATAGTCAATTATAGTTAAACGTTTTTATCATTCAGTCTATATTTCAAATGAATTGTAATTGAAAATAAAATTTATATAGGAGCGGGAAATGGTTTAGCATTACAGTTTTTAAAATAAAATATATGAAAATCATTATCTTCAATCAAACAAAAACAAGGAAAATAGTTTTCATTGTTATGCCTTCCTACTATATAATATTCGTACAAGCTTTAACAAAAAAACTATGGCAATATTCTGACTGACCACTGGGTGGCAGTTAAATACATCAGATCATCTCAAAAGCGGTTTTCAAATTAAACCCTCTCTCTCAGATTATAACAGTTATCCTTTAATGTTAAATCTCATACTTGAAAAAGAGAGATACATTTTGTTATATAATATAAACCGATTAGACATTCAACTGTTTTATGTCTATGCTAGTTTCTTGAATATTCCATTTATGAAGGCAGGTACTGGAAATTTAGTTTACATAATGTTTTAATTGTTACAGACATCTAATTTATAGTGTTAAGTAATCCAGTTAGACAAGTAGACAGTGTAAGACAATGGAACAGAAAATGACTGTGTAAACTTGTTAATTCTGTATAAAGATTAGTATCGGCCCTCTCTCCATCCCCATAACTTTCTGTCCTTTAACTGACATTCAAGTAAATGATCCCTTATATAGAGTAAAACCCACAGTCCTGGCAGTATCTTTTTAGAATTCCAGTTTCACTTAGCCTGTTGCTTTACTAAGTGCACTTGCTTTATTCAGGCTTAATGTGGCCACAGAACACTTTGTGCTAAAATACTTACTATTAATTGTAACAACCATAAGCTTCTTTCAGGCAAAACATCCTCAATAAAACAGAATTTTTAAACAATCTCAATTATTAGGAAATATTGCTTTAACAACTAATCAAAAGAACAGAATATTATTTTTCCTTTCAAGGCAGCACTCAAAGTGAAGAGGATTTTTTACTCTTATTAATCACCATAACTATGTCAAAACAGTCACATGACATGTCAATTCAAAGGTACAATTGCAAGATCTTTCTAAAATGTAGCAAATTGAAGCTTACTTGGCTATTATGAGAAACTACAGTAAAAACTGCTGGGTTTTATAACTAACATGAGAAGCTACAATACAGGAGGGCCTCTGATTGAGGGGAATCATCTATAATTGCAAGAACTACTTATTATACAGAAAAGAATTGCCATTTAGAAAAGCCACACTCCAAACAGATGCCTGCTGTTATTTAGTTTCTACTGCGCTTTCTTATTAGATATTTTTAGCTAATAACAAAGACTGATGTGACTTATGTGGGTGTATGGTATTTCACATTAAAATATTAAAACTGGACTTTATAAGTTTAAATTTGACCTTCATAAAGTTTGACCCACCAAATACTTCTCTGCAGATATAAAATATTGTATCAGCAGAAGATATTAGTCTTCTTTTATCCATAAAAGCTAACAGAATGTTAGTAACCATTAGGAAAGGGATCCACAATATGACAGAAAATATCATAACGCCACTATATAAATCCATGTTATGTCCACACCTTGAATACTGGCTGCAATTCTGGTTGCCCCATCTCCAAAAAGGTATATTGGAATTGGAAAAAATACAGAGAAGGGCAACTAAAAGGATTAGAGGTATGGAACAACTTCCATATGAGGAGAGGTTAAAACAGTGGTCCCCAACCTTTTCATCTGGCGGGCACCAGACGAAGGACTGTGGCGGTGGTCGAGCATCCACCGAAATGCTGCCGAATTTCGGCGGCGATGCCTCTCCATGACGTTGCTTGTCAGTGGCAAGTGGCATCATCGAGAGGCGTAACCGCCAAAATGCCGCCGAGTTTCGGTGGCATTTCGGTGGATGCTCGACCACCGGCCAGGATGCAGGTGCATTTAGATGCCCCCGCGGGCACCGCATTGGGGACCCCTGGGTTAAAAAGACTGGGACTGTTCAGTTTAGAAAAGAGATGATTAAGGGGGGATATGAGAGAGGTCTATAAAATCATGAATGGCATAGAGAAAGTGAATAGGGAAATGTTATTTACCCCTTCACATAACACAAGAACCAAGGGGTGTGTGTCACCCAATGAAATGAATAGGCAGCAGGTTTAAAACAACCACATGGAAGTACTTCTTCACACAATGCACAGTCAAACTGTCAAACTCATTACCAGAAGATTATGTGAAAGACAGAAGTATAACTGGATTCAAAAAACAATTAGATATGTTCATGGAGGATAGGTCCATCAACGGCTCTGAGCCAAGCTGTTCACGGACGCAACCCCATGCTCTGGGGATGATAGCGGATGGATCATTCAATAATTGCTCAGTTCTGTTCATTCACTTTGGAGCATCTAGTTCTGGCCACTGTCAGAAGACAGGATACTGGGCTAGAGGGCTATTAGTCTCACCCAGTTATGTTCTTAGCAAATGGAATTTGCAAAACTTGCTATGGACTTTACACATCATTATATTTATTAAAAAACACTTCATAGAATCGTAGGACTAGAAAGTCTTCTAGAATCGAGAGGTCTTCTAGTCCAGTCTCCAGCACTCAAGGCAGGATTAAACATTACCTAGACCATACCTGACAGGTGTCTGTTTAATCTGCTCTTCAAAATCTCCAAAGATGGAGATTTCACAACCTTGCTAGGCAATTTATTCCAGTGCTTAATCACCCTGAAAGTTAGGAAGTTATTCCTAATGTCCAACTTAAACCTACCTTGCTGCCTTTTAAGCCCACTGCTTCTTGCCCTAGCCTCAGACGTTAGGAGAACAATTTTTCTCCATCCTCCTTGTACAGTTTTGTATCCTTGAAAACTGTTATCATGTTTCCCCTCAGTTTTCTCTTCTTCAGACTAAACAAACCCAGTTTTTTTTCAATCTTCCCTCACAGATCATGTTTTCTAGACTTTTAATCATTTTTGTTGCTCTTCTCTGGACTTTCTTCAATTTGTCCACATCTTTCCTGAAATGTAGCACCCAGAACTGGACACAATAATCCAGTTGAGGCCTAATCAGAGTGGAATAGAGCAGAAGAATTACTTCTTGTGTCTTGCTTACAACACTCCCGCATATGCAGAATGATGTTCGCTTTCTTTTGCAACAGTGTTACACTGTTGACTCATACTTAGATTGTGATCCACTATGACTCCCAGATATCTTTCTGCAGTACTCCTTCATAGGCAGTCATTTCCTATTTTGTATGTGTGTAACTGATTGTTCATTCCCAAGCGGAGTACTTTGCACTTGTCTTTATTGAATTTCACCCTATTTACTTCAGACCATTTCTCCAGTTTGTCCAGATCATTTTGAATTTTAATCCTATCCTCCAAAGCACTTGCAACCCCTCCCAGCTTGGTATCGCCTACAAACTTTATAATTGTACTCTCTATGCCATTATCTAAATCACTGATGAAGATATTGAACAGAACCGGACCCAGAACTGATCCCTATGGGACACCACTCGTTATGCCCTTCCAGCTTGACTGTGAATCACTGATAACTACTCTCTGGGAATGGTTTTCCAACCAGTTATACATCCACCTTATAGGAGCTCCATTTAGGTTGTATTTCCCTAGTTTGTTTATGAGAAGATCATGTGAGACAGTATCAAAAGCCTTACTAATGTCAAGATATACCACATCTACCACTTCCCCCCTATCCACAAGCCAAAGAAAGCTATTAGGTTGGTTTGACACTATTTGTTCTTGACAAATCCATGCTGACTTATTATCTTCTAGATGTCTGCAAATTGATTGCTTAATTGTTTGCTCCGTTATCTTTATGGGTACTGAGGTTAAGTTGATTGGTCTGTAATTCCCCGGGTTGTCCTTATTCCTTTTTTATATATGGGCACTATATTTGCCCTTTTCCAGTCCTCCGGAATCTGTCCTATCTTCCATGACTTTTCAAAGATAATTGCTAATGGCTCAGATATCTCCTCAGTCAGCTTCTTGAGTATTCTAGAATGTACTTCATCAGGCTTTGGTTACTTGAAGACATCTAACTTTTTTAACTTGTTCTTTCCTTATTTTGGCCTCTGCTCTTGCCTAATTTTCATTGGCATTCATTAAGTTCGATATCCAATTGATACTAATCTTTTTAGTGAAAACTGAAACATAAAAGTCATTTAGCATTTCTGCCAGTTCCATATTTCCTGTTATTGTTCTTCTTCCCCCACTGAATTAACAGACCTACCCTATCCTTGGGGTTTTCGTGTTACCCTTTATCTAGGTAATTCAAACTCATTTTGTGTCTTGACCTTTCTAATTTTGTCACCACTTGCTTGCATTGTTTGTTTATATTTATCCTTTGTAATTTGATTTAGTTTCCACTTTTTGTAGGACTCTTGAGTTTCAAATAATCGAACATGTCCTTGGTAAGCCAGGGTGATCTCTTGCCATACTTTCCATCTTTCCTATGCAGTGGGATAGTTTGCTCTTGTGCTCTTAATAATGTATCTTTGAAAATCTGCCATTTCTCTTGAACTGTTTTTCTCCTTACACTTGCTTCCCATGGTCTTACCTACCAATTCCCTGAGTTTACTAAAGTTTCACTTCTTGAAACCCATTATCTTTATTGTGCTGTTTCCCCTCCTATCATCCCTTAGCTTTGTTACTTATATGTTAATTTCAGTTTAGCATGATACAACTGCTTCAGCACACTATAAATGTGACAATAATCGTGGCTAAAGTTACACTGTACTTGCTTTGGAAATAAATACTGTATAATTCTGCAAGGTCAAATTAGTTGGAAAGAAATTATCCTGGCCACTGAGGCCATATCTGCAACTTTCTGCAGCTTGAAAGATCATAGATACTTCCTGCCACTTGGGGCACTTAAAAAGCAGTAAGGTGCTACATGCTATGCCCTTTTTCCTTTTAATTCTAAAACAGTGGAGATATACCTATCTCATAGAACTGGAAGGGACTCTGAAAGGTCATTGAGTCCAGGCCCCTGCCTTCACTAGCAGGGCCAAGTACTGATTTTGTCCCAGAACCCTAAGTAGCCCCCTCAAGGACTGAACTCACAACGCTGTGTTTAGCAGGCCAGTGCACAAAACACTAAGCAATCCCTCCCCCCCAACTCAATAATGTTTGTTTGTTTTTTATTGGACTTTATTTAAAAAAAAAAAAAAGAGTTCTGCAAGAGGTTTACAGCAGACACCATTACTTACACATGGTAAATGCTGACATGTTTTCTGCATTATTTCTGAAACCTTGCTCAAAACTGATACTCGCATCATGAAGTTTATTTCTGAGAGTGTCCTGGAGTTCTACTTTCCCGGGGGAAATAATATATTTTTAGGAATCATATGACAAGGCATTGGGTAGTTATAACCCTTGTAAGAAAAATAAATAAATAAAATGAAAAAATAAAAATGACTATATCATTGTTGTCCCTATAGTATGGGACCAAATTTTGATACCCTTACACACAGTGAGTAGCACCTGATTCCTAGAGTAGTTCCATTGAAATCAATGGATCACTTGTGGAGCAAGGTGCCACTCAGTCTGAGTAAAGGTATCACAATCTAGCCTAGTATCAGAGGGGTAGCCATGTTAGTCTGGATCTGTAAAAGCAGCAAAGAATCCTGTGGCACCTTATAGACTAACTGATGTTTTGCAGCATGAGCTTTCGTGGGTGAATACCCACTTCTTCGGATGCAATTTTCCACTACTTGCATCTGAAGAAGTGGGTATTCACCCACGAAAGCTCATGCTGCAAAACGTCAGTTAGTCTATAAGGTGCCACAGGATTCTTTGCTGCTTTTACAATCTAGCCTAGTGTGTGCAGTATACTCCCTATTTTGTGAGCCAAGAGCTTTTCAAGTTGCCTATAAGGAAAGTATGGTACATGGAAAGCAAAATAGTGTCTGACGAAGATGACTTTTAAAGCTTATATTTCTGTCCTGCTTTTTAATAATATTAAAAAGAAGCCTACATATACTCTATAGTCACAAGAATTATTTAGTAACTACTCTATGCACTGCTTAAGTTAACATATACTACACATTTACAATTAGTTAACACAGTTAATCATGCAGTTAAACTTATTCTAATGGTTATAAAACAACTATACTTCCACACTATCAAGAAAAAAAAATGGTTTGAGCATCAGCAGGAAATACATTGGTGTCACCACTTCTGAAGGAATGTCATCAACATGTTTTCTTCACAGGGTCAAAATACAACAAAGAAAGCCAGGTCACCTACAAGATTCAACATCACCTTCTACACAAGACTTAACATTAATTAGTCAATTTAGAAAGCTATTCTACTTTAAAAGTGAGTAACACAGTGGGTAAAATATGAAAAAACAAATCAAAATTTCAATTTAACTAGTACTGTACTCTATTGTATGAGTTTAAAGCTTGTATCTAAATGGTTATATTGTCAGTTTGAAAAGAGCATATTACATTTAAAAACTAAATTTAAATAAATAATTTGTGATATTGCTATATAAAAAACAGAAAAACGTGGGACTTCATATGGTCATTCTAAAATGATGCATGAATTTTTCTAACTGCTCCATTTAAAAATAAAATCTAAAATTATTTCTAAATCCCAAATCAACTCATAAGTCTAGCAAAATAGCTATGCAATCGCATAACACCACTATGCAATGATGTTCAGTTGTAGGTCCCAATTGTCCAATGTTATTTAAAAATTCTCCTTTAAACTTTGACACTCCCCAAATTCCCTTCCTTTGCTGGTGGACTGGGAAGAGTGTAGAGAGTAGTGAGGTTTACAGACCTGCCCCATGGCAATGCTTCAGTCAGTTTACAGGCTCATTTTCCCCAACTTTTAGCAAGTGATTTCCTATTCCCTACCCATCTTCCTGGGTTGTAATGTTGACTTTAAATCTGCTAGAAACAGACCTAAATTATCAAAAAGTAGCTTTGGGCCACAATAACCTTGTTTATACAAAAACAAACAAACAAAAAATGCCAACCCTCACAGCTGCTACTGAAAAGAGAGTCTTAACAACTGGTGCTGAACACATAAATATAGTTTGGTCCATGGCAACACTTGCAGCTAATCATACTCAGCATGATTTCACTAACTGTTAATTTCACTAATTAAAACCTTGATCAGCTGTATCTGTTGCACACACCCATTGTCAGTAACTGCCTTTGCACAGATACACAACGCCTGAGGTGAAAGGCACCTTCCTCTTTCCTCCTCTGCCAATGGTCCAGGCGCAAACACAGTACCTGTTAAAACCTCCAGCTCCAAACCACTCCACACCAACCAGCAGAAATGGCAGCGTGTACAGGAGAGCACTCTGCACTTCCGAGGTGGTCTTGTAGTGTAAAGGCACACCTTGCCCCCCATCTATGGTTCTCCCAGAATAACAAACTTCTACAAATCAGGAAGAGATTAATCTTCCAGACTGTTTCCTAAGTCTTTCAAAATATAAAGATTCAATCAGCTGTTAGTGCACAGGCTACTTTCACTACTTTGGCAATTCTGAATCAATTAAAATAAACATATTCTTACCCTGAACCCTCGATTCAATCTGTCCTTCATAATGCCAATAAATTCTTTATAACTCAGCTGGTCATCTCTGTCAACATCAAAGATCTTGAAGACTGTGTTCACCAAATGTGCTGAAAGCTTCAGGCCTGTAGCTACATACACAGCACGCTTGAATTCATCTATGTAAACAACACATCAAAAGAAAAAAGTAAAACACAGAAGTCATTATGTGTTCTAATTTCTCAATATATCATAAAAGCTTACATGTTGTGATATACCTTCTTCAGCATAAACTTTCCTAGTGAACTATATGTAATGAAATGCAAAAATGATGTTATTGCTAAGTTATGTTTGCACATTTAAGCAGTCAAAAGCAAGGATATCAAAAGTTGTATAGGAAAAAAAATATAGGGTCAGATTCTTCGTTGGTGAAAACTGATGCAGATTAATTGAAATCAATTAATTTACACCAGCAGAGAATTTAGTTCATAGATTACAATTTACAAAATATATTATATTGTGTGTAATCATATAATTGGAAAGCATATCATAACAGAGATCTGATGCAGTATATCACACTTGTATTATATATAAGGGACCTTAGATTTAGGTGGCACTTCCCCTCTAAGCTCTTTCCTTGATCCACTATCCAAAGACAAAAGCCCTATTGGTACACATGTTAGGTGGTGTACCAAGTTTGGAGATGAAAGATTGAGCCTGATCAGAAGCAGATAATTCTGAGTATGTTTAGAAGCAATTTTTCAGTTGCTTATAACTTTATGATCCAATCAACTGTTCAAGTTTATAACATGCACCCCCTCACTATGGGCTTTTTATGCGCCATTGCTCACCCCGCACATACCTGTGGGCAGAAGCCAAACATGGAAAATTGTATCCAATAGGCACTATGAGAAGGAACTGAGAAATATGTGGTAACTGTTTGAAAGTTGTAAGTATTGCAAATACGAGGCCAAATCTACACTTATGTATGTATTTTCTTTAACAAATGAAGCAAGATTATTTGAGGACAACATTGATGGAGGGGAGGGATAGAGGGGAGTTAATGAATCTGTAAAATTGGGTGTCCTACCCTATTACTGGAGAATTGCTAATATAGTACCAATTTTTAAGAAAGGGGAAAAAAACAAATCAGGAAGCCTGTTAGTTTGACCTCACTGTATACAAGGGCCTGGAACAAATTCTGAAAGAGAAAGTAGTTAAGGACATAGAAGAAAACAGTAACTGGAATAAAATACATGGTTTTATAAAAGGCAGATCGTACTAGACCAACCTGAGCTCTTTCTTTGAGAAGATAACTGATTTTTTAGACAAAAGAAAGGCAGCAATCTAATCTACTTGGATTTCAATAAGGCATTTGATGCAGTTTCACATGGGAAAGTATTAGTTAAATTGGAGAAGATATGGATTAATATGAGAACTGAAAGGTGGATAAGGAACTGATGAAAGCGGAGACTCCAGCGGGACATTCTGAAAGGTGAAATGTCAGGCTGGAGGGAGGTCACTAGTGGAGTTTGTCAGGGATAGGTGTTGGGACCACTCTTATTTTAATTCATGACCTTGGCACAGGAAGTGGGAGTGTGCTAATAAAATTTGAGGATGACACAAAGTTGAGAGGTACTGCCAGTATGGAGAACTAGAATATTATACAAGAGCTGGATGATCTTGAAAGCTGGAGTAATAGAAATGGGATGAAATTTAATAGTATAAAGTGCAAGGTCACATACTTAGGGACTAACAACAAGCATTTTTTATAATATGCTGGGGACGTATCAGTTGGAAGTGACAGAGGAGGAGAAAGACCTGGATGTACTGATTGATCACAGGATGACTGTGAGCCGCCATTGTGATGAAGCTGTGAAAAAATGTTAATGCAATCCTAGGATGCATCAGGCGAGGTTTTTCCAGTAGAGACAGGGAAGTGTTATTGCCATTACACAGGCACTGGTGAGACCTCTGGAACATGCATCTGACAAAGTGGGTATTCACCCATGAAAGCTCATGCTCCAAAACGTCTGTTAGTCTATAAGGTGCCACAGGACTCTTTGCTGCTCTGGAACAGCGTGTGAAGTTCTGGCCTCCCGTGTTTAAGAAAGATGAATTCAAATTGGAATAGGTGCAGAGAAGGGCTACTAGGATCATCAGAGGAATGGAAAACCTACTAATGAGAGGCGATACAAGGAGCTTGGCCTATTTAGCCTAACCAAACAAAGGCTGAAGGGAGATATGATTGCTCTCTATAAATACATCAGAAGGATAAATCCCAGGGAGGAAGAGGAGTTATTTAAGTGCCAGTGTTGACACAAGTACAAATGGATATAAACTGGTCATCAACAAGTTGAGGCTTGAAATTAGATGAATGTTTGTAACCATCAGAGGAGTGAAGTTCTGGAACAGTCTTCCAAGGAGAGCAAAAAACCTAACTGGCTTCAAGAAAAGTTTATGGAGGGGTTGATATGATGAGATTGCCTACAATGGCATGTGGCCCATCTGTAACTGCTAGTAGCAAAATCCCCAATGGTCGTAGATAGGGAAGGCTCTACTACAGAGAATTCTTTCCCAGGTGTCTGTCTGGGAGGTCTTGCCAACATGCTCAGGGTCCAACTGATCGCTATATTTGGGGTCCGGAAGGAATTTTCCCCCAGGTCAGACTGGCAGAGACCCTGGGGTTTTTCTTCCTTCCTCTGAAGCATCAGGCACAGGTCACTTGCTGGTTTAAAGCAGAGTAAATGGTGAATTCTCTGTAACTGGAAGTCTTTAAATCATGATTTGAGGATTTCAGTAATTCAGCCAGAGATTATGGATCTATTACAAGAGGTGGTTGGTGAGGTTATGTGGCCTATGAGGTGATCAGAATAGATGGTCACAATGGTCTCTTCTGGCCTTAAAGTTTATGAGTCTATGAATTGTATGTATAATATCTTCTAAAATTGCAACAGATCTCTAGGCACACAAATAAAACATTAATTAGCAAAATAAGGAAATCATTAGTATTAATCAAATTCAGCTAAATATTTTTCAATTTTTAAAGGAAAAAGAATGATTAAATTAGGTTGCACTGATGGCATCTGTTTAAATTACAATGTTCACCTAAAGTGGTGAAAAAGACAGCACTATCTTCTGATAAACAGCAGATGTATTTTTATTTTCAAATATCAAGTAAAACTCTCAGTGATACAGTTATATCCTATTTTCCTGGTAATATCCAGTTATGATGAACAATTGTTAGGACAAGTGCAGGACAAGTTGCACAAAAGATCTGCTTTTATCACTTACTAACAAAAAAGTAATAATTCTCACCTTGTCCTATAGAACGATTTGCAAAATTATACATTTGCATTGCAATTGCAAAATCTTCTAGGTTGTTCAAAAACTGGAAAAATGATCTGAACTCATCAAATGTGATACCCTATTGAATAAAAGAACCATATTTGCATTAGTACTGTTACAATCAGTAGTAATGACCAGGGAATAAACACCAGTTGGAAGATTGCACATGGCTATTTCATTTAGGGACAGATTCAACATCCATTACAATAAATGGAAATTTTGCAACTGACATCAATGAAAGCAAAACTTGTCCCCACATGAGTTCCTACAGATATAACATTTCTGCATGTTTGTTACAACTACAGGAAGTTAATTTTCACTGAAAAAACATTAACTTACAGTTAGGTTGTTTCACTGATTAACTTAACCCTTAAACTAAGAAAATTATTATGATAAAGTGACCATTAAGGTACTTGTATATAAATACTGGAATATCTTTACAGTTTAATATATACATAGTGAATATAGCTATATAAACAGTATGCAGTATTACTGTAGTCATGTTGGATATTAACCCATGATATTAAGAGATACAAGGTGAGTGAGGTAATATATTGGACCAACTTCTGCTGGTGAGAGTGACAAGCGTTTGAGCTTACAGAGAGCTCTTCTTCAGGTAAATAGTTACAGATACGCTGAATGAATTCATAAGTACATGTTGTGAGTCTGAGTTAAGTTCCTTCCTGTGAATTTTTACATATTCACATTTGTAGATACTTGAGCTTTCTTCAGCAGATGCTCACAAGCTTATACTGCAGGGGCTCCTTCTGTTTTGCAAGACAAGTTCTGAGTGTTAGCCAGGATTTGAGCATCGATTAATCTGCTGGGTGTGTAGTTTTTAAATGAGCACCAATGATTTTTCTTTTTTACAGGCTCTTCTGCTCCATCTCTAGTTTTGGCTCCAAATCTATAGCCCTGATCACTCACTTCAAACTCCAGGCCCACTCCACAAGAGATCTCAACTACTTGCTGCATGTATTGACTCCCCGATCTCAGCTTTTATGGAAGATTAAATCAGAACCAGTACTCCATCCTCATGCTCACTGACCTTTCAGATGCCTTTGCCACTGTTGACCATGCTCTTCCTCTTGAGGTCTTGTCCTCCCTTTACTTCCATGACTATCCTCTCCTAGTTCTCCTTCTACCTCTCTAATCACTCCTTCAGTGCGTCCTTTGGAGAATATTCCTCATCTGCCCTCCAGCTTTCTCTAGGGGCTCCACAGGGTTCTGTTCCTGCTCCCCTTCTCTTCTCCCTCCCTCTTATCACTGAGTAATCTCATCTGCAAATACAAATTCTATTACATCTCCATGCTGACAATTCACAGATGTACCTCTCTACTCCAGACCTGTGTGTGTCTTTGCACACTAAAATCTTGGCCTGTTTCTCTAACATCTGCTCATGGATGTCTAGCTGTCAGTTCAAGCTCAATATGTTTAAAACAGATTTCTTAATCTTCCCTCCAAACCCCTCACCCCCGTTACCTCCTTTCTCACTGTGGAAAAACCATTATCCTACCTGTCATTCGGGCATATAACTCTGTTTGACTCAGACCTCCCTCTAGGTCTTCAAATCCAGTCTATGTCTAAATCTTGCCAATTCTTTCTGCATCACATCTCTAAGATAAAGCCTTTCCTATCCATCCACACAGCTAAAACTTATCCACGATCACATGATCTTGCATCTCGATTACCACAAAATCCTTTTCTCTAGCCTCAACAAACGCAAGCTTTTTCCACTCATTTCCATTCAGAATGCTGAGATCGTTTTCCTAGACGATCACTTTGACTATGTTACCCCTCTCTTTGTATCCCTTCACTGGCTCACCCTTCTCTATTGCATCAAATGTAACTTTCTTGTCTTCATTTTCAAGGCCCTTATCCCCATAATACCCTATCAACTTTCATTTACTATCGAGGGGTCAGCTTCCACCTTCAATCAGCCCATGATGCCAGCCTCCATCACACATTTTTTAAATTTTCTTGCTTTATCCCATGCTGTTCCTCCCCATAAACATCTGCAAAGCTCTCATTATCTTCCTCTAAAACCCTCATTAGCCGTGATGCCTACACAACACTTGATGCCTGCTATGCCTATCATGCTGAGCAATATTGTCACCCCGCTCTTCTTGTACTCCCCCATTTATCCATCTATGTCCACCAGTTTCTAGTCTTATACAGTTGAACCCTGTTATGTCGCCGGCCTAGGGGTTTGCCAAAAATAGTCCAGATAACCGATGATCGAGATAAACCCCTATCCACCCCCCCACCCCTGAACTCCCCTGCCCTCTCTCCAACACCCCCTCCCTGCCCCCTTACCGCGGTGCCTGCACGTGGCTGGATCCGGCGAAGCGGGACGGGGACCCGGAGCCGGGCAGCCAAAGAAGCGGGACCCGGTAAGCGGGCCGGGCGGCAGGCGAAGCGGGACCGGGTAAGCGGGCCGGGCGGCAGGCGAAGCGGGGACCGGGTAAGCGGGGCGGGCGGGCGGGCGGCAGGCGAAGCGGGGACCGGGTAAGCGGGGCCGGGCGGGGGGCGGGCGGGGACGGGCAGGGACCGGGTATGCCGGGGCGGGCGGGCGGCGAAGCGGAGCCGGGCGGACGGGCGGGCGGCGGCGAAGCGGAGCCGGGTGGGCGGGCGGCAGGCGAAGCGGGGACCAGGTATGCGGGGCCGGGCGGGGCCGGGCAGGGACCGGGTATGCGGGGCCGGGCGGGCGGGTGGGGACGGGCAGGGACCGGGTATGCGGGGCCGGGCGGGTGGGCAGGGACCGGGTATGCGGGGCCGGGCGGGCGGGGACGGGCAGGGACCGGGTATGCAGGGCCGGGGACGGGCAGGGACCGGGTATGCGGGGCCGGGCGGCGGGGAGGGGCAGGGACCGGGTATGCGGGGCCGGGCGGGTGGGCGGGGACGGGCAGGGACCGGGTATGCCGGGGCGGGCGGGCGGCGAAGCGAAGCCGGCCGGAGGGGCGGGCGGCAAAGCGGGGACCGGCGAAGCGGAGCCAGGCGGGCAGGCGGCAGGCAAAGCGGGGACCAGGTATGCGGGGCCAGGCGGGGACGGGCAGGGACCGGGTATGCGGGGCCGGGCTGGCGGGGACGGGCAGGGACCGGGTAGGTGGGGCCGGGCGGGCGGGGCCGGGTAGGGACCGGGCGGGCGGGGCCGGGGAGGGACCGGGTATGCGGGGCCGGGTGGGCGGGCGGCGAAGTGGAGCCGGGCGGAGGGGCGGGCGGCAAAGCGGGGACCGGCGAAGCGGAGCTGGGCGGGCAGGCGGCAGGCAAAGCGGGGACCAGGTATGCGGGGCCGGGCGGGGACCGGGTATGCGGGGCCGGGCTGGCGGGGCCGGGCAGGGACCAGGTATGCGGGGCCGGGCGGGCGGGCGGCGAAGCGGGGCCGGGCGGACGGGCGGGCGGCGAAGTGGGGACCAGGTATGCGGGGCCGGGCGGGGCCGGGCAGGGACCGGGTATGCGGGGCCGGGTGGGCAGGGACGGGCAGGGACCGGGTATGCGGGGGCGGGCGGGCGGCTGGGGACGCGGGGAGCGGGCGGCTGGGGAACCGCGCGGCTGGAGAGCCAGGGAGCGGGCGGCTGGGGACGCGGGGAGCCGGGCTCGAGATATTAGGGTTCGGCAAATCGACATAACGGATGAGAAACCCATAAGATAAAGAGGGAGTTTGGCGGTTCCACTTGTAAAACCTCGAGTTAATAGGATTGGCAAGTTAACCGAGGTCGAGATAAATGGGTTCGACTGTACTTAAATGTAAGCTCTGTGAGGCAAGGATCGTCTTTTTGTTCTGTGTTTGAGATGTCTTATAGGCAAGTCAAGGTGAGAAAAGGCCAGAGGAGCTGGGAAATGGAACTGTCTCCCCCTCTGGCTTCATGCCCACATGCCTACCTCCCATGAACCTGCTATGGTGTCAGTGGATATTTTGTATATATTTCTTCTATTTGTATTTATAGAAGGATCAGGTTAACATGTCCTAGAAATACCTGCAAACAGTTTGACTTTATGGAAATCATCATATTTGTAACAATAGAGGTCACTCTGTCAGACCTTAGCAGGCCCACCAATAACAGAAAGTGCCTACCTACTTAGCTGGGTAGGCACTTCTGGTGCAAGCCTTCATCTCTCTCTCACCTGTTCCTTCTCTACAGATGGAGAGGGCATTTGAAACTGAAGAGGATGGAGTGTGAAACATCTCATTAGCATTCCACAATAACCCTTCCTAAGAATAATGTCTCGTCTTTTGCCTAGCCTTGAGAATTGATGTAAATTATCATGTTGGATGGGTTCAGGACATCTACATATATCTGAATATGTGGGTGATTTAATCCACACTCGGCAACAGTTTTACTTCCCCAGTTCTATTCCTGTTTTAGATATACCTGGGAAAGCAGTTTATATCATCCTCTGGTCTTTTATCAGCCCATTCTTGCAACACATTAAGCACAGGTGGTCCCTCACACATGTAAGCAGTCCTAGTGAAACTGGCATTGGAATCAGGAAACTAGGTGCTATTCCTGGTTCTCTCTCAGACTTCCTGTGTACCTCATGGACAAGTCACAAACTTGTGGTGTATTAGTTTTCAGCATAACTTTGGTCAGGCTAAATTCATTAAACATGAATACAGTACTTTGTATTCATATAGCCCCTTCCCATCCAGATTCTCAAAGGATAATATTAATGTTGATGATGAGATTTGACTTCTTATCTCATGCCCTGGCCCTCATCAGGAATAAAGTACCCAATCATTTAACAAACCAAAAATCACAATGACAGGGTTGACCCAAAGGAGAAAGTGTTTTGACTTCTTTCCTAATTTCCTTACCCACTACAAATGAACAAACCCAGCCACACATCCACTATGGCCAAAGCTCATAAAAAGACAAATCTATACATCCCAAAACAATGGAGGATAAATTGCTGAGCTGAAACCTCTGTCCAACCACAGCTGTACATGTCTGCTATACAAGTTATGGTAACTGCTCAGAACTGGAATGATTTCTCTGCCTCCTATAAATTTCCCAACTTGTGGCTGCAGAGCTGCATTTTGCTTTTTTATTTTGGCTTCAGCAGTAGTCCAACCATTCTGCTGAATGGCTGTCTCACGAGAAAATATCATCTGAAAGTCACTCAGGTTTAAATACCCAAGCAGATCACAGAGGCTTTCAGATGGATTAAGCCTGAATAGTAAAATGCAATAAAATTACAATCTGGCTACTGTGCAACCTCACTGACAATTATTTTTCAGGTATTCTACTGTATTGAAGTTGGATTTTGTTTGGTTTTAAATTAAAGAAAAGATAATTGTATTTGTCAAGTCAAATCCCTCTTTCCCCAGTCCCTTAACCCTCTTACGAGGGAAAGGAGGGCTAACAACAGATCTCCCCAAATGTAAGTGGAAATGATTAAGGAATGAACGATGACATGCACTGTGAGAGTTATTACCGGGTAGTTCCCAGATGAGTTAATATAGTTGTGTGTATTTAAACTGCATCCCTCACATCTTGTCATTCTCTCTGTGTGGCCAGGATCACATAAAGTGCATGTACTCCACAATTTTTGCATTAATGCCAATAAAAATAAATAGTGTGATCTCTGCACAGTACAACTTTCACTGAAATCAACTGCAGTTCCAGATGCTCAGTATCTCTCAAGAGCAGGCCCACAACATTTGCTACAACAGCTCACCTTAAAGCTGGGGAAGGAAAAAGAGAGAGAGAGAGAAAGGAAAAAATTAAACTAACCTAAAAAAGGGAGGGGTCCTGGACATACAGAGTCGGATGTCTTTTTCTGTTCCTAAAATAATTTATTTGTAAAACTGAACATCTATAAAAGAGTAATAATCTAATTCTGCATATATTTTGACATGTGAAATGATCTAAATGGATTTCCCAGGTTCCGATTTAGTTTCCAGGTAAAAGTGAAAGCAAACATATTCATTTCACTGGGCAGATTATATTTTTAGCACAACAAAGAGGATTGTGACATGAATGTGGCAGTTAAAAAGACAAACTTCCTTTAAGCGCTGCTATTTGTAGTGTAATTAAAACTGCCAGTCTAAATGAATCAGTATTTGGCACCTAGTTAGAAAAAGTAGAACATCTTGTAAGCAGGCAGCATGCCAGCCAAATGTGTCAACATGAGTGTAGTCAGCCAAATGATCATCACATTGTTTTATGGTCTTCTGCATATAGAAAGTCACAAAAAGACTAACCGTGCCAATTGTGAATATAGCAGCATAACAGTCTGGAGCCATTTCTTTGAAAATGGAGTTCTTAGTTTTGCTTTACTGTTGGAGAATTTTATAATAATCAAACATTCTGTTTTTGCAATAGGGAAGACCTAATGTGTCTTATTTTTGCATTGTAATCAGTCATAAAGGTTAACATTTTTAAAAGGACCTAATGACTTAGACGCCCAAGTTCCATTTTCAAAAGTCTGCAGAGTATGTGAGCCCTATTCTAAGGAGTTACTTTAGCTACAGTTGCAAGTGTATATTTTCAGAATCACTAGTATGTAACTGTAGAAAACTGAGATGTAGCACAGCATATTGCATTTAGAATTATGGGAATTATATGAAGGGACACGGAATCCCTAAAACTAACATGTATGTAAGTTCTCATTTAGATGACAAAGCTTATTAGCCAGCAAAGAAAATTTATCAGGGACATGTGGGCTGACAAGGTAGTTTCCCTGGCTGATGGTTTTGTTATGGAGCACAGCCAAGAGAAAGAAGGGAGACTACTAAGTTAAAGACTTTTCCCACCCAAAACAGTGACATGGAGAAGTGAGATACTGAACTTCAATGAGTATTTCTTATGTATAAATCATTACAAATACAAATCTTTTCTTTTAAACTAAACTGTCACCTTAGACAGTTATATACATGTTTATCTCTATATCCATGATTGTGTGCCATTATTTTCCACTACCTATACACAAGCCTTCTCCCATACACATAAGGTTTGATTTCAACAACAAAATACATCTGGCTGCCACACAGCAAAGAAACCCCATAACATAGGGTATGGCTACACTGGCGAGTTGCAGCGCTGGTAGTTTGCAGCGCTGGTCGTCCAGCTGTGCAGGGCCAGCGCTGCAGTGTGGCCACACTGACAGCTACCAGCGCTGCAGTGTGGCCACATTGGCAGCATTTCCAGCACTGTACTGAGAGGTGCATTGTGGGCAGCTATCCCACAGAGCACCTCATCCCGTTTTGGCGCCGTTTTGGCACTGAGTATTGTGGGAAGGGGAAGGAAGTGTGTGGGTCATTCCGCTTCCTGTTCCAACGCCCCGTGGTGCATCGCTTCACTTCCCAGCAGTCACACTTTCGCCGTCCACGTTTCTTGCCATTGTGAGTGCAGCACGCTGTGAAATGGAGCCTGAGCTGCTGAGGAATTTGCTGCTGACTGTCGCCAGCACATCACGTTTGGCAGTTGAGCTATTCCTTCAGCTCCAAAGTGACAGTGAGGATTCCGATGATGATATGGATTTGCCTAAAGCGGGTGACATGAAATTGCTTGTGGCGGTAATGGAAATGCTCAGCACCGTGGAACGCCGCTTTTGGGCTCGTGAGACAAGCAGTGAGTGGTGGGATCACATTGTCATGGAAGTCTGGGATGACGAGCAGTGGCTGCAGAACTTTCGTATGAGAAAAGCCACTTTCATGGGACTGTGTGCTGAGCTCGCCCCCACCCTGCGGCGCAAGGACACAAGATTGAGAGCTGCCCTGATGGTGGAAAAGCGGGTGGCTATTGCAATCTGGAAGCTGGCAACTCCAGACAGCTACCGGTCGGTCGGGAACCAGTTTGGAGTGGGAAAGTCGACCGTTGGAATCGTGTTGATGCAAGTTTGCAGGGCCATTAATCGCATCCTGCTAAGGAGAACCGTGACTGGGGAACGTGCAGGACATTGTGGATGGCTTTGCAGAAATGGGTTTCCCTAACTGTGGAGGGGCAATAGATGGGACGCATATTCCTATTCTGGCACCACCCCACCTAGCCTATGAGTACATTAATCGCAAGGGGTATTTCTCTATGGTTCTCCAGGCGCTTGTGGATCACCATGGGCGTTTCACTGATATTTACACAGGCTGGCCTGGAAAAGTGCATGATGCACGCATCTTTCGGAACAGTGGCCTGTTCAGGAAGATGCAGGAAGGTACATTTTTCCCAGACCGAAAGATCACAGTAGGGGACGTTGAAATGCCCATTGTGATCCTTGGGGACCCCGCTTACCCATTAATGCCTTGGCTCATGAAACCTTATACAGGGAAACTGGACAGGAGCCAGGACCGTTTCAACTACAGGCTGAGCCGATGCCGAATGACTGTGGAGTGTGCTTTTGGCCGTTTAAAGGGGCGCTGGCGGGCGCTTTATGGGAAGCTAGACTTGGGGGAAAGCAGCATCCCTGCGGTTGTATCCGCGTGCTGTACCCTCCATAATATTTGTGAAGGGAAGGGTGAAACATTCAGCCAGGCATGGAACAACGAGGTGCAAGTCCTGGAGGCTGAATTTGCACAGCCAGACAGCAGGGCTACTAGAGACGCCCACCACAGGGCAACAAGGATTAGGGATGCCTTGAGGGAGGAATTTGAGGCAGAAAGCCAACAGTAATGTTTTTTTGCCTTGACCAGGAGTGACGTGCACTGGTTACAGTGCTTTTAAGTGCCTGTGTTTTCCTTGATGTTTGTTGCCTGTGTTTTCATTGGGTTTTGTTATCTTTCACTTTATGCAGTAATAAAAACTGTTTCATAATCAAAGAAATCATTTATTTAAAAAAAAGGAAGTACACGGGCAGGGGGGTTGGTTGTTGAACTGTACATTCATAGTTTTGCATATGTACTGCCAGGAGTGCTGTGCACCTCAGGATTGTACTGTTGCATGGTGATGGGGGTTGAGTGCAGAGGGTAAGGGTCGTAGTTCTCTGGGCTCATAGGTGACCGTACAGGTGTCGGGGGCAGCTGGTGATGGTGTAGGTAAGAACCTGGATGCTGGGGAACGGGACTTGGAGCTGACATTGGTGCATAGGGGAAAGAGGTTTGGGAGGGTGGGGGTTTTGCACGGTAGTGCTCTGCCTGCATTGCTACCAGTGACTGCATACAGTCTGTTTGGCGCGCAATGAGGTTTATAAGCTGCCTCGTGGTTTTCTTCTGCGTCAACGCCTTTCTCCTGCTTTCTGTTTCCCTCCAGTGCTGCATCTTTTCTCTCCATTTCTGCGCATTTTTATTCTCTGCTGCACACTGGTTCATAACTGCCTTGACCAAATCTTCTTTGCTTCTGTTCGGTTTCCTTCTCAGGTTCTGAAGCTTTCTTTCAGTCACTGATAAGACCGGCCCAGGACTACTCAAGGTCACTATAAAAATACAGCAAATGATACATTTTAAGAGAGCTTGCATTGTGTATAATCTGAAGTAAAAGTCTCACACAAGCATTCCTCAGACATTTCAGCAACTGCTAGAGAATTCACAGCCTCCCAGAAATGGTAATGGTAATTAACCCTGGGGTTCCTGCCTGCCGCGGTATGCTCGGGCAGGGGGCTTCAAGCTTCATGGCTACACTGCCTGTTTTTGGGCTTTGTTAAAGGCAGCACTGCCATGTCCCTCAGGAATTAACCCTGGGGTTCCTGCCTGCCGCGGTCTGCTCGAGCAGGGTGCTTCTTGCTTCATGGCTAGACTGCCTGTTTTTGGGCTTTGTTAAAGGCAGCACTGCCATGTCCCTCAGGAATTAACCCTGGGGTTCCTGCCTGCTGCGGTATGCTTGGGCAGGGGGCTTCTTGCTTCATGGCTAGACTGCCTGTTTTTGGGCTTTGTTAAACGCAGCACTGCCATGTCCCTCAGGAATTAACCCTGGGGTTCCTGCCTGCCGCGGTATGCTTGGGCAGGGGGCTTCTTGCTTCATGGCTAGACTGCCTGTTTTTGGGCTTTGTTAAACACAGCACTGCCATGTCCCTCAGGAATTAAGCCTGGGGTTCCTGCCTGCCGCGGTATGCAGTTGGGGAAACCAGCACTGAAACACTCCCTCCATTTCCCACAGGAGTTAATACTTGAAGATATCTCCCTTCTGCGGGTTACCAAAGAAGCAAGGGAGGGTCTCCTACAACAATGCGGATTCCGCCCGGGTCCTTATGCAGCGTGCCTCTGTGCAAGCATGGTTCCCCCACCCCTCCTGGAACAGTGGCGCAGACGCGTTAGCCTGAATGGGACAGGGACCACAATGGCTCTCCCTTTAAACTTGGTCACGCGAATTGCCTATGCTCTTGCAGAAACTTTTGAAGAGATTACAGAGGCAGATTACTGCGACGTGATAGACCACATCAATGGGATATTCCATGTCTAGGCATGCAGGCATGCAGCCATACCATCCCCCCTCCTCTCCCAAAACCTTTGCATTGCAATAAAAGCTGCTTACCTGGGACCTGCTCCTGTGATTCTTCTGCACCAAGTTCCAGGGGCTGCGACTGGCTAGCTTCCTCCTGGCTTGAGAAGAGCTCCTGACTGCATGCCTCCTCCGGGGTGTCTTCCCCCACCACAGTAGCCTCACTGTCTGCCTCCCCCTCCCCCTCCTCTACCGGCTCTGAACTGTCCATCGTGGTCCTTGGATTTACAGAGGGGTCACCCCCATAAATCGCATCCAGCTCCTAAAACCGGCAGGTCGTGGGGGCACTGCCGGATCTGCGGTTCCCCTCACGTGCTTTGCAATAGGCACTCCGGAGCTCCTTTACTTTGACCCTGCACTGCAGCGCGTCACGCTCATGGCCCCTTTCCAGCATGGCTCTCGATACCTGGGCAAAGGTATCATAATTCTTACGGCTAGAGCGCAGCTGTGCCTGCACAGATTCCTCCCCCCAAACACTGATGAGGTCCATCAGCTCGCCATTGCTCCATGCTGGGGCTCGTTTGCCACGTGGAGGCATGGTCACCTGTAAAGATTCACTGATTGCATTCCATACCTGGCTGAGCAAACAGGAAGGGGATTTTTAAAATTCCCGGGGCATTTAAAGGGCGGGTCACCTGAGGCCAGGGAAGTAGAGTCTGACCTGATGAGCAGAGTGGCTGAACAGGCATTCTGGGATACATCCTTATACCCTGGAGGACAATCACAGCGCTGGTGTGTGGCCACACTTGATGACCAGCGCTGCAGAACCAGCGCTGGAATCCTTATTCCCCATGCCGAGTGAGGTGTACGGCCAGCGCTGCAGCCAGGGAGTTGCAGCGCTGGAAGTGCCTTGCAGGTGTGGCCACTTACTAATTGCAGCGCTGGTGGAGGCTTTCCAGCGCTGCAAATCGCCAGTGTAGCCATACCCATAGTGAAGCAAAAACCATTTACATGGCATTGCAAAGGCTTTCAAATAGTGAAAGCCATATCCACTTTTTGGCTCATATTTAAATCTGGGCCCCCAAAGGACTAGTTTGTACCCCGAGTAAGGGGCAGTGAGTAGTTGCATTGCCCTAGGAGACCAGAGAATAAACTGTTTCTTGGAAAATAACAATTTCTTCTCTGCTCCCCCTTGATCTGGGTGTCCCTGCCAGCAGGTATATGGGATCTTGGGGAGCAATTACCACACGGGTGGGGTGCAAAATAAACTTTATTAAGAAAATACAAAAACAGGGAAAATTCAATAGTGAGGGGTATGGGGTTGTTAAGGTAGACAATTGGGGAGGGGTTTCTTTTTGGTAAACAGTAAGGGGGTTTCAATAGTGGGGTACAACACAGTAGGATACAATACAGTGGGTAATCAGTTAACACTGAGGTATAAATGTAACAGGTAGCTAGCGATTTCTATGTAAAAAGGTGTGTCACAGCAGCATATAACCAACTAACAGTTATGGATAAAATGTGTTAAATAACAAACAATTTCAGGTAAAAATGTGTCACAGTGGTGTAAATGTAGAATGTGAGGGGTATCAGAAAGGAAGAAAGTAACCAATGGGGTTTTATGCTAGAGATTTAAACTTAGTGAGACAGAGCAAACAGGCTGCAAGCTTAAGCAGCAGAGAGAGTGTAACAAGGTAGAAAGACACAGAGAAGCTGGGGGGTGGTGTTTGCAGTGGGAAGACAGACAATTACAATTATACAGAACACAGCAAAATCTTATCTATGAGCTAACTTAACCAAGACTACACAAATTAAAACACAATGCAACAATTCTCTAAGCCTAACTTACAAAGTATAATGCTAAACTTAACTTAATGGGTGCACTTTATGCTAAGGATAGTTCCAGAGGGCTGAGTGGTGTGTGTCCAGGACACAGCTCCAAAGAGGGGGGGGGGGGGTGACTGCAGCAGTGGATAGAGCTGAAAACAGTCCAAGGCAAAGCCCACAGGAGCAGAACTTAGCAGCAGCACAAACTTATTTTCAGTGGCAGAGTGCCACGGGGTTTAAGAGAGAGGTTTTAAAACACAGACCAAGGTTTAACTTGAGTCTGTGTGCTGGGGAGACAGAGCCAGCAGCTAAAATAATAAAATAAAAGTATAGAAAGTTTCACAGAGGGATTCTTACCATCCCCCAAGGCAGCAGCAGAGGCAGAAACAGCAAGCACATCAGAAGGCTCGGTACAGTCTTGATAATCAGGAGATCTCTCAGGCAGCAATTCGTTCTTCGTGGGGGGGGGGTTCAAAAACGGGGGTACGCTCAAAAATAAAACGAGAGCGGAGAAAGGACCCCCAGAACCCCTGGTTGATCAGACCAGGCAGCAATGCAAGAACCTTTCTGAAGTCTGTTAAAAAAATGTCTGTTTATAAAGGCAAACCCTGGCAGCTTCCCGCCAGTAACTCTGATTGGCTCCCCCTCTTACAGGTAGGAGAGAAGGCAGAGAAAAAAAAACTGCAGGCAGCCACCAAGACATGTTTGGACTAGTCCTGAGCCCAGAGGTATGACTCATGCCCAGGATCTTAAAAACACAATAGGTCTTGCAGCTCTGGACAGAGCCTACCCTACACCAAGCCCAGGTTTTAACAAGGTGATAACAGGACTAACCCTTTGAACAGGGCAGTGGTCCCACTTAGCACAAGTGGCCATCCCTTTGAGAAGGGCAATGGCTTTTGTTAAACAACTTAAGGGGCCCTCCCTTTGAGAAGGGCAGAGACCCTGGTAAACAACTTAACAGCCAGGGAGGGGCGGCCACAGAGGAGAACAAGAACAAAATGGAGTAAGGGGACAGCTTTAAGAAACAAAATGGAGCTGTAACAGACACTGGGGAGTGAGTGAATTTCTTCACCCCTTTTTATGAAGCAGATTGTTCCTCCTGTGCCATGTACCAAGTCAGCTACTCTGGCGGGCAAGTGGGTGAGTGTGCAGAGCAAGGACTCCTCATCCTTTCCACCCCAGGGAATAAGAGTGAGATTGGGAGGAGTAACAGATGAGTAACCTTACTTCCTTGTACAGCTGAGTAAGGGTTGTGACATCTCACCCAGAACAATTGCTGTGTCTCACATAAACTATAACAACATTCATAGAATCACAGAATATCAGGGTTGGAAGGGACCTCAGGAGGTCATCTAGTCCCCCCCCCCCGCTCAAAGCAGGACTAATCCCCAGACAGATTTTTGCCCCAGATCCCTAAATGGCCCTCTCAAGGATTGAACTCACAACCCTGGGTTTAGCAGGCCAATGCTCAAACCACTCATTTTTGTAAGCTTACTTAAGGCACCTGTTATAAATATAACTCCAGCTTTACACTCAGCATTTTGTTTTAATTTTAATTTTTTAAATGTCCTAGCTATTTTATGATATTTTAATGGTTTGTTTTTTCAGACTAATGAATTAAGGTCATTGCCAAAGCATATTTAGTGCTTTTAGTTCCACAAGCGGAACTGTCAATACTATCAAAATGTGTAGCCATTTTAAACAAAGTCAGTCTGTTTGCAAGGACATATTAACCTGATCCTTCTATAAACACAAGTAGAAGAAATATATCCAAAACATCCCATGCTCTAAGGGATACTTGTAACACAAGCTCTATTGATTTGCACTGATGCATTCTGCTACCACTAGATTTTTCTATTGCTCAGATACACTACTGAGAACACATTTGCTGCTAAATAATGAAGGATTAACTACCTAATGTTCTTTATTGTTCTTAGTTCACAAATTCTTTGAAAATATCTCTTCAGCCACTGATAAGAAACACTCACTCATCAATGGCTATCTACAAATGACCCACTATTAAGACTATTATAGAACTAGATAAAGAGTGTCAATATTGTTTTTGAAAAGGTGATATTCAGGTGTAGCAAAGAGAAAAAGTCAGAAAAAATGTGATTTTTCACTAAAGCTGAAAAGCCTCAATATCAGGAAATTTCATTTCCTTACAGCACTAGCATATTGTTATTTAAACTGAAGATTTAATATAGTCTTAAGCCACTGTCTTTAAACACCTCAAAAATAATTACTGGATAATTCCCCTGACATGGTTCCTTGTTATTTAACTCTACACATTTTACAAATTAAATACTGTGTCATTCAGTGTGGATTTTGTAAAACAGAAGATGCAAAGTAGATGATCAAAGATACTTAAGGTGAAATCCTGGTGCCACTGAAGTCAATGACAAAACTCCCATTGACTTCAATGACACTAGGATTCATCCTTAGGATTTTGGGGTTTTATCTGCTGTCCATCACTGTAGTATCTGAGCACCTACCTTTTCTTCAGGGATTCTGCAACGTACATTTTCCAGGTAACTTGATGTATTTTCCACATTTGTGTATCTCAAAAGAATATGAGCAAAGTCTTCTTCACTGATGGTGTTCATCCCGTTAGAATAGGAAAGGAATTCTATTTCTAGAACTTCGGTTTGTAGGTTATCCATAAATCTAAAGCACAAATATAATACATATGGAACAAAAGTACTTTGCATTTCTACAACTCCTTTCATCCAGAGATCTCAAAGCACGTCACAAACTCAGTTATTAAACCTCACAAAACCCCTTTTTAGGTAGGTAAGCACATAAAAAGTAAGCACTGGTAGTACTGGTGTAGAAGCAGAAGCCAAACTTTCTATTTTTTTGAATCTGGCAGAAACATATTTTTTCTTAGTTTGATAAATGGTGCAATTTTTCTCTGGCACAACTATACTTAGTAATGTTCTTTTAAGTGCCATTAGAATCAGTTTTCACCTACACTCGTAATAGGTAATAATTATGGTACCTGTTGTAACAATTTGGAGAATCTGTCTGTACAGATTCTCTCTGAAATTGTAAATCCTGAGAATGTATCTTTACCAGACTACAGGCTCCATTCGGAATATGGGGTTCTTCATTGTTGTCCTGCTACCTCCATGTTGGACTGAAATTCCAACAAGGTAGTGATACAGGGTTGACAACAGAAGGCTGTTAAATCTGGATGGCCAGCCACTGAAATTTAATTGCTCCAGAGAAAAACTGGATCCCTACCAGGAGAAATGGTTTATTAGGGGAGAGGTCACCTAACAATGAAGTCACTCGGTAAGGGTCTTGGATCACCTGTGGAGGCTGATTCAGGAGTCACCTGACAGAAGGACTGGCAAGTTATAACTGGCGGAACTTAATCTATTTGCGCTCTTTCTCTCTCTGGCCATTTTTCACCATCTTAAATACGTGCTAAACTACTGTAAGGAACTAATAAGGCAGGAGGAGTGGGGACCCTGCTTCTCTGAACACAGATGTTCCCCCTAAGAAAGAGTGAGCTAGAGTGAGGGGAAATGAGTGTAAGATTTATTATTTCTTGTACGGATCTTTGTATTTCTTGTCTGATTAAATAAAGAACAAGTGTTAGAACTTGCTCAAAGTCTGCCTGTCTGTTGTTATACGCTATACTTACTACGTCACCAGAAAGAATTAACCTGTAACCCTGAAGGCTCACCCCCTTGGTGGGATTCTGGAGACCATGTGTGTCAGGCACAGGCACTGACTTTTGTTTTTGCCAGAGGGTGCCTTCTGGTTTCACTGTGCGCTGTGTACGTGCTCTTGCCATCTACTGGTGCCTTGTGGATGCTGTGCACCCCTCTTTTTTTTTTTTTTTTTTTTTTGGTGGGTGCTTGAGCCCTGGAGCACCCACGGAATCAGTGTCTATGCCATGTGTTTAAGCTCCTGGAGTATCTTGGGGGTCAGTGCTGGACCTGGGGGCCTAGGCAGGTGGACTGAGGGTTTCCATCAAGGGGTAACCGACAGAGTCAATATTCAGGAAATGTACCAGAGACACCAAGGGAAGCAACAGTACTTCAGCCTGCTAAAATCCAGGGAAGCTTAAAATATCCAGATATCCAGATGGTTGGATTCCCTCACAGCAATCTAGTTTGTGAGAGGTCATAAGGGGGCAGGCAACTGGATCTGTGAAAACCTGTGTGGTATCTTTTGGCAATTTTTTACTTTTAAATTATAACCACTGTATGTCCATAGCAGAAGAGATAGATGTGAAGACAAAATCTCTGACCCAAAGAGGTTACAATCTAAACAGAAAATGTAACAAGCAGGAAGAGGGGAAGGAGACAAAAAACACAATTTAAGTGCTGCATCTCCTGCTGCCCAGTACACGATGACACAGGAGTGGGCATTAATTCCATACTGAGGAGAGGCAAGACTACAACCTACTGGACCACAAACACTACTTTCTATAGCGCAGTATTTCTTGGAGTCAACATATGTAACTAATGACCTCCTCTAATTGATTAGCTTACAAAATCTGATGATAACAGAGGAATGTTTATTTGGCCTTTATTAAAACCAAACCAAAACAACCTAACAAATTTTGAATTCTGCGTATTGTCTTAAAACTTTCTTCATCCTTGTTTTAAATCTTTTCAGCAGAAAAGATAAAGCTAAAGAAATGTCTGATTAAAAAAAAAGATGCTTATAAAGAGTTATCTTCTTTAACTAGATGTATTATGTATATATTATTTACTAACAGATATGGAGGGCTTTGTTTATATAGAAAGAATAAAATCAAAGCTCACCTATAAAAATCGTCAAAGTTTAGCTCAGCCTTTCCCTTCTTGCCAAAAAAATGCACAAGCAGTGTGGTATCAGATAGCAAACTTGAGATGTCATCTGCACGCTTAAAAACCATTAGAATAAGACAATTAGTTAAGGCTCTAATTGTTTTACAAAAGCTTTATCAAATAAATCACTTTATAGTCAGTATTTAGAGGGGAAAAAAGAGAAATGCATTATGCAGCAAATACTTAAGATATGAATTCATGCATCCTATGTTTATAATGTTAGAAAGGTAATTATAGTATTCAAATCAGTGATGTTATTTTAGTTATCATACACTTTCCATATAAAACATTCACTTGTTAATTGCAATTAGAACAAGATCACACACACAAAAAAACCCCCAACGAGTTAGTGGAAAATATCATGAGGAAAAAGGCATGAAAAATAAAACCAGAAACTTTAGGGAAAAATGGACTAGAAAGTAAGGTAGGACCATATATATGTATTTATATGAAGAAATATATGAGTTTTCCCAAGCTGCACTTTCCGTAGATGCAATTTTGCAATTACATGAAAATAAAACACTGCTATGAGTGTGTGTTTTCAAACCATCTCTAATGGTGTACTTTGTACTGGAGCCACTGGGAGCAAGAATAGCCCATGCTGTGAGGTCTCAGTAGCAGACAGCAACTTTATAATATGCAAATGATATATATGGTCATAACTGCCTCATGATATAAAAGAGTCATCTTGTGACTGATAGGAATGAGGGAATAGTGAAGACAACTAGTCTTACCACTCATATTACTCAATGGCATATCATTGATATTGTAAGAGAGAACCCTCATTAGAATACAGAGATTATGTATCATTCCACATTTTTTATATAACTAGTATTTGTTGCATTTACCTGTGTATGTGTGTGTTCATTTTTCTCTTTCATAAAGACCCTCTTGTTATAATGAAAGAGTATTTTAAGAACTGGATATAACGAATCAGTAGAATGAGGCCCTGATCCTTCAATGTATTCAACATGGGCAGTGTTTCCTTGAAATCACTGGGGCTATGAGATCTGCCGGCAGAACACAGCTTCCAGGATCAGGGCATAAGAGATTTTTTTGAAACCTCGGTCACCATCTGAAGAAGTTAAGTGATTTATAAGAAATTTAGGAACAACCCTTAAATGAAGCAATCAGGCCACACATCTTGAGTGGTATTGCTTTAGTTCTATTCCAATTTATTGGACTTGATACAGGACTTAAGGAAAATCTCCAGAGAAAATCTTCAGATAACTAAATTCCCTTTCTCCAGAAACAAGTGTCCTCAAAAGATATCTATTCTTAGAAATAACACATCCCCAGTAAACAATGTTCAGAGTAGTAATTTGTGAGAATGTTGCTATTGACTTCTTTGGGAGCAGCACTGGGCCAAATGTCTGAACAAGATTTTGAAAGTGTAAAATGTTAAATAGCACTATGCTTAGAAATAGGAAAGCTGATTATGTGTATGAATAATCTTACCTTGAAACGCACATATATGCCCTGATAAATTCCAGTAAAGACAAATACCAGATGCCCCTTTTATTTTTATGAAATGTATATAATAATAGCTATAGAGGCAGGGTATAACCAATCTGCTGAAATAAAGCAAGGCATGGAGATTAGGAAATCAGTCAGATTTTCTGGATAAATAACAATAAAATGAATGGAAGGAAGTGAATATGCTATGTCACAATGGCTACTTATTTAGAAAAAGTTTAAATATTAGACTACATTTTTTTAAAGAAGTTATCAGCAATAACAATTAATTGGAAACATAAAGGGCGCTCCCTATCCTATTTGAGGGAATGAGAAAAGAGGAGGTTGGATATGATAATCATCAAAGGAGCTATTATTTAAGAAGTCCTAAATATACATAAAGACTTGAGAGATCAACAAGGAAAGAGATGCAGCTGTTTTTCTTATATAAAATGCGCACGGTGATTTGGAAACGCCAAGAGAAAGTAAAGATGTAGGAGTTAAAATTGCTAATTATGAATATAGGGCCTAGTCTGATTGGATTTGTCAATGAAAGAAAAAAATATTTACCAGAGGATGGCAAGGATGTGAAAATCACAAGTATTTCAGAGTTGGTTTATTAAAATTTTTGCAGCAGAAGCTGATCCTCAGTTGGCATAAACTGGCATAGGTCTACTGAAGCTAAGACCTGGCCCTAAAACTACACATTCTAAGAATAACCTATGAGTCAGCATTACTAACACTATTCAGATATGTGAATCTTGGTTCATTATGAAGAGACAAACTGCAATAGCAAAATAACATTAAAATGCATTTACTCAGCTGCACGGTGTATTGATAACAAAAATTATTTAATATCCACATTGTCCAAATCCTTTATGATATACTGTATTCAAGTTTGAATGTTTTCAAAATTTACCTATTTTATTGTGAAAATTAACGTTTCATATGTACTAGTAGTACTTATGAATCACTGAAGAGTAGATACTGAAGAACAAAAAAGGAAGAACAAGTAGTAACAACAAAAAACCCTTTCCTTTCATCATACAAGAACTAAAGGAATAGGAGAGATACCTTTAGTAGTTTAATAAAATCTGTTTAGGATTTTTAAGTTTATATTTCACAAACTCTAACTATTCTCCTCTTTATTCCTGTATTCTTCTCCAGGGAGAAATATGATGGCATAACATGTAGAAAGACATTTTATATCCTTCAATTAAGATAGCTTTACTCCTGAAATGAACTGATTAACTGGAGAACAATAATCACTGACTATTTGTCCTTTAATACTCTGTTGTCCTCCACTACAGGGCATAATACACTGAAATAGAGATACCTTGATTTTCTACATCTTTTAAACAATTAACCTTCTAAGTACATTCAAGCAGTTTCCCTCAAGCACACTGAACAGATATCAGACTGTAAGTTCGTTTTTCATCCTGTAAATTTTTTAAATAACCTTGTTAGATTCAGGTTGCATTAATCTATATCTACAGAACTGTGAGTATTAGCATATTAGTTAAAAAACAAAAAAACAAAACTACAAGTCTTTCTACTATTTCTACTTGGTCAGTCTCACTGAATGGAAAACAAATAAAAAACCCTCAATATGCTTTTACAGAGTCTCAAGTCACTGAAAACTATATCAATGTCCCTTGTGTCTTAATAGCATTATATAACTTAAGTCTCATAAGGGGTGAGCCTAAAATAATGGCTTTATCCCTTTGATGCTATTGTTCAAAGTAAAATGAATTCTGTTTTATAACAGGAAACAAAGCAACAAAAGAACACAATTTATTTTCAAGTAATAAGATATCAAACTCTATTCTGATCTAATTTATTTAAAATCTTTTCAATGAGAATGAATGTTTGGCTTATCTGTCTTTGTTAAGAGATATTTTACACTCGTTCTAAGATACCCAATATAAACAGAAGCATAAAGGCAGACAACATATATCAAGCATATAACTAGGAAATAGGAGTTCTATTTGCAGCTTTTCAATGAATTTTAAACCCATGGACAAAGTCTTGTTAGTCCTCTGTGCCTCTATTTCCCCATCCTTAAAATGGGGATAATTACATGTATTCATCTTTGTAAAGAGACTTCAGATCCTTGAATGAAAGGCAATATGGCCTTCTATGATGAGATAACTGGCTCTGTGGATATGGGGAAAGCGGTGGACGTGATATATTTTGACTTTAGCAAAGCTTTTGATACAATATTCTTGCCAGCAAGTTAAAAAAGTATGAATTGGATGAATGGACTATAAGGTGGATAGAAAGCTGGCTAGATCGTTGGGATCAACATCTAGTTGGTAGCCAGTATCAAGCGGAGTGCCCCAAGGTTGGTCCCAGGGCCGGTTTTGTTTAACATCTTCATTAATGATCTAGATTGAGGGTGGGCAAACTATGGCCTGTTGGCCACATCAAGCCCACCAGTCAATTTAATGCGGCCCTCGACTCCTGCTGGGGAGTGGGGTCTGGGGCTTGTCCCACTCCCACATTCCAGCTGGGGAGCAGGGTCAGGGGCCGCTCCATGCGCACGTGCCGTGACTCCCAGAAGCAGCGGCATGTCCCCCCTCTGGTTCCTATGTTTAGGGGCAGCCAGAGGGCTCTGCCCGCTGCCCTGTCTGCAGACGCCACCCCCGCAGCTCCCACTGGCCAGGAACTGCAGCCAATGAGAGTTGCAGGGGCAGCGCCTGAGGATGGAGCAGCATGCAGAGCCGCCTGGCTGGACCTCCGCGTAGGAGTGGGACATGCTGCTGCTTCCGGGATCTGCTTGAGGTAAGCGCCACCCAAGCCTGCACCCCTACCCCTTTCCTGCCCCTGGGAATCCCTCAGTCACAGCCCGGAGCACCCTGCTACACCCCAAATCCCTCATCCCCAGCCCCACCCCAGAGCCTGCACCCTCAGCTGGAGCCCTCTCCCCTGTGCCCCTATCCCAGCCCTGATCCCCCTCCCGGCCTCCAAACTACTCGGTCCCAGCCTAGAGCACCCTCCTACACCCCAAATTCCTCATCTCCAGCCCCACCCTAGAGCCCGCACCTCCAGCCAGAGCCCTCACCAACCCCTGCAGCCCAACCCCTGCCCCAGCCCAAAACCTCCTCCCACACCCTGAACTATTTTCTGGCCCCACCCCAGAACCCGCACCCCCAGCAAAAGCCTTCACCACCTCCTGAACCCCAACCCCAATTCTGTGAGCATTCATGGCCCGCCATACAATTTCCATACCCAGATGTGGCCCTTGGTCCAAAAAGTTTGCCTACCCCTGATCTGGATGATGGGCTGGATTGTACCCTCAGCAAGTTTGCGGATGACACTAAGCTGGGGGGAGAGATAGATATGCTGGAGGGTAGGGATAGGGTCCAGAGTGACCTAGACAAACTGGAGGATTGGGCCAAAAGAAATCTGATGAGGTTCAACAAGGACAAGTGCAGAGTCCTGAACTTTGAACGGAAGAATCTCATGCACTGCTACAGGCTAGGGACCGACTGGCTAAGTGGCAGTTCTGCAGAAAAGGACCTGGGGATCAGAGTGGATGAGAAGCTGGATATGAGTCAGCACTGTCCCCTTGTTGCCAAGAAGGCTAACAGCATATTGGGCTGCATTAGTATGAGCATTGCCAGCAGATCCAGGGAAGTGATTATTCCCCTCTATTCAGCACTCGTGAGGCCACATCTGAAGTATTGTGTCCAGTTTTGTGGGTCTCCCCTCCCACTACAGAAAGGATGTGGACAAACTGGAGAGAGTCCAGCGGAGGGCAACGAAAATGATCAGGGGGCTGGGGCCCATAACTTACGAGGAGAGGCTGAGGGAACTGGGCTTATTGAGTCTGCAGAAGAGATGAGTGAGGGGGGATTTGACAGCAGCCTTCAACTACCTGAAGGATGTTTCCAAAGAGGATGGAGCTAGGCTGTTCTCAGTGGTATCAGATCACAGAACAAGCAGCAATGGTCTCAAGTTGCAGTGGGGGAGGTCTAGGTTGGATGTTAGGAAAAACTTTTTCACTAGGAGAGTGGGGAAGCACTGGAATGGGTTACCAAGGTAGGTGGTGAAATCTCCATCCTTGGAGGGTTTTAAGGTCCAGCTTGACAAAGCCCTGGCTGGGATGATTTAGTTGGTTTTGGTCCTGCTTTGAGTTGGGGTTGGACTAGATGACCTCTTGAGGTCTCTTCCAACCCTAATCTTCTATGATTCTATGATCTAAAATCACTGATGTCAATGGGAGTCTTCTACAGTGAGTAAAAAATATGTATGTTATATTCTATGTTGATAGAGACATCTCTCCACAGTACTATATTTTTCAAATGCTCTAGCAACTTCAGTAATTTCCAATATCCACTCAGAATGAATCCACAAGCTGAGCTCAGCAGCATTCAACTCCACTGACCTATTGGAAGTGGGCTGTAGAACTACATAGCTTCACTTATTCCTCTCAGAAAGATACCAGAGAGTCAGGATGGGCAACTTCTCTTCCTAAAGAGACCTCTTTTGTGGAGTCTGAACAAATATTTTCTAACCTCCTTTTCAGTCTACACAGTAACACCCGAAGAAGTTGTAAGACAGCGCAGACTCCAATGTCACCTCACTTTACGTCACTTTTTCAGCACAAAAGTCCATGGTATCATCCAGATGTTAAGAGAATCTGTGAGAGATAAGGATATGGACGAAAGCTAGCAAGCTCAAGCTTAAAACAAGCAAGACAGATGCGATTCTAATGAGTAGTGGGAAATACTCTGAGAAGTTAACCAAAGATATTCAATTTGTATTCAGTGATTTGCATGTTAGCTGAGAGGGTTTATGCAAATGTCCATGGAAGAATTAAACAAATGCCAAAACTAGATGCTGGTAAGTTTTAATGACTGCAGTCTACAGATGTCAGTGTAATGCACCTTTAATGATGTGCCTAATTGCCTACTGGACAGGTTCACATTAAAAAGGCTTCTAAAGAACAGTAATCTTAAAATATTGTACATCTAAGTGTTAATTTTGCTCATGTAAGTACAACAGGTGTAAAGACACTCTGTCTCCAGCTTTGCCATACTTCAAGCTAATCCAGCTGACTGGAGATACCCTCAATATGGGAGAGTCCTCAGATGACATAAGACTGGTAAAGCAGCTCCTATGCTTCCCTCATTACTGTCCCTGTTGTGATTTGCATGGCTTGAGATAGAGGTGTTACTGGGGAGCTGCTACAGGTGGCCAATGCGTGGGGCCATGACCAGCCTGGCCCAATGTACAGCAACCTCCTTCACACTGTAGCTGGGCACAGAAATGCCAGTTTGGAGGATCTGGCCTTTAGCCGCTCTTTTAAATTATCAATACAAAGACATATACACATTCTTTTTATTCAGCTTTTTGAATGAATAGATAATGAAATAAGCTTTTTATTTTTATTATAATTTAGATACCTGCATACATTCATTTTTGATGGAATAGAGATATTGCTAGTCATTCACAATGATCATGCAATAGCTAAAGATAAAGACTGAGATTAATGTATTCAATTGTTTTAACTGCCTGAAAGATCACTCTTTTCAATACAATAAATTAAAAAGAATCTTTAGCAAAGGCATACATAATATTGCTGACCATGACCTTCTGTAAAATAAACTTGGCTAACCTATGTTTTAAAGCAAGTTAAAGGCCTGAACCTGCAAAGTCTTAGATACCTCATGAGAGATGCTGAGTGCTCTCTACTCTCATTAAAGTCATCACCTCACAGGATCAAGCCCTAAATGAAAAAGGGTTCCTAATTTTTCAGTTATGTAGAAATCAGGGTTTTTTAAAATTAATATTAGATAAATATCCTAACATCAAGGCTATAATGATAGGACTTGATCTTCCAAATCTTGCAAAAGAGAATGCTAGCTGACTAGAAATGATAACTTCAAGTAATGCCACTGTATTCAGCCACATTAATTTCATATGACAACTTTCCATAAACACTATTTTTAAAAGAACTATTTTAAAAAGAAAGGAAATAAGATCCACAACAATGGGGAAAACACTAAAATACAAAAGGAAATAAATAAAATGGCAATTTGTTCATGGACCAGACAGAGGTTTTATTATACCTCTGCAAGGTCCGAAAAGAGAGCTTGGCTTGTGCTACGTCTCAATGTATCCCAATAGCTTCTGGGGACAAGGTCCTTTCCATCTGTCTTAAGTACCTGTAGAAGTTTCAAGAAGCACAACTGTTTGAAAACCACACAAAATCATAAAGAACAACAGCTTATACACTTTAAAATCTTTTCTAACTAATCTTCAAAAAGAAGAAAACTGCATGAGTTTACCTTTGGGTTTTTTCTCCTGCACAAAGAAAAGTATTATATCGCACTCCTTGTAAACCCGAGGCATTTTCAAAAGGGTAATAGTATCAATATCTATTTCCTTATTAGTCATAACGTGGGCTTTACAAAACTTAAGCGATTAATGCAAAACAAATTAACTAGATTAAAAAAATAGTCGCAATTAATCAGAGTTTTAATTGCACTGCTAAACAATAATAAAATACCAATTTAAATGTATTATAAATATTTTTGATGTTTTTCTACATTTCAAATATATTGATTTCAATTACAACACAGAATACTAAATGTACTGTGCTCACTTTATATTATTTTTAATACAAATATTTGTACATTATAAACTATTTTAAAAAGTATTTTTCAATTCACCTCATACAAGCACTGTAGTGCACTCTCTTTATAGTGAAAGTGCAACTTACAAATGTAGAATTATTTTTTTCACATAACTGCACTCAAAAACAAAACAATGTAAAGTTTTAGAGTCTAGAAGTCCGCTCAGTCCTATTTCTTGTTCAGCCAATCACTAAGACAAACAAGTTGTTTACATTTACAGGAAATAATGCTACCAGCTTCTTATTTACAATGTCACCTGAAAGTGAGAACAGGCATTTGCAGGGCACTGTTGTAACCAGCGTTGCAAGGCATTTACATGCCAGATATGCTAAACATTTGTATGCCCCTTCACGCTTTGACTTGGAGATTGTGCTTTTAAAAATCTTTTTTACAGTGCAAATATCTGTAATTAAAAAGAGTAATATAAAGTGAGCACTGTACACTTTGTATTCTGTGTTGTAATTGAAATCAATATATTTGAAAATGTAGAAAAACATCCACAAATATTTATAATAAATTTAAATTGGTATTCTATTATTGTTCAGCAGTGCAATTAAAACTGTGATTAATTGAGACTATTTTTTTTATCTCACGATTATTTGCAATTATTTTTTTAATCATTTGATAGCCCTACTATAAACAGAAACATTCTGGAGTATATGTAAAAGTGAAAATGTATTGGCAAGCTTATATTATTAGTAATTTCATAATTTTGTCAACATATTAATATATAAACAGATTAGGCTGCTTGTGATAGGGAGCTTGTTTTCTGATTTATCAAAGCATGACATGCACCAATAGCACTATCTAAATAGTTACAAATAATTTAATTCCAACAAAAGATCCATCCTCGTAGTGTTAAGGAAAATAAGAATCAAGTCCACTGAGACCAAGTTCTAGTTGCAGGATATACAGCAAGAAACCCTGATTGTGGGTGTCAACTGATCAAATTTACCATGTGCTCTGTTTGAAAGAACTGTAAGCCATATCTTTTTGCCATGGAGGTTCTCTGCAACTATTTTAGAGGCCTGAGACACTTACACCTCTTACATTTTGCCCCCTTCCGCACTTTACAACCACCCTTGGAGGTCCAACATGACAGCTTCCATCTTTCTGGCTAAGGAGAACTAGATAAGGTGATCTTGGAGGCAGTCAAGGCTTCTTCTAACTTGGTTACTGTTATCACTGTTGAATGTTCTGTTGCACTTTCTCCCGTACCCTTTCCCCCATTAGTCTAGGCCTGATTCCCTACCTTCGGTGCTCCCAACTCCTGTCAGTCTGGCAGAAGAAACAAAGACTGGGAACTGAATTCCATCTTCCAATTACAAGTGGGAAAAATATCCTTACTTTTGTTTTTTAAAATCAGCATAAATTGTTGCTATTAAAGGTCTTACACTGTCATAAACTACAGAATACTCTGCCCATATTGTACACTTCGCAGAATCCAGTGGGATTCTTTTTAGGATTTTTAGCATGTCTATAAAGCCACATAGATGTTGTGAGGAGTATTCTGCAGGGCTTATTTTTTATTTTCCACACATTCAATGTCATATGTACTAAGGAAATTTAAACAGTTTAAAATTTAGAAAGGAGACCTTACAATTTATATTTTAGGAAAAATCTCTCTTGAAATATTATTCTCAATACTCTGTTAGCACAATATTTTCTCAGCTAACATATGCAGCCTCCACGGCACTCACCTTCCCAATCTAGCCAGTAGTAAAATATGGTTAGATGACTGAAGACATGCTCGTAGGGCTGTCATTTAATTATTATTTGCCTGAAGATGTATAAAAAATCAGAAATGTATTCTGAAATATACTTTCTCTTAATAATAAAGAGCAATAACAATGTTTTGACACCGAGCTAATGTGTCATCTTACTGAAAAAGAACAGAGAAAAAAATTCACAGAGCTCTCTTGGGTGAAGTATTTCTGCTTATTGTAGTTCACAATATTTTTGCCTGAAGAGAAATATCTTTAATTATATGCTTAGAAATAAGGTATTTTACTTTTGCATGTAGTGACATGCAGGACAAAGACTTAAATTAGCTGAGATCCCAACCTTGTATATTGTTTAATTTCTTTGAAAATTACAAAGATTTTATAAACAAGTGTAAGACAAAAATGAACAAGATATTAATTTTGTGCTTTCTAATATAGTAAAGGCAGAGAGTCATTACAAACTTAAATGTTGTCAAATAATTTTTAACTCCTTTTTAAAGTAAGCTTACTTAAATCTGGCACTTATTTATATACTGTATGAGAAAACAAAGATCTAAAATTATATTATATGACAAGAGATTTTTAGCCAATAAAACATTAACCCTTTTGTTGATTTCGACCATATATTAAAAAGATAAATATACTGTTCCCATGCCATACAATCTCTGTAATTACCAAAGTCTTACATACCATAGGTCTGAAGATACAGTAACTCCTCGCTTAACATTGTAGATATATTCCTGAAAAATGCTACTTTAAGCGAAATGATGTTAAGCAAATCCAATTTCCCCATAAGAATTAATGTAAATGGAGGGGGTTAAGTTGCAGGAAATTTTTTTTCGCCAGACAAGAGACTATATTTTATATATATACACAGTATAAATTTTAAACAAACAATTTAATACTGTACACAGCAGTGATGATTGTGAAGCTTGGTTGAGATGGTGAAGTCAGAGGGTGGAAGAGGGTGGGATATTTCCCAGAGAATGCCTTACTGCTAAATGATGAACTAGCACTCGGCTGAGCCCTCAAGCGTTAACACATTGTTGTTAATGTAGCCTCACACTCTACAAGACAGCACAAATGGAGGGAGGGGAGACAGCATGGCAGAGAGAGACAGAGGCATGCACCGTGTGTGTCACAGACTTGCATTGCCCCTTTAAGTATGCTGAGCACACTCTAAGTACATTGCCTCTTAAAGTAGATCAGCAAGTTGAGACTGCAGCTGCTGCCAGCCACTCCCTCCATCCTGTGGAGATAAGGTGGAGGGGGACAGAAGCGGGGGAGAGGGACAACCAGACATTAGCACCCCTCTTTCATCCCCTCTGCACAGCAAGCAGGCGGCTTCTGGGAGCAGCTCCAAGGCAGAGGGCAGGAACAGCACATGGCAGTGGGGGACGGTGAGCTGCACTGCCCGGAATATTGATAGTCTGCTGGTACTTAGGGGAGGTGATGGTGGGGCTGCCAGTCCACCCTGGTTCCAAGCCCCCACCAGCTAGCTCCAATGGGCTGCTGTTCCTGCAAGCAGTGGACAAAGCAGGCGGCTGCCAAACAATGTTATAAGGGAGCACTGAGCAACTTTAAACGAGCATGTTCTCTAATTGATCAGCAACGTAACAACGAAACAACGTTAACCGGGACGACTTTAAGTGAGGAGTTACTGTAGTCTATCACATGACTTTGGAATAATTCTCTCGTCTGAAGTATGGAATCTCATTCTGGGGAGCTTCCAGAAAGATCCATAAGAGAGTCACCCAATATTAAATACAATATTCTGGACCTCTACAAACCAAAATTAATTTTCTACAGTTTTTAATACGCTGCACGTAACAACTGTATACTATTCTGACCAGTATAACGTTAGGTGCATTATAATATATTTTGTAGCTAACAATTATTAAAAGTCTGAACAAAAGATAAAAACTGAATACAGTTAGTATGCCTAACCTTTTCATTTCACATTTAACGTCATGTTATGAAGCTCTTTAGCTAAATAGAGATAAACTGGTTTTGATCTAACTGCTGATGCATCATGTTGATTATGTATATTTTAGTCAATGAAACTTCATATATTTTTTTAAAAATTAACTAAAAAGTTAGACAAGAATATCTCTTCTTAAACCATAAAACATTGACAAAATATGCCAAATAAGTTAAAAAAAAATTTTCAACATAAATCACTGCCTCAGGAAGTTACATATACTTTTCACTACCTCATCCTTTATTTAGATACACATACTATTAGATAATTATTCATTGAATTACCTGTCTTACTGGTGATGTACTTTATTTATCTGACAAAAACTGATTATTATTGATGAAGTTAGTATTTCTGAAGCATGCACATTTTATTTTTCTACGTTACTTTTATAATAATCATCAATAATAAGATTGCATTCAGCTAATCAAAACCCACATGCAACTCATGCTGTACTAGTCTTAATACACATTCACAGCATGCACCAGCTTAGCTCCAGAGAAATATCATGTGTAATATGAAAAGACAGAAATAATCAAATTACTCAGACCCATTTATAGATGCATCTTATGTAAGATGTAGCCTTCAGAGCTTGATACTATGAAGTTCTGAGTACACTCAATTGCCCCAGATTTCAATGGAAGCTGAGGGTGCTCAGGACCTCATAGTTTGGGCTTTCAATGATAGAAATATAAAAGTGTTCATTATTCCAGTGCCAGGTCCACATTCAATACCATGCTAATAGATGTAATTCACCATTAGTACCACCCATTTCTTTTATTTAAACCAATTTAAACCCCCCACTGTGCTGACTTATTTTTCTAAATGTGAGTATAAAAATAGATTTTTTTACTAGAGTCAGAACATTATTATAAATTTAGAAATGCTTAAAGGTAAGTTTTGTTAAACTATAAAGGGAAGGAAATATAGAGATATGAAGCATTAAGTCTTTCATGCTGACATAGGGCATGATCCAAAGCACACTAAAGTCAACAGAAAGGCTTCAATAGACTTCAAGTCAAGACTATAGTGCATACTTTTTGACTTAAACAGGTATGTATTTAACATGTCTGTGCTGCCTTACCTGGGCACAATTGTATGAAAGACAAAGTGACAGAGTTAAAATGTAGGCATGATCAGAAACAGTACTATGTAAAAATGGCACTGCATGTGTTCAGTTCGGGGATAAAAAAGTTCTTACCATTTTTTATTCTTGTTAATGCTGCACAGCTACAAAAGTCATGGGAAACAGAACTGTATATACAACTTCAAATCCTAGCCCCTTTTCTATAAATGCAGTCACAAACTCCATCCAGCCTAATTATCATGCTAATCTGGCTCAAAAGAATGAACTCCTCCCCATATAACCATGAAGATTGAGGCTTGGGTTCTTCCCTGGCTTTTTTATGCTAGGCAGCCACGGAGGACCTTTTAAAGGAGTCTAAATCTGCTCTACTCTGAAAGGGCATTCAGCCAAGGTCAAAGGGCAGAGTTCATCAATCTGAAAATTCCTTCCACTCTCTGCCCAAAGAGCCATCAAGTGTAATAAAGTCTGTCCTCATCTTGGCCTCTCTACAACAGCCCCTGTTCTCATCCTACTCTGTTCATAAAATAAAACAAAACTACTTCAAACAGTGCAAGAAAAAAATGGTTGAGACCGTCTCTTCCCCTATGCCCTATTAGGATAAGGTGCTGGGAAACTGACCGAAACCTAGGAATATGGTTATTACTGAAAGCTCTACTGTTATGTCCCATGAAAGGGGACAGAATTTTTTATTACTAATTGTTGTTGGGGGACTTTATATCATGGGTTCACCACCCCACCCAGAGTAGGTCTACAACTCCCTAATACAGACCAGCTCTTTTTCTCCTTTTTACCTATCCAGAGGCATCCATTTCTCCTCTGGATGGGCCAGCCTGTCACTCTATGCCTGTAGCAAGCATCTGCAGCCTTCTATGGCTCTGAAGACAGAGTATACTTTTGACTGAATAAGACCTTATACTAGTAAAATTCATTTACTTGATAAAGAGCCAATTGTTATAACAAATGATTCCATCTCATGGGTGAAAACTATATACACAGAAAATATTTAGAGTACATACACTGTTAGTAGAAGTATGATATCCATAGAGTTGAAGGCGCTGACATACAGCAAAAATGGTGAAGTGAAGTACCACATTTCAGAATGAAACCAAAAAGAAAGAGAAAGAAGACAACACAATAGGTTAGGACAGGCAAGTCTTTATCTTACATGTTACTAGAAATGTTTTTTTAAATGGCAGAAAGCAAATGGTTTTCTTTTTTTACATCTTGTTTTTAAGACTCTTAAAACAGAAAAATGTATAGAGCTGAGTACATTACAACCATGATAAATTTAAGTTACAAGAAATTTGATATTCTATCCCCCTATTTTGTCTCTGTAATATTCTCAAAAGTTTTCCTTCTAGGATGAAGTTTCTTTTGCTTAGACTTGACCTAAAGATGTCAATAAAATTAACTGAGCAATTAAAAATGTTTGCCAATGTGAAAAAAGTTGTGTCCCTTAGGGTTAACAAATATTCTTTTCTGTGCTTGGGTTATTCAAAAATGTGGTAGCTCCTAAAGTTCAAGTTTCTTGTGGTTTGGGGGTCAACCTCTGGGAAGGGAGCACACAGACAGCCCCAGATAAATATGCTTTTATGTTATGCTTTTAAAATTCAAATAAATAAATAAAAGGATTTTGCTGTACACAAAACAGTTGTTGAGCTGAGGGCTAGAATCTATATCCCCAAGTGGCCAGGTAGCCATAATGGTAGCCATAGGGATAAGAAGCAGATATATCCAAGTGGTACCTACAATGTGGGGGTTTGGCCCAATCCATTTGCACAATGCATGAATCCACCCATTTTCCGAAGCAGGATTGGTAGAGACCTACCACTGAGATTACAGGGACGTAAGCCCCTGCTGCTGCCCCACCTAATGCAGACAAACCACAACTTTTACACTACTCCTTGGCCTTTCACATACATAAAAGTAAACCCCAAGATTTGACCTGTAGTCTTCAGTAAGAACAAGTTCATTTGAAATGTTTCAAGACATATGTTTCACAAATAGTTATCAACAATTGAAAAAAATGTAGTGGTCATGCACAGTATTTAATTTTTGTGGCATTTTTAACTCACACAGATGGAAGATTTTCAGCCATACATATAAATGTTTAACTGGTGATCTCTCTGGTGAACCATATTCAGTGATCTTTCAATAAACCTTGTTCAGAAGAACAATGAAAATAAGGTGCTTCCATACAAAGATTTCAGTCTGAGTACAAAATCTTAGTTTGCTTATATTTTAATTTATGAATCATATCTCTTCAAATGTGTCAAAGGATTTGGGCTGAAATTAAGTATGAAAATAGTAAGTCCATATGAACATTTCTGAGAAAATTATGAGGGAGAGAGAACAGAAGATCAGCATGAGGGAGTGTTTCAACTTACATTTAAGATGGTCGTGAGGTAATTCACTCTCATTATGGTAGAAGACTACATTAGAAAGTCTACTAGACTTCTTAGATTCAGAGTAAATTATTGATTTAAAAAATAAAATAAAATACTACTGTAATTGTATTTTAAAATAACACCTATGTATATTTTTCCTCTTTTGGGATCTTACACCATTTATTTTTTCAGGAACTTTGTAGTTCGCTTTTAGGTTCAAAATGATCCTATTTATTCCTGGGGGAATTCTGCACCACTGCACATGTGCAGAATTCATTCCCACACATAACTTTTTTTTCACTTTAGAAAATATAGCCTGCTGGAGAGGTGCTGCAGTTACGCCTTTACCCAACAGGGGCTCAGGGGCTGCTGTGGCACCAGAACAGAGAGCAGCCACTCCTGGGCAGGAACAGCCCCAGCTGTGGATAGGGAAGGGATGAGGCTGTGTTCCTCACAGCACCCTGCCTGTGAGGCCGGGTCAGGAGGCACGGGATATGGGGGGAATGGGCAGTGTAGGTCACATCGAGCTGCTGGGGTGTGTGTGTCACAGACTGGGATTCAGAAGGGCTAGTGGGGAGCATACAGGGGTGGGAGCTGAATGGGAGTGAGGGTGCAGGGACACATGGGGACAAGAGGGTGCAGGGACACATGGGGTTGGGGGGGAGATGGGATGGCTGAGTGGGGGTGGAGGCACACATGGGGACAGAGACAGATGTGCCTGACTGAATGAGAGAGGCTAGGGGTCAACCAGGCTCTGCATGGGGGAGGCTCAATGACAATTCCCTTCCCCCAAAAACCCCAAATATATTTCTCTCACCCACAGTCGGGCTCTTTCCCAGCAATTAATATGCCTACTAAAGAATCTATTTGTCAAAAATCATTTCCTGAATCTTCTTTTTTCCTATATTGTTACAGACATACTTGCCCACATGTATTTTGAAATAAATTACTAAACTAATTATTTTGACAAATAAAATATGCAGAATTTTAAAATATTGTGCATAGATTTTTTTTTAATTTTTGGTGCAGAATTTTTATTTTTTTGGTGCAGAATTCCCCCAGGAGTACCTATTATTCTCCCTTCAATAAACAGGCTTAGAATCAAATTGACCCTTTATATTGTTAGGAGTTATGTGATTCAGTATGGTACCTGGAGTTGCTCAGAAATCTTAAAAGTGATTAGTAACATTAAATAAATATTCTTCTTAATTAATAAATATAACCACACTTTTGAGCTACATAAAAAAATCCAAGAACCACAAACCTACAACTAGTCTAATTTTACTTACCAACATTGTACGTTTCTCTTCATCTCCTTTTCTTTCTCTCTTCTCATTTTTCTTTCTAAATATCTCTTGAAGCTGCAAAACAAGCCATTTTTATCTTCTGATTCAGGAACAGAGCTACTATGTACATAACAAACAGTGCAGAATTGCCCGTGTGTGTCAATATGTCTACATACACAGAGCTGTATACATACATACACATGCTGTAAAAAGTTTAGCTATTAAATATAGTTTTAACAGAATTATCATTTTATATGACCAGGGATAGATAAATGTTCCAAAACTGTACTACCTTATACTCAGACTCTCACCTTCTAATCTCCAGCTCTCCTGACCCCCTTCTCCTCCATATCAAAAGGCAAAAATAACTGTTTGTTTTTAAATAAAATACCAAGTAAACAGCACCCGTAGGGAACACATATTTTAGAGCAAGGGCTCAGGGTCCTCAGAATTTTACATCATTATCATTGTTTTAGTATTTGAAACTGGACGAGACAAAATTCTGGAGAATACACTGTTGGGAATAATGCTTCAATCCCAAAGTGATGGACCAGATGACCTAATGGGTTTTTTCCTATCTACAATTTCTATAATTCTATGAAAAGTCACATCTGTGTCTCTTACTCCTACCCATGAAATAATTACTTCTGGTAAAGAGAGCAGAACTCGTGGCTCATGACCAGGAGTTATCTGGTCATTCTATTTGGTCTATTCTATGGACAAGCTATCAGTGTTGCAATGCTACTGTGCCGCAAGACGAAGGAGCAGGAGTGAAGCTCTCAATCTCAACCAGCAGTGGCCAAAGTAGCAGCACAAATCCCTCAATCTTTTGAACAACAGAAAAAGAATCACCTCTATACTATTCTCTGTTTTGATAGCCTGCAAAACAAGCATCTGAGATAAAAAAAATCAGATCTGGATACTTTGTGTAATAGCACAATTAATCTTAAGGACAATGTTTCTATGGTCACAGGGTACAATAAATTAATTACATTAATTTCATCACCTGAATGTGTAAATCAAGAAAATAGATCACTTATCATCAACTACTTAGCAGTGATAGTTCCTGAAGAGTGAAACAGTATGAATTTTCCATTTAAATCTGTATTAACTTTCAACTTCCATCACAATATAAAGCCAAAAATCATAGTAAAAGAAGAATCAAATCTGCTTATATCAAACCTCTTAAAAAGGATAGCATAATACCCATGCATAGTTATCTAAATCTTTATAAAGTCCATTTATATATTATGTCAATCATATATTAGATATAGTCAACTGCAAAACATAGATTAATGCAATATTACGTTTCAGAATTTATAGGCTAAACAGCCAAGAAATGCAAACGTGTTCCTATAGCAACGTTAACTAGTCTATGTTGCACATTTAAGATATATAGTATTTTGGTTTATTATTTACACTGATGAAATATATACCGTCATTTATAGAAAACTATATATACAAATTAGACAAATTAATGTTGCTGTGAAAACCTTAATTTATTTATACAAAACATGGGAAATAATTTTCCTGAGAATTTGAGATTTCAAAACATTTTCTTATTCCAAACTCAGATGAAAAGTCAAAATTTCAGTTTTAGCAAACTGATAACATGTCTTTATTATAACACAATCTGTCTAACAAGTAACTCATTTGGTTATATGATGGTTGAAATACCACATAGTTGGCACTCATATACTATACACTGCATAATTAAAGTAATTATACAGTTAAACTGACTTATATAAAGTGTAATAAACCTTACTATTAGTGTGATATCATGGTTTTCAGCACTTTTTAAACAGTTTATAGTATATCATATACAGGGCCCAATTACGCCCAAGATTTGCATTGCGTCTCTCAAAAGTTTGTAATATTTTATGCCCTATAGGTGCTATTGATATGGTGGCTGTTATGTTTCCCCGTACACAAAGCACAATACACCTTTTAAATCTAGATAATTTATTTTTTCAGATTAAGGAAAACACCAGAGCCAGATTTGTATATGCAGTCCAGATTCTACTCATTGCTTGAGTAGCAGAAAAGAGCCACATCCTGACTGCAAGTGGCTAATTGAGAATTCCTCCACGGGAGGGAAAGACAGAGGTCTCACCCAGTACAATACTGATGGAGTGACTACTGAACTCTAACTTCTCCCCATCATCAACTTCTTCACAGGGACTATGTCAGAACATTGCTACACTTTGCCAATTCTCAGCTGGGCTATGCATGCATAAGGTTCATAGCCAGTTTACCTCAGTTAAAGCCTAAAGCTGGAGCAACTATGGCTTGAGAATCAGAGAGCTAAAACTGACTCCCTGATGGCCTGCTTGTCACAGGAGAAGAGGTGCAGATCTTGGCACTGAAAAGAATCTAGCCCATAAAGTCCCATAAGAAGGAAACAGAGACAAAGGCCAAAAGTGGGAGAACTTAGCACATTACACAATGTGTTAGCATTCTACTGTTCAAAGACATATCAGAAGTCAATTTATTAAATACAATTTATTCCAAACTCTTGATAGAATAAACAGCACTTTTGAGTCTTGGAAAATGATTCTTCAACAGGGGAACTCTCTGTTTGCAAGAGACAACAGCAACTTAATTCCTTTATTTACAGTAGTACCTCGAAGATACGGACACCAGAGTTATAGGCTGACTGGTCAACTGGACACCATGTGAAACCAGAAGTAACAAATCAGGCAGAAGCAGAGATAAAAAAAAATAAAAAAAAAGCAAATACTGTACTGTGCCTGTATTGCATCTTAAAGGTAGAAACATCTGAGCTGCCTGTCCCCAACCCCATGTGCAGGGCAACCATTTACAGCAAGATGCTGGGGCTGCCAGCCCACAGCAGCCGGATCCAGCAGAGCAGGAACAGGGCTGGGGTCTGTGCTGCTTTCACCCCCGCCCCGCCCGGAGGGATGCGCTGTTTTTACTCACCCTCCCCCAGCTGGCGGGAACTGGCTGTTTTTACTCCCCCCTCCACCAACAGGACACACACACACACACACACACACCTGCTGCTGCTGCTGCTGCTTGGCCTTGAGAGTCAGCCGCTGGATCTGCAGCCCAAGCTGCCCTTTGTTCAGTTACAAACACTTCAGTTACAGACAACCTCAATTCCAGAGGTGTTCATAACTCTGAGGTTCTATTGTAGTATAACAGTGAAGGTGCACCAAAAATCAATATTTTACATATGCCTACCAATGTGCTTCACAGATAACATATTGTTTCAGCCCATATATCCATTCACACTTTGGTTTAGCTAAGACTAGCACAAATTATACCAGTTATTATGGTGGAGGTTTTGCCTGCTAGAAATTACACGGAGCCAGTGAAGGCCCTCATCCTGTAATACACTATGCACAGGCACTGCACATGGGAACAGTGATAAACCCAGGATAGAATCAGGGACTAAGCCTGTCAGCCATTTAGTCGTAAAGTAAAAAAGCATTTCAGAGAAAATATATTAAAACAATTTAAAAAAAACCTATGTGCATGCTAATAAGCTTAACAGGGATGACCCCTGATTGGCGTCAGTCCTTCCAACCCTTCCCCAAGGATTGGGGCCCTTCTCTTGGACAGAAGGCCCTGTCTGTTTTCCGGAACATAATGAAGCCCCTGAGTCAGCTTAAACTCAGTTTAATTACCTAAAGTCCTTCCTTTGTCTTTGGCCTCTGGAGAACCCAGTGGAACTAGCAGGGATGGCGAGTTATATGAGCCCATGGTGCCCATGCTCTAGCAAATTCGGGGCCCAGGGGCCCCGCTCCACCAATGTATGGGGCCGGGTCTCTCCTCAGCCCCTACCTGCCGCCCTCACGTGCCTCCCCAAGGGTATCCCAGCCCCCACATGCTGCCCCCGCACGTCTCCCCAGGTCCCATAGCATCCCTGCTTCAAGCGGGTGGCTGCCCCCTGCAGCTCTGCGCTGCGCTCCGCAATGCCAGGTCCTGGCATCAACTGCCGCCGCAGGGTCCTAGTGACCCGCAGCCACTAGTGCCAGTGCAGGCTGACCCAGGCTGACCCTGCCCTTCGCTTTCCAGCAGGACCATCCACCAGCACAGGGGGCCCCCCCTGCCCGCAGTCACTGCTCCTGCCCCATGCTGGGCAAGGAGCAGCCCAATCCCCCACCCCCAGTGAGGCTACAATGAGGGACAGCAGCAGAGGAGGAGGCACACACGTGATGGCAGCCCCCCCCCCCTGCACCCACCACAGAGGAGCTGAAGGGGATTCCTGGACCTGAGAGGGGCCCTAAGAGCAGTGACAGTGGTGTTGGGTGAGTGTACTGTCAGGAATGGAGAGGGAGCTCCCGCCCCAGAGCTCGCTGCTGCCGGTGGGGAAAGGAATCCTCGTCTCTGGCCCCAGCCGAGGGCAGCCTGCCTGCACGCCAAACTCATCCCTGGCTCAGCCCCACCCCACCCCAGAGCCCGCACCCCCTGCACCCCGACCCTCTACCCCAGCCCTGAGCCCTCTCCTGCACCAGGAACCCCTCATCCCCGGCCCCACCCCGCAGCCCTCACCCCAGCACCCCTGTTGGGGGGTGGGACTTGGACCCGTTTTGGGAACCACCAATAATTATACAAACCTGCCGCCCCTGTGAACTAGTATAGCTGAGCCTCCCCAGGACGTGGTCCCTCTCTGGATGTGTTACATCCTGAGTGAGTACTCAATCACACTCCACTGTTCTTAGTTCCTGGAGGGCTGTGGTTACTCTCCCCCATGGAGTTACATACAATCCCTGGCCCACAATGATACATAAACTTAATACAGTAAGAGCTCCCAATGATATTGCAGGAAATTGTCATATTTGTCACAACACCTAATCCAAAAGCTCTAGGTGCCCTGCCATTATTTAAAAGTACAAATTATTCAGACCCCAGTCAGCCTTGCCACCAACATCATCCAGGTGTAATAAAATCACTAAAGGCCCAATTCAGCAAATCACCTCAGCATGTGCTTCACTGTAAGTCTTCACCTGAAATCAATATTATTTAAACACACTGTAGTGCTTTGATGAAATCGGACCTTAATGATACGGTGGGGCTAAACAGCGCAACAATATCTCAGTTCTACCTCAGAGCCTTTCCAAATGGATTGGTCTTGCAGCATGTCATGACAGTCAACCGATTCAGGTTATTTTGGATCAAGTGGGGAAATAAACGACAAAGTCAAGGGGCCACCTGGAGAACATCCTGCCACAAGCTCCCTCATTGTTATACCAAAGCGTGTCTAGCTCCAGTAACTGCCGATCACAGCTGTGGCAATATTAGCCCAAAAGGAATTTTATTAGAGAAATTTATTAACAACAACAAAAGGAGTAGAAGGGAAATGACAATTCAACTTCAAAGCACAGCATGCAGTACATCTATGCACCATTATAACTAGTTGACATTTACAGTTATTTACCATTTTATGCAATCTCTCATTGTCATCAAGAATTTAAACATAAAAATAGAATGATAGCAAGATTATGTCAAAATACTCAGAAACTGATCAAAGGGCAATATCTAATATACATACCACTAAGAACTCCTTTTTGTCGACCATCTCATTGCCATCAGTATCAAACATGTTGAAAGCTATTTTAAAACCTGCATGAGGCTCTGCCAGAAAAAGAATACGACTGTCAATTATTTGCAAAAAGTGATGATAAAAGTTTAACCTTTATGAATATAAACCGAATATTTTAGACCAGACCCTTAATCAGTATATTTGTACATATAAACAGTATATAACTGACTTACAGCAGCTAGGGATCTCACCTTATACATTTGTGTCACTTTCAACATTTCAGAAACTTAATGCACACCTCAAAGCTCATAGATTTAAAAAAAAAAGAAAGAAAGAAAAGAAAAAGGGTAAAACATCTTGGAGCAGTGGCTGGTTTGGTATTGAGGAGGGAGAACCAATCACACATGGCTATTCCCTGTTGTCACCTCCTGGGGGTAGGGCCAATGTTCCTCCCAGAGTCATTGTGGAAATTGAGGCAAAACCCATTATTTGTGAGGAGGGGGGGAAGAGGGGTGCTGGGGTGGTGGTGGCGGTGGTTATGTGCTTACAGTATTAGGAGATTTAAAAATATATATATTTTTACAATACTGCTTAATTGAAGTGAGGATCAGCTGTGGCACTGAAGTCCAAATAGTGATTCCAAAAAGATATATATCTGATTCCCCATTTCTGATCTGAAAATTATGTTGATTGGAATGTCAGATAAATAGAGACTACCATGTTGCTGGCACAATGCAACACAATGCACCTTAATTCAGAGCCAGCTTTACTCAGCAAAAATGCACACAGTCAATCCATTTGTACAACTTTTGCTTGTAAAGGCATGACCCACTAAAATTAGTTAATAAGCCCCCGCAAACTTATAAGGTTTTTGCAATGATGAAATATCATCCAAATTTTAATTTATAATCTTGTTACCATTCAATTTTATAAAAACTGACTTCTACTATCCAGGAACAAGAACTTGCTAAGGACAATAAGAGAAACAACAGACTGTCCAAGGTGAAATCCTGAACAGCGTTAGGTGAGAAGTGACAGTCTTAAAGACAACCTTATCTTTGTGGAAGAGAGTAAACAGGCTATCTTTTAAAATACCCTACAAATCACTCATTGCTGTCTTTAAAAGCTTTGGAAACAGCCAGAAGAAATGACATCTTAAAAGAATACAGATAAAGACTAGTCAAGACTAAACAAGAGAATTCAAAAGCCAGGCTATATTAGAAGCTTATGTAATAAACCTTTTAAAAATCTAGCAATATCAAAGTAAGCAAACAATTTAGTATCTTGTGAATTATAGCAAAAAAACCTCAAACAAACGGGGCAAGAAATGAAATTTAAGATATCACTCACAGAAGAGATTTAACAAGGAAATGTATTTAGAGGACACAAGGAAAAGGGAAATAGGGACAAGGCAAGTAACAGAATCTCAAGACCAGGAGTAACCAAGAGCTGTAAAGCCTTCTTCTGTTTAGCACTGTATTACTTATGTTAGGCTAATAAAAGGTGACACACATGCACTCTCCCCCATCCCACTGAGCTCTATTATATTTCAAAAGCCTGGCAATTAAATATAAGGGGACAGATTCACCGTATGTGTAACTCCATTGACTTTTATAAGAATTAATGTCTCACCTGAAGCCAGAGAGTATCAAATGACTTGGAAATAATAATAAGAGGCTAATAGAACATTTTGGTATACCAAAGTACCAGTAATTTATTAACCAGAGAGGCTCAGAGAATTACGAATACCATTTCCTTTCAACTTCTAAATGCCAAGGCAACACTAGAAAAAAAATGGAGACTAAGATGTTAAATGAATCCTTCAGAGAATCTTCCAATACGATTTTCCTTTTAAAATATCAAATGACATTTTTATTAAACTGACTGGCCAAAAGTTTGGTTGGGAAAAAAAATAGCTCTCTCACTGACTAAAGAGATGCTACTAAGTGCCCTTGGTAGGACTTAAAGCTACCAACTAAAACAATCCATACTCATGTTCCCTGATATTGGCAAGAGGAACAGCTGACAAGCCAATTTAAAGCCCAGTCCTATGGCCATACATTCCATCTCTATAAAAGGTATGCAATGATTGCATTTACTACACATGTACACTATTATTCTAGGAGGTCTCTTTAGTACTTGGAAGGAAGAGTTGAAAACCCAGTCATATTAGCCTGAACTCCAAAGTTTATTACATTATTCAGTTTAGTAATAATTTCTTGCCTTTACATGTGGCCCTATGCAATGATGGACTAAAGCCCTCTTCTAACTCTGCCATTACATAAAAATGGCACCAGCTCATAACCTCCGCTGTTTGGATTTTGAAAATACCAGTTTAACTTCTACCATTCAGACAATTGAACTATTTTATTCTTCAATCAAAAAATGGATAAGGCACCTCTCATTTCACTTCTTACCTATAATAAAGAATCTAATTTTTGGTTAGACACTAGTCCATTTTATGGATATTATCTGTAATGGAAAACAAATTCAGGGAAGCTCCTCAATCAAAATATTCTAGAGCAGGGTTAGTCAATAGAAGGACTGTGGGAAAAATCCAGATTGCTAGATGCTTTTGACCAGATCACAAAACTCTGGGGAGCCGTGAGCAGTTAGTGTGTGTGTGTGGGGGGGGGGAGGGGGGAATCTAGTGCAGGTAGAGAGAGGAGTGACTGGCTGTGTGCTGGTGGGTTCGGAGGAGCTGGCGCCAGGGGCTGACTTGTAACTGGGGGATGGGGCAAGTGCCCCCCTGCCCTCCCTAAATGAAGCCCCATCAGGTGCACTGGAGTTCAGAGCTTCAGCCCCTGCTGGGAAGTACTGGGGCTTCAGTCCCTGCTGGGCACACTAGGGTTCAGGTTTCAGTGCCCCCACAAATTACGAGTCAGCGCAAGGCACCTGTTGGGCTCCTGCTGTCAGCACTGGGTGCCTGCCAAGGCTCCATTTAGGGAGGTCTGTGATCAGAGAAAAAGGGTTCCTCAGCAAATAGTATCTTAGGTAGTCCATAGCCCACTTCACTCTTTCTCAGTGATGAATACACTTTCTTTCTGGAGAACAGCTTTCAGCTTATGTAGAAAATGGGGTTTTCTTCTCCCTTAACTTCTTATGAAAGAAGAGCCCCTAGCTCTACATCTGAGGTATCAGTTTCTCATATAAACCTCTTTGAAAAGTCTGGATTAAAAAGAACTGGGTTCTGACACATACAACCCTGTGTACATGATTTCATGCTTAAAGTCGAGAATTCTTGCATGAAATACCCAAATATATGAAGCACTGTTGTGGTTTTTGTGTTTGATTTTTAAATTCCAGAAGATGACAGTTTTAAAAGCCTACTATTTGAAGTTAACAAAACTTCTAAAACTAGTTTGTACATTTTTAATTTACAAATCTAAAATCTCAAACAAATGTGTTAGTTATGGAAAATCTATACTATATATAATTAACTCTAGTACAATCAAACAATTACACCTTCTACATTCTTCTATATTGTTTTTCCAGGTAGAAGACAAAACAAATATTTAATTTTGTTGGTATTTGTTGTTTACAAATAAATGTTTGGCTCAGTTTCAACAGATTTTCTAAAACTGTTTAAGCGGATATCATATATGGATTGAAAAATAATATTTACAATTTATGTATCTCTCTCCATCTTCAAAAGTCCTTTATAAATGTTAATAAATTTATCTAACAATTACGCAGCAATTTCAGAGGACTGAAATTATACACTACAAACTGATGTTCAATTAAACTGATGTTCAATTCATCTGATAATCCTTAATCTCTCATTTTCAGTAAAGGGTGCCTTATGTAATACAATACTTCAATTGAAATGTTACGAGATTACAGTGGGATAATACAGTGGCCAAGTTATATGGAAAAGATGCGTGAGATTTTTCCCCATATAATTTATATAATTTTTGGAATAAATTCAGAATCTTATATAATATACAAGAACATAAAAATGGCCATATTGAGACAGACCAAAGGTCCATCCAGCCTAGTATCCTGTCTACTGACAGTGGCCAATGCCAGGTGCCCCAGAGGGAGTGAACAGAACAGGTAATGATCAAGTGATCTCCCTCCTCCCAGCCATCACCACCCTCTGACAAACAGAGGCTAGGGACACCAGTCCTTACCCATCCTGGTTAATATCCTTAACCTCCATGAATTTATCTAGTTCTCTTTTAAATCCTGTTATAGTCCTAGCCTTCACAACCTCCTCAGGCAAGGAGTTCCACAGGTTGATTGTGCGCAGTGTGAAGAACTTCCTTTTATTTGTTTTAAACCTGCTGCCTATAAATTTCATTTTGTGGCCCCTAGTTCTTATAGTATGGGAACAAGTAAATAAGTTTTCCTTATTCACTTTCTCCACACCACTCATGATTTTATATACCTCTATCATATGCCCCCTTAGTCTCTTTTCCAAGCTGAAAAGTCCTAGCCTCTTTAATCTCTCCTTATATGGGACCCGTTCCAAACCCCTAATCATTTTAGTTGCCCTTCTCTGAACCTTTTCTAATGCCACTATATCTTTTTTGAGATGAGGAGACCACATCTGTACGCAGTATTCAAGATGTGGGCGTACCATGGATTTATATAAGGGCAATAATATATTCTCCGTCTTATTCTCTATCCCTTTTTGAATGATTCCTAACATCTTGTTTGCTTTTTTGACTGCCGCTGCATACTGCATGGACATCTTCAGAGAACTATCCACGATGACACCAAGATCTCTTTCTTGAATAGCTGTAGTTAAATTAGCCCCCATCATATTGTATGTATAGTTGGGGTTATTTTTTCCAATGTGCATTACTTTACATTTATCCAAATTAAAGTTCATTTGCCATTTTGTTGCCCAATCACTTAGTTTTGTGAGATCTTTTTGAAGTTCTTCATAGTCTGCTTCGGTCTTAACTATCTTGAGCAGTTTAGTATCATCTGCAATCTTTGCCACCTCACTGTTTACCCCCTTCTCCAGATCATTTACGAATAAGTTGAATAGGATTGGTGCTAGGACTGACCCTTGGGGAACACCACTAGTTACCCCTCTCCATTCTGAAAATTTACCATTTATTCCTACCCTTTTCCCCCTGTCTTTTAACCAGTTCTCAATCCATGAAAGGATCTTCCCTCTTATCCCATGACAACTTAATTTAGGTAAGAGCCTTTGGTGAAGGACCTTGTCAAAGGCTTTCTGTAAATCTAAGTACACTATATCCATGGATCCCCCTTGTCCACGTTTGCTGACCCCTTCAAAGAACTCTAATAGATTAGTAAGACATGATTTCCCTTTACAGAAACCATGTTGACTTCTGCCCAACAATTTATGTTCTTCTGTGTGTCTGACAATTTTATTCTTTACTATTGTTTCAACTAATCTGCCTGGTACTGACGTTAGACTTACCAGTCTGTAATTGCCAGGATCATCTCTAGAGCCCTTTTTAAATATTGGTGTTACATTAGCTATCTTCCAGTCATTGGGTACAGAAGCTGATTTAAAGGACAGGTTACAAACCATAGTTAATAGTTCCACAATTTCTTGGGTGAATGCCATCTGGTCCCAGTGACTTGTTATGGTTAAGTTTATCAATTAATTCCAAAACCTCCTCCAATTAAAAAATTGCAGTGAGTTTTTTTCAGAATACTTACTTGTTAAGATACAAAGAAGAAACAGATATTCGGTGTAGGAAATCAAACCTAGAGACAAAAAAAAGTGTCATGTCATATCAACTCTAATGAGCCTTCATTTGTCAAGCTTGAAAAATTAGACTTTTCTTTCTTTTTTTTTTATTAACACATATATACATTACAGCTGGGCAAAATTGTTCAGATGAAACTATTTTTTAGTCAGAAAGCAGATTTAGGTTGACATTTTGCAAATTCATGTAGATTCCAGCAAATTGTTTCAGTAAAAAAAAAAAAAACAGAAAAATTTCCCAAAAAGTCAAAATGAATCATTGCAACATTAACAAAATGAAATCTTTTTCAGGTAAGATTTCACACAGGGATCTAGGCATTATTCACAAAAAAGGGGGGCACTATCACCCCCCCCCTTATAACCTGTAGTGCAATGGTTAGGGTACTCATTTGGGAAGTGGAAGACCCAGGTTCAAATCTTCACTCCAGACCAGGGACTTGAACCCACGTCTCCACTCCTTCTAGGTAAGTACCATAACAACCAGGCTATTGGGTATTCGAAAGGGGGGGGGCTCTCTTACTCTGTCCCGTTGAAGCTGTTCCACTTTTTATAAAATACTTGAACAGTCATTGAGGGGGGAAGAGTGAAAATGAATGACTCTATAGCCTTGTACTCAGGACACTAACCTGGGAGAGAGAACATCTACATTCCAATTCCTGCTTCAATGAATATTTCTTTATACAAAATGGAACAGCTTCAAAAGGAGAGACTGAGAGAGCCCCACACTAGAATAGGCAGCCAATAGCCTGGTGGTCTAGGCCCTCTGCTCCAGACCTAGGCTGTCCACATTCCAGGTGATTGCTCTAACCCAGTGGTTCTTAACCTGGGGTGCACACACCCCTGGGGGTGCGAGATGCCCTTTCTGGGGGTGCAAGACATGCCAAAAAAATTTAGAATGTAAATCATCAAACACACAAATTAAGCACAAGCACAATTTTTGATAAGGGGTGCGAGAACATATTTTGAGAACCAAAGGGGTGCAGGCTGCAGTAAAGGTTAAGAACCACTGCCACTGGACTAATGGTTATAAATCACCTCCTCCTGTTTTCCAAACGTAGCCTTTCATGTTCTTTAACTTTTAGAACAAGTTAAAAAATATCCAAAAGGTTTTGTTCAATGTGAGATTAATTTCCGATATTTTGGAACTGTCAGAAAACTAAAATCTCTCTCTCACCAGCGGAGAGTGGTTTGTAGTCCAGGTAAGTTGCTCTACAAATACACTGCAGCCTTACTACTAAGACACTAGGTAAAACATAGTCTCATCTCTTGAAAGTAATGTGTATGATGCATTACACCAAGTTTTTCCAAAACTCCAACTATGACACATGGAAGTATCTTATGGTAGTATACAAAGGTTTCACATTACAATTAAAACTGTGTTCCCTCCTGATGTCAGCTGTTTAAATATGTTCAAGCTTGGGTCATAATTTTACTAAATCTTAGTACACATATCTTGTTAGGAATTTTGATTCTCACATTGCTTAACAATACACAGATTTTAGTATTTAGCTGCCTCTGTGATACATACATACACTCTAATGATGGTTTGAATTTTACATTCAGCTCTTATTAGATGAGCTTATAAATTTTAATTAAATACTGATTTTTAAGGCTTTGTTAAAAACTATAATGTCTGAACTATTTACTGATTTAGCTATATATGAAGCACCTATTCTAGGCCTCTCAATACTTTTGCGATATGTTAAAAATCCAATCACAAAAAATTCTGAACTAGCATCTGGTTCTTATTGCAGAAAATTAATCAGAGTTGAACTCAACATCCATATTATACGCCCATTATCACAAATTGCACTCCTCCTTCCCCAAAAGCCTAGGTAAATAGATAGTCTTGCAGCGTGCCCAGAAGGTCAGTGAATTAGGGGTATTCTGGACTCTTTTCAAAATGGGCTGCTTAAGGAACAATTATTGCCTTGAGGGTCTACTGGAAAGGCTTCAGCTCCATTAATCTTTAAGGACAGACCATCAAAACTGTTCCTAGTCCCCAACGTGATAGGAGGGGCACTATCTCAAAAACGCAGGAGTTATGAGTTACTCTATAATACTGGCCAAACTTCAAGGGCCAGATTTTTTCAAGTATTTAAGTGCTGCCTGAAGATGCAGCTGCCTAGTGGGATTTTCAAAAGTGCCTAGACACCTAACTCCCATTTATTTATATGCAAGTTAATCACCTGTGTGCTCCTGAAAATCCCATTAGTCTCCTATCTGCATCTTTAGGTGCCTACATACCTTTAAAAATCTAGCCCTAAATGATTAACTTCCAATCCCAAACCAAACACCTGACTAGCTGTGAGAGTTGAACCAGGAACCACCTGGAATTTTTTCATGGTCATCATAGTGGCTGTGAAATCCAAAGCTCATTCCAATAATTTGTCATCCATACACATGTTAAAATCACTAACTGCTATTAGCCTTGGTACCACCAAGGTGGGTCAGCAGCTCTCATGGACAATTTGCATCACATCCTGAACTTATTCCAACTCAAATGCATCCTGGGAATCGCACAAAATGAACATACTGTAATCAATCTAGCCTGTGTGCAGGAGACTTCCAGCTTTTCAGGCTGCATACAAAAATAATGCAGAGTAGATCTTCACTTGTTTTCTTTAGGCTAATACTGTACAGAATACCTAGCTTGACCCAACTGTATCCAAACTGGTAAAATGGTAACACCCAGCCAGGGTTTGCTAGTACATGCAAGCCTCGGGGACTCAAATCCTAATTAAAACTTTAGTCACTGATCTTGCACCTATCAGTATGAAGCTAAGACTGGAATTTTTGTCCTTAACTGTAGGCAAAACCAGTGAAACGGAGATTATGCATTTTGACTTCACAAGGTATTTTCCTGACTTGTCTCCTCCCATACACGAATATAGGAACGGAGGAATCCAAACACTCACAATTAATTCTCTGCATACAATACCACCATATTCCCTACACACATCAACATTTTTCAACACTTTTGGCCCCCTGCCGTAGTTAGTGAATGGTCATAGCTGCCACACCTCAATGCTAGACCAAGCATCTTCAATGCAGGCTACAAAGCCAATCTAAGAAGACTATTCACTCTCCCAAACACCTTTACCAATAACACCATAAAACTTCAACTTCATTACCTTCAGAATCACTCCCTAAATATTCTCCAATACAACGGATCACATAATAATCCTACACCCAGGCCATTTATCTTAAAAGGGCATTGCTTCCATGATGGATATGTCTCCTACCCTCAAAAAACAAGAAAAAATACCCAGATCATTTTGGTCCTCACCACTGAGACTGGAATGTGGGGATAATGTAAATGGAAGGCAGTTGATTAAGCTATCATTTAATCACACCAAACCACCTATTCACACCCCCAAATGAACCCTTAAACACCCGTAAATTTGCCAAATTTGAACCTCTTTCTTCTCCCACCCTAGCTGCACCCCTAATTTCAGAAAATAAAAAAAACAAACATATTTAATTATTCTCCCACTTCCCTAGTCTAAATGGAAATTCCTGCAGTAAACCTCCTGATGCCGCTGGTTGTTGTTGTGGTGCTGCTAAAGTAGGGAAGGCTTCTAAGCAGTTCTAATACTATCCATTTTCCTTATAAGTCAGTATCTCACTCCCCCTGTCCCCCCCAAAAAATTGTGGATTTGTAAACATAATTTAACTACTTCTGCTAGCACTTCAAATTTAAAAGCAGTTACTCTAATAATAAATACAACCATGTATTCTGCCTTGTGCATCTAGATTTCATACAGCACCTCAGAAACGGAGAATTACTGTTATGTGTCAAAGGTCAGTTCTAATTTTTCATTAGGTCTGTAACTACTTGGAAGGTCATCTACCTAGAGATCAAATGCAGCTGAGATATAGATAAAGGGATGTAAAACACCCTTGAGTAATCAGTCAAATGTAAAAAATTATTTTACAGATTGTTTTTCAGTGTTTGATACCACCGTCTTTGTTGTAAAACAAGGGAAGGAAGAGCAACTGTCAAGCAGTATGTCAGCAGACATGAAGGGAGCTATCTAGGAGGCCCTGAAAGCATTCTCTCCTTTTGTTTGTACTAGTATATTGCAACCTATGGACAGATAGTTCTGGTTGACTGCCCTGAGTGTTATGGGAGAAAGATTCTGGAATGACTATTGCTCAGAAAGAAGGGCTAACTCGAAGACCACATAGGAGGTGCAGAGGTCACTTGAGGTGAAAATAATTAAAATAAAAAGCCCTGGGCGCTATCCTTAGCTGGTGTAAATTGGTGTAGCTGAATTGACTTCTATGAAGCTCTGCCAAAATATACCAGCTGAGGACCTGTCCATCTACATACTTGATATCAAAATGCATATATTGTAGCAATAAAGCCTAATGGAGAGGCAGTGTGAACTAGGGGATTAAGACCGGATTGGGACTCTGGAGATCTCGATTCTATTCCTATCTCTGCCTTTGGCATGTCATCTCTCTGCCTCTCAGATTCCCCATTTATAAAATGGAGACAATGATACCTCTTTTGTAAAGTACTTTGAACCTACTAATTAAAAGCACTATTATTAGTCTACCACTTTGCTCCAATTTTACACCATAATTTTATTAATTTCAATTGACTCTCACTGGCAGAAAACTGGAGTAAAACATTGGTGAATTAGATGCAGAAATTTTAGAGACATTTGTATTACACAATTCACAAAACTTATTATTGGATACGCTTTTTAATGGAGAATATTGATATAATAGGTTCTAGGTTCTAAAATAGTTCAGTAAAGAATTCAAATAATGTAGAGACATAGTTGTTTTGTCTGTGTGGAATCTGGAGTTGAATCAATTGCTCCAAGAAATACCATTGTGGGTTGCAAACAGAAAAAAAAGTTACGGAAGCTTTCTTAGAAGAGTTATTTATATTGCATATGTGATTGCCTATTATATGGCAATGTTTACATTATTCAGAGCATATCTGGATCTTTTAAAAGTAGAGTCACATCAACAACTATTAATAGAACACATAATGTAATTCTCAATTGATATGAAGATTATTTTATCAAATATTGATAAGAAACAAGCACCTTATGCTTTCTCCCATGTTGCCCCATGCTTGGGAGGATCTGCCTGTAAATATCCACAAAGCTACTTCACCATACTCCTTCAAATCTCTTCTTTAAAATCTCCTTTGCTCTGATGACAATGCCTCAGCCACTAGTGTGCTGAGACCACTGTCTATCATGCCAAACGCAATAGAGCCCTTGGAGGGTCAGGTGGTCTACTGGGTAGCACACTCAGTATCGCCTCTCAGCAGGAAAGCCTTTCAGTCCAGTTCCTCACCCAAGGATGGATTTAGCTTCCCCTCAGGTTTGTAATGTCCTTGCCCTTTTCTTATCAGACGTGGAGTAAAAGTGGCATGTGGCTTATGCCCCCTCCTGCAGCAGGGGAAGTAGGCAGGGGAGCCTGTATTTGTTTCCCCCCCATTATTAATTAAAGTGTCATTTAGCATCCAATTTAGTCAGACTTTTAATTAAATAATTCCTTTATATTTTACTTCATACCTTTTCTAAACCGAAGGTACATTTGATGTAGCTATCCAGTTTTGCACCTTGTATCATATATGAGGAACATGCAAATAATTTAATATTGCTTTCATGTGAACTGCACAGGAACTTCTCAGCCTAACAAAGTAGTTGCATAGTAAGGTATCTTTTAATAAAGGATAGGTCTCCAAAAACAAAAATAAAAAAGTGTTGCTTGAATTCTGCAACAGCCCTGCATGAAGGAGATATACTTAAGAACTGAGGAGTAACACAGTTAAATAAATATTCGGTTTTAACAAATGTTATGTGAAGGGTGAGAAAGGCAATTCCTGTTGTTAAATATTTAAAATGTGAGCCCTAATTTTAATACTAGTTCTTACAGAATCTTTACTTATGTATGAATATTTTTCAATGGAACAAGGTGTATGTAATAAATAAATAATAGTTATACCTCATGTAGTGCTTTTCATCAATAGAGCTCAAAGCATCTTCCAAGATTGGATGTTTTACAGATGGAAAATCTGAAGCACGGTTACTTTGCAAAATGTCTCAACTGGAAATAGAACCCAGATCTCCTGAGTCCTAGCACATTGTTCTAAGCACATAACTTAACATCGCTGAACCAATGTTTATAAACATTCTAAAAACGAAATTTTTGTGTTTCATTTAGATGATCTAAAACTCATTTTTATGGAGCCAAATTCTTCATAGCAGAAAGCATACTATGGTCATTTCTCTTGCAAGCATAACATATTTATAAGGTGCACAAGAGCTATGCACAGGACAGGTTCCACTGCAACTTTATACATGCTAAGTGTACTTGCTACATACTCTCTAGTTTTGAAATATTCTAAAGTTCATACGAATGGACTTAGGTATAGTAACTTCCATTTAACGTCATCCCAGTTAACGTTGTTTCGTTGTTATGTTGCTGATCTATTAGAGAACATACTCATTTAAAGTTGTGCAATGTTTGCTTATAATGTTGTTTGGCCATGGGGGCTTGGTACCAGGGTGGGCCAGCAAGCCCCCTATCAGCTCCCCTCCACCCTCCTCAGCGCTTCCCGCCCACCGGCAGCCCCGTGGGTCAGCAACTCGACTCTCCCTCCCCGCGCCTCCCACCTGCAGCAATCAGCTGTTTCGAGTCATTCAGTAGGCTTGGGTGGGAGGGGCAAGGGCATGGCGGGGTGGGGCCTTGGGGGAAAGGGTGGAGTGGGGGCGGGCCTGGGGCAAAGCTGGGGGTTGAGCACCCTGTGGCACTTTGGAAAGAACAGCAAGAGGAGCAGCCGGACGATCCACCCTCTTTCACCCTCTCCACCACTGCAACCAAGCTTCACAATCATCATTGGTGAGTACAGTATTAAATTGTTTAAAATGTATACTGTATATGTCTTTTGTCTGGCAAAAAAAAAAAATTCCCCTGGAACCTAATCCCCCCATTTACATTAATTCTTATGGGGAAATTGGATTCGCTTAACATCATTTTGCTTAAAGTCGTATTTTTCAAGAACATAACTACAACGTTGAACAAGGAGTTACTGTATAATAAATCCTGAAGCTTTAAAAAAAGAAAAAGCCTTATTTCAGGGCTTCAGTGCCTCTCTTTGATTTAATGCTGACAATAGTGAGCAGCAAATGGTTTTCATGACCATGAAGTTGAGGCATCCTGCAACATTTTTAGTACCATTCCAAAGATGAGCTTAGTTTTGGGGGTTTCTTTATAGCTTTATTGTAAATGTTTAGTTCAGTTTGAAACCTAACAAAAACTGAACAGCAGTCATCCCAGTGTTGGTATCTGGCAACAGCACAGAAAAATACCTCCAGCCTCTATACTCAGAAAGGACTTAACTCTTCCACGGTCTCATTCTAACAAGAATCACCAGCTCAGGCAGACTAGTATTTCAAGATCACTTTATTCAACCTGCTGTAATAGATAATATTTTTGTTTGTACCATCTTGTAATAGTTGTTGCACTTAACTAGCTTAAGACCAGATTTAATTAAAAAACTCCATGAGTCTTCTGCTACTGTGAAAACAAACACAAGACTAAATAGATTAATTTGGATGGCTTTTACGAGTTTCCATAGTACAGAAACCAGCAGGTTTTTAGTGAATATGTATTTTTTAAAAAATATATCAGAGACCTGGAGTGAGATTATATCTTTTCCCAATAATTAACGTGAAGTTTAATGGTCAGAAGCTATGAAGATTTTCAAGAAGTCAAAACTTTGATCTGCAGAATTTTAGAAATTGCTAATGCATAAATCTGATTTTCTTGATTGAAAAGTTGATGTAATATATGGGATTTTAGAAGTTACCAATTAGTGTTGTGGAGAACATGAATAACTGTGAAGTTTTTCAAGGAAATCAATACACATTACTACTTTTGCATCTACCAAAACTGAAAGTCATTCTGTATCCTTTAAAGTATTTTATCTATGTCTCTTTTGTAGGTAATTCTCATTACAAGGACAAAATTAAACTTGAAACATTTAAATACCAACACAACACACTTCAAAAAACTGTTCCAGATTCAGATAGTACTACATATAGCGATCCTACGGCAGCTACAATCATGATCAAACAATGCAGATGTTGAAGGAAATTTTGCCAGTCTCTAAAATATAAAAGACAACTGTTTTCCCTCTTTCTGGAAAAAAAAATTAAGGGTTCAGCTTAAAAGTGCATATTTTAGCAACAATATTTCTACTATACAGAATCTAAAATAGAGGTAGTAAAGTCATTCACTAAAATAAATCTTCCTCACCTTTCTCTCTAAGATTACGGAAAAGTTTTGATGATCCTTTCCAAACTGGGGGTGTCTCTATAAGTATCTGATTCAATTCCTGAAAGAAAAAAAAAATAAAAAACACAAAGTAGTGATAAAGTCTTTATCAGATTAAATAGTGAAATCTAAGAAACCAAGACTAGAGACAAGGAATTTTACATAAACTTCCTGTTTAATTTAATTCCCAATGTATGGCAGCTGTGGGCGGAAAAATTTAAGCTTAGAAAAGCACACGGGCCCTGATCCAGCAAACACTTAAACACAGTGTAAGGTCTGCTCATGTCAGTAGTCCTGACACCAGGTTCATGAGCAAATCTGTATTCATAGTTAACAGTTTGTAGGACTGGGGTCTTATATGTAACTCAGTACACCTTATGCATGACGGAACTTTTCAATTTGTTACTACAACTCATTCACTAATGTATTTTTATTGGGGGACTGATCCATAGCCACTGAAGTCAATGGAAAGACTCCACTGACTTCAGTGGGCTTTGGTTCAGGCCCCAGATTTGGTTGCATTGCTTTTATGATGTCTAACTTCACTTACACCAAAACAAATTTCACACTAGAAACCTGATCATGGGCTTCTTCAGGCTTACGAGTCATTCAGCACCTTGCAGGGATACCAGGATACATTCTGCTCTCAGTTACACCAATGAAAAGTGCAAATCAAATGACAATAATTCCAATGAAGTCAATAGACATACAACAATTTAACACCAGTATCAATAAGAGCAGAATTTTGTCAGCTGAGCACCCTTAACTTCTGCTGAGTTTCACATGAGTTGAGAATGCTCAGTATTCTCAAGAGGCATTCCCACACCTTGCAGGAATGGGTCACATGAGTTTTACACATCCAGTCAGGGAGAAGAAACATATTATGGAACCTTCATATCCATAACATTTTGATTTTCAAATCATCACTACAAGCTTCTGGTAAATAATCTACAGAACAATAATTATTTGCAGAAATAATTTCAGATAAATAAATCTATTAAAATCATGATTTGTTCAAGGACAATGCACAAACAGAAAGTGCTACAATTTGTCAAATGGTTTTCTAAAAATTATTTACTTAGCTCTACTCCTGGTAATCTGGTTAATCACTATATTAACATAAATTGCAGATTTCTGATTTTGGATTATTAATAATTAACAACAAAAATTAAAATTTAAGTGAGAACAGATTTTACTGTAGTCTGACTACAGTAAACAAAAAAGTGTAGAATTTATATTATTTATTGAAGGCAATCCACTTGGAGAGATACATATGATAAGGTAACCAAACTAAAGTTCCTGTCTGGGAACACTGTACAAAAACAAAAGAGCTTGCTACTTTTAGATCTAGTGCCATTTCTTCCTAATAAAGTGCTCAGTCATGCAACTGGGTCTACATGGGTGCAGAAGTCTGCACAGTCCACTCTGAGTATCAGAGCATGAACCTCGTTTCAGATTAACCAGAAGCATAACAGAAGCCAAACAAACAAAAGGCAAATTGTTATATTTTGAGATATATAAAGTGTTGTTGTGCCTGTGTTAGTCGCAGGATATTGAAGAGACAAGGTGGGTGAGATAATGTCTTTTATTGGGCCAACTTCTGTTGGTGAAAGCGACAAGCTTTCTTTGGTTCAATAAAAGATATTACCATCCACCCTGTCTCTTGAGATTTATACAGTTAGGCCTTGGCTACATTGGCGCTTTACAGCGCTGCAAGTTTCTCGCTCAGGGGTGTGAAAAAAACACCCCCCTGAGTGCTGCAAGATACAGCGCTGTAAAGCGCCAGTGTAAACTGTGCTGTAAGCTAATCCCCACGGGGAGGTGGAGTACGTGCAGCGCTGGGAGACCTCTCTCCCAGCGCTGGCGCTGCGGCCACACTCACACTTCAAAGCGCTCCCGCAGCAGTACTTTGAAGTTTCGAGTGTAGCCAAGCCCTGAGTTACAATTGTCAGCATATATTTGAGGGATGTGATACATAGTTGGATTGAAAAATGATGTAGAGTTTAAGGCCAGAAGGGACTTCAAGATCATCTTGTCTGACATCCTGTATATCACAGGCCACCAATACATTAAACGCAACACCCAAAAGTAGACCAAAGTATTACAGCTTAGGAGACTAAACTATTATGTGACACAGGCAGAGAATAGCAGGGACTGAGGTGCACCAATTCTTAAGGCCCCTACAATGGTAGGGAAATGATTAAGTGTGATATACCCAGCAAGTGACTCTCACCTCAGACTGCAGAGCATGGTGAAAAAAACCATAGGCCACTGCCAATTTGACCTGGGAAAAAATTCCTTCCCAAAATCACATATGGCAATCAGTTGGATCCTGAGCATGTGAGCAAGAACCAGTAAGCTAAGCACCTGAGAGAGAAAATGCAGAGTTCCAACTCAAAGCACCACCCCATCCACTGTCATCTCCAGCTGTGGCCATCTCGATGCTTCAGAGGAAACAAGCAAAACAATTATATTGGGGGAGATCCCTTCCTGATCCCTGCAGGAGACTGGCAGAAGCCCTGAAGCATGAGATTTTAGGAATATAAGAAAAACCAGAAGGTACCCCCCAAGGATGCCAACCCCAGATCCTACAATCACAAGGAACCTCATCACACAATCTGACTTGTATACTTATCCAGCTCTCTCTTAAAACTAAGTAAGTTGTTTACTCCCACAGCTCCTACTGGGGAGGCTGTTCCAGAATCTCACTCATCTGATGGCTAGAAACCTTCTAATTTCCAGCCTGAATTTGTTCAGAGACAGTTTATACCAGGGGTCGGCAACCGGTGGCTCGCGGCTCGCCAGGGTAAGCACCCTGGCGGGCCGGCCCGGTTTGTTTATATGCCGCATCGGCAAGTTCGGCCGATCGCGGCTCCCACTGGCCGCGGTTCACGGTCCCAGGCCAATGCGGGAGGCAGGAAGCCGCGGCCAGAACATCCCTCAGCTTGGGAGACTCATGGGGATGGAGGTAGGGACAAGCTCCTTGCAACCAGTTTGAGAAGTAGGGAATAAGTATATTTTGCTTCCTCAAAGACATCAACCTGTTGGAGGAGATGGGGCACAAGTACCCATTACACTTAAAGAACAGTGTATCTAGCCTCCATAAACTTCCACACAGCCATGGGGCAGGGAAGCAGAAGGAGTAGATTACAATGTAACCAGTTTTGCAATCAGATTAAGGAACTCCTTAGGACATTCCTCCTCATGGTTTTGTGACAGTCATTAAGAGGGTGTAGAAGGAAAAGAGTCATTTGTTCCCCAAACTCTCTTGCCTGGCTAGGTGAAGTCAGAACACAGGTGCTTGTTCTCTTGACCCCACATGGATCTTTTTCAGCTAAAGGTAATAACTGGAGACATACCAATCTCCTAGAACTGGAAGGGACCTTGAAAGGTCATTGAGTCCAGCCCCCTGCCTTCACTAGCAGGACCAATTTTTGCCCCAGATCCCTAAGTGGCCTCCTCAAGGATTGCACTCACAACCCTGGGTTTAGCAGGCCAATGCTCAAACCACTGAGCTATCCCTTCCTCTCCAATTCCCTGCCTGCACTGAATGTATATTTGCTTCAGCAGCAAATACTGCATCCTGAGAGGAGGTGGTAAAACAACCAAAAAGCCAGAGTCCAGCCCTGCTTTAAAGCAAGTAAACTTTCAACTACAAATTGGTCACCTGATCTGAACAAATGCACTTGGGCCACATCATACTGTTTCTATTCTTGATTAATCTTCTCACAGTTGAGACACTCTTGAAGACTGAATAAAATCAAAGCACCTTACTCAATTACCCAATTAGTTTTGAATTCTGAGTAAGATGCTCTAGAATGAAATGACTAATATGAGAACTAGAAAAGGCTAGTTATTTCAAATGATTAGACAATTCAATGTGGCGTGTCTAAAAGTTATCTGAACCAATGAAAGCCTGATTTTTGTAATTACAAAATTAAAAACAAATGGCAGTGGGGGAAGAGACTAAGCATGCCAGCCTCTCATCCCCACCTTGCCTCCTATCTCCTGCGCAGCTAGAAAGCTGTGGAAGGGGTACCCTCCCCTCTCATCAATACAGAGCAGGTAGCCCCCAGGCTCCTCCCACAGGCAGATTTAGCCAGGGGTGAGCTGGAGCCGGTTCGCTCCGGTTCGCACGAACCCGTTGTTAAATTTAGAAGCGGTTTTAGAACCGCTTGTTAACTAGCTTCCCTGCGAGGGAAGCTTTGATGGGCTCTGCCTGGGAAGCCTGTAATTCCTCCTCCCGGCCGCCGGGGGGCGCTACACTGTGCTGCGAGAGCCATGTGAGCTGCCTCCTGGCCCTGTTGCTGCTCCTGCTCTTTGGACCTCTGGCCTGGGGCTCCTGCTGCTGCCTGGTGAGTCCCCGGCTGCCTCCTGCTGCTCCCAGCCCCCCCTGCCCCCGTGTGAGTGTCTGCGCCCCTCCCCCACCTTCCCTGCCCCCAGTCACCCCCAGCCCCTGCCCACAGCCGCCCTCTGCCCGCAGCCAGCCCCTGCCCCCAGCCACCCCCTGCCCGCAGCCACCCCCAGCCGCCCCCTGCCCACAGCCAGCCCCTGCCCACAGCCAGCCCCTGCCCCCAGCCACCCACAGCCAGCCCCTGCCCCCAGCCAGCCCCTGCCCCCAGCCACCCACAGCCAGCCCCTGCCCCCAGCCAGCCCCTGCCCACAGCCACCTGCAGCCACCCCCTGCCCCCAGCCAGCCCCTGCCCACAGCCACCCGCAGCCACCCCCTGCCCACAGCCGCCCTCTGCCCCACCCCCTGCCCACAGCCGCCCTCTGCCCGCAGCCAGCCCCTGCCCACAGCCGCCCTCTGCCCGCAGCCAGCCCTTGCCACAGCCACCCTCTGCCCGCAGCCAGCCTCTGCCTGCAGCCCCTGCCACAGCCACCCCCTGCCTGCAGCCAGCCTCTGCCCACAGCTGCCCGCAGCCACCCCCTGCCCACAGCCACCCGCAGCCCGCCCGTCTGCATCACCTGCCCACAGCCAGCCCGTGTCACTCCCTGCCTCCAGCTAGCCCTGCCCCACGCCCCTATCTGCAGCCAGCCCCACATCCACTGGTGCCCTGCAGTTCCCAGGGCAGTAACCCTGCACACCTGCTTTAATGAGGGGGGGGCAGGGAGCAGCTGGGACCCACACATGTGCACACCCTAGAGTGACCAGACAGCAAGTGTGAAAAATCGGGACGGGGGTGAGGGGTAATAGGAGCCTATATAAGAAAAAGACCCAAAAATTGAGACTGTCCCTGATCACCACCCACACATGTGAAACAGAGCTCATTTCTAGTTCAGCCCCATCTTTTTAAAAAAGAACTTTAGGTAGGGTTAAAATACATCTGTATTTTCCTGGACATGTCAGGCTTTTCGGTTCTTAATCACCTCCTGGGAAAATATGGACGTATGGTAACCCTATTGGTACAAAAAATACATGCTGTCGCACATCCCTTAAATCAGTACTTTTTATAGGGAACCCGTTGTTAAGATTTTGGCAGCTCATCACTGGATTTAGCCCTTAGGAGAAGTAGACTTTGACAAACTCAGCAACCTGGTGATGTCATAAGAGTTCTGTAGGCAGGTGACTCCATTGTAATACATAGTACTTCTAAACCTCATCACTTCCTTTAGGTCAGTGCTTCTCAAAGCCGGTCCACCGCTTGTTCAGGGAAAGCCCCTGGTGGTCTGGGCTGGTTTGTTTACCTGCCCCGTCCGCAGGTTCGGCTGATCGCGGCTCCCACTGGCCGCAGTTTGCCACTCCAGGCCAATGGGGGCCGCAGGAAGGGCGGCCAGCACATCCCTTGGCCCGCGCTGCTTCCCGCTGCCCCCATTGGCCTGAACCACCAGGGGCTTTCCCTGAACAAGCAGCAGACCGGCTTTGAGAAGCAATGCTTTAGGTGACTATGGGATCTCGGACAGTTAGTCTCACTCACTCCTTCCTCGCAGTACATGGTATATGGATTAACATAAAGTCTTACATAGAACGAAACAGGCTCATGCTCTTTTTACATGCTGCTTAATCCAACCTTCCAGAATTCTATTCGTCTACTTATTGGGACAAGTAATTTTTTTTTAAATTGAACACCGTTGTTTTTTCGATCCACCAAAATCCCACCCATAAAAACAAAATTGTCTAATCCTTTCTCCTTTTGGTTGCAAGTTTATAGCATATATTTACTTAACTCATATCTGGAGAAATGTAAGGTTGCAAGATACAGAAGGAACTATTGCTCACCTGTTTTGAAAGGGACCTCCACTTTTTAGCACCTGAAATGAGGGAGAAAAATTAATGGAATGGAATGGAATCAGTTAATGATTTATCCCTTTGGAAGGTACATATGAACCTCTTTCTTTTGATCATATATATGGGTGTCAGGAAGATGGGCTCACCCACACCCCCAGATCACCTTATACTACAATCACAGCTCTGCCAAGCTTCTCCAACTGATACCTCCATCATTCAATATAGCTAACAGCGAATGAGCTGTAGTTGATACAAACTCCACCCAGTGGCTAATGTCAGCTCCAGGAGAGCAAAGATAAGGTTGCACAGACATGTACCTTAACCCCATTTTCTGGTTTTCCAAATTTAGAGTTTTGCTGAACTCAGTGTTCTGGAAGGGCAAGAGATACCACTGGTCAACCTTAACTTTGCACACATGGAGTTTTTTGTCAGAATTGTATAGCAATTAGACACAGCAGCTACAATGGAATTTAATTAATTTAGGAGTAGTACCATTCCTCATATTGAGATTTGAACATGACAACTTGGTTATGTTCATACCTCAGAAAGTCTGTGACAACTCCACCCTCCCCATAAGGTTTGGTATTATCAAGCCAAACATGTAGCAAGCTGGACAGTTCTTCACGTAACTTTGTGTTTAAAATCTTAAATATGGATTACAGCCATCTCTCTACTGTACATCTTTTAAAAAGTCAACTCACTCTGATATAGGCTGATTTGCATTTGTATTAGTTGGGGGGGGGAGCAAGGACAGAAGAGTATTTTGAACAGAAAACATTTGTCAATCATGACACATTAGTTTAGAATGGCAAGCTTGCCATTCTAGACAAGCAAGTGGAATTTTACATTGGGCATGTGAACACACACAAACCCTACAGCTCAGCATTTGGCTGTCTATAAATTTTGTTGAGTCAGATCAGAAGTTAAAAGAGAGCAGAACACAATTCTATTTCTTCCTCTTTCCAAAGTTTTTTTGAAAGTGTAAACATGTATCCAGGTGATAAAAATCATAGAATTACAAGCTTGACTTCTCATAAACAGTTTCAGATAATACACTATGATTTATTTCATAAACCCAAACCTTCACTAGAAATATAGGAATATAATTTTAAAGCTAATTATAGCTTTTGTTTTATACTATCATTTTATTACAACTGTCTAAAGTTAAATGTTTAGTTATGAAAAATATTTCACATTTTTACCATACTACTATTATCCAATGTTCAGTCACTGTTTAATCAAAAAGGAAGTAAACACACTCTTGACTTTTGCAAGGTTTATAAGATTTCCAGGGTAAGTCAGTCACAATAGCTGTATTTATTCTACCAGAAATCTCATCCAAGTCTAGTATTATTAGCTTTTCTATATAGCAAAAGTAAATAGCTACTACTATTACTCTTCAAAGGGCACTTTTGGTTTCTGACAAAACTCAAGGCTCTTCTAGTGTTCATCCACTGAAAGTTTAAGTGTGAGTTCTGCCCTCCTATGTTCTCCATAAGATATATGAACAGCCCTTACAGGCCCAAATCCATAGCAAGTTTAAAGTTTAAAAAATTCAAGACATGATTTTATTTAATATTTAATCTTTGATTCAAAAAGTCATCTTTCCATGTAATTCTATATTCAATAGAACAGGGCAGACAGCTAGCAATCCCTTCATAATGATAACAGTAGGAATAATAATAGTAACACAAATAATTACATTTTCACAGCTATATACAAATTTTAATTAATTAAATGCTCACAACACCTCTGTGAAATATTAGTTCAGTTCACAGAAAAGGAAACAGACCCAGAAACATTACAATAGCTGTGTTCCACATAGCAAATCAGTGGCATATCCAAAGTCCACACAGCAAATGAGGCAGTAAAAGATTAGAACTCAAATGTTCATGGAATCAGAAGCTGGAAACGGGAAAGATCTAATACCAGACAGTCATCTAGTCCTTCCCCACATGGCAATGCTCATTATTGTACATTTGCTAGCCTTTCCCCTCTCTAATTTTAAAATAACTCAAACAGCAGGGCTACCACCTTAATTTCATCCTCTTACATTTAGCCACACACTCTTATGCTATCCCTGTAATAATTAATTACTTTCAGTTCTGAAGTCTCCTAATGCTACTAGTTTTGTAAAGTTAATCAACAAGTCTGACGGCATCTCTAAGGGTTTATAGATTAGCAGGATGTGCAGATTAATACTGTCTCTGGCCTCAGAGATTAACTACATGCATTCAAAGGATTTTGATTCAAATAAGGTTTACTGCATTTGAGCTCAGAAGGGAAAAGCGGCTACTCCACTTCAGATTCTCCTCCCTTGGTGTATGTCAATAGCATATCCTGGGAGAGCTAACACTGGACTTGCAATATCAGCCAGGTGGACTTCTGCAACAGAAATCAGGTAATACTCCCCACTGGCAATAAGATCATGGATCGTGAATGATGTAAGGCTTGATCCTATGCTATCAGAGTCAATGGGACTTTTGCACTGATTTCAATAGTAGGAGGATCAAGCCCTTATTGACTAGAGATCTTATGTTGAGGATGAAATCCTTGTGTTTATCTATTTTGGATCCATGTGTGGTAGCTGGCTGCTTATTGCACCAGATTGGAGGTAGTAGTGTCTGGTGATCTTCTTTCCAAGCTTTGGCTAATGTTCTCTCTATTTCTTTTTCCTTATATGATTTATACTGTGGAGGATGATTATAAGAAGCATGCTTAATTGGCAATGACAGGAATTTAGCAGTGTGTTGGATAACTAGTGTGTCGCCAACCTACTCAACTCTCAGAATTATTGAGTGAAAGTGAACTGCTGGAGAGTTCTGGAGCTGCAACAGCTGTTCAAGATATGATACATGTGCTCAGCACCCAAGTACTGTGTTATTGCTATACTGTGGGAAGCCTCTACTTCAGAGTATCTGAAAGTGGTGTTGCAAGTGGGTGGCTTTATATAAAGTGAGGCATTAATCTGTTTGGAGGATGGTACAGGAGTAGCCACCTGAATCCTGATGTAAAGCTGGTATTTGATATTGTCAGAGATGCCAACCTTGCTCTGAGACTTTTAGGGATTTTAATTAAAAAAATAGGGAGGAATTAGGGAGGTTGCTTGGATCTCTCCCCTCTCCTAACCTCCCCTTGGGGAAATCAGGACGTCTCCCTCCTCCCCTTCCTATCTAGGTCAAGGGGGGAGCCTGGGTCCACTCCTCATTGCACGCCTGACTCCCACTTCCAAACAGGATCAAGGAGAGGATCAACCCTTGGAAAGCTGCCCTTCTATGCCGCCTGGGACTCTTTATTATGTTGACCAGTCCCAGGCCTGGATCTCCTTCCTGGGATGATCCTTGTCCTTTTCTCACTCCTGTCATTTTTCTTCTCTTTTCCTCCACCTTCGCTGCCTCCTCCTGCCCTCCAGCTTCTCCTCCTCTGCAAACTGTGTAGTGAGGGTCTACATGGTGATTGTCAGTGGGGTTGAGGCACTGGATTCACCACCAAAGCCTCTGACTTCATGTTGAGCCCTAACTGCCCTGTGTGGACTCTGCTGGCTCACTCTAGGTACCTAGAGTGTCTTACTGTAGTTGAGCAAGGTCCACACAGAGCAGTTGGAGTGCAACATACAGCCTATGGCTTGGATAGTGAATCCAGCAGCGCCCCAACCCATTCACAATCACTGCAGTTTACTTCCTATCAGACTGTCACTGCATAGTTTGTGCATATGCCAGGATTACTGAAAATCAAGGATGATTGGCATCTCTGCATTGTGAAATGGGCTGCAATTTATTTCCTCTAAGTCAGGAAAAGGTTGGGGAGGGACAAGAAACAAAGAAAATGTTAAATGCTGCTTCCTGGGTCAAAACTTCAAAGTTTTGGAAGTTCAACTGGTGTGATGGTTCTTGGCAATGGATGGGGGTCTCTGGGCTACTCTCTGCTGGGAGGGTGGAGGTATTCCATCAACTTAGTCCTCATTAATGGAAGGACAGTCTATCTTTTTCAAGAGTTGTCATGGTATCTTTTATTGGACCACCTTCTGTTGGTGAGAGAGACATGCTTTCAAACTTACACAAAGATCACCAACCTTGTCTCTCTAATATTCTGGGACCAACCTGGCTAGAACACCACTAACTTCAAGAGTTGTAGCAGTTTTGATATCACTTGATTCAGACAGCTGCAGCCTCTTTTGTGCTGTTGCTGCTAAGAGAAGAGGGAAGGAAACTGTAGTCTGCACAGAGTCTTTCAAGCTCTACTTAAGCTGCATTAACTGGTTTTGCCAGTTCCCTGGTGATGGTTTCAGCACTCTTTGTGCTGTTGATTTTAGAAAGAAGGACTTTGACAACAACTCAAGTCAGTTATCATAAATCACTCCTAAGCAACACAAGGCATTCACTTTTCCCAGGAGTTGTGAATGTTGCCACCAGAGCTCAGCATTCCAAGTTTGAGAGCCAGAAAATCAAGCCAGTTAAGAATGTTCTGTGTTTGTACAGTACCTAGAACCCTGGAGTGCTGGTCCATGATTAGGGATCATAGGCATTACAGTAATACAAATATTGTAATAATAAACAGATAGTAATGTTGTGTCCTACAGTCTGCCTGTGCACTTATCTTATTGGTGTTGAAACTGAGATTTATAACAAACCAACTAAAGATGTGTGTTAAAAAGTGGAAAATAAACTATCAGAGAACTTCTTCTGTGAATTTGTAAATGCAGAAAATTGATTCCCGCAGGGTCTGAGGTTCTTGCTCAGTGTTATTTGCTCTTTGGCCATGAGATGCCTTACACAATCTTGAAAGAGTAAAAAATAAAAACAAAATAGATGACAATTTAAAATGGTGAAAACTGCGATACAAAACTGTCCTAGACAGTGCACAGGAAAAAAGCACTATCTACACTGAAAAGGACAAAAGAGTTCTACAGCAGTACTAGCATATTCAAAAAGAAGCTGGAATTGAAATTGTTAGTACAAATGGACTTCAAATTTTGTATGCCTATTATGCAAGGTGTGACCTATAAGACAATACAAAATGTTTAACTAAAGACTTCTAAGGGATTAAAAAGGAATTACAAAATTGGCTTTAATTTAAGGGCAATCAGTATGAGAAACCCTACAAACCTCCTAGATACCATTAAAATGAATTCTGGAATTCTCCATTCTCCTTTTGGATCCTCAGCAGTTCCTTTTCACATCAAGCAAAACAGAAACAGTAACTTAAAACAAGTTCAAAGATAATTATGGAACTCCTTACCTGAGGAGGTTGTGAAGACTAGGACTATAACAATGTTTAAAAGGGGACTGGATAAATTCATGGGGGCTATTAGCTAGGATGGCTAAGAATGGTGTCCCTAGCCTCTGTTCGTCAGAGGATGGATATGGATGGCAGGAGAGAGATCACTTGATCATTGCCTGTTAGGTTCACTCCCTCTGGGGCACCTGGCATTGGCCACTGTCGGTAGACAGATACTGGGCTAGATGGACCTTTGGTCTGACCCGGTACGGCCGTTCTTATGTTCTTATGTTATGTAACGTGCATCATCAGCATTTAACACAGGAACTTCATTCATACAAAAATCCTACTTACGTTTGGGTGCATCACTTGTAACAGACTGAATGAAGTCATATGGGGTCATATATAATTGGCCTTCAAATTCTAAACTGGCAAATATACGAAACCGTTGCTCTCGAGAAGTTGCATAAAGATCCAGATCTTCAAAGTCTGATCTGCTTTCTGTGATCTTAACAGACAAAAAGAAAGTATGAAGGAAAAGTTGTTCTATTACATTCACCAATGTCTTCAAGACTCACTGTAAAGCAAGTTGTAAATGGAAAAGGTGTAAAGTTAAATGCATGCATAAAAGTTTTGCAGGATTAGGGCCTAAGGTTACCAACCGGGTCCTATTAATTTTATTTTCAACCCCCTGTAAATTTCAACAACAAACGTCCTTTAGACATGAAAACTGGCAAGCTTAGGACAAGTCTACACTTAAAATGCTGCATCCGCGCAGCCTCACTGATGCAACTGCACCATTTTAGTGCTTTAATGAAGACACTCTAAGCAGAGGGGAGAGAGCTCTTCCATTGGTCTAGTTAATCCACCTCCCAGAGAGATGGCAGCTATGTTGATGGGAGAAATTCTTCTGTCTACATAGTGCTCTCTACACAGGGGTTAGATCAGTATAACTATGTCGCTCAGGGGTATAGACCAGACCTTACTCTCAGACAAGAGGAAAACTTTCACTATGTATTTGGAGAGAAAAGTTCAAGGATACCTTTGTTTCAAAAACTCACAAAAGTCTAACTATACTGGAAGATACCTTGGGAATCAAACTTCAGATAATACTTAAAACTTGTTCACAGGATAGTTTGAAAGAAAACATGCAATAGGAAGGGAAGAAAATACTATTTTTTTCGTTACTTCCATGTGTAAAATGCAAGTGTGGACAATTTCATATGCAAGAGGTTCTACAGGTGTAAACTTTCTATGGCTATCCTGGGTTCAATAGCTAGTATTATCAATACTGCTATACTTTGTGAGGAACAAACAGAACTCCTCTAAAGTTAAGAAACTGCTTAAATGGCATAACTTCATATGAAGTTCTGAAGTCTGTAAATGCGTGGAGTACTTGAACTCTTGGGATACTGCCAAAGACCTTTCATCTCATCCTGTGGCAGCAGGTGGACATTCCAACCCCTCAGCGCGCTCTCTCTCTCTCTCTCACACACACATATATGTATTTGTGTTGATTGGCATATTGCTACTATCAAGTGACTCTATAACTAACTAGAGTAAAATCCCAAAGGATATCAATCCTCATGATTCTCTTTTCTATTTTGCACTATTTAATCTGATAATAGAATATTGGTTTTGTGGGACATGCACATGCACCCCTAACTGCCAACTGCTGCTTGTAAACATTCCTTGGCCATGTAGCTAGACACATGATTCTATGGAGGCAATATCAAAAAGGAAAAATTAGTATTTCAACCTGTTCATCACAAATGCAGAGAAAAACAACAGCTTAAAAATGAAGAGCAATGATACAGTTAATTTTTATTAATATTTAAAAATCAGAAAGCAATATCTAAGCAAAAAACAGCTATAATGTCACTCTAACCTTTTATTCATTTCACTGGCATACCTTTTAGTTAGTTTTGCCACCTAAACAATTTTGAAACTATTAAGTCAAAGACAATAATTGGATCTTAAACAGTACTTTTTTTTTTAAACCACCCAAGAAACTAGCCACATAAATTTTGTTTTTAGAGAGGAGTCCAAACACTTCCAACAAAGGGAACAAGCTTAAGAGATGTTTACAGTTAGTGTCCACCAAGAGATAACAGTCTTAAACTACAAATGGAAGGTATTTTTTCAGAAAGCTTCCTAAGGGTGAGGTTTAGATTTCAGTGATTAAAAGGAAAAGGCATGTGGTCACAAATGTAGGGTTGCTTGAGTTCTGATTTCAAACATGTAAACATTTAGTCACCTGAAAAAGTAACACACAAGTAAAACTACAGGGGTGAAATAAAACCAAGCTGCCTCTGACTTGTAGCCCTCCCAATGACTAAATGTTTAAATTGGTGTTGTAGATCAGATGCAGGGCTGGGCTCATAAATGGCTGAGTGTCAACAACTGGTTGAAAATTTCCCTTTGGGGACACATGAGAAGAGTTACCTTGGACTGTAGGTCAGAAATAAAACTAACCAAATAGCCAAAAATAAAATACATAAAAAAAATAAAAATTCAACCTCATTAGGGACAATCTAGATGAAGTTGCTGTGAATTTTTTCAATTTCTACACTTGTAGATATGCTAAACAAGGGTCCTGTACAAGTATCACCACAGATTTATCTTGCAAGACTGTATGCAGTCACTTGTTATGTTGCCTCCTCAGTTCTTAGCAGAAGTTAAAATAATTGGCTATGTAAAGCTATTCTATAACTTGGCAAAACAGGTGAGAAACTTTTTGTGATCTGAAGGAAATAATCCATAATCCATGTTGAGAAGGAGGAAGGAGACACTGTATGCAGACCCCATTTACTGAAGAAAAAACAATAAGTGCATCAAGTATTTGCTTCTGCCAATTGTTAAGAAGTTCTGTGAAAGTGAACTTCTTACTAATCACTTTTTTCTCACCTCCAAGACAACTCACAAATTGCAAAATTAGGAAGCTAATAAATTTCTCAGTATCAGAGACTCTCCTAGACTGAGAGAAAGTCTATAATCCATACAGTAGTATCATGCAATTCAAAATCTTTTTTATTTTTAGAAGTCAGTGTTTCAAGCCAAGATTACAAGGGTTATCAGTCCCCCACTACCCTCCCATGAAGAAAGTAAAGCTTCTTGATCCGCTTTACTGGAGATCCCTGTCTGTGTTTCTAGGGCATATTTAATAGCATTCTGGGGACAAACAAGACCCCTTCTGTGCAGTGCAAACCACACACACAGGGCTCTTCCCAGAAGGCCCAAATATTCTTCTACATTTTAGATTAGCATTTCTATATATTTTAAAATATATCAAACAGTCAAATTTTTATTTAGAAAAATTAGTTTGCTACGTACAAACTAATAGTTTATCAGCTCTGCCACTAAAAATTTTTTTTAAGATCACATATACACTGACACTACAGTCCTGAGAAGTGACTGTAATTGTGGCATTTTGGGGTTCCAAGTTTTAACATTTTCCAATGATTTCCAAATCAAATGTACAAGGATAAGATGTTTTTCTAACTGCCTGCCCTGCAAAGTTACCGTGGGATGAGAATGGAAAGCTGGGTTCTTTCCTTCTTGGACATCCATCAGCAGTAATAAAAGATCCTGTAGGCCAAACTGTGCTCTCAAATTATACACATGCAAACCAGTTGCATTCAGGTTACGCTTTCAGTGAAATTTGTGCAACCCATCCTCTTCAGAGCATTTACACAGATGTAACAGATTATCCCTGCAATCAGAGTTTTAGTTAACAATTCTGTTTATGATACACATGAAAAAAAGAGAATCCAGCTCATTCCCTCTTAGTTTGTACAACTTCTGCAGGGCTAAAGAGAGTGGACAATTATTTTTATCTCTAATATTAGCAGATACAATTCTGAATAAACACAGGAAACAAGCACAAGTACCATTTTTGCCCAGTCACCTTTCACAGTAGGGTTACATTTTAAGAATTTACTAAACAAGTATAACCATAACAGATCACAGTGACTCAAGAGGATCTATGGATAATGGATCACTTAGGAAGTTTTAGCATACTCTTCTATTCAGGTGCAGTACTTGGAGGATATGTTGAGGTTCTGTGCACTTTGGGGCAATTCAGACCATCTCAAGTAGTGTTGCTTATGTTTCCATGGAGACACTTCCAATAGTATTTACTGCATTGTCAGACACATACTTTAACATTTCTTAAGTGCTGAGTGCGACAATAAAAATAAAGTGACACATGGTATGCAAGGAAGTTTTAAGACATGCTTGAATTTAACTCATGTCACTACTTAGCCCTACAAGATCTTTAACGACAATGGTGAAATCTTGTTCCACTGACGTCAATGGGGGGCATGGATCAGAATTCACGTTGCACTCCCTGTCAGTATCCAGCTCGGGCTGAGGAAGCTAATGATCCAACCAGTGGACCAAATTTGGAGATGAATCCTGGTTACACGCCACCTGAGGCACACTGCACATACACTAAGAAGACTGAAGTCAATGGGAGTTTTGCCACTGACTTCAATGGAACTAGGATTTCACTCTATATATGTTGCAATACTTAGACATTTTGTTTTGTGAATTAAGAGCAATACCCATTACTATGAATGTAGTTGCTTTCATTTTTCAGATTAGAACCAAAATACGTTTTACATCTACCTTCAAGCCTATAACGGCAGCCTAATCTACTGTACTGGTATACTGGCTTTCATAGATTCATTTATTATGTATTTGTGTACTATTTATTTATACATATAGTTGGAAACTAGGTAGAATTTTGACTGGGAAAGATTCCAGTCAGACACTTTATATTGAAGGAGAGACAAAATATCTTTAGGAATACATATTGTTTTCCTTATTTAAACAGAGTTCAGTGTTAGAAGAAAGCAATTCTTTCTGCAATTCTTTACCAAGTCACAATACATTTTTCACACTTAATCTCATTCATAAAGCCTCTAAATATTAAGAATGGGTGAACAGGTTTGCTAAAAAAAAAATTCCAGGCCAATCTTCAGGTACAGCCTCAACCCAACCTTTTTAAAAGTTCATTAAAGGGATTCCCTCTCCCAACATTCTTCATTACTTGTATATATTACCCATCCTCCCCAGTCATTAGAAGATCCCATCCCTGACAATTTTAGTTATGCTTAAGGCTACGTTTTAGTCACTTGTATTTTTAGTAAAAGTCATGGACAGGTCACGGGCAGTAAACAAAAATTAATGACCCGTGTATATGACCCGTAGACTTCATAGACTTCTCCTATATACTCCATATTAAATCTTGGGGAGGGGGACAGCCCGGGGGTGCCACGGGTTCTCAGGGGGGGCGGCCCAGCGCGTGCTGGAGGTGGGGCAGGCGGTGGCATGCGGCCCAGGACCCTCACTGGTGCTGGGGCATTGGGGTGCGGGGGGTGCGGCACGCAGCCCGAGACCTGTGCTGGTGCTGTGGGGGCCGGAGGGGTTGGTGGGACTGGCAGGCTCCCTACCCATGCCTCCCCGGAAGCAGCGACATCCCTCAGCTCCTAGGCAGATGCGGAGGTGTGGCCACACAGTTCGTGTGCTGCCTCCTCCCTGGGTGCCGGCTCTGCAGCGCACATTGGTCGGGAACCACGGCCAATGGGAACTGTGGGGGTGGTGCCTGCAGGCGGAGGCAGCACGCAGAGTCCCCTGGCCCTGCCTCCCCCAAGAGCCGAGGGATGACATCACTTCCGGGGAGCCACCCTGAGGTAAGCGCTGCCCAGGGCCCCCTCCCACACCCCAACCCCCAGCCCTGAATGCCCCACCCAAACTCTTGCTGCTGCTGAGGGTGGGGGAAGCGGGGGAAGCGGTGGCCCGAGACTGCCCCAGCAGCGCCCGGTGTGGGTGGCCGCCCACGGGCCGCCCAAGCAGCCGTTGGGCCAGCTGCACCGGCCACTGCAGAAGTCACAGAGGTCACGGAATCCATAACTTTCATGACCTCCGTGACAAACTTGCAGCCTTAATTATGCTACAACAGGGGTCAGCAACCTTTCAGAAGCGGAGTGCTGAGTTTTCATTTATTCACTCTAATTTAAGGTTTTGCGTGCCAGTAATACATTTTAACGTTTTTAGAAGGTCTCTTTCTATAAGTATATAATATATAACTAAACTATTGTTGTATGTAAAGTAAATAAGGTTTCTAGAATGTTTAAGAAGCTTCATTTAAAATTAAATTAAAATGCAGAGCTCCCCCACCCCCGACTGGTGGCCAGAACCCAGAAAGTGCGAGTGCCACTGAAAATCAGCTCACATGCTGCCTTCGGCACCCGTGCCATAGGTTGCCTACCCCTGTGCTACAACTTGCTCCTTGTCTATTTAACTCATGCAAACTCTGGTGCACCTTTGACCGCATAAGTCTCAGAGTTGGGGAAGTTTTACTGAAGCAGCATGAGTACCAAAACAGATGGATCATTCAGGAAGATTCAAAAAGCCAGGCAAATTCTAAAGGAAAGTACAGTGGTGTTGACAAAGTAGGGGTGTAAGAGTCAAAAAGACTCCAATTTCTATTTGAAGTTTTTAAAGCTTATCCAAACTAAATCTCTTAGTAATTATCGGCAATCTTCAAAAACTTTCATGAAAGCATATCTCTGACAAATAAAAGAAAAAAAGATTTTTCAGACTTCTGTTTACTAATCCTCTTGGCAATCTTGTCTACTACTTACAATGATCTTATATCATGTTATAGTTCTGTGCCTTTTAAAAACTGGACGTGGCCATTTCCCTTAAGTGCACTGTCACAAATCTCTGAGTAGCAGTATTTTCTCAATTTTATGAATAGCAGGTTAGTTCTGGTTTACCTCATCTGCTGACCTATTTTGCTTAATAGGATTTACCAAAAACCAGACAAAATCTACAACACTTTTCCTTTCAGCCTCAAAATTAACCTTTCTATTCACAAACAAGAATATTTTTTTAAACAAAGTATTACGGTTGAAAGTATGTTTTAAGGGAGTCTCATTGACACCCAAACTAACAGTATAAAACCCCCAAACGTTAGAAATCTGGAACTGAACAGTTAAGGGATTCAGCCAATTGCTAGCTGTCATGTAAACTTTCATCACTCACCATCACGGCATGACTTCCATGGTCAACCCAGTCATAGCTTTTTAATGTTGGGGTTTTGGTCCCCTTATCTTTTATTTTTAAAAATAGTATATACATTTAATACTTTTTTTGCAATGTTAGTTTGCCACTGTAACATATTTTCAAACAACTCTTTTTAATAAAGTTACCTGTTTCTGAATATCCCTGGGGTTTTTATTTAGGGTGTGCAGTGGGGCGGCTGCCCCACTCCTGAGGAACAGGGGATTAAAACAGCCCTGGAGAGGGCTACAGCTGGAAAAAGCAGGGCTGATTGGGGAAAGCAGCCTCAGCTGGGGGCCACGCCCCAATCAGGCCAAGGCTGGGTTAATGAGGGCCCAGCTGGCCCTTATAAGAGGGCTGGGGCCTGAAGCCAGAGATAGAGTCTCACTTTAGTGGTAGAGAGGGAAGGGCCTGGCTGCCTGGAAGCTGAGAAGGTATCAAGACTGCAGCAGGGCTTGGGGAAGGCTAGAGGAGCTGGAGATCTCTGGCCTAGAAACCCCCCAGACTGCAGGCCTTGTTAAAGGCCAAAGAAGGTACTGGGGTTGCAGAGGGCGGCCAGAGGCAGCAGGTCCAAAACCCCGCACTTGCCGGTGATGAGTGGCATATATACTGCAGTCTACCCCAGTGAATGGGGCTAGATCGAGACTGGCAGTAGCCATAGTCTGAGGTGAGGTGGGGATAGAAGGTGGGAGTTCCCTGGGGAGAGGAGACCCAGATCTGCGAGGGTACTGCCAGGAGGCACCGGGGTCCAAGAGGGACTTGGGCCCAGTGTAAGTGAGACACCAGCCTGCTGAGGGTGCTCTGGAGCTGGAAATGCTAATTCCCTGGATGACCAGCAGGAGGCGCTGCAGGGGTGAGTCCCACACTGTTACAGGGTGTTATTTCTTGTGGGTTTTTTTGTTGGTTTTTTCCCCAAAAGAGTGACAAATGTAAACACCTTTGGTGTATAAGGTCAGCAGGAGGGAAGTCCTTCTTTGACAGACCTTACAAAGCAAGACTCTTTTGGAGACTTCAGCAATTCCATAGGAGATAGATTAGTGTGGTGAAAGGGGAAGTGGGTAGGAAATAGAAAAGTGGATGGTGGAGGGAAAGGTTTTTATCCACATTCAAAGCTTTAAAGTATTTAAAGCTTTATATCCAGAAAGTTAAGCATTTTAAAGTTTCATATGAATAAAATTGCTTTTCCTGATCCCCCTACACTCCATCTGACAATCTGATCTCTTGTCATATTAACATCCATGTCTTGCCAGTACTTTTTCTCCTTACCAGTGCACTCACTCCTCCCATACAAACCTCTATTTTAAAACCTGAGAGCCTGGCCACTCTCCATATATCACCACCATCCCAATCCTCAACCTCCAGTTCATGTCCCTCCAAGTTTCACCCCCAAACTCCCATACCATCACTCTCCAGCTTGGCACAGGAGCAGCACAAGGTCAGTTTATACTGATAAAGTTAATTTTAAACATTGTTCTGTATATACATGAAAACAGATCTACAGAGAACAGTCATAGCCAAAGGTAACAGGAAAGAAGCATCCTGGCCCTTGGCACACAGACCTCTGAGCTTTTTCCCTTCTGGCCCAATTTGCAAGGTGTCAGGATGCCTCGTTCTGGCTTTCTTCTACCTAGTCCAGAAACAAAGCCAAAGCTTTGTTTTTCTTCGCAGCTAAAGCTAAGCAACAGCCCTTAATTTAAAATCTCTTGCAATAAGTACAGATTAATGGTCAGTTCCTCCTTGCTGCCCTGCACTGGGCCCTGGTTTATTGAACCTGTTTCCTGTTTGGGAACAAATGGAGAGGTAGAAAAAGCAACCGTATGTGTACCTCCTCTTTGTATCCTTGCTCTAATGAGTTCCCAGGTATGCCCTCCCCAAACTACCTAAGAGAAGGTTATAGAATCATAGAAATGTAGGGCTGGAGACTTTGTTCTCTGCTATTTGTTGGTGCTGAACTGAAGAAAAAGGGATCCTGATGCATATGCTGGGGGACTGTCTAACAGTCAGGCAACTGTGGAAAGAGACAGACACAATAATTAAAATAACGCTAGGCTTCAGCAATCAAACCTCAGCTGAAAACTATATCATAGCTTACATATGTACTAAACTGATTCTTGAGGGCCACAAAGATTGTCAAGCCCATGATTTTACAAAAATGGAAGAGTAGGCTTATTCCCAGACTAGAGCAGTGGTATTCAGATGTGTCTGAGTTGTAGCAAAGGAAGAGTAACTCATCCATGCAGAGCACAAGTAAATAAATGGGAAGAAATCTGGACAATGTTTCTTTATTCAAATGTATCAAGATTGCTGAGATAGCGCAAACAATGCCTGACATCTCCACTTTTTCCCTCTCTTGTGCCCCTGCTTTCCCTTTTTACCTATCTGTGAATGCTTGTGTGTGTGTCTTTTACCCCCATCATAACATGTTCTGGCTGTGTATTAGTCTGATTTTGTAATATGTTCTTGAAGCTTTGACACACTGCATAATTGCACTGGATAGCTTGTGAAATGTGTGGTATTTGGTAACATACAAGCAGTAAGTCATTTAACATTGTATTTTTTATTTCTTTATTAAACTTTTTTTAAAAAGTAATCCCAAAAGAAACAGAGGGCAGGAAGAGACCTCAAGAGGTCATCTAATTCAGGTCCCTACACTGAACCAAGTATTCTGCAAAAGTCTGCACTGTGCAGTGGTGCAGAATTCCCCCAGGAGTAAATCTACTGGTCTTAATTCATTGCTAGTAATTTAACAGTCTTTATCAGAGACATTGATGAATATACATAAAGTACCTTAATTCAGGTCAATCCATTAGTCCAACCTCAAACCAACAGCCTCCTCTCACTATCAGCTCCCAGACCCTGAAGAGTCTACTCATTTTTGTAAAGCCACAGTAACACATCTTTCTTTAGTCCAAATTTATTCATGTGTTTATATATCTGTTAGCTTTCTATAAGTCATCTAGCTGGTCTCCTTTGACCCAATTACCATGTATATGTGTCAAGTATCAGAGGGGTAGCCATGTTAGTCTGGATCTGTAAAAGCATGCATCCGACGAAGTGGGTATTCACCCACGAAAGCTCATGCTCCAAAACGTCTGTTAGTCTATAAGGTGCCACAAGACTCTTTGCTGCTTTTACATGTAGATGTACTGTATTGATGTCATTTTCATTTTTTTGCTACTGTACTTCATCATTTCTTCTTTCAGCTGAGTTTGGTCTTGCAAGTCAGAACTGCAAGTGTCTGATTTAGTCTATACACTTGACCATCATTCAGTTTCTCTGCCATAATTCCTTTGATTACATAAAAAAAATGCAACTGATATTTAAAATGTATTCCTTCTCTTATATTCTTCTTGAAAAAAACAGGCAAACTGAGCAGGCGATAAACCTTGTTGTAATTATATTCTACAACAGGGGTTGGGGAAGCTTCAGCACATGGCCCATCAGGGTAATCCGGTGGCAGGCCACAAGACATCTTGTTTACATTGACCATCCACAGGCACAGCTCCCAGTGGCCATGGTTCGCCATTCCTGGCCAATGGGAGCTGTGGGAAGCTGCAGGCCGCAGGGATGTGCTGGCCACCGCTTCCCACAGCTCCCATTGGCCAGGAACGGCGAACTGTGGCCACTGGGAGCTGTGGGGGGCCATGCCTGCGAATGGCCAATGTAAACAAGATGTCTCACGGCCCGCCAGCAGATTACCCTGATGGGCCACATGCCGAAGGTTGCTGACTCCTGTTCTACAATTTTAATAATGTCAAAGACACTAATTCAATGTTCAATAATGTCTCATAGGCCAGTCAAAACAAGTACAACAAGGACTGCCACAAGGTAGTACTTCCACAGTCCATAAGCACTACACAAAGAACTTCCAACACCTCCACTCCTCCATGGGTTAACAGCTGGATGTAAAGCAGCACAAATTTCGGGCCTAAGACACAAAATAAGAGCAACAGGCATCTGACAATATTCACCCACAGGGTGGGCTGATTTAAATTACCAAGAGGAAAGCTGGGATTTAAATCAACTTTAATCAACCTTTCCCATTTGTACTTCAGTTATTTTCTAAAGAAAGGTACAGTCTCATTGGTTAATATAATCATTAAAAACATGCTCATTTACACCTAATTATAACTCAGTGCAACAGTAACTCTTCTATGATATCTCACAACTGCATGACAGTGGCCCCCAATGGTGATCTCCCCACACCGAATTGGCTCACTATGGGCCAGCTGTACTTGGGGGTGGCCAGTTTCCAGATGGCAATTGTGACTTCCTTGTCCACAGATATGGCGTGCCACATGCTGCTCTGCTGCCACTGTAGCTCCAGGATTAGCACAGCACATCTCCAAAAAGGTTGCCTTCCTCACATTCTAAAATTCTCTCACCACTGCTGTTATCTCAGATCTGCAGGTGAATCCTTTCCTATCAATATGTTCCAGTTACCTGAGCTCAGAATCTGCACTGTATGCTGTGAAGCTGCTCCAGGAACCAGTCCTCTCCTACTATCAGTTCCTCAGTGTCTCTCTTCCTCCTCATCTACATCCCAGTTCCACCATCACTGAAGACACTCCTGCTGCTGCTACATCTATTCAGTGGTGTGGCAGGTGAAGTCTCCAGCTGCTATGTCTGTTCAGTGACAGAGCAGGCGAAATCTCCAGTCAAGTTCTGCCAGCTGAGTGCTAAAATACAGCCCAAGCAGCCTGTGCGTATCAGAGGTTGCCAGCATAGTGGTGAGACAGCAATTCAAAAGTGGCACTAGACCACCCATAAAGGCAATATGAGGCAAAGACAGATGAATCATGGGATTTAAAACAACTTTAACTAGCTTGGCTTCTGCTATGCATCCCACAATGCAGTGACAAAACTTGCAGAATGCTCAGCAGTGAAGCATACCCTCTGAGAACACCATGCAGCAAGCTGCCCATGTGTACCCAGTGATGAACATTGACAAAGGCACACCATCCCATGTTCATGCTGCTATTGCAGCTTGGATAATGCATGTAAACTGAGGTGCAGCAAAAAGCTGCTGATTCATTCTCATTTTCTCTCTCACTCACCCTTGGAAAATTTTGAATGGTACACAGCAATAGCATAATAAAATAAAAAGCAGGTGATAAAAATTGATGTTCCTGCCCATATTCCAGTGGCATGCTTTAAATGTCTCCCCTGTCTAAAACCACTCACACATACTTCTGCATAAAAGATATTTCACAGCAATTTTATAAAATGGATTAATTAATGTTAGCAGTCATAAGCAAATCTACAGCAGCCAAGTATTCACATATTATGAAAAAAGTGTTTTCCCTCTAAGATACATTTTACTGTCAGTTTATCAACATCAGGGAGAATAAAAGGCCATTTTGAAAATTAAATAGTATTCTGGCAATATCTTTTTGAAGGGATATATGTTTGCACCCTTACATATTAAGCATATCTTACAAACATATCCTGAAAAACTAGCAACCTTCTCAAATGGGGCCTACAATAGTCTCAAAATCAAAGTTATTTTGTATAACCTAAAATATGTCCAGAAATCATGATGCTCCACCAATTAAACAGATGTTAGGGGCTAGATGACCTTCCATGTTCCTGAAAGTCACTTTCCAGAAGTATTAGATTTAGAGCAGATAGACTAAAAACACTGATGTAAACACTATTGCAGACATTGGGGAAATTTTAGTCTTTTTTTGTCTTTTTTGATTAAGAGGCATATTTGTACAGTATACCTGACATTTAGGGAAGCATATTATATTTAGGATCAATCATGAAAGTGTTGCTTTAAACAAAAGAAAAGTAAGTCTTCGAAGATGGATAGTCCTATTGTATAATACTGCTGTGTGCTATTACACAGCTACCACTTTTTGCCTTAAATATGGTGGCATTCCAATAGTGAGTTAGGCAATTTGTGTATAAAACAGTTCACTTGTAAGTTGAGTAACTTTATAAGTGCTTTAGGAGTGAAGTGTAAATTATTCTATGTAAAACTATTCTCTTTTATTCTCACTTCTCTCTCCTCATTCTCCACTCAAATGGAAATATCAGAAACGTTCCTGCCTAGGAGTTTGTGACGTTGCATTCCATAGGATCTTATGAAAATATGCTAATGAGTGTAAATATAATGTAACTGGAATATGCTTCATACAAAAGGTGTCTTGTAAGCTATCATTACAAAGCTTATACTCTACTGAGTGTGGTCATCCTATTTGTATAAATGTATCAGTCTTGTATCTGAAACTAGAAATATGAAATGGTGGTTTGGAATCTTGATGGCTCTGTTTACTTGCAAACATTCCTGTGAATCAGGCCAGGGAGAATGAAGGCTTGGGGGTCTCACAGGACATGTGACCATGTCACCTGGTACTGGAATCCATCTTAAACCTGGTGCTTTTCCATTTAGAAAGAGGGCTGGGGACCCAGAGAGACGACAGATTCCTGCCTTTTGCCAAAGCTATATAAGGGGGTGGAACAGAACAAAGGGACTGCAGTCATGAGAAATCCCCTAGCTACCACCAGAACTGGAACAAGGACTTATTTTGCTTGGTAACTTACTTTGTTCTGTCTGTTATTAGGCGGAACCACTTAAATCCTACTTTTTATATTTAATAAAATCACGTTTTGCTTATTCATTAACCCAGAGTAGTAAATAATAACTGGGGGAGCAAACAGCTGTGCATATCTCTCTATCAGTGTTATAGACAATTTATGAGTTTATCCTGTATAAGCTTTATACAGAGTAAAACTGATTCATTTGGGGTTTGGATCCCACTGGGAACTGGGTAGCTGGGTGCTAGAGACAGGAGCACTTCTTAAGCTGTTTTCAGTTAAGTCTGCAGCTTTTGGGGGACATGGTTCACAACTGGGTCTGTGTTTGCAGCAGGCTAGCATGTCTGGCTCAACAAGATCAGGTACTGAAGTCCCACGATGGCAGGGAAAACAGGCTCAGAGGTAGTCTCAGCATATCAAGTGACAGTCCCAAGGGGGTCTCTGTGATCCAACCCGTCACAGAGTTCATCTCTATTTTTCCACAGTGGACATAATAGCAAGCCACAAAGCCCTGAAACACCTGTACTCAACAAGAGTTCACCATATATCATCCAAACTTCCCTGGAGGCTTGTTTAATCCCAGGCTTCTCACTTTAGGACTTCATATCCATCCTACTACCTACCTAATCTCAGAGAGCTGCTCAGCTGTTTATAGCTCTGTTTATAGTGAGAGCTACCTGGTGTAGGTACTCAGGTGCCAGAGTAAAATATCTTTGCACCTCCATAAAGTGTCCTAAAGCCAGGATCCCATTTTGCACAATAGCATAAAAATTAAATTGCTGCAGTTTCTGAAAACTCTTAATATATTTGAAAGCAGTACTTACAAGGCTATGGCTCAATTTTAATGAAAATAAGGCATTCAGATAATACATGACATCATTATCCCTCCTATAAACACCACAAAGGACAGGTTCACTGCCAAGTGTGTCTCATGTTACTTTAGGTCAGTAATTCAAAAGTTTCACTCTGGCAAAAGAGCTGGTTTTCCCATGGAGACAAGGTTAATGCCAAATAAAGGATTTGCTGCTTGAAAATTAGGAAAACTGATGCCTACAAGCTGATCATTATCTAGAAAGGTAACCTGAACTAATTATATCAGTTATCTAAATTCAGAACAATACATTGCCTTTCACCACCTCAAAGCATCAACAAATGATGTGAAATAGTCTACAGGCTATACAAGGCAAGAAAAAATTGCCCTATCATAAGCCATCTCCACGTAAGAGAGAAGACTTTGCTATGCTCCAGATCACATAAGTATTACTTTGGCTTTTTCTAAATGACACAAAGGAAGAAGACCAGCATTGGATTTCACTTAAAGAAGCCACTATTTACTACTAGGAAATATCTTTTCTTAGCAGTCAAATATGTATTATATTATAATAGTTTAATCTTTTAACAATTATGTTTCAAATGAGCAGATTTCACTGGATTTCTTCTTACAAAGTAACCTGTCTCAAATCAGTGAGGTTCTATACAAATCATTAAAATAAAAAGGTTTTCAAAGAAATTCTGTACTCAGCTTCCTTCATTTATATTTGGCTTCAGGCTTATTTAATATGCTTCCAAGTAGATAAAAGCAGTATAAATTTTATTTTCATGGTGGGTGGCCAACACGTTAAACATTAAATTATCTGCGTGGGAAAACCCCAAAGTAGACAATGCTGTTTTGATGCTTAGCAAAGTTCTATTTCTAGTAGAGAGTGCTTAGAAGTAGTACAGCCAACATTCCTGCTAACTGATCTCTCTTAAAATATGTGACAAGGATATTATGTGAAAATATTTACAAGCATTGCAAGATGGAATGTATTTAAAATATTGTGTAGAATGACTTGTTTGTGTAAGACTTTACAGGGAATCCTTACGACAAAGTTTAACTATAACATAACTACAGTATTCCAAAATAGTAACATTAGCACTAAAATTTTACATTAAACTTTTGATGGTTAACGATTCTGTTTTTATTTTTCAGCTATCTAGATGTATAAGTTACCAATACTCCATCATTAATATTGATTATAAAAAAAGGTTTAGCACTATATAGATGTGCTAGGAGCAGAATGGTTTGGAATCTGGAATTCTCAAATACCAGCGTTCTCAAAATGTATTCTTTATTATGCTTCTATAAGTGTTTTACATTACCTGTTTAAGAGAAGTTATTTGTATACTGTATATATTATATAATTTAGTACAAAGCTACAATAATACAATATTAAGACTACACATTTAAAACACTAGACATACATACAAGAGTTAAGTTTCTATTGTTAAATTACCCACATTGCACATACTATATACACACACACTGAGGTATGCATTAATAGCCTTCTTAGTAATCAAAGATCTTGTGTGTGTGCTATAGAGGCAAGTTAATGTTATGAAAACCCTAATTTTTGCATTTACTGACATTCCTTACAGAACTAGACAGTCCTCTTTGCTTTCAAATAAAAGGCCTCATAGAACTGTTACTTACCATACAGGTTCTTTGAGATGTTGTAGTCAGTATGGTTCCCACTATAGATGCACATAGGCCTTGTGCTGAGACCAGGGAATTTTTGTTTTGTTTTTAAAACTAGTATCCAGCTGTGCTGTGCATGCAGCCCATTCTGACAGCACTCAGCGGCAGGATGTTTACATGTAATTTCAGGTTGTCTTGAGACTACATGCCTCGTATTTGCAGATGGTTCAGGTGGGCAGCTCAGCCTGTCCCATGTGTGTCCATATAAAAGCCTTCATCATGAAGGGGACCAAGAATGACACAAATTCCCCCAGCCCCATATATTTACTGGGCCTACCCACCAATCAAGTTCTCAAAGGACTTGAGGTGGAACCATGATCCTGCTAGTCACATGATGTCTGGATGGGAAATATGCATACCTCAGCCACAATTGTAAAGGCCACAGGTGAAGTCTGGCAGCAGTGTCACGTGTCTGCACCCTGACAGGTGGCCTAAGAGTTCTACACATGTACACCCTCATCTTCATATGCTACTGACTGCAGAAATCTGAACCTGTCCTCTGGCACATAGGTCCTTGCTGATTTGGAGTCACAACTCTTATGAGTAGTCTGAGAGAGAATTTCTCAGTTCACAAGGAATCTTAGCTGAGAGAACAGGGAAAGGATATATTCCAAGGCTGACGGTCTCCAGGATCAGGTCAGAACAGATCAGCCAGTCATCCAGGTACAAGCAGATGTGGATTCCCTGTCTTCTTAAAGTGTGTTGCAACTACTGCCAGGCATTTTGGTGCTGTGGATGCTCTGAAGGGAAGAAACATTATTGGTAACAATTAGGCCCCACTGATAGTCTTAGGTACTTCCTATGAGCCAGGTGGATTGAAATGTGGAAGTATGTATCCTGTAAGTCAAGAGCCACAAGCCAGTCTTGAGAGGGAGAGATTGAATGACAGAGGCAAATGTTACTATCTCAGGTTCAGGATGGTATATAATATGTTGAGTCTTCTCAGATCGAGTATTGGACAAAGATCCCTTTCTTTTATAGAATGAGGAAATACTAGGAAAAAGCCTCTTCCCGTGAACTATTTTGGGACCTGCTCTATGACTCCTGGATGAAGCAATGAAGTCACTTCTGATTTTGGTGGGCTCTCATAAGATAGGTCCCTGAAGAGGGAAAGGGGTAAAGAGTAGAATTAAATGTATACCCATCTCTAACACCTATCTGACTCACATCATGGCAGACCATGCTCACTGGGATGGGATGAGGCAGTTTCCAAAAATTGTACTCTCTAAATTAGGTTTGATGTGGCTCTCAACTGTCTCATCAAATCTGCTCATGTGTAAGACTACAATTCCGTAATGGAGGTCTGAGATTCCATGACTTTCTGAACCCGCCCAAACAGCTGACCAGTGGCCAGCCCTAACAGCAGCTAGGGTTAGGTCAGCCCCTCTGGGGCTGGAGAAACAGCAGTCAGCCCTGCCACAGGAGCAGCAACGAGGCTGGAGCAGCCACCCCAGGGTATTTTTAGTAAAAGTCAGGGACAGGTCGCAGGCTTCTGTGAATTTTTGCTTATTGCCCACAACCTGTCCCGGACTTTTACTAAAAATACTGGTGACAGAATCTTAAACTTACGCATGTGTCATAGGAGCAGGGTGTTTTGCTGAGGAAGAGGAAGGCTGGTGCCCCTGTTGTGTCTTGGATGCTTCTTGACATGGTTGTGCGTTGGCAGGGCATGTGCGTTGTTTCAGCTGGGGCTGAGGACTGTCTGGCTTCTGGTACAGAGCAGGGGTGTATGAAGGGTAGCTCGAATCTTTCAAGAAGCACAGAACATTGTCTGTTCACTTAACCACCTCTGAACCCTCAGTTATGGCCTGCAACTCTTTTGGGCTAGAGCCATGATGCTCTGCACATGGTCACCACAGTTGCCAGACTTGGCTGGTGCCAGCAGAGACTGCTATCTTAAGAAGTGCTCCTTAACCCCAGCCCTTGACATTGTGCAGGGCTTGGTGAACTTCTGTCCATAGACTTTGCAGTATCTTTTTAAAAGGGGAAAATAGTGAGCTTCTTCTTGAGTTTCTGTCTCTACACTCGGAGCAGTCTGTCCAGGTACTTCACTTTTATATTGGAGGTGCTGGTGTCAGCTTCAGTGTTGAGGTCCTCTTTCGTGCTAGGCATGTCAGTTTGTACCAGGGCCGATATCAGTGCCAGATCTTTCCTTGGTGCATCTTCTCCATGCTAGTCTTAGGCGTTGCCTGTCTGCTCAAGAGGATGTTGGAGGATACTGGCTTATCCACCAGTAGGATTCTGGAGCTAGTTTCCTCCGTGTCTGATGAGACCTTCATGGACTAGTCAAGAAGGAGGAGTTTCGGCCTTGCTTTTGCAACTTGTTTAGCAACGACAGACAAGCACACTGAGCATCTGCTTGGAATATGTGATTTCCCTAAGCATAAGAGACACCTACTGTGTCCATCCTGAAAAGGCATTAGTTCAGTGCAGGATGAACAGGGCTTGAAGCATGCAGGTTTCAATGTCACCATGTTAAGGAGCCCTGTACAGGGGACAAGATGTACAGAGAGGTCTAAACAATACAGTGTGGTCCATATGGGTCAGATTAGTTCCCAGTAGTCAAATATTGTAGATTGGAAGTACTTCTAAAGAAGTATAGCCTGAACTAAGAATTAACAGGTTAGACATTCATTGGTACCATCTTGCTCCCACAAGCAGCAAAAGGAAACTAAGGGAGGGTCACAGGCACAATGCTCTTTATGCCCTCACACAGGAACACAAGGAGGCACAAGAGTGGTCCCAATGGACACTGCTATGAAAAAAAAAATCTGGTCCTGTGTGCAGAAGGTACATTGGTGCCTACAGTGGGATCCACAGTGACACATACATGAAGAATATGCAAGCTTGTACTGAAATTAAAAAGACACCAAGAAATATATCTGTTGGATGCGAACTATAAAATTTTGTCGTCTTGTGAAACATACGAGCAAGTTAAAAGCCTGATAAAATTGGTTTATTGAATATGAGGATTCTTTTTCTTTATAAGATTTTCCTCTGAATATGTAAGGTTTGATTCATATTTGATTTGATTCCCCAGATGGGTCAGTGGCAGGGACTGAATTCAGGACTTCTGGATCTAAATGCCTGAGCCACTACTGCCTGTGCTAAAAGAATCACCTCTGTTAGCTCAAAGATTGTAGCCAACTTATAAGCCTGTGTGTCCAGCCACTAGAGAGAGACACACACACTAAGTAAGCATGGGTAAAGTTCTCTTAAAGAAACAACTGACAACTGAAAAGCAGTTTTCTAATAAGAGACTTATGGGAATGTGAGAGTACAAATCACGTATTAGAAGCATAAGAAAAAAATCAGTGGAGTTACTGAATACAGTGAAGCCATCTTAACACACTGATGTTTCATATACACTTAAACTCTGAACAGGATGAATATAACTCTAAAAGTTTAGTAAATATAAAACACAGCCCTCAGATGCTGAAAGAAAACAATGGTCTTGATGTTTTTAAATACCTCAGTAAAGCATAACTAGAATATTTCTATCCCTAATAATAGGGTATGTCATAGCAATAAAGATCAACTGGGAGGTTTTTACAGTTAGTTCTTGGAGTTGAATTCTCTGGGACCAACATTAGGCCTCTCTCAGGTGAGACATTCCAATTCTAGAAAGCACACCCTCTTGGCAAGTCAGAAAGCCAGTCTAGGGAACTTAAAACCATAATAAACATTGAGTGTTTAGAACCGAAAAGAAGAGAGTACCGGTAGTTTCAACCAACCCAATTATCAGTGGTTATGTAACTTGTTTCTAAAATTTGTATTGAAATAAGCATTTAGTGATAATTGGTTCTCTTAAAAACACCTCAGAAAAGCAAACGCTTATGTTCAATTTCCAGAAAACATGTATGAAAATTTTAAAAAATTGTGTCATCATGGAGCACTTCAATTTGGGAGAAATATGCTGGAGGTCTCATATAGCAAGCAGTAAAATTTCTAAAAATTATTTTGGACCTCATTATCATAGATAAAGATGGAGTTCCCACTAGACTGGAAGTTGCTGGTTGCTTAGGAACCAGTAGAAGCAGCAAAGAATCCTGTGGCACCTTATAGACTAACAGACGTTTTGCAGCATGAGCTTTCGTGGGTGAATACCCACTTCTTCGGATGCAAAACGTCTGTTAGTCTATAAGGTGCCACAGGATTCTTTGCTGCTTCTACAGAACCAGACTAACACGGCTACCCCTCTGATATTAGGAACCAGTGATCATGATCCAATTACATTCTGTATGGGCAAACAGAGGGCAGTCCCAACCACAGGATATACACTTAGTGCTTCAGTTGAGGAAAACGATGAAGAATTTAGACAGAAAAATGTGAATGAAATTGGCAATTGTTTAAGAGTTCAGATGACCAAAAAGCCACAAATCCACAATTGCAAAAGAGGGCAATTTTGTTTAAAAATCCCATTCTGGTTCCTTGGGGAAGTATAGGTAGCAATTATAAATTTAACCTTTTTTCCTTTCCAAGTAGATGGCAAACAATATCAATTAGAAGCTGTTTTATATATATATATAAAAATAAAAATCCATGGCTGGCAGGGCTAAGGACAAGTTTGTTTGTTTTTTAAGTATATCAGAAACAAAAACAAACAAACAAAACTAACTGGCATAGGCCCATTACTAGATGGAGATAGTAATTTATTAACAATGCAGAAAAGGCAGAAGAGTTTAAGTATTTCTGTTCTATACTTGGAAAGAATGACAATGACAGACTCATATCACAGAAGGATGAACTGCTTTCTAGTCCACTAACAAAGACATTAAACAGCATCTACTAGTGATAAACATTTTTAATTCAGAAGCCCAGAAAACTGGCACCTAAGAGTCCTAAAAAAGAGTTGGTGGAGGAATTCTGGCCCATTGATTATGTTAATTTTTAATAACTCTTACAATACTGGAAATTTCCAGAAGACTGGGAGACTGCTAATAGGGTGTCAATATTCAAAAAGGGGAAGTGGGAAGCATAGGTAACTATAGGGTGGTTGGTCTGACATCAGTCCCAGGCAAAATAATGGGAAAACAGATACAAGATTCAATCAATAAAGAATTAAAGGATGAATATAGAATTAGTGCCAGTCAATATGGTTTTACTGACAATAGGTCTTGTCAAACATTTTTTTCTTGAGATTACAGGTTTTGTTGATAAAGGTGACTGCGTAGAAGTAGACTTTTGTAGTACCACATGACATTTTGATTTAAAAACTAGCACTATACAACATCACCAGATCATATGCTAAATGTATTAAGAACTGGCTAACTGATAAATTGTACAAAGTAGTCACCAATGGGGAAAATAATCAAATGATAGGGGGAGTTTCTAGTGGGGTTTTGAAGGGATCAGTTTTAAAAAAAATTTCAGATGTAAATAATGGCAGATAGTAAATAATGATGAGAACAGGGCAATCACACAGAGCAATCTGGATCACTTCAGTCAGCCCAGACCATGGGTTTACTGATAAACAGGATCAAAGTAGTAGCTGTTGGTTCATGGAAGGCCAAGGGCTCTGTGAAACTGTTCAGTCAGTTCAGGGGCACTCCAGCTCTTCACTGAAGCAGTGATTGCTTCGATGGAAACCAGAAGCTCTGTGAAACTGTTCAACCAGTTCAGGATCCTCTCTAAAGCAGCTGCCTTAGTTTTTCCACTTCCTTGCTTTTGTGGTAGGCATGTCATGCATACAGCAAGCTTAACTCATACACAGTATCATGTTTGTGTACTACAGTAATAATATAAGAATGCTATTTCATCCCAGGTGTTACATCTTACAGAGCAAACCATCAGTATACCTACCATATTTGTATAGCTTAATTAAGAGGAATACTCATCTCAGTGAGGAACGGTCCAGTAGTTGGTGCATTAATCTAGGGCTTGAGAGACCCGGCTTCAATTCCTTGTTTTGCCACAAGTTTCCTGAGACCCTTAGCAAGTCATTTAGTCTGTGCCTCAGTTCCCTCCTGTAAAAATGGGAATAATTTTATCTCCTACATCACAGGTACAGTAGAAATTGTGTGGTGCTCAGATACTACAGTAATGTGGGCCATAAAAATACCTAAAATAGAGAGATCTGCATCCTAGAAACTTTTCAAAGTATATTTTTCTTTTCAGTCCAATAACTGCATCACATTATGAAATTCTATCAAGCTCTCAACATGTTAGTATATAAAAATCATAACGCAGCCAGTCACATTGGAGAAACCTTCTTCTCCAATGTTTCTAATACCTCATAACCCCTACACTGGATGGAATCAAGTTACTCAAAGATTGAAGGCTTTCAGCTATCCACACAGAAACAATGGTCACTACTCAACACTAGTCCAACCAGCTTAAGCAGAGCTGGTAAGGATGCGTGTAGTTAAGGTTTTCTAACACATCCCATTATAGGACTTTGTTTCAATTGTTTGAAACTTTACCAATCTTTAAGTTTTCAGGCTGAAATTTTCCATTGCAGGCGGAGGCCTCAAGCTGAGGTTTTCTAAGAAAGTTGCAGCAAAAGAATCGCTCAGTTATTTCCCAAAGTGGGATTGGAAAAAAATTAATTGTTTTGCCCGTGTTAAAAATCTCTCAACTCCTTTGTTGAAATGCTCTAGTAACTCCATGCTTTGGTGCACGAACTTGAAGTTTGGAAGAGGGAGTCACCGTAGTGTCAACCTTTTCCTGTTGCTATGAAAAACTGATCAAGTTACGACCTTTGAAAAATCTCAAGTCGTACATGCTCAGTAAAGACTTGTTTGTCAGCTAAATTCTCAGAAGATTCCATCTGCACGAAGCATGCTCCAGCCCAGGTCTGCAGGGACTGAGAAAGACTTCCCTGCAATTGCTTCTACTGGCTCCTGAAGGTCACTGTAGCACGGGACACTGAAACTGAAAGAAGAGACACCCTCTTTCCTGTGCTTTCAGTGCTCCAACTGCTGGCACCAGAGAGATTGGAACTGGCTGGTCAGAGAGGCTGGGGCAAGTAAGTTGGGAAGGAAGACTAAGAAGGGGAGCCCAAGGAGGGAAGACTGGGAAACTCATATGGAGTACTGGGACTGGAATGAGGATCTGGAGAAGAGGGAGGAAAGACAGGAACAGGCTGGAGAGACAGGGGCAGAAGGGGTCAAATTGTGAGGTTGTCTATGACCAGTAGAGCACACTCCCCTCCAGAACCTGGAATGGAACCCAAGATTCCTGAGTCTCATCAATCCTTTTCTATCAGCAAATATTGCGAAACCCTAAGTATGTGTCTCAGCCCCCTGTAGAGGCTGACACACATGGAGGATGTCAATCTACTATGGCCCTCAGTTTCTCTGTTAATTCAAGTGGCAGTGGTAGTGGATCTAAACATTCCAACCCTGCTGATAAACCATGTGTGTGTCAATATATCATCATGACAGAATTTTTGTTAGCTTTTTAAAAAGTTTAGGTATGGGGGAACACTTTCAAAGTGAAAACAAAATATTGAATAACTGCTCATTCAGTGAGCACCATCCAGCCTGCACAATGAATGAGGCAGGGATCCTAGGGAGGAGGCAGCAATGTAATCACAACGTATACACACAAGGGGAGTGAACTAAGGTTGCACAGGCAACCTTAACTCTTGAATTTCCCAACTTTTCAGTGCTTCACTTTGCAACCTTTACCATAGCTTAGTGTGTAATATATATTAATACAGAAAAAACGTAATTATGAAGAAGCTAAGTATGTATAGCAAGCATACTTGATACAAACACCCAAAAGCAAGGAAGTGAAAGTTAAGCCACCTAGCAGCACATACCCTTTATTCTTCCACACACAGGCACAAACCTAACCATCGTAAGAATTACCATATATCACAGATCACATACCGCAATTTTAACTCTTCCCTCTTTTAGCCCTTCTACACCCACGCCCCTTTAATATTTTTTCCTCTCAACACCAGTAATTGTGGATGTTTGGTATAATACATGGGTGTCTTGGGAGAGAGTAGTTTGGTAAAGGGTGGGTACAGCAGGGTAGTTAAATGGTGTGACTGAAGGGTGGCAAGCCTCAGGTGGCAATTAGGTTATAAGCACTAAAAATTTAAAAAGCAGACAAAACCCCAAGCAATTTTCCTACTTTAATTTTCCCTGTACATCCTGTCTACAAGGCTGGACGCTCCTTAGGGGAGGGACTGTCGGTGTCAAATCACTAGTGTTAATAGTAAAACACTTTGTGAAAATGTGCCATGTTTTCTGATAAGTCTTACGATATAAAATCATTCTATAATCAACATTTATGTCATCATGCACTAAACATGTCACTATGCCCCAGTTCTAGATATGAACCAGGAGTCTGCAGCCCCCTGGGGGGCCACAACAATTTTCAGGGGGTCCGCCAAGCAGGGCCAGTGTTAGAGTTACTGGGGCCCAGGGCAGAAAGTCGAAGCCCCACCATGCGGGGCTCAACCCCGGGGCCCTGCACCTTGCCACCTGCTCTGACACAAGTTTCCTGAGAGACCTGAGGCAAGTCATTTAGTCTGTACCTCAGTTCCCCACCTATTTTCTATTACTGTACAGTTAGCCAGCACGTTAATCTGCAAAACATACAAAGCCGTATAAAATTATAATTTCTTATGCAGTTTGATATATCTTTCAATTGCCAACTGAAGACTTTATTGAATTAAAAAGTTAATAGCTTTAAATACACTAATAAGCAAACAGTGCAAAGACTGTGTTTCAATCAGCTGGAGTTCCATTTGTAGCACAATACACTTTTTAAATCAAGCTGGATGGAATGAAACATCTGATTTAATAATGATAGTTCCACACTGTGAAAAAAAGTAAATGGTCCGTTTGATAGTGAGTCCAAAATTGAGGAGTGGTTGTTATAGCACACTTCTTGTCATCTATTATTAAATAACTGTATTGCACAGTACAAGAGGAAAAAAAGATTGTTGACATCTTTTACACTTCGGTTTTTGTATTTTAACTTTCCAATCACTTGTCCCATGCAGATGGACCCAATTAGGAGAAAGTGACACTGACAGCATTTGGTGTGTAGTCAAACGCACAAGATATTCAAACTGAAAAGACAGAGTGGAAACTATTTCTCTCTCCAATCGTTCAGTCAGTCACTGCAGGGTTAAGTACTCAGACAAGAAGCTCGGTTGTGAGCATGACAGCATCCCTTTAAGGTACAATGGACACGGGTTTTGGCCCTGAAACTGTTTCCCTACATTCTGCCCGACTCGCCTACATAAATCTACACGGGGCACAATCCTAGGGGCGCGCCACACACAGGTGCCGAGCCGCTGGGCACCACGGCGTCTGGCAACCTCTGCTCATCTACCTGCTGGACACGGGCTGCCCGGTAACCTGCAGCAGGGACCGCCGCCCAGGGGCGGGGAGCAGGGAGGCGCCAGACCCCGAGCCATGGCCCCAGCATCCCCGCTCCGGCCCGTTACCTGCTCCCGGCTCGGCGCTCCCACACCTACCGTCTCCTTGGCAGCCGCCGCTACGGGGATGGGCAGCAGCCCCTGGGCCGGGCCGGGCTCTCCGGCTCCTGCGGGTCGGCGCTCGGCGGCTGCCCGCGCCCCACGGGGCCGGGGGGGCTCCGGCTGCCGCCCGGCCCGGCGCTCACAGAGCCGGTAGCCCAGGTAACAGGCGAGAGCCCCCCCGGCCGCCCCCGCCGCCATCCCCAGCTCCCCCCGCCAGCCCGGCCCCGCCGACTCCTGCCCCGCGCCGGCCCCCAGGGACCTGGCCAGCTCCGGCCCGCCGGGCAGGGACCAGCAGTGCGGGGGGCCCGGCAGGCGCCACCGCAGCAGGCTCCGCAGGGCGGCCATGGCCGCAGCTCAGCCCGAGTGACGGGCAGAGCGAGCGGGGGGAGACGAACGGGCAGAAAGCTCGCGAGAGGAGGGGGGCGACGCGAGACTCTCTCCATTCCAACCCCTTCCCCAGTCTCTCCTCACCCCAGGGGCGCCCCCACCCCGCAGGGCCCCCCAGAGAATATACTATTTTATAGTATTGCAACTTTTCTTTATGGATGGGGCCCCCGAAATTGCTTTGCCCCAGGTCCCCTGAATCCTCTGGGCAGCCCTGCCTCACCCTCTGCAGTCTGCACCCCATCCCCACCTCATCCTCTGCCCCGTCACCTTTCCTAATCCTCTGTCCCTCCTGCCTTCCATTCCAACCTCCTTCCCCCACACTTCCCAGCCCCTGCCCTCCCTTCACCATTGCCCCCCTCCTATCATCTCTCCCGTCCAACCCCTCCTCTGCCTCAAGCCTTACTCCATCACCTCATCCTCTCTCTGTCTGTGCCGCCCCCAAAGGTTAAGATTCCAAGTTAGCTGCAGATCTTATGTGCCCATGTCCAGTGTAAAATTGCCCAGATTCAGACCACCCAATTTAAATAAAATAAAGTAAAGTCTTCCAGTGTCACTGGTAAAGAACCTGTTTAAAAGCTCCTGAACAGACCATTTAAACACATGTTGGTAGATGTATCAATATATGCAAAAGTTGACCTCTCATCTGAATATTGACATGTGCTCCCCACCTATCTTTTCTTTTCCACTCCACTTATATCGGAACTACTCATAAGTATCCAGAGAAGATTGGACTTAACAGCCACATAGCTTTAAAAAGCAATTCATTTCTCTCTTCCTTTAAAAAAAAAATCAAAACAGAAATTCCATCCTATGGGAAATTTTGAAATTTCAGCGTTTGTTTTTGTCCTCAGGATGAAAAGTCAAAATATTAAAATATTTTGCAGAACAAAAAGTTCTGAAAGAAATTAATACAGAAATATTGATGTGTTTATTTTCAACATTTTGGAGAGAAAAGTAACATTTTTATTTTCCTAATAAAAATGTTTGATTATTGATTTGCCAACCTGAACTGAAATCTTTTGTTTTGATTCAGGCTGACAGTAATCTCTGCATCTCCCTGATCTGCTATTCATGTCCCCATTCTCCTCTATGGGTCCAGCTCTCCACATGCATCACATCTCCCATGATGCCCTCAGCAGTCAAATAAAACACTGGATCTCTGAGCAGAAAAGTCTAAAGCACAAAATAATTGTAACACTTATCAAATTATACTAGAAGAAATACATAAAAAGTAAAGGGTAGAATATGTAGTTTTAAAATCTGCATTAAAACATATATAAATTATGCACGTGAGTAACTGATTTGTGCTACTAATGTGGTGCTCAGTACACGGTACACTTTGTACAGTACATAATGAACTGAAGTTTTTCTTGCAAAGTTGGTTATATTTTTAGGTATTATGGGCCTCAGTCATATCTCACTGTTTTTATATCTGTTTTATCTCACTGACCTCAGTGGGTTATTCCTGATTTAAGTAAAAGCTGAAGAAGGCTCACATTTTGTACATACCTCTTTGTCAGCAGTAGGGCTGGTTGAAATTTTCTCATCAAATCTGTTTTTCTATAGAAAATTTTATTTTTGACAAAATGAAAATTTTCATGAAAATCATCTGCTTTTCACAGAAAATTTCAATTTTTCATAGAAAAATGTAAAGCCTGAAAACTAAAACATGTTCATTTTGGCTGAAAACCAAAATATTTTGATTCTGAAATACCACTTCAGTGCCTCATGGAAGTTGTAGTTTGAGTTCCTCGTGCTCCTATTCTCCTCTATGAATCTGGCTCCCCAGCTGGACTACTTGTCCTATGAGGTAGGCAACCATTTGAACACACCATTTCCCCAAAGCAGACCATAGTGCATTTTGGAAGATGTAGGTAGTCTGACCAGGGAGCCCAGACTATAGAGGCAAATGGGACCATGAGGGACCCAAACTACCATTCCCATGAATCACTATGGTAATATTTCAAAATCTAAATATAGTAGAACCTCAGACATACAAACACCAGAGTTATGAACTGACCGGTCAACCACACACCTCATTTTGAACCAGAAGAAGGCAAACACGTAGCAGAATCCCCCCCCTCCCCGCCCATCCCCCAAAAAAGCAAATACTGTACAGCACAGTACTGTTAAATGTAAACTACTAAAAATAAAGAGAGAGCTTAAAAAAAAGATTTGACAAGGTAAGGAAACTATTTCTGTGCTTGTTTCATTTAAATTAAGATGGCTAAAAGCAGCATTTTTCTTCTGCATAGTAGTTTCAAAGCTGTATTAAGTCAAAGTTCAGTTATAAAGTTTTGAAAGAACATCCATAATGTTTTGTTCAGAATTACAAGCGTTCAGAGTTATGAACGATCTCCATCCTCTGGTGTTCAGAACTCTGAGGTTCCACTGTATTGTGTTTTATGGCCAAAATATTTTTGCCAAATATTTCATCAGAAAAACTAAACATTTTGACCAAAATATTTTGAGTTTTGGCCAAAATATTTAGTTTTTCTGATGAACTATTTTGGTTTTCAATTTTTCACTAACACTGATATATTTCTGCAAAAAATTCAATGAAAACCGTTTCCCCACATTTTTTGTAATTTTTTTCTGTGGAAACCTGCCAACTACCCACCCATTTTCCAACCAACTCTAGTCAACATACTGATTTTATTGTTTAGATTTCGTAGAATTGTAGATAGTAAGGATGGAAGGGACCATTATGATTAACAAGTCTAAACTTCTGCGTAACACAGGCCAGAGAATTTCATTAAGTGATTCCTGCATCAAACATATAACTTCTGGTTGAGTTAGAGCATTTAGAAACGCAATCTTGATGTAAAGACTTCAAGTGATGGAGAATCCACCACATCTATAGATAAAGTTGTTCCAGTGGTAATTACTCTCTCTGTTTTAAAAAATTGCTTTATTTCTAGTCTGATTGTGTCTAGTTTGAGCTTCTAGCCACTGGGTCTTGTCAGGCCTTGGTCTGCTAAATTAAAGAGCCCACTATTATCAGAAATCTGCTCTTCATGTAGGTACTTGTAGAGTGTGATGAGGTCATTTCTTAATGTTCTCCTGAATAAATTAAATAGATTGAGTTTTTAGTCTGTCACTCTAAGGCAGGTTTTCTGGACCTCAAGTTATCTTGAAGCTCTCTTCTGAACCTTTTTCAGTTTGTCAACATCCTATTTAAAGTGTAGACACCAAAACTGGACACAGTCATAGTTTAGCTATTGCCACATGCAGTGGTAATAATACCTACCTACTTCTACTCAATATTCCCTTTCCTAGGTATCCAAGAATCACATTCATGCTCTTACCCAGTCCATCCAACTGTGAGCTCATGTGCACCATGATCCCTAAGTCTTCTTTTTTTGTCATTGCTTTCCAAAATACAGTTACCCATATTTCACATATTGCCCCTAGTACTCTCCCAAAGCTCATATATACACCCGCTCAATGTATTGCATATATTAATACGGCCTTAAAAATGGTTTTGTGTGTGTGTCCGTGTGTGTGAGACATATGCTACATTTTGTATGTTTTGTACAGATTCATTTGTTGTAGAACTTATAGGGAAAGTGTTGCTGTGTGTACTCAGAGCAGTGCACAACCCAAGGAAAGATCTGACCCCCACCAAAGAGCCCAAAAGATAGCCAAGGGATAATCAAGCCCCCTTGAAAGAGAGCCAAGACCAAGGAGCCCATAACTGCATGCATGTTCATTTTCTGACCATCTGCATATGCAGAACATTCTACTACTAGCGGAGTTTCATTTTCCTATCTCAAGGGGGCAGGATCTGATTTTGAGACTTAGGCCTGGTCTACACTAGGAGTTTATGTCGAATTTAGCAGCGTTAATTCAACTTAACCATGCACCCGTCCACACAAGGAAGCTAATTAGTTCGACCTAGAGGGCTCTTTAGTTCGAATTCTGTACTCCTCCCCGACGAGGGGAGTAGCGCTAAATTCGACATGGCTATGTCGAATTAGGCTATGTGTGGACAGAAATCGACCTTAGTAGCTCCGGGAGCTATCCCACAGTGCACCACTCTGTTGACGCTCTGGACAGCAGTCCGAGCTTGGATGTTCTGACCAGCCACACAGGAAATGCCCAGGGAAAATTTGACACGCTCCAGCGCCTTGTGGATGTTCTGCAGGACCGCAGGCAGGAGGACAGAGCCCCCCTGCACTGTATCTGCAACCGCCCTCCCCTGCCACAAAGTCCCAACCCCCCCTCACCCAAAGTAACAAGAAGGAGGGGCGACAGGGGCTGTGAAAACTGTCACTGCACCCCTGCAGAGTGCACAAATACAAGAAGGCTCTCATTCCCTAAATGTTGAGAAGTCCTTCCCTTCCTGGCTCACCGAAGCCCCAATCCCAGTTTCATCCCCTAACTGTGTAGTTGATTATTAAAAGTACTTTGCTGTTAATTACTATTTCCGTCAAGTTTTTCTACAGAAGACTGTCTGGGGGGGGGGAAGGGGGTTGTTAATTGCATAGGACAGTCACCTTTACCAGGGTACAGACACGGGGGCAGGATCAACAGCAGGTCACACACACAATGCAGTCAGTAGGCACCCTGGTCAGTCTGGGAGGTGTTTTCCATGTTCTGTGTGGGTGGGGGGTACGTGACTCTGTGGCATGGGAGGGCAGTTACAGAACGTATGCAGCGGTCCTTGTCCCGGACCACAGAGCCACGCAGCAGGGGAATCTGTAACCGTCCTCCCCCGCCACAAGGTCACGTAGCCCCCGCACACAGAGTCCCGAAAAGGAGGGATGGCAGGCTCCGTTGAAACAACCAGTCCAGCACTGCAGACCGCTCTAGGAGCAGGAGCCTGTCATTCCTCGAGTGTAGAAGCAGTGTTAACATCACTGCACACCCTACCCACCACAGTCTGCGTCCCTGTTTCAACCCTTTAACGCGAATTCATTAATAAAGAAAATGTTGTTAATTAACAATGTTCCATTAACTTTATTTTTAAACATGTGTTGGAAGGGGGGAAACGTGGTGAACGGGGTATGTAACCACAGAAGAAAGTCAACAGTAACTGAAGCAGGGGCAGGTTCAGCTTCTCTGTAAAGAAACTGAACAGTCACAGGTTACCCTGCTCCCTGAGGAACCTAGCTTTCAAAGCCTCCCGGATGCACAGTGCTTCCCGCTGGGCTCTTCTAATTGCACAGCTGTCTGGCTGAGCGTAATCAGCAGCCAGGCGATTTGCCTCAACCTCCCATCCCGCCATAAAGGTCTCCCCCTTGCTCTCACAGAGATTGTGGAGCACACAGCAAGCTGCAACAACAATGAGGATATTGGTTTCGCTGAGATCTGAGCGAGTCAGTAAGCTCCTCCATCTCCCCTTGAGACGTCCGAAAGCACGTTGAATGATGACAGTTACCCAAGACCACCCTCGACACATTTTTCCCCCCAGAATGAATTGTGGGGAAATCCCAGAATTCAAATGGGCAGCGGGGACTGCGGGAACTGTGGGATAGCTTCCCACAGTGCACCGCTTCCAATGTCGACGCTTGCCCCGTTAGTGTGGACTCACAAAGTCGAATTAGTGTCCTTAGTGTGGACACACAAATTCGACTTTGTAAGGTCGATTCCACAAATTCGAATTAAGTTAAATCGAACTAATCTGGTAGTGTAGACATACCCATAGTTTGGCAAATTACCTCTCTCCCCCCTCAGTGAATCCTGAATACATCTATGACTTACTTAAGTTCCATAGGAATCTGAAAGACTCACTCCTCAATACCTGTGTGATCTTCTGCTATTATCGTCCATTGAAAATAGCCCATACTGTGTTTTTTGGTGAAAATACAGGAAAGATTTGGTAATGATTGAGGTACAGGAGTAACTCAAGTAGGCAATACATATATTTTGTTTCAGAGTTGGCACATCATTGTTGCAAGGATGTTTTTAAATATTAAAGCACAGTACATTTGGAAGATATAAATCTTTAGAGCCTATATTTTTTCCAACTGTGTCATGTGATACATGTATAAAAGCATCACAGTTATCAGTCAGCTCCTTTCTCCACTCTGCAGGTAACCACCAACTATTGCTCAGGACTACATGGTAGACTTAGAAAATGTACAGTAATTATATTGTCTGCAGAAGCTCTAACTACCTGCGATGGAAATAAAAATTGGACCACATATGTGTTTGTTTAACAACATTGAAAGTGCGGTCTCTAGGAAGTATAGGTAAAGTTGATTAGATTGTAGTGTATACTTAAAGTTGAATAATGTACTCTTGTAAAAACACTCTTCAAAATTATTTAACTTCCCATGATATCGTCACAGAATGTGCACAAAATCTTTAGTGTTATCTTTTCCTGTCACATGACTAGTGCAAACAAGAAAAAAAACCTTATCTTTTGCTTCTTTTCTGGTACTTTATAAAATAGCATAACCGGTTCAGCAGCCAGACATTAAAGATTCCGCTTTGAAAAAGTCTATGTTTTGTATTTCACTCTACTTAATGCATCTCCATTGTGAAACAAGAATGATTTTATTAGCAAGAAAGTATCTGAGGGGATGATGATGTTTGAGAAAACCTCTGGTACAGAGTATCAGAGGGGTAGCCGTGTTAGTCTGGATCTGTAAAAGCGGCAAAGAATCCTGTGGCACCTTATAGACTAACAGACGTATTGGAGCATGAGCTTTCATGGGTGAATACCGACTTCGTCGGATGCATGTCTCGTACAGATAATCACATGTGGAATCTAACCAGAAAAGTCCCTTATAGCTTCCTATAGTTCAGGGGTTCTCAAACTGGGGGTCGGGACACCTCAGGGGGTTGTGAGGTTATTACATGGGGGGTTGCGAGTTGTCAGCTTCCACCCCAAACCCCACTTTGCCACCAGCATTTATAATGGTGTTAAATATATAAAAAAGTGTTTTCAATTTATAAGGGCGGGTCACACTCAGAGGCTTGCTATGTGAAAAGGGTCACCAGTACAAAAGTTTGAGAACCACTGCTATATTCAGATAATACTACTGGAAGCCAGGAACTTTTCAGTGGAGGAGCACCTCTAGGCTCACTAGGATATTCCCCTTAATATGTGTTTCAGTGTATGTCCAGCAATTTTGTGCTGAACTGAATTAATTTCAGTTTGATCTTGAAATAACTGTCATATCAATAAGAACACTTGATGTGCGTTTCAAACGTTTTTGGTATCTAAATCAGTGTACAGGCTACTTGAGAAATCGGTGCTATATAGATCACTCAACTTTGATCTATTTCTTTGATTTAGCACTGCAATTAAGAAGATTTGGTTCAAAGAGAAAGCTCATTGGTTGATGTTCTACACTGATGTGGTAATGTTTACACAGATGTGCTTTGAAATCTCAATTATGGTGAATTTTTGGGTCCCACCACATGACAGACTCCTGTTATTTGAAAGGTAAAATAATATAACATCTATCTGTAAAAGCCTTCAGAGTAGGTCTGCCAGGGCTCTCTTCTGAGGTGATTTATCTGATCATTGTATTTAGTGTGAGTTTTTTCAGTTTTAAATCCCTCCACAGTAAATCACTTGCTTTAAAGAACCCTTTTTATAATTCAGGTGCATACAGGGGCAGTACTTAGGACTGCAATGATGAAAAGGTGTAGCATTACCTGCTTTAAAGCACCTGCCAATTAATTAGCCCCATACTCTCCACAGCAAATAAAGCGAAGCAGTCAAATCCATTTGATCTCCCAGATTTAGACTGTGACTGAAAAGACCATGGAGCAAGACTGAAAAACTAATCTTTCATGATTCTCTACAACTTTTTGTTCAAATGAAAGCTTAAACCAGCCAAATGACTTTCAAACCTTTGAAAGATTTAACTATGAAAGATCTTTGGGTTTTACACCATAACACATTAATAGTGGTGAGGGCAAACATTGCAATACTTGCATGCTAGTGAATATACTTTAAGATAGTTTTCAGAGTTTAAAATTACTATTAAATATGAAAAAATCAACAGAGTGTAAAAGTCAAGCCTTGATAGTTTTAATATAATTGTTTTAAAATATCAATTATCTTTTATACTATTCATTTGAAAGATAGAAATGCATCTTCTCAGCTACATCAAGTTAGCATAGTCCTAAATCAGCCTCAAAGAAATCTTAATGTTATAGACGAAAGAATTAAAACGTATTTAAAAGGAGATACTGTTGTTAAATCCTACTGTTGTAGGCGCTCCTATATTGTGGTGATTAGATATACCATCTCTCTCTATCGGAGCATGTACTGTGAAACTATTCCCACACCATATCCTCCCTCTTCGTCTCTATGTGATTAAAAAATGTTAATCAAAAGTCACTGGTCTATCTCACTGATATGTTTAAAACCACCCTGCCAATATTAACCGATATTGATCAATATCGTATCATGTTTGTGATGAATTAAATATGAACGCGAATTTTACAGCGGGGAAAAACATCCCTGATTATGCAATTTCTTTTAAAAATCCCCCACCTTGGAACTTAAGTGATAAAAGGAAAGGGTAATGCATGTACATTTTATTAGTGTTTTAAAATCAGGGAGTAAAACTGTCAGATCTTTGTTTTTTCTTTCATGTGTGTCTGGGCAGGTCTATCCCTCAGGTAACGCCCTTTCTCCTTCTTCTCTCTTACCTTTCCTTGCACCTGTCCACGTAATGCACTGCAAGCTCCAAGCAACTCCCGAGTCCAACCCTCCTTCTCGAGTCCCTGCCAAGCCGGGTTCCTTCTAGCTGCAATCTATCATTTTCGAAACACTCACATCAAAGGAGGCTGAGCAGCAGCATCAACAACAACAACAAAGGGGAAGAGAGTGTCTATGCTACCGCTCTGCAAAGTTGGATGCCATCTCTCTCTCTCTCTCTCTCTCTCTCTCTCTCTCTCTCTGTCTATGGATTATTTTTTATGGCTCTGCACACTGGGAAACATCAGGAACTCCCCATCGTCACTGCAGATCAGAAAAAGGTGTGAGGAGAGGAGAGATCGGTTTAAAATTTCAAACACAACCTCTCCGGAGCGCAAGAGACGGCTTCATTAGCATATGTCCGGGGGGACTAGCATATGTACGGGCTTTGTATATAAACAGAACTCTAATCTGATCAGTTTCCCAGGACACAACAGCAGCACCAGCAGCTCTAGATGTTGATGCAAAGCCAGGAGCAGACTCCCACATGCTCGGAGAGAGAAGAGGCTCCAAAGACAGGCAGCTTTTATCCCAGTGCAAAGTCCAGCCTTCCTGAGATCATCCAGGAACAGCTCGGCCAGAACGCTTAGATCTCACTCTTCTCATTTGGTTATTGTTAATTTGCCTTTCAACTCATCGTTCGTTAAACCTCCTCCCTTCCAGCGCGCTCTTTCATGGCTCCCTTAGCCGAAGTTGGGGGCTTCCTAGGCGGCTTGGAAGGGTTAGGGCAGCAGGTGGGCTCCCATTTCCTGCTGCCTCCTGCCGGGGAGAGGCCGGCTCTGCTCAGCGATCGCCTGGCTCAGGCCGAGAGGGGGTCTAGAGGTGGCGGAGGTGCGGCGACTGGGACTGCGGATTTAGCCCATTTGCAGGGCATCCTACGCCGGAGGCAGCTCTACTGCCGGACGGGCTTCCACCTGCAGATCCTGCCCGATGGCAGCGTGCAGGGCACCAGGCAGGACCACAGCCTCTTCGGTAGGTAGCAGCTGCAATTTCGCAGAGCTCGGATCCTCATCCATCCCGCATAATGAGGTGTTTCTATTCCTCGTGGAAAAGAAACACTTACATACTTACTGCAAAGTACAGCAGCAGAGCGGTCAGATCAGAGTGCACCACTGGGCAGGTGTTTAACCCGAGACTCCCAGTATAAAGCTGTGCGGCCTTAGACTACAGGGGTTGCAGAACTCAGCATGACAGAACATCTCTTCCTATGTCATTTATTAACTAGAAATGTCTGTGTGGCGCGTACAGAGTATGTCGGTTTACATATACATACACATATTCATTAGTACATGTGTGTAAACTCTACACCTGCATTTGTATTTAGCAGCAAACCCAGAAAGAGAGGGTCTATCTTGGTGATTTTTTTTCTACTCAGTACCGATAATTTAATGTCCCACACTTGCCCCTGCAATCTCTAAATCTCTCTATAAACAAACAAAGATAATGGAATCGCTAATCTTGCTAAACCTCTAATCTGCATCAGGTTGCTTTGTTTTGCAATGTGGAGAAAGCTACAGGTGGGATTGCACAGAGCTACAACTGTAATGTAATTACAACAGTAATGTTTCCTTTATTTCCTTTTTAAAATGGTTTGTCCATAAACCAAAGAGGGGAGGGGAACAGGCGGAGAGATATCCTAAGGATGTAAATGGTTTCCTGACATGTAAGGGTAAATAAGAAGGAATGTATGTAGGCACGGCAGCGTTATCTGAACAAACCTGCTATTGTTGACCATCAGTGAGTTTTTTCTGTATTGATTTAGCAGCCATAAAAAGGTGATTAAAGAGTTTTCTATCATCTCTCCCATAGTCAAAACAATCAGCTGGAATGGCCCTTAACTGATTTTATAGCACGCTGAAGTACTGGTGTTTTCAGAACTAAAAGAACTGTAGTTAAAACACAAAGTTTTTCACAGAAGGGAGACTTTCTACAGCATGTAAACACAAAATCATTACTTTAAAAAAATGTTTAGTCCAAGATCAAAGATTTGTGGTGTTTCTTTTAAATGTTCTTCCTTTATTCTAACCCTATTCTCCACAGGTTTGTCTGATGTGGTCTCTTTGTGGGTTGAATCACCTGCTTATTATGGTTTATAAAAAGAACGGCTTTGAAAATGATATCAGAAAGACAAAATACCTCCATGTCTTTTTATGGGACATTGGACATTAGGAGCTAGGAAATCAGTGATGATTTACATCCAATAAAAAGTTTTTAATGCTTACTCTTTGTAAAGGATTTAGCTAGTTTGTCATTTAGCATTGTAAATAAGAGGTATGCCAAAGTTCAGTTAAAACTCAAAAGATTGTAAATTACAGTACACTAACCTCTCTTAAGATGGAAAATTGGTCAGAATGTAAACAGTGTGCATAATGAGACAGAAGGCATGCCAAACTATTGTAAAGAATATTCCATACAATTACATCAGTTTAATAAGTTTGTATTTTTATTTTAGCAATGTGCTAGGTGTGTATCAAAAGCAACCTGACTTTGGGACTCTGTTTACATTGGTAGCAATTTTAACAGATATGATTTACACATTTCCTGTCTTTTTTTGTATTGTATATGTACTGTAATCTGTACATATCGAATCTCAAAATACTTAGTGCTTAGGGCAAGAATGGGCTACTAGCAAGGTTACATAGAAGTTCTCTGTTCTATACAGGTAAATTGGATCACATAAATATTTGGTGAAATAGTTTAAAGATACAGAATATAACAATTTAAAGAATATAAAATGGGCCCAATTTCACATTGCAAATGATGAATAATGAATCAGAATAACAAGTATTTTAGGCATATTTAGATAATAAGCATTCTAAATCAAGTGTTAGTTATATTCCACATATTATGATCAGTTTTGTAATTTTTAAACATAATATACATGCACCATATTTTATATATATACAAAACCTGCCTCTGAAATCAATGGGATTACTCATGTGAATAGGGGCTGCATATTTGGGCCCACATGTTGGATTAGATATATAGCAAATATGTTTTTCTTCTCTATGGGAAGACTCTCTCGTATATAATTCCCATCTATATTTTGACTTCTATTCACAAGATATCATTATTTTGACTTCCATCCAGTAGATATAATTAAAAGTGTTGGTTTCTTAAGAAAGTGCTACAGAGAAGGTGAAATATATCTCCGGATAGTTCAATCTTACCCTGCAATATATGAGCAGACACTTCATCAAATATTGTATAATCATCTAGTGACACTGTATAGCACTGAATCCTAAATAATAGTTTTAACCCATCAGTGACAGATAAAATCCTTTCTTAACTAAATCATAACAAATGTTTCTGAAAAAAGCATATAATTATTTTTCCCTGTGGAGGCTTCTAGTCTGCTTTGAACTAAAATGTGTATGAAATTCAGTTCAGTGGTAGACATGTAAAATAGGAGTATTCTTATGTATGTCTGTAGGCCACATCTACTATAGTGTGTACAAATAAAATATTTCACCTGCTTCTATCTTGACTTTAACACATGTAAGTTAAAGCAACTCTACCATTTTTGTGTACATTTAGGTATCCTTGAATTCATCAGTGTGGCAGTGGGACTGGTCAGTATTAGAGGAGTGGACAGTGGCCTTTATCTTGGAATGAATGACAAAGGAGAACTCTATGGATCTGTAAGTATTGGCTTATATTTTCTAAGTCACATTTGGATTTTAGACCTGACATACTGAGTCAATTGTTAATAGTGGGCAAAAATCTCAGCAAAGCACTGAAATAATGCAATATGCTAACTTTCTTTCCTGTTGAAATGATGTATATCATTTGTGTCATTCAATCATCCTCTGAGAATGTGTGGTGATGATAGCTCAAAGCTTTACAGTCTGAGTCAAATATCATACACATGGAAGGAATTTCATTAGCCTGAGAAGAAAAGAATGGATCAGAAATGTTCCTCCTTAACAGAGACAAAATGAATGAATGAATGAATGAAAGTAACCAGTTTAAGAAAGTCTTGGAAGGCAAAATAGTTGCTTAGTGACTGATTTTCTTTTTAAGATCTACCCTACAAATCTATCAGGCTCACTGTGTTTTCCACTATAAAAAATACTGGTATGGAAAACAGAGAAAAAGATAACTCTGCAGATAAATAAATAAATAAATAAATGCATACAAAACCTTGGATTACTTGATTTGTGGTCTGCTGATCCCTTATAATTCAGCAGGTGGCACTCTGCGGCACCTGCTTTTTTTCAACATCTGAACGAAGACCCTTAGACAGCTTAATCACTGTTATTTTGAAAGTGTGAGGAGTATAAATAAGACAATATCATTTAATCCATACTCTGATTTAAAATTAAACTGTTTTTAAGATTGAAAATAAGCTTGTAATAATTTTAAATGATTGTTTTTTGTTGAGAAATTTCAATATAAGACACTACAAACTATAGTCTTTGGTTCTACAGCAGTATCAGGGTAACATGGACTCAGATTCTTCTCCATTTCAGTTTTCAAACCTTGAAAGATAAAATACTCTCTGTCCTCCCCTCCCACCCAAATGTTCTGGGCTAATAAAACATACACCTTTGACAGGAGTTTCAAGTCTTCAATTTCTATTCCTATCACTGATTGGTTTATACCCTTACCACATATGATGGCTAAATATAATAGTTTCTTACAATAGATTGTGAACTCTGAGCATTTTGTAAACCTAAAGGAAACAGTATATACATTGCCATTGTTTGTGGCTTAGCTTGTCAATCAATGACATCCTTTAGTGTTTTAGGCCTCGACATTTTTTAGGATTGAAGGTTGAGGCATTTGTTGCTCTGAATATGTATGAAATGGTGACCAGATGGTAATATGTTCCTGATTCTTCCATCTCAGTGCAAGCTTTGCCTTGTCCATCATAATAATGAACCATACACACTGAGTCCCTTTGGTTTACAAAATATGATGATGTAGTCTCTCTTCCAGCAATGAATAATTATGTTTCTCCAAACAAGATTAATGTGGTCACCAAAGTCCTTGTAGTGATCCAAGTTATTTTAAAAGTTGGGGAGTATAAGTCACAAATAGTAGGTACAGCCACAGCCGTTGCTTTTCCAGTTCCAATGGGAATGCCTTTCTCATCTGTTACATTACACCTTTACCCAGAAGGCTCGTATATGTATATGGACAGCAATGACCACATTCCCACCCCCTACATAAAGGGCGGTCTAAGCCATTCTATGTTGGATATGTTCAGTAGTCAAATACATTTTTAAGGTAACAATCTGTATTTTCTTGACCATTTAAGAACAGGAACACTTGAACATATATTGTCATGTCTTATATTTTCTCTGCCTGTATGTACATCCCCAAATCTCATTCTGAGGGCGTCAGATAAGGTGCTGGAGATGTGTGTTTTAGTTGCCTCTTGCGTGCATAACACCCTCTTCAATCCTAGAGAAAGTTAGTGAAATGGGATTTAAATCCAAAATTGTACTCAAAGTGGTGCAGGTCTAGTACTGATAAAAGGGAGCCTTGTGAACAAATAACTTTCTCAACTGCTCTAAAACAGTCCACATGCCCCAGGTATGATCAGATTCACCCTCTTCTCAGGATTTGATTTTATTAGCAAAGAAATGAACAATAAGTCAACATATACTCCAATCGATTTTGGTTATCACTGTATCTCTTTATAGGAATATGTTCAGAAATTGTTTACTGAAAGAGCTCTGACCTTTTATTTTTCTATCTTGTTTTAAAATAGGAGAAACTAACTTCTGAATGCATCTTCAGAGAACAGTTTGAAGAGAACTGGTATAACACTTATTCTTCCAACGTGTACAAACATGGAGACTCGGGTCGGAGGTATTTTGTAGCACTTAACAAAGATGGTACTCCCAGAGATGGGGCTAGATCCAAAAGACATCAGAAATTCACACACTTCCTACCCAGGCCAGTGGATCCCGAAAGAGTTCCAGAACTCTACAAAGATGTGTTAGGATACAGTTGAAATGGGACAGAGTGTTTGAAAGGAAACCAAAATAAAACCCATTCTTTCCTACCACAGCTTCCAGGGTAAGACAAGCAGGAAGAACTTTCAAATGCTGCAGAGTTACCAGGCTCTAGGAAAGTGGATTTTAACAAGCTGTTTAGTGATAGCCTCCATTTCCTAATGTTTGGATACAGGAGACAAAGCCTTAAAGTTAAGAGTGGACCAGCCTCTTTGAAGTTTTCTGACCCTGTTGCTGGCCAGTAGACAGTGGGAGGTTGGAGTCTGATTTATTTTAAAATACCAAACTCATGCCTAACTTGTCTGGATTACTTATTATCCATAAACTAGAGAAAAAATAACTACCTAAATCATATGGAGTGGGACAATAAACAGAAAGTTGGACGAAATGGTAAGAAATAGGCTGTAAAACAGCAATTAAGCCTGAGAACCATATATGAAGTTATAGTGGCTACACTACGAGTGACGGAACTTGGAAGTCAATGCATCTCAGTCAGAGTGGGAACTTTTCTTCAGGATGGACTTATTTATACATTTCCAGATGACATATATTTATTTTATATATTTATTTATTGAAGAGTTTATTTTTACTGGGATATGAAGACACTACAACCCCTTGCCCAAACAAAAAATCATTGACAGTGCCAATATTTACTCTGAGGTAGTGTCATCATGCAAAAAAGGCATTACATCACAACATGTTCAAAAACTGAGCATCTACATTTTCATTTTTTATAAAGTATAGATTAGGTTATATTTTTATGCACACACAGTTGTCTCATGGATCGTCATAAGATGGAGAGAATGTTGATTGCTTTTGACTTTGAGAATGCCTTACAGATTTGTACTGAATTCAAATGCACATTTAAAAAGGAATTAAAATATGTTTTACTTTATCAGTTTTACTGTCATTCTTTAAGTGAAGAGTTTGCTAACAAACTAAATATATGTAGCTTTGCAAAACTGCAAAAGTTTTAATGACCATAGGAAAATAATCTCTTAAAAGTTTGTGTTAGCACTTTAAATCCTTATTGAAAGCCCAAGGTGCATGGCATTTTAGCTAAGTGACTTTCCATTGACTTTAATAATAGTTGAACAGCTAAATGACTAAATTCTCTATAGAATTTTAAAAACTGAAGAATACAAGTGACACTCGTATAAGAATTTTTATTCTTATCAACTTCATTATGTTTACAGTGCAATAGTAGTGCAGTACAAAGTCTTTGAGCTCGCTGAATGAAAAGCTCTGTACAAGTGCAAAATTATTGCTGTTATATTATTACATTATATATTTAACAGAATGATGTTCAGAAGATGTTACACAATGATCTCATAAATTGGCATGCAGATATTTTTTCAGAAGATGAAGACAAAATTGAAACTAAGCAGCCAGTTCTGAATGACAGACCATAGATGTGTCTTGTGTCTTGATTCAGTTGTTGTACACACGTATACACTCCAGTCATGATCTATGTCACCCAAAAGTAGCATTGAGGATTTAGGATCTCCCATTCCAAAAAATGTCTCAGTCCTTAGCCAACTGAGCTAAAGGACCATTTCCACCAGGTGTAATACTACTATTACAGGCTTACAGGCCAAATTCTGTATGGTTTGACTTTGTAACTTATATAGGCTAGCTGATAGAGAGTTGCATACTCTATCATGACTGACATTCGAGTATCGGGCAGCATTACACATACTTGGTCTCTAAAGGAGAAGATAGATGGTTTTGTGTTTGAGGCAGAGGACTGTGAGTCAAGAAAAGGGGGAGCTCTACTTTTTCACAGACTTCCTATATCGCCTTGTGCAAGTCACTTAGCTTCTCAAAGGCCCCATTAAATGGCTTTGAGGTCTTTGGTACTGTGTAAATGCAAAGTGTTAAATGTAATAATGTATGAATAGCACCAACAAGCAGAATAATACTAAAAATGCCTTTGATGGGTTAAAAGCAGCTTCCACACAAAAGTATTGTGTTATATTATGACACTGTACATTAGGTCAGATGCATACATCTAGTAGTGTGTCTCTCATTAAGATAATGAAAATGGGGTGTAGTTTTGTGCAAATTTCTGTGGCGTATGTGCTATGCAGCAGCATTCATATGTATCTATTTGTGATGGGCTGTTCACTCCACACTAGCCTGGGAGGTGTTAATGAGGCTGAGAAGGGGCCAATTAACCAGATAGGCCACAGCTGAGGGGAATTAGGTGGCCTAAGTAATTCCCTGAATGAGGACAGAGCCCAGCTGAGAAGTAACAGATGGGGCTAGGATAAAGCCAGGAGACTGGCAACAGAAAGGGCTGCAGGGGAAATAGTTTGCAGTTACTCTGGGAGAAGGGAGTTTGGGCCAGTAAATCCAGAGAGGAGGAAAGCCAGAAGGTAGAACTAAGAAGTAGGAAGATGTAGGAAGGAATTTAGGAAAAGAGCAACATGGTCTGGGATTAAGCAGGCTACTGACCCAAGAGATAGGGTCCCTGAGCTGGAACCTGGAGTAGAGATCAGGCCTGCATTCCCCGACCAGCCATTGGAGGAGTGGCATGGTCAAGGCAGTGAAGGGAAGACTGCCATTTTTGTATGGAAGGACTTTGATACTCCAGAAGGGGAGGGCTATAGTGACCTGGCCAGAAGGCTAAGTCAAGAAGGAACCCCCTGAGTCCCAGGGAGAGACCATGGAGAGAGGAACAGGCAGAAGGGAGCATTGGATGTGTGAAGAGCTAATCCCCAGAGCAACCAGTAGGAGGCACCCTAGTGATGAGTGGATGTCATGACACTATTCAAAGCCAGAATTTTAATCAAAAGCATTTTTTTAATATTAACTATACTTGCAAGAAATTTTAATTTAGCAAAATGTCCTTAGATCTATATTCAGTAGAGAACTGGCTGCTTCATATGTATAAATATAGATAAACATATTATTTCTACTCATAAGTTTTTACTTTATCCGAAGAAAATGAAATATTTAGCACTCAGATAACAGGTGACCAGGGTTTAACAGATCAATAAACCGATGCAATGAAATTGTGAAAGGCACCATTTAAAACAATGAAGAGGGAAATGTAGCACAGAGAATAGCAGAAATATTTGTACTAAGTATATATTGCTACATAGACGGTATAATCCATTCCTATTTACAGTAGTTATTGGTGTTGTTGTATTTGAAAAGTAAATTAATGACTAAATAACATCCAAACTAAATGGAAGGATATATTGGATAAGTACAGTAAAAAACTCAAAAAGTCATCTCTGCATGCTAGAAAGGCAGAACAGTTTATTCCACACAGTTGTCTAGGCTTTGTGACAGATCTGTGAATACAGATCTGGCTGACAGATTTTCATGTGTTTCTGGCAAACATGGTCAGTGTTTAATCTGTATTTATAACCATAAGTGAGTTTCTGACTATGTGTCCTTGGTTTACCGGTTAGTTTACATTTGGAATGTGCTTTGAAGGTGAAAAAGCATTACAAGTATTTTAGCAATGTTACTATTATTTTGTGTTTCATTATGGCTGTCCTGATTTTTTAACAGACATAACACAAACCAGAATAGTTACGGGGATTAACTCCATCTGATAAATAAATAATATGCAGCTGGAACTTGAAGATCCAAATGCTTATACAACATGTATTATCAGGAAATACCTTATATTTCTATAAAATACTTGCCCCATTTCCCATATATTATTTGACTATTGCAATCCCATATTACAGCTATCTCAGTAGTAATGGTTCAAAATGTACTGCAAAATTACATGGCATATATATATGCTCAGATACTATGGTGATGGGCAGTACCTGAGATGTCCCTCCAAGCTTGAAAGGCCTATCAGTCTCTCTCTCTCTCTTTTTTTTTTCTGGCTGTGACATACTTCCACTGACAAAAGTAAGATAATATTGTACTATATATCACAATTCAATTTCCCCTTTCCATTCTGCTTTTTGAGTTTATTTCCATTCTGTTGTATTCTGTCTATCATGATCCTCTGAAACAGTTGATGTGCGTTGTACTCTGAAAACTACTTATGTAAAAATGACACTTTAATGAACAGATCTCCCTTGTGTGTACTCAGAGTCATATCTGGATTTTAGTGACTTTTTAAACTAGATTGTATACTTGTTAGCCCTGTAGGGGCAACATAGTTAAGAGAGAAGTGTTTGATTCTATTTCATTAGCAGAAATGACTAAATTTACTAATAATGTACACCTCTGTAACTCTAATGGTGTAGTGCTTGGAATGGTATGGGGTTACACTGATATTACCAAGAGTGTAACTTGAAGGCAATAGGGTTTCACAAGTGTAAATGAGGGCATAATATGAAGGCAATGGGATGCACAGGTGCAACGGTGGGCATAATTTCATACTGGTCAACTCTATGGGTTTTCCCTGTAGATCAGGGCTTTCCAACAGTTCTATAGGTCTTGTCTTCAAATCCTCACCTGACTGGCTGCTCTTTCGCTACTTCCCCACCTCCTGGGGAAAGAAAGCCAATGAGAGCTTCTATACAGCCTGATGGACATTCTGATCTTTCACGCCTCATAGCAAGTACAGCTCCAGCTCCTGCTTCCCAGGTGTATAAACAATGGGTGAGAGCTGGTAAAGTGCTTAGCCCTTTGATCTCAGAGCTGGCTGGGAAGCAGCAGCTCCCTGCTATATCTTCAGTTCCCCATGTGCCCTGAGCCTCACATGAGCCTCCATCCCAGAAACCAGTTGCCCCCTGCCTCTCATGTACCTCTGAACTCCATACATGTGTGCCATCATGTTCCTCTGCCCACCATGTGTCCCAGATGCCCCCAGTGCTATTTTTTGTCCCTATAGGACAGTGACCAGATAACAGAACTCATGAAAACCTCGGCTTTGCCTATAAATGATAGGGTTTATTGTGTGCTGTCCCTCCTCTGTTGTAGCTTGGTAGTTGGCTTGGGGGATACAACTTTTGAACTTCTCATGGGAGTGATGGGTTGAGTATGGAAGGAATCGGTATGAAGTGTATGAGGACTGAACAGCTACATGTGTTCAGAATGGGTGGGTGAAAAATGAATGGGTGTCTGGAGTGGGCATTTAGGAGTGAATGTGGATGGGGGAGAAGTGTACCGGATGAGTAGCTTATGTATTCAGTGTGTGGCTATGCAGAATGAGTGGATGTAGATGGTGGAGTAAATTGTCTGGGGATTATGTTCCTATGTGGACAAAGAGATGGGATGCAATGAGAATGGGTGTGGAATGAATGCTAGTTGAAATGTATGGAATGAATGCCTAGAGTGGGTGTGAGAAGGACAAATGGGCAATGTGTCCATGAATGTATGCATATTTATACATTTCTATGCAATGCATGTAAATCAGAATTTACTTTTATTTAGTTTGCAAATATTGGCAGGTATGTAATTTATCTCAATTTGCCAGAACCTTGATTGAGTCGGTAGGGATAAAATTAGGAAAAAAACACCATCTTTTTAATCGTTAATTGAGGACATTTGATGTGGAAATCACTGTGAGATAAATATGGAAGCCAATGACTCTATTTTTACAAAATTACCTTTCAAAGTTAAATCATGCTAAATAAGGAATCATTCAAATTCATCGTATATTAGTTACTTGAATTTTATTATACTTGGATTACTTTTTAAAAACATATTTTTTTTCAATATTGTGTAAAAATAATCGTACATATATGGCATTCAATGTTAAAAAAAGGGGGTGAAGAGCCAAAATAAATAAAGACTGTATAAATTTTCCTCATATCTAACCAATTAAAGAAACTCAGATATGGTGTGGGAAGGAAGATGTATATTTCCAGAGATACTTTCCACACCCAAAAATCCATTCCAAACTCCAACAGATTAAGTAACCCGGTTTTGTGCTCCAAGAAATGAAGATTTTGATTAATCCATATTGTGAATAGACGTGTCCAGTTTAGGGAAAACTGGAACTGTTAATTCCATGCATCTTCCAAGCACACTGGGAATTTAAAAGAAGGATTATGCTTGAGGCTTTGTCTTCCCCAGTGTAGATCTAAGTATAAAGTACACAATCTGACCTTAACCATTAATAATTAGATAGCTAACTGCAGATTGGTTCCCAAGGCTCCAGCCCTGCAAATTGTTCCATTTAGGGTAAGGGTTCTACATGGGCTGAGGGGGCTCCTGTACCCAGGTGGATCCCATTTAAATCAATGGGAGTTTGCATGGGTATATGGGTCCATCTGCATGGAACAAGCTGCAGGATCAGGGCCAGAGACTGTTTCTGCATACAGGTACAACTGATGTAAGTTAGAATGCTGATTATCCTCATTTGTTTTCTTCAGTATTTACACTTTGAAGAGTTTATTCTGCAAACCCACGTGACCTTGAGTAGTTTATACTTGTTGTAACATGCCAAAATCCCAGTGCTTTGCAAAAGCTTTGATTTCGGTACCAGTATATTGTATTTTCAAATATACTTGATTGGGAATTCCATATCTTGTAAAGACTGATTTCATGTAATGAATCATCATACTCAAGGCATCTTTTAGAATATTCAGTTCAAAGTAGCCTGAATAGGAGAAGGCCATTAAACAGCCTTTGCTTTCAAATCAGAGCTGGTAATAAAAGAGCTGGTCTTTTATAACAATTACATAATGAGCAACCTTTAATTCATCACCAACAGACCAGTAGTAGTGTAATAGAGGTGAGATTTTTCTTTCTACAGCCTCTTTCAGAACTTGTAGTTTTATTTTCTGTCATCACCTGCAGTTTTTTTTTGGTAAGTTTTCAATGTGTTTGTGCATTTGTGCCTTTATATCATGCTTCATGCTACTCTCTATTTCTGATTAATGTGCCCTTAATAATGCGTCCGCCCCAAATAAGATCTTACTAAGACCAGCAGCTCTTGCTAGTACTGATGCACATGTTTGAAGTGAAACTGGTAACTTTGAAACAGTAATCTTTGTATGCTAGGTAGAGGGGTGCAGGTGTCAAAGGCTTTGTAACAATGGCTAACAGTTTATGGTCAGCTTGTATGTCAAATTGTCAAACATATCGGTGATAACTTTCACACTCATAGAATCATAGAATCATAGAATTCAAGATCAGAAGGGACCATTATGATCATCTAGTCTGACCTCCTGCAAGATGCAGGCCACATAAGCCGATCCACCCACTCCTTAAGCAAGCGACCCCTGCCCCATGCTTCGGAGGAAGGCGAAAAACCTCCAGGGCCACTGCCAATCTACCCTGGAGGAAAATTCCTTCCCGACCCCAAATATGGCGATCAGCTGAACCCCGAGCATGCGGGCAAGACTCTCCAGCTATACCCTCTGGAAAAAGGCTAACAATATCCTATCATTGACCCATTGTACTAATTACCAGTGTGGCACTTAATTGACCTATTGACTAAGCCCGTTATCCTATCATACCATCTCCTCCATAAACTTATCCAGCTTAATCTTAAAGTCATGGAGGTCCTTCGCCCCCACTGTTTCCCTCGGTAGGCTGTTCCAGAATTGCACTCCTCTGATGGTTAGAAACCTTCGTCTAATTTCAAGCCTAAATTTCCTGACTGACAATTTGTATCCGTTTGTCCTCGTGTCCACATTAGCACTGAGCTGAAATAATTCCTCTCCTTCCCTGGTATTTATCCCTCTGATATATTTAAAGAGTGCAATCATATCTCCTCTTATCCTTCTTTTGGTTAAGGAAAACAAACCGAGCTCCTCAAGTCTCCTTTCATACGACAGGCTTTCCATTCCTCGGATCATTCTAGTGGCCCTTCTTTGTACCCGTTCCACTCAAATGCTACAGTGAGCATCTCTTCTATTTGGATGGAACTTTTTTAGTCTGACTCATCAACAGGGACACAATTAGTTGAAACACCAACCTGAAGAACAGAGTTCATGTTGTGAAGCACTAGAAGTCACTTTAAAAAAGTGCAGAACAAAGTGGTTATGCAAACAGGAGCTTTATCTTCTCCCCCCCACCCCAGTTTCTCATAGTCATTTACAGTCTTTCTGCAATAACTCTTTAAGGCCTTGTCTACACTCAGGTTTTATACATGTGTAACTCTAAGTTAAAGGTGCGATTTTTTGTTTTGTTTTTAAATTGATATTTATGCTAGTACAACCCCATGTATGGACAGTTATACTAGTATAAAGGTGCTTTATAGCAGTATAGCTTATTCTCCTTAGTGTATGGCAATAAGCTGTACTGGTATAAACACTTTTATATTGGCATAACTGCATCACACTGGACAAAGCCTCAGTGGCATAGTTATTGTGAACTTTGTGGTAGTAATTTGGAAAGCCTCTAGTAGTTCCAGCAAATCAGCATCTACCTTTTCCCCCGACAATGGAAAGGTGAAGATGTTTTTATAACTTCATTAAGTTCCTTTAGATCTAACCATGCTGTTTGTCAGCGTCTGGTCTTCATTTATGATTTGTATAGCTCTAAGCACATTGCTGGTGGTTAACAAATAAATAATAATAGTAACAAATAATGGATCAGATCATTCTTCAAGGTGGAAATGTAATACAGCAATAGATTGTTTTATACTTTCTGCACCCATCACCATGGTGGAGATACTCCATTGGAGCCACGCAGGTGGATAGTAGGGAAATGCTAGTGATCCACAGCTGGCAGGGAACTGTCACAACAAGGAGAAGGGCAGTCTTACCCAGTGGCCAGTAAGAGTTGGGAGTCAGGCAAGGGCAGATACTAGGAAGTCAGAGTCCGAGACAGGCCAGAGGGAAAACCAAGAATCAGGTGTCAGGAGGCAGGCAGGGTCAGGTAACCAGGAGATCAGCAGTAGGAGCAGCTATTGCAGGGGAAGCAATCCTGAGAGGGAGAACTCAGTTGCATGAACAACTTTCTGTGCTTGGGTTAAATAGTGGCTGGGGACCAATCAGGACACCCAGGTTTCCACCAACTGAGCCCAGGACTCCCTCTGTTAGAGTTCGGCTGCTATTCTGGTCAGTGGGTGGCAGGTTGGGAGTGCTTAGCTCTTAAAAGCCCTGTGTACCAGCATTCAAGACCCATGGTCCCTGACAGAAGCTGATACCTGGAGATTTGCGTTGGGGTGGATCAGGGCTTTGTTTATCAACCTCATGGCATATTCTGCAGAGAGGCAAATCTTGCTGTGATAATGAAATGACTAGGTAGCTGACTCAGTGAAATTTCCTCCCCTGTAGTTCACTCTGGTGGGTTTTCCTGGGAGAAGGGCTCTTGGGCCCCCTGATAAATTCTTAGATGTATTTGTTATTTCCTACTATATCACGAGATATATCAAGTCATGTGACTGGGGACTAACCTTTCTAAACCTATCCTGATCAGGTGACTGGGGCCAGGAAATAAAATAAACTCTTATCTGCACTCCTGTGAATCAGATCTCTTATAAGCTAACAGAAGTAAGCTACATTTTCACAAGATTGGAGATACCATGGTAGATGATCTCTGAACATCCTTGAGAGATCAGAGGATTATTTTGCCCCTTACGACATATTTGTCAACAAGTACTACCCCCCGCAAACCTCAATGGCTTTTTGACTGCATGGTTGCCACTTGTTTTCAAAACAGTTTCTTTTGCAATGGCTTGTTCATCTATTGAGGTGTATTTGTTGTGCCTGGTGATTTTTACTGTGTGTGAATGGATGGGTACATATGGTACTTCTGTCAGTACATGAGCACTGTCAATAGAATTCTAGCATTGTTAAAGTATTTCATCATATTTCACAATGCTTTATTGAGACTACCAGTTCAGAGGCTCATAGGCAGAAGGACAAAAAAGGTATAACAAATTTCTCAAGCAAAACACAATTAACTTTGAAGTATTGTGACGGGGTAATCTGCCATTGAGAGCAGTTGTGCCTAGAGGTCAGTCCCACGTGGCCACCTGGCTTGGTCGTTAAAGGATTTGGAAGTGTCTAATAGATACATAGAGACATCTGGGAATGACTGACAACTGGGGAAGGAATCTGGACACTGCATCATTAAGGGCCTGAAATCTTGCATATAAGATAGGGCTAGATTCCCCTCCCACTCAACCAATTGGGAAAGAGGTGGGAGAAGGGGAGCAGCATAAAGACTGCCTCCTTTCTCAGAGCAGACAGACACTGATAAGAGAAGGCTGGTTTCTTCAAATTGGAAGGCTAATTGGCAAGGGTGTTCAGATGAAGTGAGCGGGCAAAAGCCATGCAGCCTTGCAGTTAAGGCAAGAGGTCTGAGATACGGTCCCAGAGGGCTGAGGGGGACTTCTTGTTTAAAGGAGAGAGACAGTGAGAGTTTTAAGTCAAGGGGCAGAGAACTGTTAGTACTATAATCCAGCTGACATGGGGAAGAGCTGAGACTAGTTTTTAGGAAACATTTCTGTAGCTGGTCCCAGGAGAAGCTGTGAGGAACCATAAAGGTCAGGATAGGAGCAGCAGTCTGCAGATCATATGAAGAGGTAAAGGTGTGAGTAGCCCAGGGAAAATAGGGAAGGGATTGAAGGAATTGTCCTTAAATGTCTAAACAAATTCTCAGGGCTGGAACCTAGAGGAGAGGGTGGACATATGTTCTGCTGCCTCTCTCCAGGCCAATAGGAAGAAAGCTACTAAGGTGGCCACTCACACGTTCCTGGAATGCTGGCTATTCAGTAGTTCTGGGAATGGCCTGGGCCTAGCCCTGCTGGCATGACCTTGTATGCACAGTGCATGTGAGGTCATGGTGCACAGAGTATGCCATGTTGGCCCTGCCAGCATGACCTTGCACATATGCTTTCTAGGTCATGTTGGAGGGGGTGGAGCGTCATGCTCTTAAAAATGGTGTCCCTGTCCAATACTGGACAAAAAAAGTCCACTTTTGTCTCAGTACCAGGTGGGATTCAAACCTCTCAAAAAAAGGACCACCTGGTTTAATACCAGATGGATGACTTCCCTATAAGAAACACAGGTGTCAAGAGCAAAAGAAGCCAAGAACAGAAGTGCCAGAAGCCAGGAGATGTGCTTGAACATTAGTTTCTCTGTTTCCTATTTTCTGGACTTTTCTGTGAACCCTCAGAAGGGGAATGAAATGAGCAGTGACATGGCTGGAGGGCTAGGCTATGTGTTTTGACAGACTGTTGTGGTGCTAGGCTAGCTGAAGAGGGTGCTAGGTTGACAGGAGCAGCTCCAGACACCAGCACAGCAAGTGGGTGCCTGGGGTGGCAAGCCGGGGGCGGGTGAGGGGGGGCAGCATGCTGGTCGCTGTGAGGGTAGCAGTCAGGCGGCCTTCAATGGCATGCCTGCGGGAGGTCCGCCAGTCCCGCGGCTTCGGCGGCAATTCAGTGGCAGGTATGCCAAAGGTGCGGGACCGGCAGATCACCCGCAGAAATGCCGCCAAATCTGTGTGACCAGCGGACTGCCCACAGGCATGCTGCCGAAGGCCGCCTGACTGCCGTGCTTGGGGCAGCAAAAAACATAGAGCTGCCTCTGTAGGTTGAGAAAATCTTTGCAGCACTGAACCTCAAAGCTTCCTGGAGGTGAAAGATCCCTTATGATAAGTAGTTACAAACAGGCTATGTACCAGGAAAATAGAACAGAAAAAACAGTATAGGAAGGAGGTCAAACTATTGCCTCCATTGTCAACTGGAGAGGATATTAGATTTCAAACAGAAATTGGCTGGCAACATGCTAAGGTAACAACTAATTGATCTGCAGCAAAGTCAGATGACATAACCACCCTGAAAGGTCAATACTAAAGGAGGACCTGACAACACCTCAACAAAACCAAGGGTGACAAACTCTCTGCTTCTTGAGGACATCCAGGATGCTATTGATATTGCTTACTTGTAAGACAATCTCTAAGCTGTATTTTGCAAGGGGAAGTAATGTAAGAAAACAGCCTTTTTAACATGTGTTTAATAAAAAACTTCTCTAGTTTTAGATTTTGGAAGGTGCATAAGATATATTTTAAACCAGCAACATACGAAAACTAAACAAAGCTCTATTCATGCACTGTAGCATTTTCAAAATATCACAAACCACACCAGCATTTCTTTCAGGGTCACCATCTCTTCAGCATCATTTGATATATGTGTAGAATCTAAGTTATAACTCTCATGTACCTGTCTAATACCTCTTTATGTATCAACAGTTGCATATTTCTGAACAATGCTTTGTAATTTTATTATTTACAGGTGTTTCTTTTGTTCACGGAAATAATGTTAGTCGCAGTCATCGACAATCTCCTTGTGGGAATAGACTGAGGTCTTTGTTATGTGCTAGATCTTTCAGTTATCTTTAATAAAATTGGCCGTGAGGTGCCATTGACATGACTGTGGCTTTTAGGGTAAAAGGAATTGCCTTAAAGTGGTTCCATTTATTCATGGTGGAGGGATCCCAGAGGGCGGTGATAGGCAATTTCTCTTACACCTGGGAGCTTTCAGCTACGGAGTCCTAGAGGGATCAGTCTTATCTCCCCTTTTTATTCAATATTTAGCTGAAGTTGCTGGGTGAGATCATGAAGTAATATTAGTTATAGGGTGTTCAATATGTTGATAATACTAATTCTACGGTTCCTTTTTATTGGACCCAGATGGTCTTATTTCCTTGTCTGGCAGAGGTAAGGACCTGAATGAAAGCCAGCTGGCTTGAGCTCTGTCTGAATAAGATGGAAGTTATACCTAATGGGCAGGAGAAAGCATTTTGAGGAACTTGCAAAGTCTCTGTCAGCTGTCACAGTTGGAAATGCCTACTGTGTAGGAGGTCTTATAATCATCTGGGTTCATGAGTTCCCGCATTGGAACAGCAGATAAACTCTCTTCTTTTCAACTGGCAAAAGGTCTGTGCCCTCTACTCTTCATTTTAGAGCCCACCATGGCCATTTATTCCTTTTGGAAAGCAGTGTAGTCCTGTGGCTAGGGCAGTGCACTAGGAATGAAGAGAACTACATTCTCTTTCTGCTTTGCCACTGCATCTCCCGGTTCAACCTTGAGCACATGTGTTTTACACACATGTGCTTTGCACTCTGCATCTATAACTTTGGGGACAATAATGCTTACCTACTTAAGTTCTATGGATGTTTACGCCAATCCAGTTTTGGATAGATGCCCCTTGTTATAGAAATACAAATAAATTTTAGTTGTTACTTATAGTCTAAATGACTACCACACTCACCCTGGGGCTAACTATCTTAGGGCTTGTCTGCACCAGCACTAAGTTGCTCTCCTGCCCACATAGCTTCCCCCTCTTGTTGAGGTGGAGTAATTATGCTAACGGGAGAGCGCTTTTTCATCGGCATAGTGTATCTTCACCAGATGTGCTACAGTGGCACAATAGTACAGACTAGCCCTTAGTTATGTCAAAGATCAGGTAGTGCAAAATGTGATTGCATGTCCCCTCAACAAAGTGGACTTGTGACAACATATTACACTTTTGCTCTACGCTTACTGCTAATAACTCTGCTAGTAAATGTAAACTGCTAATTACTGTCCACAAAGCCCTACATAGGATTGAGCCCAGCTACGTAAGATGGGTATCAACCTAGGTGCTGAGGGTGCTGCAGCACCTCTTGGTTTGAAGTGGTTTTCATAATATACGGGGTTAACAGTTTGATTCAATGGCTCTCAACACCCACCACCCCCGCCCCATACAAACTGTTCAGCACCCCTGTAAGAGACCACTCTCTCCCAATCTGACCGACAATGTCACCTGTTAGTCCTGAATCCATAAGGTAACTCCCCTAAACGTGAAGCTTGAGGTTGCTGGGTGCAAGATATTGTCAGCTGCATTCTGGAATTCTTTCTTACTGGAAATATATCATGACCAAACTGAAGAAACACTTTTTGGCTTTCACTAACTGCTGGATCCAGGATCGTAGCATTCAGCATAGTGACTGTATTTTATGTCTTCATGCTGTAAAGTTGTGGAGTTGTAGAAACTAAAGGCTTTAAATCCCAATATTTGGGAAATATTCTTTCTTATCTTAATTATGTGTACAGTTCCCAGCTACTATAGGTGCCAGGGTAAATTACTGCAATGAACAATAAAGTCATTTGTAGATGTTGTAAATGCATTGATCTAGTAACATTGGGCAAAGCTCGGTTTATCTAATTTATTAACAAAGCCTTTCCACAACTTGTCACGTGTATGTGTCTGGTTGGTATTAGGATCGCCACATTTTCTCTGCTATCTTACTTCCTTTCACCAGCTTTGGACCACTCATCATGACGACGCTCCTTCTCACTGACAGTGTTTGAAAGCTGATCCCCTGAAGCCCAACATAATTTCAAGAGTAGTCAGGGGTGGTCTCTGGAGAATACAGTGACTTCCAGGAGTTGAGTATGAGGCTTCTGAAATTACTCCACTCCCTCACACTCTGGGGATCAAGAAACTGAACTTGGAATCCAAATCAGAACTCTTGTGTGGTAGTACAACATGTTGCCCCTTGTTTCTCAGGTGCCTCGCCTAGACCATTTGAGCAGCCCCACTGACAGTGTTGCAAATAAAAATGTAACTGATATGTGACATATGGTACTGTCATATGTTTTTATGGAAAAAATACTATTGTTTCAAACAGCAAACATTTTTATCTTATGGAATCACTTCAGTATTTCTACAAAAGTTTTGGTTGCTTAAAGTTAGTCAGTGTACCCATATGCTTTTATATGATTCTTTTATGATGCTGGCCAGCAATGATGAAATTAGCATGTTTTGATCTATACACAAGTTGTTCATAAAAAACTTGAAAGGGGTAGTTAGGAAAATCCGAGTGCTGAAACATTTAAAATATGCTTTCTGGTCACAGTTTTGTGTGATTGTCAGCCAGAGACTATCATGATCAAGGTAGCTTGCCAATTGCCTGCCACAGATATATTTATTGCTGTAATGGGGATTTCCTATCAGAGATCTGAAGACACCCAGTCTTGCACATTATTTTATACTAGATAACCTATAAAAATCAACAGAAGAGATTTGATAAGGAAAATAATGAATAGAAATACAATATATAGGATATTATTTTGATCTAGTGGACTTAACTGAACTTATTTATTGCTAGACAACTCTCTGACACCACATTCTACAGGCCATTACCCTCTAATCCCATTGAGGATTACCAAAAGAAACTACACCATCTGCTCAAGAAACTCCCTAAAGAAGCACAGAAACAAATCTACACTGACACACCCCTAGAGCCCCAACCAGGGGTATTCTATCTGCTACCCATAATCCATAAACCCGGGAATCCTGGATGCCCCATCGTCTCAGGAATTGGCACCCTGACAGCAGGATTATCTGGCTATGTAGACTCTCTCTTCAGGCCCTTCGCTACCAGCACTCCCAGCTATCTTCGAGACACCACTGACTTCCTGAGGAAACTACAATCCTTTGGTGATCTTCCAGAAAACACCATCCTGGCCACTATGGATGTAGAAACTCTCTACACGAACATTCCACACAAAGATGGACTACAAGCCATCAAGAATAGTATCCATGATTACATCACGGCAAGCCTGGTGGCTGAACTTTGTGACTTTGTCCTCACCCATAACTATTTCAGATTTGGGGACAATTTATACCTTCAAGCCCGTGGGACTGCTATGGATACCTGCATGTCCCCAAAGTATGCCAACATTTTTATGGATGACTTAGAACAACGCTTCCTTAGCCCTCGTCCCCTAATGCCCCTACTCTACTTGCGCTACATTGATGACATCTTCATCATCTGGACCCATGGGAAGGAGGCCCTTGAGGAATTCTACCAAGATTTCAACAATTTGCACCCCACCATCAACCTCAGCCTGGACTAGTCCACACAAGAGGCCCACTTCCTAGACACTACAGTGCTAATAAGTGATGGTCACATAAACACCACCCTATACCGGAAACCTACTGACCACTATACTTACCTACATGCCTCCAGCTTTCATCCAGACCACATCACATGATCCATTGTGTACAGCCAAGCTCCAAGATACAACTGCATTTGCTCAGATTCCTCAGACAGAGAAAAACACCTACAGGATCTTGATCAAGCATTCTTAAAACTACAGTGCTCGCCTGGTGAAGTGAAGAAACAGATTGACAGAGCCAGAAGGGTACCCAGAAGTCACCCAACAAAGAAAGTAACAGAACGTCACTAGCCGTCACCTACAGCCCCCAACTAAAACCTCTTAAGTGCATCATCAAGGATCTACAACCTATCCTGAAGGATGATCCCTCACTCTCACAGACCTTGGGAGACAGGCCAGTCCTTGCTTACAGACAGCCCCCAAACCTGAAGCAAATACTCACCAGCAACTACACACCAAAAACACCAACCCAGGAACCAAACCCTGCAACAAACCCTGGTGCCAACTCCGTCCATATATCTATTCAGAGCCACCATCATAGGACTTAACCACATCAGCCACATCATCAGGGGCTTGTTCACCTGCACATCTACCAATGTGATATATGCCATCATGTGCCAGCAATGCCCCTCTGCCATGTACATTGGCCAAACCAGACAGTCTCTACGCAAAAGAATAAATGGACACAAATCTGACATCAGGAATCATAACATTCAAAAACCAGTAGGAGAACACTTCAATCTCTCTGGTCACTCAATAACAGATCTAGAAGTGGCAATTCTTCAACGAAAAAAGTTCAAAAACAGACTTCAATGTGAAACTGCAGAACTGGAATTAATTTACAAACAGGACACCATCAGATTAGGCCTGAATAAAGACTGGGAGTGGTTGGGTCATTACAAAACTTAAACCTAATTTCCCCAATATTAATTTCTCCCTACTGTTACTCACACCTTCTTTCAACTGTCTGAAATAGGCCACTCTTATTACCACTTCAAAAGTTATTTTTCCTCCTTTGGTATCCTGTTGTTAACTGAATTGTCTCGTTAGACTGAGCTCACACTTGGTAAGGCAACTCCCATTTTTTCAAGTATTTATACCTGCTCCTGTATTTTCCACTCCATGCATCTGATGTAGTAGGTTCTAGCCCACTAAAGCTTATGTCCAAATAAATTTGTTAGTCTCTAAGGCCTTGTCTACACTGGGGGTGGGGTGTCAATGTAAGATATGCAATTTCAGCTACGGGAATAGCTGAAGGGTATGTTGGAGTTTCCATGTGGTCAGTGTAAGTCCCATCCCTCCCATTAAATAATCTCAGTCCCTGAGTCCCTACTCCTGAAGATATCAATGCTCTCTTAGTGGGACTGGGGTGCGGGAGACAGTGGCTCCATTTGGTGTCCCCCCTGAAGACTGGAGATGTGGGACAACGACATCCCCTGAAGACAGGACAGGTGGGGGAGGGAATTAGGACACCTCCCAGAAGATCTGTACAGTAAGTGAGTGGCCAGGACCTGTTGGTTCAATACTTGGTATCAGTTAGCAGAGAGGCCAAACATTAAACACTAAAATTACCAAAAAGGGTGACAATTGCTGCCAGGTATAGTGGTGGTTATCTGATGCAGACATCTATTCACTGGAAACTAGGTTGAGAGCACTGGCTCATTTGGTAATCATTGGTCATCAGTCATCTCATAAGTTTTTGGTCACCAATAGCTGATGGTACTACAGTGATGAGCACTATATTTACATTATCCTTCACAAGTCATTCTGCCATAGACAAAATGTTTTTACCCAAGAGCTACACATTAAAATTCAGCACTGCCGTTTTAATTTTTCCATTTACATATAAAAGGGAACCATGTTCTTTAGATCCAGCATGCACTAATGCTTTCCAAATCTTTGCAAGTGCTGCAGAAAAGAATCCTACTGACTGAAGTTTCCTCATTTATTCCCCCCACCCAAAAAAAAAGTTAGAAAATGTTCCATGAGTGTTAGTTCATGTTATGAATTTTAGTTAACATCTGAATGATTAGGATTCAGGTTCTATCAAAGTATTTCAGCATTAAGATATGACAGGGCATATTCCATAGGGCTATTAATACATGCACCAGATATATCAGGAACTCTAGCTACCTATGGCGTGTATCAATGGACTTATAAAATGTGATCTGCAGTATCTTATTGTTAGTATAATAATATGGTCCTTCAGTCCTGATGAATGAGAAAACAGAAAAAAGGTTGTAAGCAATTCATTTTTATTCACTTATGAATATTACATACACATTTTCTTGTTAAAGTGCTATATATTTTCTAGTGCTTACCATGGACTTCTCATCATCTCCTGTAATAAACACTTGTTCACAACTCTTCCTGCTCTCCTGGGCCCAGTGGTATCACTGATTTGTTCTTTCCTGGCAGCTAGGTAACATACTACTTTTGAAAAAGAAAATTAAATGGAGAGACTCTTGACACTTCCTTTCCCTTTCAAATAGTATGCTTTATTGTAATAACTGAGGCCATGTCCATACTTCAAACTTTGGTTGTTGCAGCTTACTTTGGTGCAAAGCTACTGCAGTTAGTATATCATTGTGTGCATACATACTTGACGACTTGAGTTGGCACTTTGTGTGCTCACGGGGAGTGCTTGTATCAACACAAAGGTATGGTGCACCATGGGTATCCTTCTGTGCCACTCACTGCTTTCCAGCACAATGGCTTTTTGTGGGATAGAAATGAGTCATGCGGAGAGTCAAGTCCCCATCATGCAACTTTCTCCGTCCCATAATGCCATCCCTATCCTGTAATTTTTGCACTTTTTAAAAAAAAACGTGCAGCACTTGTTGCTGTCCACCATCTGTCAGACGTATGAGCCCACAAGCTTTGCACTATTGTCAAGAATGTTGCAAACACACAATGAGTGATCCTCCAGTATTTGCAGAGCCTCAGGAAGTACTGCAACAATGGGGTAAATGATTTCTTTGAGGACAGATTGCTATGGAATGTAGCAAAAACCAATTCAAGGTGGTTGCTGGCACTCACGGAGCAGCTACAGATGGTGGAGCACTGCTTCTAGGCCTGAGGAACAAACACTGACTGTGGGTTCACATCATAATGCAAGTTTGGGATGACTAGCAGTGACTGTAGAACTTTTGGATGTGAAAAGCCACATTCCTGGATCTGTGTATTGAACTCATGCCAGTCCTCCAGAACATGGACACAGAAAATGGCAGTGATGCATTCCTTTCCTGAACTGTTCATAAAACCTCCTGCCTACAAGGTCAGAGAATGGAAGTAACAGCTATAAACTGTGTTTACTCTCCGGTAACTGCAGTGCACAAGGTAGAATGAGTAGTTCCTTTTCTTTTCTTTTCTTTTTATGTGTTAACAAAATGGTTATACAACCCCGGAGACCTCTAAATTCTCACTATGCAGAACTTTCTGACTTTTTACAGTCTGTAGTTTTTATGTTAGAGGGATCAGAAAAATCACAAAATACAAAATGTGAGTTTCTTTTTAAGGTCAGTTTTTAACCGATCAGAGCACATGAACTAAGATTGACTTAAATCCTCAGAAAATCCAAGCTTTACTCAGAAATTATGTGCTGAAAAAATTGGACAGACCCTGTAGTTCATACAAAAACAAGAGGTTGAATCCTCATTTTAAATGCAAAATAAGACCCAACTTTAGCTAGGGAACTTCAATGGCTCTGTTGTAATTCTAGAGCTTCACAAGTCCACCTGCCATATACATGTTTTCCTGGCCTTTCCTGGCAATTAATTAAATGACATGGAGTTCCTGTAACATTCCTTTCCAGAAGGATAGTTGGAATTTTAAGGATCCAGGACTGATTATACTTCTTGTCCTATACAGGGTCAGCCCCAGGGTTTTTGCCGCCCCAAGCGGTGGGAAAAAAAAAAGCCATGATCGCGATCGGCGGCACTTTGGCGGCAGCTCCACTGTGCGGCTTTCTTTTTCGGCAGCACTTCGTGGCAGGTCCTTCCCTCCGAGAGGGACCTGCTGCCAAAGAGCCGGACGTGCTGCCCCTTCCCCTTGGCTGCCCCAAGCACCTGCTTGCTGCACTGGTGCCTGGAGCCGACCCAGGTCCTATACTATTATACTATTTTAACAATAAAAATCCTTTAAGGAATATTTTGATGTCATTGGGTTGCCAATCATGGCTAATGTAACTCCTTGCTTCTAGGTCTAGGAATGTAGCTCTCAGTGCATAAGGTGCCCCTTTGCTGCTTATTGTTCTCTCTGCGATAACTTGGGCCTGCAGCCAGGTCACCATTTAATCCTCCCTTTTTGGGGTTACAAAGTCTAACAGGACAATTGTCTAAATTCCATCTCCAGATGGTGTTCAGCCCCAACTTGAGGTTTTGTGCTACTATACAAGTGGCTGGCAGGGGAACCCAGGCCTGCCCTCTACACAGGTTTCCAGCCAAGGAACCCTATAACCAGTAATCCAGGTCCTAAGACGCTGTCCCTATTGAGGTTTCTCTGGGATTTTTCTACCAAGCCTCTCTATCTTCTTACCTTGATAACACAGGATCCTAATCTACTCCTTGTGGCTACTTCACCCACTTCTAGCTTCTTGCCAGATTCCTAACTCCAGGCTCTCAGGGCTTACCTTTCCCCTGTACAGCCTCCTTGTCCCTGATGACCACTGTATTATACTGTTCAGCCACTAAGTGGCACTGTGTATAAAAAACCTTATTTAAAATAATCTCAGCCATACCTGGCAGAGCATTCCAGGACCTTATGATGAACACATCTGGTGTATATAAGCAAGCTATGTAGCCCATCCATATCTGGTATAGAAGATCATAACATGGCGTCAAGAGTAACCTAAGAACAGAAACAGAAGGAACAAAGCAACAAAGGTTGCAGTATCTCATCAATATGCCACTCTTCAATGCCCCAGAGAATTCAGCTTTGACAAACCTTCAGAATGAACAGACTGGAAGTAAGATTTTGCACTGCTACCAAGCTTCACAAAGAAACTGGGGATATACACCTATTGTCTTTAATTTATGCTATGGGAAAGCAAGCAAAACATATCTTTACATCCTTTGATTTACTGAAGACAGTCACAAAGATAACCGTGATATGGTTCTGGCTATGTTTGATGCACACTTTATACCCCAGAGTAATGTGATTTATGAAAGAGCACGTTTTCATCAGAGAATTCAAGAACCAGGGGAAATGCTGAATGTTTGATTAAAAACTCTGCATACATTGGCTGAAAACTATAATTTTGGGAATGCAAAACATGGAAGTGTCAGACAGGCTGGTCATTGGGTTAACTGATAAAAAACCTTTAACAACAGCTACCACTGAAGAGTGATTTAACCCTAGCCACAGCAATACAACAGACAGCAAAACAGTCAGAATTAGTCAAACAATAGAACAAAAGGTAGAAGCAACTTGAAAAACCTGAAACTAGCTTAGAAGCTACAAACAAAGACTTGAGTGTTAAAAGTTCTTCTTTCTCATACACCCCTGACTCAAGGAGAGAGAACTCCCAGGTTAAGAGGGACAAATTCCAGCCTACATGCACAAAGTATGGAAAAAGTCGTATCCCAAGAGATGACACATGTCGAACCAGAGGTGCATGGTGTAATACCTGCATGAAATATGGAAATTTTGCAGCTGTTTGCTGCACCAAAGCAGTCAGGGAGTTGACTCACATTATAGAAAAGTGTAATTGTTTCTGGGATCTCACTTGTGAAGACATAGAGCCTTCCTGGAAAGTGAAATTGAATATTAATGGCAAGACTATTGACTTTAAAATTGACCTAGGAGTGGATATTAATCATCTCAGAAGGAATTTATAATGATCTTGAAACTCTCCTAGAGCTGAAGTCACCAGAAACAGCATCTGACTAGCTCTGGAGGTATTCTGAATTGCATAGGCCAGTTCACCAAACCACTTACAAAGACAAAAGCTATACATTCAGAGTGCATATGGTCAAAGACAAATAACCTCCTCAGCTGCAGTGTGCCAGCCATGATGGGCCTAGTGAGAAAGGTGGAAGAACTTGATGGAGGATTTGATGATAGAGGACTTTTGAAAGGAGATCCAGTACAAATCAACTTAAGAGACAATGCTGAACCATACAGTGTACAAACATGCCTACAAGAGAGATCTTGGGAGAAACTAGCTGCAAATTTACATGAATTCAGAGGACATCATTATGTGGTTGTAGAGGACTATATATAGGTATATAGCAATAAAGTACTTGAAGGACCTAACATGTTGCAGTGCTATTGAGAAACTGAAGTTCACTTTTTCTCCCTTTGGTATCCGAGAACAACTAGCAATGGAAAACAGATCACAATTCACTACAGCAGAATTTAAGTAATTCTGAATGAAATGACATTACCCACAAGTGAATGAAGAGGTTGAGAGAGCTGTACAGACTGCCAAGAAAATCACACAGCGGAAGATCCATTTTTTGCTCTTCTGAGTTACAGATCAGCACCAATAGTGGTTACTGGATATAGTCCAGCACAACTCCTGATTGGAAGACAATTCAGAGGTTCTTTTCCAAGGCTGGAACAGTAATATGTGCAAAGTGGCCCTACATGACAAGAGTAGCCAAATTGGATAAAAAGGCTAAGAGAGCTTATGAACACTTTTATAACAGACATCACTCAGAGAACTGCCGAGTCTAGAATCTAGTGACAGTGTTCATGTTAAATTGGATGGAGAAAAAGGATGGACCAAGTCAGCTGTCGTGAAGAAAAAATTCAGTGCCCAGATCATGTGATCAAGACTGACAGTGGAGAGATCAACAGAAACCATCAACGTCTACAGTTTATTCCCTAAAAAGAACAATCAACAGAGCAAACTCTACAGATGGTGGATACTGAACAAGAAGACGACCACTCAGGGATTCCAAACCAACCACAACCAGTCATTGAAACTATTGGACAGTCAGATGATCAAGTTGTTACGTGTTTGGGACATGTAATTAGAAAACCAGCATGATTCAGAGATATTTAATAGAATGAACTATACTGAATTTCAAAGACAGCATGATAGTATAAATCTTGTAAATGGTAAGAATGTAGAACTTAAAGGGGAAGATGGAATGTTAATCTGTAGTATACATTCAGCCATTAGGTGGCGCTGTGTGTAAAAGACCTTATTTAAACTAACCTCAGCCATACCTGGCAGCTCATTAAAGGATCTTATGATGAACCCACCTGGTGTATAAGCAAGCTCTGTAGCCAGTCCATATCAGATATAGAAAAACATGACACCAGGGAGTTATTTTAGACTCCTTTCTTTTCTTTTTTCTTTCCATGGTGAAACAGACTTATCTGGATTTTCTACACCTGCCACCAACAATAATTTTTAAATACCTAGCAGTTTATATTCTCTGGTTCTGCCCTATATCTTTCAGGTAATGGAACAATGCCTTTCTAATACTATCCTATTTCCCTGATATTGTTACTAAACATTAATGTAACATTTGTTATCTTAAGCCATTTAAATCTGTCAAAAGCTTTTCCCTTTCTTATCCTATAAATGGTAATCACTTGTTTCTTCTACCTTAGAGCATGCACATAGTACATCTCTGAGGTTTTTTTTATTTGAAAAAAAGTTTCATTTATGCCACAATGGTCAGCTAGTATTCTAAACATCAGCGGGGTAGCCATGTTAGTCTGGATCTGTAAAAAGCAACAAAGAGTCCTGTGGCACTTTATAGACTAACAGACGTATTGGAGCATGAGCTTTCATGGGTATTCACCCATGAAAGCTCATGCTCCAATACGTCTGTTAGTCTGTAAGGTGCCACAGGACTCTTTGTTGCTTTTTATAGTATTCTCAACAAATTCACTTCATTTTCCCAATCCAGGCTCTGAAGAACATTATTATTCTCAACTCTAGGGCACAATGCAAAAAATGTTCTTCCTCATTTTTCATTGATCCAAATTTTTTGCCATTATTTTAATTTTTTCTGTACTAAACTTTTGAATTCCTGTTTACTCAAGAGTATTTCTATGTCTATCCTTCCATTTCTTACAGTGCTTGTAGCTGCTTTGTCTGCCATTTCATTCCCCATATGCACTGGGATCCAAGCTAATGCTACATGTATCCCCATCTGAACTAACTGATGTTAGAAATATAATTTCATTGATTAAAGCTCTTCTACATACTGACACTCCCTTTTTTATTGCCATAAGGCCTGATATTGAGTCCAAAAAAATGACCGCTGCTGCTGGGCATACATCCCAGATCCAGTTTAACACTAGCATTAATTGCTACTAGTTTGTCATGACAGCTACAAAATTGGATATTCTTTTAGCTGCACTAATTCCCAGTTTTACAATGTGCCATCCCTACTCTTCTTGTTTGGACCTATCTGTATATATTTGACACAAACAACTCTACTTTTCATCTATATACTAGTACACTTCATTTTTTTATACCCATTGTCTCCTTTTTACCCTTAAGTTTATAGAATAAATCCAACTCCACATTTAGACATGTGGCTTTCCATCCCATGACCAAAAGTTTTGACTTTGAGTTTTTCCATCTCTTTCAACTCCTGCATCCATGTTTTAACTCAAACAGCATGTGGCGTTCTAAGATCGTGTGCTTTAGTCTGCCTGCTGAATTTGCAACAATCCTCATAAATTTGTTTGGTACTTTCATCATTGCAATTCCCATTAACTTTGGCCCAGGAAGTTTGGCCCAGTAGTTTCATTTGTAGTGTAACTGGCATTTCACTAGCAGCTATCTGTAGTGTGCAAATGGGTGTTGGAATAAATGCACTGCATGCAATGCATAGTGCCTATGCTCTTATTAAATCTAATTTTTTAAATTCTGATTTTGATGCTGACCCTAGAGCTTGGCAGCTATAGTTGATGCCTGGTGTGATTAAGGCTCTGAATATCTTCAGCAGTGTCTTCTCATCTGCCTCCCAATTAGTTTCCGCAACACTTTTAAGCAGGTGATTCTTCCCTTGCATTTATTTTTAAAATAGTCTATATTATCTTTCCAAAATAATTTAGTATAAAATATTATCCCTAGGAATTTAAACCTTTAATCTATATCTAGTTGTTCTCCATACAGATACAGTTTATATTCCTTTGTAGCTTTCCTTTTTGTAAAGATTAGTCTTTCGGTTCTAGCAATGGAGATCTTAAAACCCAAGCATTTCCCCAGTCTGAAATCTCTTGTAATTCTTTGTGTCACTCCTTGTTCCCATGTAATATTATACAATTCCTAAGGAACCCTCAAACTGCTTTCAGGAAGATATCTAAACATTACATTGTGTGCACTTTGATTTTCATCATTTCTCACCCATTGGAAAATTTCTGTGAAAAGTTCTGCTTTCTCATGATCAGCACTTCTAACAATTTTGGCAGGCCCAACAAGACTGGGATGTCACTACTCTTATTCTGAATTCCATGAATTCTTCTAATTTGCTTGTATATTTCTGATGTTTTGGTATCTTTATTTAACCCCACACAATACTTCCTCCAACTCTTCGATTTTTTTTTAAATAATTCTTTGTGCTTTAGCATTCCACCGAGGAAATGAGTTTTGGGGTACTTCAATATTTTAGGTCTGGCTACAGTAGCTGCTATTATCCCTTTTATTACATTGTCATTGAAATTCTCTGTCATCACTCATAGTGATCATTCACAAATTCAGTACATTTATATGTAAATATCTCCTAGTTAGCTTTCTTAAAATTCCAGGTGAGTAACTTTACATTACCTTCAACCTTACTTTGTCCTAGAAAAGTAATAAGGATGGGGAAATGATCACTTCCCATTCCTTCTTCCTTATGTATTTCCCAGTTGCATTTGCTTGCAATATCTGTTTATGATCCAAGTCTAAGCAAGAAAACCTACCATCTGCCGCATTAAATCTAGCTGGGGTGCCATCACTTAAAACCATAAGATTGTTTTTTGTCTATGAACCTTTCTAGACAGGCACCATTACTATCTGCACAACTTATTATGACTGTTTAGGTCACTGCATGTAATGTATGGTCTTTTTGTGTTCTTTGCTATTTCTTGTTATTCTGAGCTTTCTAATTTCCCACACGGGCTGTAGGTACACCTCTACTCCGATATAACGTGACCCGATATAACGTGAACTCGGATATAACGTGGTAAAACAGCGCTCTTGGGGGGGGCAGGGCTGCGCACTCCGGCAGATCAAAGCAAGTTCGATATAACGCGATTTCACCTATAACATGGTAATATTTTTTGGCTTCCGAGGACAGCATTATATCGAGGTAGAGGTGTTTTATAAATCCTTAAAAAAATATTTCTCTTCTGCATTGGGATCTCAACGACATTATATTTAAGACTTATTTCTTCATTCTCTAATTCTATATAGTTTAGGGCTTGTCCACACTTAAAACACTGCTGCAGCTGTGCCACTGTAGTGCTTCAGTGTAGAGTGTAGACAATACGTATGATGACAGGAAGGATTCTCCCATTGCCATAGCTAATCCACCTTCCCGAGAGACATTAGCTAGGTTGACAGAATTCTTCTACTGACCTAGTGCTGTCTACACTGGGGTTTGGGTCGGTATAGCTATGTCTCAGGCATGTGGATTTTTCACACTCCTGAGAGACGTAGTTCTACCAATGTATAATTCTAATTTAGACCAGGCCTTAATCTTTCCTATATGAAAGTACAAACACCTCCTCCTCTGCCTACTTTTTGGTCTTGCCTAAAGGCAATATACCCTGGAATTTTAAAAGCAAGCTTTTCAACTGACTATGTTTCCTGGAAACATATGATATCTGGTTTAGTTCTCATTCCCAGTATATTTTTCTTAGTTCTTGAGCATGTGCTATCAAACTATGACCATTCCAACAAAAAGATTGTGGTTCCTACACTAGTCCTATTTCACCATTATCCTCATTCAGGGTTGCACAAATACAATTCATTGACAGCTTGCAAACATAGAAATATTTTTCCATTGTCCTTGCTAAAATTTTAAGTTTTTATATTTTTTTTCCAATTTGATGTGCAATTTATCACTTCTATCATAAAGGCAATAAACCTCTCTTTTCATGACTAATATACCCTCTCCTGTTTCTTCTGCAGTGTTGATCATATTTTTTTATAGAATGAGGCTATATCTGCAGTTCCTCTTTTCCTGTGCTGATTTTCTCTTCCTTTTGAGCATGAGGTTTTGAGATTCTCTTTATAGCTTCTCCATAAAATATGTTATTTTTTTTGTCTTTTGTATCATTTTAGCTGGTCTTGCTGCAGTACACCTACTATATGCTGATCTCTGACTCCCAGTATAGTTACTACACATGCTCTCCATCCTTTCTATACAGTTTTTATAGGACTGCTCACCCCCCACATTTACTGCATCTCATTTTCCCATTACAAACATTAGTTACATGGCCATACCATTGGCACTTATCTCTTCTTCTGGCAGAAGGAATATATGGCTTGGTTCTAAATATCTGATACTTTAGTATTAGCTTTTCAGGTAGAGTCCCTCCTTAAATGTAATCAGGACAGAACTTGATGGCTTGTTTTATCCTCCTCTTTTATTAATTAGCCACTTACTAACGCTTTATCTTCTATGCTTTGTTATCTCATCATTGGTCAGGCCAAGTGGTACCCCATATATTACCCCTTTGTTTCGGTGAAATACTTTGGTAGCTGTCAACTTATTTTAATTTTCTGTTAAGTTTTAGTTTTTAGCAGTTTAGCAGCCTGCTCTTTGTTTTTACTTTTAACTAAAAGATCCCCATCTTGCAACCTCCTGGTTATTACAATATCCTCTATGCTGTTTTTAATTCAGTCAGTTACTTTCACAGGGTTAACATTGCCTACTCTTATTTCTTTGGCTAGGAATCTTACAATTATAACACCTTGGTTTATTTCTTTCCTTACCTTGGCTTTTTTTGCTAAAATCATTATAATTATATTCTGCGTCTATTGTTTTCTCCCCCCACCTTTGTATTCATTCTCTCTCTCTAATAGACTTTTCTTCAGTTTCCAGATTATTTGGGGTCATAAAATTCTCCATTTCCCTCAAACCTCCACCCCAACACTGTTTTTTTTTTGCTTCCGTGATGACGACTACTACTGCTGCTGCTGCTCCTCCTCCAGCCAGCCCACCAGCCCTCTCTCCTACAGGCCCTCCAGCCTCTTGTCCTACCATCAGTGGACATGGAGAACAATCAATCACCTCTTTGTACCAGCCTTTTAATATATCTGAAAACTGTTTTCAGATTCCTCCTCAGTCTTCTTTTCTCAGGTTAAAAGATGTGGCCGTGTTTAGTCTTATCCTCATAGTTCAGGTTCTCTAAACCTTTTATCATTTTTATAGTGCTCCTCTAGACTCCCTCCAATTTGTCCATATCTTTTCTAAAGTGTGGCGCCCAGAACTGGGCACATTACTTCAGCTGAGGCCTCACCAGTGCCAAGTAGAGCAGGATAATTATCTTCTGTGTCTTATATATGACACTTTCTGTTAATACAGCCCAGAATGATATTAGCCTTTTCACAACTGCATCATATTGTTGACTCATATTCAATTTGTAATCCACTATCCCCCCACAATCCTTTTAAGTAGTACTACCTCCTAGTCAGTTATTCCCTGTTTTGTAGTTGTGCATTTGATTTTTCTTTCCTAAGTGTAGTACTTTGCACTTGTCTTTACTGAATTTCATCTTGTCAAATTTAGACAAATTCTCCAATTTCCCAAGGTCATTTTGAATTCTAATCCTGCCCTGCAAGGTGTTTGCAACCTCTCCTATTTTGGTGTAATCTGTAATTTTATAAGCATACTCTCCATTCCTTTTATCCAAGTCATTAATAAACATATTGAACAGTACCAGACCATGGACAGATCCCTGAGGGACCCAACTTTGTCCTCCTAGTTTGACAGCAAACCACTGATAGTTAAACTTTGAGTATGGTTTTCCAACCAGTCATGCACCCACCTTATAATTTCATGTAGACCACATTTCCTTAGTTTGCTTATGACAATCTTATGAGGGACTGTGTCAAACGCCTTACTAAAACCAAGATATATCATTTCTACTGCTTCCCCCCGCATCCACTAGGCCAGTAATCCAGGAAATTAGGTTAGTTTGTCATGATTTGTTCTTGACAACTCCATGCTGGCCGCTACTTATAACTCTATTATCCTCTAGATGCTTAAAAACATATTGTTTAATCATTTGTTCCAATATCTTTCCAGGGATCAAAATTAGGCTGACTAGTCTATAAATCACTGGGTCTTCTTTGTTCCCCTTTGTAAAGATAGGTACTATGTTTGCCTTTCTCCAGTCCTCTGGGACCTCACCTGTCATCCATGAGTTCTTGAAGAAAATTGCTAACAGTTCTGAGATTGCTTCAGCTAGTTCCTTAAGTCTCCTATCATTAATTTCATCAGGTCCTGCTGACTTGAATACATCTAACTTATCTACATGTACTTTAACCTGTTCTTTCCTTATTATGGCTTGTGTTCCTTCCCCCTTATTGTTAATATTAAGTGTGTTAAGCATCTGGTCACCATTAACCCTTTGAGTGAAGACTGAAGCAAAATAGGCATTAAACACCTCAGCCTTCTTGATGTAATCTCCTTCCCTACTATGTAGAAGACTTAACACTTACCTTTTTCTTTCTCTTGCTCCTTATGTTTTTATAGAACCTCTTCTTATTGCCTTTTATGTCCCATGATATGTGTAACTCATCTTGTCCCTTAGCCTGTCTGAGTTTGTCACTACATGCTTGTGCTATTCTTTTGTATCTGTCCTTAGCAGTTTGTCTGTTTTCACATTCTGTAGGATTCTTCTTTGATTTTCAGGTAATTAAAGAGTTCCTGATGGAGCCGTATTGGCTTTTTGCATTCTTCCTATCTTACCTTTGCATCAGGATAGTTGTTGTACCTTTAATATTGTGTCACCTAGTTTTGTCATCACCTAAGACTATTTGTGTACTTACTCCTGGAGTGATAATGCAACTTAAAACCAGGCAATCTCTCTTATCAGGCACCTGTACTGTTTGTTTTATAATTTGCTAAGTGAATTTAAACTCAAAGGAAACAATGCAGCAGTTCTAACTAGGAGTGAGGTTTTCCCAGCACAAATTCTGCTGCTATCAGAATAAGTAAAACTAAGGGAAAAGATGAGGAAGAATAGATGTTGGCTACGTTGCTTTATCTGCATTTTCCTGTAGCATGATTGAAACCTTGCTGACAGAAAGTACAGATCTAGATTACTGGAAGGATGGAATGACTCATAGTGCAGGAAGTACTTTGCACATAGAATCTGGGAAACAAAAGGAAGTCGTTCACATACATTTCAGAGATCAGAATATGTACATTGCATATGCAACAGAGTACATTTTTGGAAAACACTTCTCTTGGAGCATGTGACACTTGACAGTAACAGTCACAGTGACATCTGAAGCATGAACAACAGCATCAAAAATGCTATGGGTCTAAATGAGCATATATTGTATGAACATTTTGGGCAATGTCCTTTTCTGACGTAAACTGATGTTGCTCATTTGACTTAAATCCAGCTACACCAGTTCAGGTTCTGGCTTTTGTCATCAACCCAGGATAAAGCAGTACAGTCAAGGGAAGCTGTCTAGATCTTCTTTTGTATTAAGAATAATTATGAGAAAGTTTGTGCGGTTCCAGGAACTTGTTTTAGAGTACTGAAAAGTCAGCTCTGGATGAAATTTGTTGCAGTGCAGAGGTCCTAAGTAAGGCTCTCTGTACCATTTAATTACTTAATGTGAAGCATAATGAGAAATACTAAAAAACTGAACTCTGAGAAACAAGACTCTTTTGGACAGTCAGCAAATTATCATTGTCCTGCACTGCAAAACCATTCCAGGAATGACTGGCTTGGTAAATTCAGAAATGTAAAACAATGCAAGGGCAGTGAGTAAGTCAAATATCTTGCCTATATTGATATTCTAGATCAAATTCTAGATCATATTCTAGATCAGATATTCTAGATCTAGGAAGTTCCTGGAAAGTGTAGGGGGACAATTTCCTGGTCAAGTGCTGGAGGAACCAACTAGGGGAAAAGCTCTTCTTGACCTGCTGCTCACAAACAGGGAAGAAATAGTAGAGGAAGCAATAGTGGATGGGAACCTGGGAGGCAGTGACCATGAGATGGTCGAGTTCAGGATCCTGACACAAGGAAAAAGGGAAAGCAGTAGAACAGAGACCCTGGACTTCAGAAAAGCAGACTTCGACTCCCTCAGGGAACTGATGGGCAAGGTCCCCTGGGAGAATAACATGACGGGGAAAGGAGTCGAGGAAAGCTGGCTGTATTTCAAAGAAACCTTATTGAGGTTGCAGGAACAAACCATCCCGATGTGTAGGAAGAAAAGTAAATATGGCAGGCGACCAGCTTGGCTTAACAGTGAAATCCTTGCTCATCTTAAACACAAAAGAACAGCTTACAAGAAGTGGAAGATTGGACAAATAACCAGGGAGGAGTATAAAAGTATTGTTCAGGCATGCAGGTGTGAAATCAGGAAGGCCAAATCACACTTGGAGTTGCAGCTAGCCGGAGATGTTAGGAGTAACAAGAAGGGTTTCTTTAGGTATGTTAGCAACAGGAAGAAAGTCAAGGAAAGTGTGGGCCCCTTGCTGAATGAGGGAGGGAACCTAGTGACAGAGGATGTGGAGAAAGCTAGTGTACTCAATGCTTTTTTTGCCTCTGTCTTCACAGACAAGGTCAGCTCCCAGACAGCTGCACTCTGCAGCACGGTATGGGGAGGAGGTGACCAGCTCTCTGTGGAGAAAGAAGTAGTTCGGGGCTATTTAGGAAAGCTGGACGAGCACAAATCCATGGGGCCGGATGCGCTGCATCCGAGGGTGCTAAAGGAGTTGGCCGATGAGATTGCAGAGCCATTGGCCATTATCTTTGAAAAATCATGGCGGTCGGGGGAGGTCCCGGATGACTGGAAAAAAGCTAATGTAATGCCCATCTTTAAAAAAGGGAAGAAGGAAGATCCAGGGAACTACAGGCCAGTCAGTCTCACCTCAGTCCCTGGAAAAATCATGGAACAGGTCCTCAAGGAATCAATCCTGAACCACTTAAAGGAGGGGAAAGTGATCAGGAACAGTCAGCATGGATTCACCAAGGGCAAGTCATGCCTGACTAACCTAATTGCCTTCTATGACGAGATAACCGGCTCTGTGGATGAGGGGAAAGCAGTGGATGTACTATTTCTGGACTTTAGCAAAGCTTTTGATACAGTCTCCCACAGTATTCTTGCCAGCAAGTTAAAGAAGTATGGGCTGGATGAATGGACAGTAAGGTGGATAAAAAACTGGCTAGATGGTCGGGCTCAACGGGTAGTGATCAATGGTTCCATGTCTAGTTGGCAGCCGGTATCAAGTGGAGTGCCCCAAGGGTTGGTGCTGGGGCCGGTTTTATTCAATATCTTCATTAACAATCTGGAGGATGGTGTGGACTGCACCCTTAGCAAGTTTGCAGATGACACTAAACTGGGAGGAGTGGTTGATACGCTGGAGGGTAGGGCTAGGATACAGAGGGACCTAGACAAATTAGAGGATTGGGCCAAAAGAAATATGATGAGGTTCAACAAGGACAAGTGCAGAGTCCTGCACTTAGGACGGAAGAATCCCATGCACCGCTACAGACTAGGGACCGAATGGCTGGGCAGCAGTTCTGCAGAAAAGCACCTAGGGGTTACGGTGGACGAAAAGCTGAATATGAGTCAACAGTGTGCCCTTGTTGCCAAGAAGGCTAATGGCATTTTGGGTTGTATAAGTAGGGGCATTTCCAGCAGATCGAGGGATGTGATCATTCCCCTCTACTCAGCACTGGTGAGGCCTCATTTGGAGTACTGTGTCCAGTTTTGGGCCCCACACTACAAGAAGGATGTGGATAAATTGGAGAGAGTCCAGCGGAGGGCAACAAAAATGATTAGGGGGCTGGAGCACATGACTTATGAGGAGAGGCTGAGGGAACTGGGATTGTTTAGTCTGCAGAAGAGAAGAATGAGGGGGGATTTGATAGCTGCTTTCAACTACCTGAAAGGGGGTTCCAAAGAGGATGGATCTAGACTGTTCTCAGTGGTAGAAGATGACAGAACAAGGAGTAATGGTCTCAAGTTGCAGAGGGGGAGGTTTAGGCTGGATATTAGGAAAAACTTTTTCACTAGTAGGGTGGTGAAGAACTGGAATGGGTTACCTAGGGAGGTAGTGGAATCTCCTTCCTTAGAGGTTTTTAAGGTCAGGCTTGACAAAGCCCTGGCTGGGATGATTTAGTTGGGTTTGGTCCTGCTTTGAGCAGGGGGTTGGACTAGATGACCTCCTGAGGTCCCTTCCAACCCTGAGATTCTATGATTCTAGGATTCTATGAAATTCTTAGATAGACAATCCCTCAAACAGCAATTTTCTAGTATCATTTAAGTACCCCTCATCTTCTGTCTGTTACTGCTATGTACAGGTACAGGGAGAAAAGGAGTGTAAGGGAAGAAAGAAGAATCCCTCAATATTTTAGAGTGATTCTTTTTGTCCTAGAGAAATAGTATCAGAAAAGTAACATCTCCTTCTTCAAAATAATGGACCAGATCTTTGTCTCCATTACAGCAATGCAAAGCAGTCAAGCTGACTTAAATAGCACACAGAAATCCCCGATGGTATAGAACAGGCATAGTCAGCTCTATCCTATGCCCTCTCTTAAGCTCATGGAATAAGACATACAGTATAATGGTCCTGGGTCTGGAGTGAGGCTGTGGTTTGGTGATCCCTGGCTGCTAGGATGACACCTCAGTGGCCATTAAAGCTTGGCACAAATTAGAACAACCCTGAGGCTGCTCTACGTTTCATCAGGGGATGAATTGGCCTGTATGTAGCCCAAAGATCAAGGAAGTATAAAGATTGCTTAGAATTACCTTTATCCTGAATTTGTTGGGTCTTGCACCAATAAGCTGGCTGGACCCAAGGAATTAACTCTGAAAGCAAATGATATATCCTTATCAAAAGCTCTTACCTTGTTGCAAGAGAAATAATAACTTTGATACTTGAACACTCACTGTGTCATTCATGGTTATTGACACTTAACATTTCACTTTAATTTTAAGATACAATTCCACATGTTGGATTTGCACATCATAAAGTTATAAAAGTTAATTTTTCTTTACAAATGTTTTGTTTGCCCCCTAATTTAAAATCAACTAAATATTGTGAGTGAATGTGAAATGCACATATATCTTGTAAAAATAAAAAAAAACAAATTTTTGTTTTGAATGCTGTACTGCCATCTAATGAAATAACTATAAATTACATGAAAACATTTCTCTCACAGTGTTGCACTCTTGTTGTTTTGGATACATGTGGTACAATATGTCACAAAACTACCATATATTCAGGAAATCTGTAATTGTGGGAAAAGACATAAGGATTTATTCACAACTGAAAGCCTGAGTGTAACACTCACTCATCCTAACTGGAATTATGTGCGTACAACAATGAAGAACTTATCCCTTTGCTAAAATTTGCATATAATGAAAAGTCTAATTAAATAAATACAATGAATAAAGTTTCCTGAAGAAATAAACAATATAATAAACACAGTCCCATCTCACAGTTCATAGTAGATTTATTTTTGACACCAGCAGGATCTAAGTGCCAAATGCATAGTCCTGCATGCCGCTTAACATTGCCATAATGGTCCAGGAAAGTTGTTGATCCAAAGTGATTTCACAGAGACATTAAAGAAGCTCTTGTGGTTAGAGGCAGAGGACTAGGAGTCCCAGCCACTTGGGTTCTACTTCTGGCAATGCAACAGAATTCCTGTGTGAGCTGCAAGTTACCAAGGGAAAATCCTGCCTCACATCTGTCAGTGTGAAGATCTTCAGACAGTGCTGCTTTACTATGTGGAGCTGAGAGAGGGTGAGCAGAACCCTTGCAATACATCTCTGTGGGGGCTCCTAGCACTTTGTGTGTTTTGTTTTTTTGCATGATAGTTAGAGGCAGGCTGGGATCCATCTCCCTTTGGATTTCCCATGTACAGGAGATGCTCTGGATGATGGTGACCCACCTAAGTGGCTCCTAAACCAGCTCCTGGCTGGTTGGATTTCTGGGAAAGGGATATGGCTGAGGTTCGTCATTGGGTGGGAAGTAAAATTGTCGTAGGACTCCATGTATGTCCCTCCTCCTCAGCTGCACCAGGCACAACTGAAGCCCTAACCCAAGATATTTTTGCATGATAGCATAAGCAATTCCATATATGATATTTTCTGAGGTTTAAATCTTGTCATTAAAAATACAATTAGTGATGAAATCAGGTATAGTTTAATTTGTTGCATTTCAAAACATATACATTGAGAGGTGGTCCTCAGTCAAAAAGTGCAAAAAGAATTGTAAACCTAGTCTCTTTCTGCTGCCAGCTACACGTGTGCAAATCACCATTATTAAGTAAAAATAAATAATAACCACTCAGTGCTTCCAATATATAAAACTTTCTGTCCATAGATCTTAAAGTACTTTCCAAAGATGAGTAAGTATAATTATTCCCATATTTCATGAATTTACTCTGGTGTAATTTAGAACAGAATTTAGCCCTTAATGTTTATTTTACAATCCTACTTGAAACCATACTGGCATGATCCACTGCTATTTTGTTTTGTCTTGGTGATAAAGAATGTGACTGTTACCAGTATTGTTGGGATCATAGTATGTCACTGAAACTTTACATAAACAAGGGAGGAAAGGGTGTCTACTGTTTACTGACTCTAATAAGTGTTATAGTCTTGCCAATCAACAAGTACTGGTTCTGACTTCAGTAACTGAGAGCATTATGTTGACTTTATGGAACACCAGTGTCTCCACACAGAAGGAGATCAAAGAGGTGCATTATGTTTCAATACATAACTTTATGGGACAGATGGAATTCACCCAGAGAGACCCATGACACTTAGGGCCAGATTATCAAAAGTATCAGACACTAAAACCTATTAGCACATTCAAACCTTTATCCCAACACTGTCAGCACTTTTTAGCTCCATTTAAAGAGGCCAATCCCATCAGAATTTTAACTACTGCAAAGGTTCAAATGCAGGTTAGGAGAGTGGTTAAAAGAGGTGGAAAGGCCATAAGACCCTTCCTTTGCCATTTCTTTTTTTCCATGTGGGTAACGTCACAAGTGCCAGGATACCATGTTTTGGGAAAAATGGTCATGCTGGGATGCATGCCAAGCCTTAACAATTATTTGGAGAAGTGATATTTTTAAAAAGTTTGCAGAATCTTCCTACCTGCGCGGGTCACAGAATATGAAGAAAATGGTTTGCTGTGTCATCCCTGAATAACTTTGCACCAGTTTTCAGCAAGAAATGCAAATGCACTCTTGAGGGAGTGTACTCCCCATCTCTCTCACACATTTCTCACAACATTTTCTTTTGTCAAATCCTGACCACTTTATTCCAGGCCACATTCTGCTTTCTGATATACTGACAGAACCAGGAATAGTCATTGGCTTCAAAGGGGTGATATACTTTGGTTTAGATGAGACCAGAATCTGGCCCTCAGTTTTTACACAGGCCTTGTCTACATGGGAAAATTTTACAAGTTATACCAGTATAGTTAAACTGGAATAACCCTCCCCCCATTTAGGGACACTCTCATTCTGGTAGAGTAGGTTTCTTTGGTTTAGCTCACCATTTATGTCATTCCTAAATGACATAAATTAAGATGTAATAGCCACTCTTCTACCAGAATAAGTGTGCCCATACAAGGGGGGTGAGCTATGGTTATACAAATATAACTATATTGGTTGAAATTCATACCTTAGCTTATATTGGTATAACTTACCCATGTAGACTAGCCTTCAGACCTAATTTAGGCAAACTGCTATTGTATCCAATGACAATTTGCCTGAGTAGACTAGACTAAGGACCTAATAATTTGCCCCTAAGTTTCAGAATTGATTCCATACATGACAATGTCTAAGTCAAGAAATGTGGAAAACATTTTCTTTTTAAGGACATATTTTCATGCTCGATAGCAATATCAGAAATGATAATGATGAACTTCAGCCAAAACTGGGGCAAGGGACTGAATCTTCCGTCCTTGCACACACACACAGGTCCCACTGACTTTAGCATGAATATTGACTGCAAAAGGACTGCAAGATCAGTTCCAGTGTGATACCTGTTTGGACTCAACTGGAGCTGAATTATTTTAAGAGGACTGTTAATCAAACTGCCTCAGAAAGGTAGGGAGAAAAATTAGACCACTGATTTCTTTGACAACGAACTCTGTGAAGTGGACAGATATACTAAAATGAAGGGTGTGATATAAAAATCTAGATAAAGAAAACAAATTTAATTCCCTGTCTTGCTGAGAGTAATATTGTGGATTCTTTGTAGCTGTGAACCATTCAAAACTTATTTCCATTGTAAGAAAAATCCCTTCCAGTAGCAAGTAGCCTCTCATAGTATGAGTATGAAACACAAATCTTTTTGCTACTCTAGGCAAAAGGTAGTTTGTTCTCTGTGTCCTGTCTTATGTTTGATTAATCTTTTGTTTGTGTCACTGCCATAGCACAGTCTTTCCTTTTTTAAATAAGGAACTCAATCAGTGGCTAGAAACGGTTAAAAAAGTTGCATCATTGAGCAGGTGTTGGTTAGCAGACTCTTTGGTTTATTTCTTGGCCACTCATGCAGTGCAGGTGTTGAGCATCAGCATTTCGTCCTGTTTGATATCTGGGCTTTTGTGTTTGTCATCTGCAGGAAAACCCCCCTCAGCTTTGTTGTTTAGGCTGAACAGGATAAAACAGAATTTATGTCTGATTGGTCTTAAGGTTGAAAAGACTAGTGCTGCTATAGCTGCCAAGCTAAGAGGTGGAAGTCTTGTTTTAACTTGACCTTGTATATTGGTACAGTCCATTTTTTACAAAACAGCAACAATTAAGAACTGAGGAACAGAAATCTGGCAATTAAAAGAAAATGAATGTGGTGCAATTAATATTATATATTTACTTCCTTACCCCTTCAGCTGTCTTGTGTGAATTCCCCTGAGGGGCCCAATCTGTTGGACAGCCTCTGAGCATGCTACTGGATAGGGCCCCTGCACACAACGTAGGTGGCTGAATGCCTATCTTCCCTAGCGTATGAATTGCTCTGGGGCTTAGGCGGGAGATAGGCACCCGGATGCTTACAGTGAGACAGCAGCGCACATGCTCACCTGGGCGTGTAGAGCACAGCGGCAGTGGGCATGCCCAGAGGCAAAAACGTAGGCACCAAATGAGTTTAGACATCTACAGAGTTAGGTGGCAGTTGAGAGGGAGTTTTGTCGATCACAATGATGACTAAATATGGGACTTAGGAGCCTGAGTCCCTTGTGGATCCAGGGCTGGCTCAAACATTTTTGCCGTCCCAAGCAAAAAAAAAGAGTGCTGCCCCGCCATAACACCCCCCCAAGCACCGTGCCACCATAATACCCCCCTGAGCGCCATGCTGCACCACCGTAACGCCCCCCGAGCACTGCGCAGCGCGGCCGTAACACCCCAACCGAGAGCCGCACTACCGTAACACCCTCCCTGAGCACCGCGCTGCCGTAACACCCCCCCAAGCGCTGTGCCACATAACACCCCCCTGAGCGCCGTGCCTCCATAATACGCCCCCGAGCGCCGTGCCACACCGCCAAAACAAAAACAACAACAAAAAAGAACTTTGAGCGCCGCCCCGCCGAACCAAAAAAAACCCAAAAAACCCAAGCACGCCCTGCCACCTCAAGATTGGCTGCCCCTTACAAGGTGCCATCCCAAGCACATGCTTGGTTGGCTGGTGCCTGGAGCCGGCCCTGTGTGGATCACACCCATAGTGCACACTTTCGTGGGTATTTTGTTATCCTAAGGAAGTGTCTTAAGGATGCTATTTCTACAGTGAAGGCACCTTTGGCGGTAAGTGACCTGTTTGCTGTGAAATGCTAAACTGATGTAGGCAACAATTTTAGAACCTCTCTTTTGCTCTTTCCCTTCACTGAATAACTGGAAGGCCTATCATAGCCTGCTAAATTTTCTGTGCGACTGAGAAAAATTGTGATTGAAATCTGTCTATAAATTTGCATAGTAAATGGTTTAATCCCATCATACTACTACTTTATTTAATGTTATGCAAAATGAATATGATTTTGAATTGCTGCTCTTTTCACCAAAAGATAGAAAATTTCATTCTCCCATACTGGACACATTGTTGTTCAAGACTAATTTTTTATGGTAGCACCCAAAGAAATTTATCAGGAGTGGATTGTGTTAGGTGCTGTATGAACATACAGCAGGAATACATGGTCTTTGGCTCAGATGGTTTACAATGTAGGGTCCTGATCCTGCAATGGAAAGAGCATGGGTAGATTGTGTCAGCATGAAACCCTACTGAAGGCAATGAGGCTCTGCACAGGTGCAGCAGTTTGCCGGTGTGATCGAAATTGCAATGGTAGGGCCTATGGCCACAATACTGCAGCTGGCTTTGCACAAGAAGACCAAGTGGTCTGATGTCAACGAATCTGTGTGTGTATACTCGGACAGCCCATGTGGAACTCCTTCCAGGATAACAACCTAAAATAAGTCTAAGGCATACGCAGGGCTTGTCTACATGGCATGGTAAAGCACAATAGAGGGGTGTTTGCTCTAATGTGCTGTGCTGTAGCTGTCCTGTGTAGACCCCTGGTGTAAACTACAAGGCACCTAATTTGCATTAACACAGTCCTACTAGGTACTTTTTAGTTCACACCAACAGGGTCTACACAGGGCATTTAGAGTGCAGCATGTTATAGCACTCCCCAGATCATACCACTCTAATGCACTTTATCATGCTGTGTAGACAAGCTCTTTCTTTCTCTCAGTTAGCTCATTTAAATTGTGCTAAACTGATAAATAAAGTTGGCTAAAAGCTGATTTTTTTCTGAGAAAATTTTAATCTGGAAAAAATAATCTACCTTTCACCACAAAATTTGTTCACAACATTTTCTAAACAGCTCAACTGGTTACACATCTGGACTGTTGGTGGAAAATGTATTTGATAGCAACCCATGGTATAAATACAGCCACCCAATGGGCTGTTCCAGCAATTGGGACTCGCTGGAGTTCAGAGGTGCCTTTCCCTTGGGAATGGCCCATGTCATAGAATCATAGAATATCAGGGTTGGAAGGGACCTCAGGAGGTCATCTAGTCCAACCCCCTGCTCAAGCAGGACCAATTCCCAACTAAATCATCCCAGCCAGGGCTTTGTCAAGCCTGACCTTAAAAACCTCTATGGAAGGAGATTTCACCACCTCCCTAGGAAACTCATTCCAGTGCTTCACCACACTCCTAGTGAAGTATCAGAGGGGTAGCCGTGTTAGTCTGGTTCTGTAAAAGCAGCAAAGAATCCTGTGGCACCTTATAGACTAACAGACGTTTTGCAGCATGAGCTTTCGTGGGTGAATACCCACTTCTTCGGATGCAAGACATCTGAAGAAGTGGGTATTCACCCACGAAAGCTCATGCTGCAAAACGTCTGTTAGTCTATAAGGTGCCACAGGATTCTTTGCTACTCCTAGTGAAAAAGTTTTTCCTAATATCCAACCTAAACTTCCCCCACTGCAACTTGAGACCATTACTCCTTGTTCTGTCATCTGGTACCACTAAGAACAGTCTAGATCCATCCTCTTTGGAACCCCATTTCAGGTAGATGAAAACAGATATCAAATCCCCCCTCATTCTTCTCTTCTGCAGACTAAATAATCCCAGTTCCTTCAGCCTCTCCTCATAAATCATGTGCTCTAGCCCCCTAATCATTTTTGTTGCCCTCCACGGGACTCTTTCCAATTTTTCCACATCCTTCTTGTAGTGTGGGGCCCAAAACTGGACACAGTTCTCCAGATGAGGCCTCACCAATGTTGAATAAAGGGGAATGATCACGTCCCTCGATCTGCTGGCAATGCCCCTACTTATACAGCCCAAAATGCCATTAGCCTTCTTGGCAACAAGGGCACACTGTCGACTCATATTCAGCTTCTCGTCCACTGTAGGTCCTTTTCTGCAGCACTGCTGCCTAGCCATTCGGTCCCTAGTCTGTAGCAGTGCATGGGATTCTTCTGTCCTAAGTGCAGGACTCTGCACTTGGCCTTGTTGAACCTCATCAGATTTGTTTTGGCTCAATCCTCTAATTTGTCTAGGTCCCTCTGTATCCTATCCCTACCCTCCAGCATATCGACCACTCCTCCCAGTTTAGTGTCATCTGCAAACTTGCTGAGGGTGCAATCCACATCATCTTCCAGATCATTAATGAAGATATTGAACAAAACCAGCCCCAGGACTGACCCTTGGGGCACTCCGCTTGATACCAGCTGCCAACTAGACATGGAGTCATTGATCACTACCCATTGAGCCTGACAATCTAGCCAGCTTTCTATCCACCTTATAGTCCATTCATACAGCCCATAATTCTTTAACTTGCTGGCAAGAATACTGTGGGAGACTGTATCAAAAGCTTTGCCAAAGTCAAGGAATAACACATCCACTGCTTTCCCCTCATCCAGAGACCCAGTTATCTCATCATAGAAAGCAACTAGGTTAGTCAGGCATGACTTGCCCTTGGTGAATCCATGCTGACTGTTCCTGATCACTTTCCTCTCCTCTAAGTGCTTCAGAATTGATTCCTTGAGGACCCGCTCCATGATTTTTCCAGGGACTGAAGTGGGGCTGACTGGCCTGTAGTTCCCCGGATCCTCCTTCTTCTCTTTTTAAACGATGAGCACTACATTAGCCTCCTCAAGGCTCTGCAATCACATCTGTCAACTCCTTTAGCACCCTTGGATGCAGTGCATCCGGCCCCATGGATTTGTGCTCATCCAGCTTTTCTAAATAGTCCTGAATGACTTCTTTCTCCACAGAGGGCTGGTCACCTCCTCCCCATGCTGTGCTGCCCAGTGCAGCAGTCTGGGAGCTGACCTTGTTTGTGAAGACAGAGGCAAAAAAAGCACTGAGTACATTAGCTTTTTCCACATCTTCTGTCACTAGGTTGCCTCCCTCATTCAGTAAGGGGACCACACTTTCCTTGACTTTCTTCTTGTTGCTAACATACCTGAAGAAACCCTTCTTGTTACTCTTAACATCTCTTGCTAGCTGCAACTCCAGGTGTAATTTGGCCTTCCTGATTTCACTCCTGCATGTCTGAGCAATATTTTTATACTCCTCCCTGGTCATTTGTCCAATCTTCCACTTCTTGTAAGCTTCTTTTTTGCATTTAAGATCAGCAAGGATTTCACTGTTAAGCCAAGCTGGTAGCCTGCCATATTTACTATTCTTTCTACACATCAAGATGGTTTGTTCCTGCAACCTCAATAAGGATTCTTTAATATACAGCCAGCTCTCCTGGACTCCTTTCCCCCTCATGTTATTCTCCCAGGGGATCCTGCCCATCAGTTCCCTGAGGGAGTCAAAGTCTGCTTTTCTGAAGTCCAGGGTCCGTATTCTGCTACTCTCCTTTATTCTTTGTGTCAGGACCCTGAACTCGACCATCTCATGGTCACTGCCTCCCAGGTTCCTATCCACTTTTGCTTCCCCTACTAATTCTTCCCAGTTTGTGAGCAGCAGGTCTAGAAGAGCTCTGCCCCTAGTTGGTTCCTCCAGCACTTGCACTGGGAAATTGTCCCTTACACTTTCCAAAAACTTCCTGGATTGTCTGTGCACCACTCTATTACTCTAGCAGCAGATATCAGGGTGATTAAAGTCTCCCATGAGAACCAGAGCCTGCGTTCTAGTAACTTCTGTTAGTTGCTGGAAGAAAGCCTCGTCCACCTCATCCCCCTGGTCTGGTGATCTATAGCAGACTCCCACCACTACATCACCCTTGTTGCTCACACTTCTAAACTTAATCCAGAGACTCAGGTTTTTCTGCAGTTTCATACTGGAGCTCTGAGCAGTCATACTGCTCTCTTACATACAATGCAACTTCCCCACCTTTTCTGCCCTGCCTGTCCTTCCTGAACAGTTTATATCCATCCATAACAGTACTCCAGTCATGTGAGTTATCCCACCAAGTCTCTGTTATTCCAATCACATCATAGTTCCTTGACTGTGCCAAGACTTCCAGTTCTCCCTCCTTGTTTCCCAGGCTTCTTGCATTTGTGTATAGGCACTTAAGATAACTCGCTGATTGTCCCACTTTCTCAGAATGAGACAGGAGTCCTCCCCTCTTGTGCTCTCCTGCTCGTGCTTCCTCCTGTATCCCTTTCCCCCACTTATCTCAGGGCTTTGGTCTCCTTCCCCCAGTGAATATAGTTTAAAGCCCTCCTCGCTAGGTTAGCCAGCCTGCTTGTGAAGATGCTCTTCCCTCTCTTTGTTAGGTGAAGCCCGTCTCTGCCTAGCACTCCTCCTTCTTGGAATACCATCCCATGGTCAAAGAATCCAAAGCTTTGTCTCTGACACCACCTGCATAGCCATTCGTTGACTTCCACGATTCGACGGTCTCTACCCGGGCCTTTTCCCTGCACAGGGAGGATGGACGAGAACACCACTTGTGCCTCAAACTCCTTTATCCTTCTTCGCAGAGCCACGTAGTCTGCAGTGATCTGCTCAAGGTCATTCTTGGCAGTATCATTGGTGCCCACGTGGAGCAGCAGGAAGGGGTAACGATCCGAGGGCTTGATGAGTCTCAGCAGTATCTCCATCACATCATGAATCCTAGCTCCTGGCAAGCAGCAGACCTCTCGGCTTTCCCGGTCGGGGTGGCAGATAGATGACTCAGTCCCCCTGAGGAGGGAGTCTCGGACCACCACCACCCACCTCCTTCTCTTGGGAGTGGTGGTTGTGGAACCCCCATCCCAAGACAGTGCACCTCATGCCTTCCAATCAGTGGATTCTCCTTCTGCTCCCTTCCCTCAGATGTATCATCTAGTCCACTCTCTGCATTAGTACCTGTGGAGAGAACATGAAAATGGTTGCTCACCTGTATCTGCATTGCTGGTACATGGACGCTCCTCTTCCTTCTTCGGGAGGTCACATGCTGCCAATTTTCTTCCCCGTCCTTCTGTCCCCGCTGCACAGCCTGCTCTGGTTTTTCAGAACGTTGTGCCTGTAGAAGCATATCCTGACGTCTGTCCAGGAAATCTTCATTTTCTCTTATGCAACGCAGGGTCAATACTTGTTTCTCCAGACCTCAAACCTTCTCTTCCAATATGGAGACCAGCTTGCACTTTTACAGACAAAGTCGATTCTGTCCTGTGGAAGAAAGATAAACATGGCACAACCTGTGCAGATTACAACAGCTGAATGGTCACCCTCCATATTACCTCCCTTCTAAGAGCCTGCTCAGCTGTTGCAGAAATTACTCAGAGAAGCCTGCAAGATGAAAGCCTCAGTAGGCTCTCCCTAGGCGCACTCCCAGGCAAACTCCCTCTGTTAGCCTCCGCTGTTCACTGCTCAGCTGGTTCGCTGCTGACTGCCTTTTTATAACAGTCAGGACCACTGAAGGCCCACCTGGAACAAAGCACTCCCAATTCACAGTTTTCAAAGGAACAGTCAAGCACACGGTCAAACTCACAAACTGTCCCTGCAACAGACACTCAGATATTCACCAACACAGCCCCCCTAATGCAGCACTTAGAGTAACTCCTCTCAGAAGCTAGGAGTAGAATGGTTATTCTAGCTTTATAACAACTAAGGATTCCTCTTGCCTAAAGGGGACACCCTGTATAGCAAACTGGTCAAGGTGGCTTTCAGGGGTGGCACAAGATAAACAGAGCATGGGTAAGAACCTGGCCTGAAATCTGGAGATAGGGCCATAGGGCATATATCCTTTTTGCCCTCAGATTAAGACTGCCAATTTTTCAAATTGTTAAGCATTACCTACATTTTCTTCACTCCCACCTTTTATCTCATTGAGGGCTGTACAAAATGCACACTCAGAGGTCACTTCTAAACCTGCTACAATATTTGACAACAATGGTCCCAAACATTGTGATACTACTATCCTAAATGCAGGATCAGTAATGGGCCCAAACACTGCTGTATCAATATATTTTTAAACCCTTATTGTAGAATACAGTCACATATTCTTAGAAGAGATCATGGTAGTTCCCTTGCATGCCATTTATTGAACTGAAAACAAGGATACACCCCATACACAATGATCCATGACTGGACTCCTAGGCAATAAAATAATACAAATAATAAATAATAATATACAAGACTGTATATTCCTAAAGTGATGCAGATACCATTTTGGGACCAACTCTGCAGTTTTGAGAGAGAATTATTACCTAATAAAGTCAGGGGGGATATGGAATTCTAGGTTGAGATATGTCATAAACCCAAAATACTCTGAAGGGGCTAAACTTGACTTATGTCTATCTATCTAGGTATTTATATTGTGGTTATCATCACAGTAGCACCTTGCTACTTGATAACAAATTCTTTCAAAGTCAGTTGGAAGTAGGCCTAAATAATTTTTTTGAAAGGGATAAAGCTCAGAAGCCAAGAAACATGACTAAAAATAACAATTTCCTAAACATCTAAGCAGGATGGATAACTTGGCTATGTGAAGAAAGTGTGTCTACTTTATAACACTGGTTACCTGTTTAAATCTTATTGGTGCATACTGTAATTGTGTTTGTGTTTTCATAACACCACCTGCCAACTTAAATTAAGATGCATTTTATTATCAGGTCAGGGACACTGAAAGGATCTCCTTTTAAAACAGGGAAATTATCTGTGTTATGTTCCTGGTTCCAATCCAGCTGTCACTGGTAATCCATTATTCATTTTGGTAACGTTAACCAGCTGCCAACTTAATGTCTCCATTGCTGGAGTCTATTTAACAATCCTCCCTCTCCCCCAAATAATCAGGACAATTTAACACTTGTTCTGAATTAGCAAACTGTTTTAATGCTATGTGAAACCTAAATAGAAAGTTGTATATGTTTTGCTTTGAATCACTTTCACATCTGAACATGACTGGCACAGAACTATTTCATTAACTTTTGGTAAAGTGTATTACAATATTAATCCATGTGCTTATATGCCACACTGTGCACATTGTTTTTTCCTTATTTTCATATTAGTACTGCCTCCAGTACACAATGACTGTAAAGAAGTGATGCTTATAGACTCCAAAGGAAGTCCAGTCCAGGTTTCCCTGGCTGTAAGTTGGTATCTATGGTGAAAGGCAATATTGGAAAAATATATTAAGCAGAGAGAACATTGGAAAGGATCCTCAGACTCCATGTGGGCTGTGGAGGATTTAAGAGCAAAATGACAGAAAACTTTTGGGATAATAAGGATTTGTTAGGATTTAAGACAACAGAGGCTGCTGATTAGTTGCAGGTTTCCCAGTGACTTATAGTTTGATTTTTGTGCTCTGTATTTCCACCATCAAACAGTGTGGTGGCAGTGGTAAATCATAAGCAACATATAGATTCAGCCACCTGATTGAATCTGGCACTGCTTCTGTGGCTTTTCATATTTTAGACATATAGGAACAGTGAACTTTTATAAACTTGGCCTTTGGAATAATGAAAGATTAGTCCACAAAAATTTCTATATGTGCTTTTGTCTTTAAAATGCAGCACTGAATGGATTTAATTTATAGTACTAACCTTAATCAGATTTTTTAAGTGATTGCTGGTTATTGTTATTCCACACAGCTGATACAGTCTATACAAATATTATATCCAAAAAGTTTTCTAAAAGAATATTAAAGTTGCAAGGTCAAGCACTAAAAAGTTAGGAAATGTCAGCATTAAGGTTGCCTGTGTAACCTTAATTTGCCCCTATTGTGTATATGCGTTATGATACAGTCTTTAATGTCATGATAACTCACTATTTTTTGGGCAACTATCCAATATTTCTTTTAATGCTCTTCTATTCAGTATGCTGCCCTAGGCCTTATTTAACACACACCATCCAAAACCTACACTGAATACTACATTATTAACTTCTTCCTGAGAATTTCTATAATATTTATCATAATATCTTAATGGTTCACAAACATTATCTGTCAGATTAACTTCAGTACCCGGAAAATAATGGAGCAAATAATTAAGCAATCCATTTGCAAACACCTAGAAGATAATAAGGAAATAAGTAACAGTCAGCTTGGATTTGTCAAGAACAAATCATGTCAAACCAAACTAAGGCCTTGGCTACACTTACAAATTTGCAGCGCTGCAGCAGGGTGTGAAAACACACCCTCTGCAGCGCTGCAAATTGCGGCGCTACAAAGCGCCAGTGTAGTCAAAGCCCCAGCGCGGGGAGCCGCGCTCCCAGCGCTGTCCGTTATTCCCCACAGGGAGGTGGAGTACGGACAGCGCTGGGAGAGCTTTCTCCCAGCGCTGGCGCTTTGACTACACTTAGCGCTTCAAAGTGCTACCGCGGCAGCGCTGCCGCGGCAGCGCTTTGAAGTGTAAGTGTAGCCAAGCCCTAATAGCTTTCTTTGACAGAGTAAAAAGCCTTGTAGGGGGGAAGTGGTAGATATGGTATATCTTGACTTTAGTAAGGCTTCTGATACTGTCTCGCATGACCTTCTCATAAACAAACTAGGGAAATACAACCTAGATGAAGCTACTGTAAGGTGGGTGCATAACTGCTTGGAAAATCATTCCCAGAGAGTAGTTATCAGTGGTTCACAATCAAGTTGGAAGGGTGTATCGAGTGGGGTCCCACACAGATCAGTTCTGGATCTGGTTCTGTTCAATATCTTCATCAGTGATTTAGACAATGGCACAGAGAATATACTTATAAAGTTTACAGATGATACCAAACTAGGAGGGATTGCAAGTGCTTTGGAGGATAGGATTAAAATGATTTGGAGAAACTGGAGAAATTAAAGAGGAAGAAATTCAATAAAGACAAATGCAAAGTACTCCACTTAGGAAGAAACAATCAGTTGCATACATACAAAATGGGAAATGACTGCATAGGAAGGAGTACTGCTGAAAGGGATCTGGGGGCATAGAGGAGCACAAGCTAAATATGAGTCAACAGCGTAATGCTGTTGCAAAAAACAAACAAACATAATTCTGGTTTGTATTAGGAGTGGTATAAGCAAGACATGAGAAATAATTCTTCTGCTCTACTACATGCTAATTAGGCCTCAACTGGAGTATTGTGTCCAGTTTTGAGTGCCACATTTCAAGAAAGATGTGGACTGGAGAAAGTGAGGGGACATGATAACAGTTTTCAAGTACATAAAAGGTTGTTACATGGAAGAGGGAGAAAAATTGTTCTCCTTAATGTATGAGGATAGGACAAGAAGCAATGGGCTCAAATTGCTGGAAGGGAGGTTTAGGCTGGACATTAGGAAAAACTTCCTAGCTGTCAGGGTGGTTAAGCACTACAATAAACTGCCTAGGGAGGTTGTGGAATCTCTACCACTGGAGATTTTTAAGAGCAGGTTAGACAAACACCCGTCAGGTATGATCTAGAGTGCAGTGCAGGGGAGTGGACTAGATGACCTCTCAAGAACCCTTCCAGTCCTATGATTCTATGATCCTATGATTACTAAATTCATCTTCACAATACCTTTGTAAGAATGGCTACTATCAATATCATCCCCATTTTGCTGCTATGGAACCAAAGCACAGACAGTTCAAAGCCAAATTTGTCAGAAGTGTCCACTAATTTTGAGTGCTGAGCTTGAAACACAAAGGGACTGATTTTTCAGAGTACTTAGCATTTTTTCAGCACTTTCTATGTTCAAAGCACAGCATCCATTGACTTCAGTTGTACTTGTGGGTGTTCAGCATTTTGGTAAACCTGGCCTCATGTATCTCATGTTGGGCACCCAGAAAATGAGGAATAGAAATAATTAGTGGCCAACTGTGAAAAGTTTGCTTTAAGTGACTTCCGCATCATCATATAGAAACTCTCCAGGGCTACGTTCAACTTCCTTAATCATGAAACTATCCTTTCTTTTCCTGTAGTCTCCTGCTTCATTCATTACACACCTTCCAGCTGCTTCAATAAATGAGGCCAAGGACCTACAGACAATATTCTCATTCATTGCATAAGCCTGATACATTTTCTAAAGTCTCCTTCATCCAGTGCACTGAGTGAGGCAGGGGTCCTGTGGAAAAAATAGTATGTGATCATGTAATTAAGGACCATATCATAGTACATATACAGAAGGGGGTTGAATTAAGGTTGCACAGGCAACCTTAATTCTGGCATTTCCTTCTGCATGCTTGACTTTGCAACTTTAGTGCTCTTAATGTAATTTTTGGATGTATGTTCCTAACTTAAAAAAAGAAACCCTGAACAAACAGAAATCCTATCACATGGAATCATATTGACCTGCATGGGTCATCAGCAGAGTTTGGACCTTCTTATTGACAGCACAGAACTGTATCATTTGAGCTAACAGAGTAACTAGTAGCAATAGTAGGCTGTTATCTTCTATGTGGACTAGCCAATGGAAGACGATAAGATACACACATTGTTTTTTGGATTTCACATATATTTGCCTACAGCAGAGGAATGTAGAGACTCAGGACTCCTGGCTTCAATTCCAGGTTCTGGAATGGAATGTATTTAGTGGTTATATACTCGTGTGCCCCTCTACTCCTATGTACCACCCTCATCCCAGTTCCTGCGCCCTCCATCTCTGCTCATATCCATCTACCATGCCCTGGCTCCCGTCCCCTCTCCAGCTTCTACTATCCACCCAATTCATCATAGTTCCTGCCACTCTCTGCTTCTATTAACTGTTAAGGGCCCTGGCTCCTGCCCAAGTCCCCTCTGTTCCTATCCACCACCATATCCCCATAACACCTTTTGACCACCTGGCCCCAGCATCTTCTGTATTCCTCACTCCTATCCATCCCCTACCCCACCAGCTCTTGCTCACTCCCACTCTGGTTCTTGCAACACCTCTCTCTTCATTTCTTACCATTCTGCATTCAAATCTGGTAACTTCCTCCTCCACCAAGCATCTTGGACATCAGCTGGGGGAATATTGAGAGCACAGGAAACACTGTCTCCTTGCTCCCAGTTCCAGTACCTAGTGCCACAGGAACCTCTAGCAACTGGAAGGAGCAATTGCAGTGAAAGTCCTACTTAGCCCTGCAGCCCTGGGCTAAGAATGCTCAGTGCAGGTGGAATCTCTGGGGAATTTAGCTACCAAATTCTAGAAACAAAAAGTAAACTATTTGGGGGCAGGGCTTTTCATTCTGTTTGTACAGCCTAGCACAATGGAGTCCTGGTTCATGGCTCCTCGGCACTACAGTAATACAAATAATTTTAATAATAATATTGAGGATGGGCAAACTGCAATATATCAGAGGTACATTCATCCCTCTCACAAGGGTGATGCTCCTGGAAAATTTCAAGTCCCTGCTGTAAAGAATGGAGATTTTAGAGTTTCTCAATGAAGCAATTGTAAGAATTTTTTTAGCATAGGCAAAAGTATATTTTTCCCCTAACCTTGTTCTTGGATATAGCCAGAAGCTTCAGAAGCTTGCTTTCAATGAAGGAGGTGGGAGTGGAAGGATAGGATGAGGAGTGAGGTGATGCTCTTCATGGGAAGCTATAAAAATAAAAAACTCAATAATAATGGGGGATTTCAACTATTCCCATATTGACTGGGTACATATCACCTCAGATGGGATGCTGAGATAGAGTTTCTTGACACCTCAAATGACTGCTTCTTGGAGCAGCTGGTCCTGGAACCCACAAGAGGAGAGGCAATTCTTGATTTAGTCCTAAGTGGAGCACAGGATCTGGTCCAAGAAGTGATTATAGCTGGACCGCTTGGTAAAAGTGACCATAATATAATTAAATTTAACATCCCTGTGGCAGGGAAAACACCACAGCAGCTCAACACTGTAGCATTTAATTTCAGAAAGGGGGACTACACAAAAACGAGGAGGTTAGTTAAACAGAAATTAAAAGGTAGAGCACCAAAAGTGAAATCCCAGCATGCTGCATGGAAACTTTTTAAAGACACCATAACAGAGGCTCAACTTAAATGTATACCCCAAATTAAAAAAACATAGTAAGAGAACCAAAAAAGTGCCACCGTGGCTAAACAACAAAGTAAAAGAAGCAGTGAGAGCCAAAAGGCATCCTTTTGGAAGTTAAATCCTAGTGAGGAAAATAGAAAGGAGCATAAACTCTGGCAAATGAAGTGTAAAAATATAATTAGGAAGGCCAAAAAAGAATGTGAAGAACAACTAGCCAAAGACTCAAAAAGTAATAGCAATTTTTTTTTAAGTACATCTGAAGCAAGAAGCTTGCTAAACAATCAGTGGGGCTGGTTGCTGAAGAGCACTCAAAGATGATCAGGCCATTGCTGAGAAACTAAATGAATTCTTTGCATTGGTCTTCATGGCTGAGGATGTGAGGGAGATTCCCAAACCTGAGCCATTCTTTTTAGGTGACAAATCTGAGGAACTGTCCCAGATTGAGGTGTCATTAGAAGAGGTTTTGGAACAAATTGATAAATTAAACAGTAATAAGTCACCAGGACCAGATGGTATTCACCCAAGAGTTCTGAAGGAACCAAATGTGAAATTGCAGAACTACTAAGTGTAGTTTGTAACCTATCATTTAAATCAGCTTCTGTACCAAATGACTGGAGGATAGCTAATGTGACACCAATTTCTGAAAAGGGCTCCAGAAATGATCCCGCCAATTACAGGCTGGTAAACCTAACTTCAGTAGCAGGCAAACTGGCTGAAACTATAGGAAAGAACAAAATTGTCAGACATATAGATGAACATAAGTTGTTGGGGGAAAAGTCAACATGGTTTTTGTAAAGGGAAATCATGTCTCACCAATTCTTTGAGAGGGTCAACAAGCATGTGGACAAGGGGGATCCAGTGGATATAATGTACTTAGATTTTCAGAAAGCCTTTGACAAAGTCCCTCACCAGAGGCTCTTAAGCAAAGTAAACTGTCATGGGATAAGAGGGAAGGTCATCTCATGGATCAGTAGCTTGTTAAAAGATAGGAAACAAAGGGTAGGAATAAACAATCAGTTTTCAGAATGGAGAGAGGTAAATAGTGGTGTCCCTCAGGGGTCTGTACTGGGCCCAGTGCTATTCAACATATTCATAAATGATCTGGAAAAAGGAGCAAACAGTGAGGTGGCAAAATTTGCAGACAATACAATACTACTCAAGATAGTTAAGTCCTAAGCAGACTGCGAAGAGCTACTAAAGGATCTCACAAAACTGGGTGACCGGGAAACAAAATGGCAGATGAAATTCAGTGTTGATAAATGCAAAGTAATGCACATTGGAAAACATAATCCCAACTATACATATAAAATGATGGGGTCTAAATTAGCTGTTACCACTCAAGAAAGAGATCTTGGAGTCATTGTGGACAGTTCTCTGAAAACATCCACTTAATGTGCAGCGGCAGTCAAAAAAGCAAACAGAATGTTGGGCATCATTAAGAAAGGAATAGATAATAAGACAGAAAAAATCATATCGTCTCTATATAAATCCATGATATGCCCACATCTTGAATACTGTGTGCAGACGTGGTCACCCCATCTCAAAAAAGATATATTGGAATTGGAAAAGGTTCAGAAAAGAGCAACAAAAATGATTAGGGGTATGGAACAGCTTCCATATGATGAGAGATTAATAAGGCTGGGACTTTTCAGCTTGGAAAAGAGACACCTAAGGGGGAACATGATAGAGGTCTATAAAATCATGACTTGTGGAGAAACTAAACAAGGAATTGTTATTTACTCCTTCTCATAAAACACAAACTAGGGTTCACCAAATGAAATTAATAGGCAGCAGGTTTAAAACAAACAAAGGAAGTATTTTTTCACACAATGCACAGTCAACCTGTGGAACTCCTTGCCGGAGGATGTTGTGAAGACCAAGACTATAACAGGGTTAAAAAAAGAGCTAGATAAATTCATGGAGGATAGGTCTATCAATGTGTATTAGCCAGGATGGGCAGGGATGGTGTCCCTAGCCTCTGTTTGCCAGAAGCTGGGAATGGGTGACAGGGGATGGATCACTTGATGATTACCTGTTCTGTTCATTCCCTCCAGAGCACCTGGCATTGGTCACTGTTGGAAGACGGGATACTGGGCTAGATGAACCTTTAGTCTCACCCAGTATGGCCGTTCTTATGTTCTTATGAAACAAGGGGGGCTACTGAGACTTGGTGAGGATGAGGAGAGCCGACTCCAGGCTGGGAAGGGTTTGTAGTCTCTCTTGCTGGCTACTGGGGGTAGATGCTCTCAACCCTGGCCTGATCAGCCTATTTCCTACTTGCTCCCTGACCTAATCCTTGATTCTGTGCTGGCTGCTCTAGCCAGTCTAGTTCCCACTCTTGCTCCTGCCTCCCTGCATGCATGCAGTTTACAGGGAATATTGGTTCTCAGAATGTGTAGTGAAATGACATTTGAGGGGATGAAATATAGATTAGCCCCCCTGCCTACAGTGACCATATGTCCCGTTTTGTCCGGGACAGTCTCTTTTTTAAGCCCTGTCCCGATCGTCCTGACCTTTATTTTGAAAGGAAGAATTTGTCTCATTTGCTCTTGCCGACTTGATCAGTTGGCAAGAGCAAACGGGACAAATGCCCACTTTTGTAAAAGAAGTGGTGTGTGTATGTGTGTGGCGCCAATGGAGATGCCAGCCCCCACCCCCAGCGGGGGAGGCAGAGCTGGGGAGGGGAGGCAACGTTCCAGCCTTGGGCCCACAGCCTCCTGAAGGGGAGGGAGGGCTTGTGTGAATGGCTGGGGGTGTCTCGTTTTCTCTTTGGGAAATATGGTCATCCTATCCCTGCCCCTCTGGTTTTGCTGCCTCTGGAAATGGTTGTACTGATTCAGCTGAAACTTTAGAAAAAAAAAATTTAAAAAAATTTCAGCCTGAGGCAGACACCCAGCGTGGAAAATTTTCTCCTGAACAATTACAATCTGCCAAAGTTAAAAACAACTGAGAATAGATTCTTAGAATTGGAAATGTCAAGAAAGCTTAAGAACAGGCAGTACTACCGGCTCCACCTATAATATGCAAAGTACTGATGTATTATTTATATTCAGTAGTGCATACACCCAGACCACAAATCCTTGCACAGTTTATTTCACTATAATGCCAAAAGAATATTGAGCCAAACAGAACTTTATGGCAAAAAATCAACCAGTTGAGAAGGTAGCAAAATACAAGATGGACTTGAAAAGCAGTGAAAGAAAATGATAATAACATCATATCAGACCTGTTTTTTTAGATGTCTGGTATGCACAAATTATTACATTACAATGGAATGATAAAAGTAACCATCCTAGATGCAAAAATCAACTATAATAATTAATGTGCATAGTTTGAGGCATTTTGATATTATTAGTTAACTTTTAACACAGATGCAGAAGAATTCATAGAAAAGGATAGAAAGACTTCAAAACATGAAGAGACACAAAAGAATTTGAGATGCTATCCCTAATGAAACACAGAGCTTCAGCATCGTGAGAAAATTAAAAGTTGGGCCAAGAATCAAAGAGAAGCTCAATAGACTTCAGAAGGCTTTTTTATTGTCTAGGATCAAGGCGGTTTCATCTTTTAGTGTGCAGAGGGGTAATAATGATCTGCTAATCTATGTGGAGCATTTATTTTGTTTTCCTTGTCATTTCTAAAAGTCTATTAAAGCTTACATATAAGGGATGGTAGGCTAGAAATCAGATGTGACTATAGGGCTGGTGTGTATAACACTACATCAGTGTTATGTGATGTTCAGGAGGATGTGGAATGCTTTTAGGATTGTCTAAAGGTTAAAGACTTTAAACACTGCTACTCACTTCAGTCACATTCTAGGAGCAGAGAGTAGATAGAGACCAGAACAGAAGCACCTGGGGTATATTTGCTCAACATACAGATTTGAGAAGCTAGATAACAAGATCCATAATGTGTTTCTAACTTTGTCCTTAATGTATAAATAATCTTCTAAAATAGACAAAATGGTAGCAAACATGGGGACAAGGGGACTATCTAAAATATCATATTTAGACTTTGTATTCATTTGAATAGTGTTTTGTAATAAAATATATAAGAATTGGGAGACTTTTCATAGATTTAAACGTCCAAAGAAACAATGCGTATACTTAGCAGTGGAAATTTATGTAATGTAGGAGTGAAAGCCTGACCTTACTGAAGTCAATAGGAGTTTTTCCACTGATTTCAGTGGGACCAGGATTTCACTCTAAGTTTTTTACATTCCTGTAAATTAACATGATAACCAGAGCCACTAAGTTCAGGGTTCTTTTTCCAAGACCAATCCAGTGTGGAAGCAATAACTTAAAGTTAGCAAACTCTCAAGAGGAAATGCGACAAATCAGTGATGCAAATGGTCTGAGTAATATAGCTTTACATTGTTGAGACAAAATGACATCAGCTGATTAACTGCTACTGAATACACGGTATACCAGGATCATCCAGCAGACATATACCTTTGGATTATCAGATGGATCCAACACATCATGGATGTTCAAGTGATGATGGAATATCCATTTAAAGGGGCAGCTCAGGAGGCTCCAGAGGAACCAGCTATGAAGGAGTAAAAAGCACTTACTAATCAATACATAGCACTTACTAATAAATTTTGCAACATCTAAGTGATTTGCAAATCAAGCATCTTCTCCTGCTTATATTGATGTCATTTGCAAAACTCCCATCAGATACAGCTGAGCAGTCACTTAATTAACAACTGATAACACTTTCCATTTATATAGCACTTTTGATTCATAGATCTCAATGTGCTTTACAAAAGTAAACTGTATCTCAGTTTTACAGATGGGGAAACTGAGGAAGAGAGAGGGGCATTGAATTGCTCAGGGTCACATAGTGAATCGGTGGCAGAGTCAAAACTAGAACCTGGAAACACTGACTTTCAGGTTGGTGGTCAGTCTATTAGACCCTCCATTAATAAAATGGTTTTTCATCTCAGCATGGATCGCTCTTATTTAGTAGGGTATTAAGCTTTTAGAAAATCTGCAAAGTTGTTTTATATGAGGTCTCTGAGCTACCAAATGTCAAAATTGATTAGTTATAAGAATATGTTAAACTCAGAAGGATGAGTTTGAGACTTATATTAATAAAAATCAGGTGGACAAATAATTATTGAAGTTTTACTCTTCCCCCTGCTCCCATATATTTTGTGCATAATGGACCCCACACAACTCTTTTGGAAAAACAGACCTGGATGTACCAAACCAGGATGTACCAAATTGTGATTATTTTTTTCCCTTTCACAAACTTTGTGCTGCATATTTTTCTCTTATTGAAAACAGGTGTCCTGTAAAATGTAGGGAGGGGGATGCCAGCCAACTTCTCAGAGAAAAAAAAGATCTCTTGTTTCTTCTTCATATTAATTAATATTTAAGATAGTTATGACATACAGGACAGGCTTTGCACAGTAAAGAACAATATTGAATTGGTAGGAAGGATGTACTGTATATGACTATATAGATTTTTTCCATCTCTAGATTCTGTGATTTTTATCTTTCTTGGCTACCTTATGTAAAACATACATACAAACAAAAATCTCTCATTGTAGAATGGAGACCTATGGCCAAATTGTCCACGCTGCTACACCAGTTTGGCCCTGTTGTAACCAGATTAACTTCAGTGGAGTTACATTGGTGTAAATTTTGTGCAACAGAATAGAATAGAGAATCAGATCCCCAGGCACTCATCAGTGCCATGGTTAATCACCAAAGCTGAGAAAATAATGTTCAGTGAATAATTTATCAGCTGAATTTCACCATGTTTCTGTCTGTGAGTTGCCTATAGACAGATAAAAAATGTACTAAACGTATTTTGTTATTGTAAATTATTTGTGAATTTTTTCTTCAGCAAATAATTTTTGGCCCCTACATTGTTCAAATTGCCACAACAACCAGATATGCACTGTAACTTATAGAACTAACTGAGGTAATTTACATAATTTATATGACCAACTTATGTATTTGCCTTATGTAACTAATCAACATAGGCCCTGAACCAGCAATTAGGCAACAGACTGTTGTGCCTAATTAGAGTCACACTGAAGTCACTATGGGTTCAGTGGTCTCATGTGCAACAAAGTATGGAATTAGGGCCAGTGTGAAAATCTGAAATAGCATATTTTACTTAGGCTTACAAGTTTTTGCTGTGTTTGGTCAGCTATGCAAGTCATCCAATCAAGGAATAAAAACAATACCATGTGACTTGCACAACTGTCCAGCCCAGAACCAGTTGTGAATTTTGAATGTTATCATCAAATTTACAGTTCAAAATTTGTTTTCAAGGTGAAATTCACCCCTGCCCTGAGGGCCAGCACAAGGCAATAAATGGTGCTATCCCTCTGAATGTCACCTTCAGTTAAGATTCAAGCTAAAAGTGTGATTTTCATAAGTATCTGTGCTAGTAAAGCATGATTAGTCAACTGTTAATGGAAAGCAAACATGAAACTATGGACACATCAAAAATTGTTTTGATCATGTACATGAGACATTATTCCACTATTTTCTTGGGTCTATTCTGGGCCAAATAATGCAACCATTGACTGTGACTGCTCATGTGTGTGAGTACTAAGTATGAATAAAGGATAAAGATTCTGACCCTCTGTTAATTAATACTTAGGTCACACTATGGCTCTGATCCATTGAAGCACATAAACACGTGCTTAACTTTAGTTACCTGAGTAGTCCTAATGACTTCAATAGCTGTAGCCCACGAAAGCTTATGCTGAAATAAATTTGTTAGTCTCTAAGGTGTCACAAATACTCCTGTTCTTTTTGCGGATACAGACTAACACGGCTGCTACTCTGAAACCTACATTCTTAAAGTTACTTGCATGCTTAAGTGCTTGCTGGATTGAGACTTCTGCTCTAAGGGGAGAGCACAAGTGGGTGCTAGTGTCAGTATACATGTCAACTAATGTTCCATCATTTGTTGCAGAGGGAAAACCAGTGCTGGGGAAGAACATCCGTGAAAGTGTTGTTGTAGCCATGTTGGTCCCAGGATATTAGAGAGACAAGATGGATGAGGTAATATCTTTTATTGGACCAATTTCTGTTGGTGAGAGAGACAAGCTTTTGATCTTACACAGACATGAAGAAGAGTTCTGTGTGTCTCGAAAGCTTGACTCTCTCACCAACAGAAGTTGGTCCAATAAAATATATTACCTCACCCACCTTATCTCTAATAATATTTTAGTGAAAAGTTACTTTCACTTAAATTAAGGTTTTAAGTAGTTCAGTAAAGAGATCCTCATAACATACATCCTAATGCACCCAAACCTGAACTTTTCCTTTCAATCTTTAAAGACAAAAGAAATCTGCCCAAAATTTTTTTCTATTTTAACTTTTTAAATTTTTCTACTTCACTTTTGAGTACATATTACTACATAAAGGAATGGATTTTAATATTATTTAACTTTGTGATGTTAATCTCCAACTAGTGGTTTTTGTGGTTGAGCACTTTAAATTACTCTTGGCTGGAGTTTTGTTCTAAGCAAAAATAATGTTTGGATTTCTTGATGACATTTCAACAAGATTTACAAGCCCACATGAAATGATGGTATAAATTACTAAAAAATCTCTTCCAATTTCTTTTTTATTTTTGTGTGTTAGTATAGATCTATGCTACTACCCAGAAATATAATGGGGAGACTACACACTTTAAAAAGTGATGTATCAAATAAAAAAAAATCAACCATCATATCTCAATTCATTAGGGCATATGTTTAAAAACATGTTGCATTGAGACAGGTACATTAATGCTAATGACATTCACTTCAACTCACCCACATCTTAGTCTCCATGGTAATTTACAGCCAGATCTAGAACCAGATTGTAAATTAGAGATAGACTCTGGAACTCATTGGGGATGAAATCATAGCCCCTTTGAAGTCTATTGGAGTTTTGCCATTGACTTTGGTGAAACCAAGATTTCTCCCTGATTGTTCATTGTGTTCTAGGACGTGACACTGATTAGACCAAATATTGCAGACATATTAACACTGGATTTCTATTCAAGCCACAAAATCTAGAATTACTATGGTGTGTTCTTATAGACAAAGCATTCCTGTGCAAATGAACCAGTGCTGAAGAAAAATTAGGAGAGCAGAGATAAAAGCAATCACTTGATTTGTATAAAAGACACTATTGGGGTGTTAAAATGGTGTACAAAGTAATGCAGTATTGTTTGTTACAAGGAATTGTAAAGTGAACTAAATAGTAAATTGCCTCAGCATTAAGGCTTTTTTCTAAAATTTACTTACAGTATCTGTGTGGTACATGTGGAGCTGCTATATAATGATCTAAGAATACTGATGAGTAATCATTTTATGATATTATACATGACCCAGGCTATTATGTGAAACTCCTGTATATTAGGTTATTATACTTTCCTGTATGAATTTGTCAATCTTGTTTAATAGGGGGCTGTGGCAAAAACACTCAGGAAAGGAACTCGATGGCTATACCTAAGCAACCTCCCAACAAGTCATTTTGGGAACAAGTCCAAAACTTCCAGGCCCCAGGCAGTACTTTCACAGCTGTTTTGTCACTGCTGGGAGCCCAGAGATTAAAAGAGACACCAAATCGTTAAAAGAATTGTCTGGAGAGAAAGAGAAGGGGGTGTTGAGGATACTGTTCCTGGAGAGAACATACTGAGACCAGACAGAGACACAGGTTAAGATGGCCACTCATACATTCTCGGAATAGTGGCCATTCAGGTATTTCTAGCAATGGTGTGGTTCCACCCCTGCTAGTGTGATGGTGTGTGTGAGGTCATTCCACTAGGGGGCTTCATTTTTAAGAGCCGGAGGGGGCAGAGTGGATCCCCCTGTCTAATACCAGACAAAACCATATCCAGTTTTGTTCCAGTACTGGACAGGGGACAAATCTCTCAAAAAGAGGACCATCCAGTTTAATGCTGGACAAGTGGCCTCCCTAACACAAATCTTGCAGGGGTGTCTGAAAGCAATTGAGATCTTCCCTAGCTCCCTGGGAAGGTAAGCCTTAGGTAAAGAGAGGCAAATGTATAGACTGCTTATTATTTTAAGATCTGTTTTCTTTTAAATGCTTTTGTGCTAAATAAATAGTACCCTAAGGAGGCTGTTTGATTACTCGATACAACTGATATAGCTTCCAGAGGGAACTGAACATGTCAGGCCTGCTGGGGTAATCACAGTTAACACCTGAGGATTATGGCCCAAGGCCTGAGGGAGAATTGCATGCTTCCACTGTGAGAAAAATAATGGCTTAAGGCCTGAGACCTGATAGGAGTGCATAGGAGCGGTCAGAGGTGCAGTCAACCTGGTAACTGTGGCAATCTGCCTCTTTTATAGCTACAAAAAATTAAGGAGACAAAGTGAACCTCAGATCTGAATAAAAAATAAAAACTGTGCAGTGTACTCAGGTGCATAAAATCTCTTACCCAGGTAAGATGGATTGTCATAGAAGTCATATCACTAAGCAAATCTGAGGGGGAAATGCAATACAAAGTCATGCTCAATTAAAAATAGCGAACAGGTTTGTTACGCCTTAGTTTTCCATTAATTTACCAACAAGACAAGCCACTCATTGGGCACTGATTAATGAATGTGTTTGGTTCTTTATCCCCAGGGTAAGGAAAAGGTCAACTGGCTGTCTTTTCTGTCAGCTCTAACATTCTTTTGGTGTGTGGGGAAAATTCACTTAGTTTAAGTATTAGTCAAGTATTAGTCTAGCAGAGAGTTAGAGGAGTCCTGAGTGATATTTAGGAACATAATTTCAAAAAAAGCACAGGAATGGAAAGCCCCCGTTAATCTTACTATATATGTTAAGGATATGTGCCAAAGCTGAGTGAGAAATGACACTTTTAAACCAATAGGCCGAAGTATTAGATGGATAATATTATACCTACTATTACAATTTACAAGCATGAAAAATTTGGGCCAAGTTCTGCAATTCAGGGGTCATAGGGCTGTTTCAAGTTGTGTTGGCTGTAGCAATCTCATAGAAACTGCTGTGCTGGCTGAGGAGCTGGTGGAGCCCTATGCACTCTGCCTTGCCCTCCACCACCTCTTAGGCCTGGTCTACACTGGGGGGGGGGGGGTCGAACTAAGGTACGCAAGTTCAGCTACGCGAATAGCGTAGCTGAACTCGAACTACCTTAGTTCGAAGTACTCACCCGTCCAGATGCCGCGGGATCGAAGTTCGCGGCTCCCCCGTCGACTCTGCCACCGCCGTTCGCGGTGGTGGAGTTCCGGAGTCGACGGGAGCGTGTTCGGAGTTCGATATATCGCGTCTAGATGAGACGCAATATATCGAACTCCGAGAAGTCGAATGCTACCCGCCGACCCGGGTGGGTAGTATAGACGTAGCCTTAGATACCTCCTCTTTGCTCCTGACACAACCTTCACATGGAGTGAGGGGACCAGGTGTCATACAGCTACACAAAATAGCTGGAGCCAGACTGAGAGTCTGGCCCAATGGTTCTGATCTCACTTATACCAGTTAGATAGTGGATTAACTCCATCGACATCACTGGTGGATTAGTGGATTAACTCCATCGACATCATATTTTCTGATGTTTAAATCTACCCACAATATCTTATCTGTAATGTGTGTTAATGGTCTGATATAAGATGAATGGATATGACTTCAGTTAAAAAGTAATATGAAAAAATTGTAGGACAATCAAAAGATTTTAAAAAATTGCAATTAATCATGAGATTTAAAAAAATATTTGCAATTAATTGCAGTTTTAATTGCACTGTTAAACAATAATAGAATAGCATTTTAAATATATTATAATATTTTTCGATGTTTTTCTACATTTTCAAATCTATTGATTTCAATTAGAGCACAGAATAAACAGTGTACAGTGCTCACTTTACATTATTATTTTTTATTACAAATAATTGCACTGTAAACAAGAACTGTAGTGCAATCTATCATGAAAGTGCTATTTACAAATGTAGAGTTGTTATTTTTTTTTAACATAATTGCATTCAAACAAAACAATGTAAAACTTTAGAGCTTGCAAGTTGAAGCATGAAGGGGTATATAAACATTTAGCATACCTGGCATGAAAATACCTTGCAACACCAGCTATAACAGTGCCATGTGAATGCCTGTTCTCACTTTCACGTGACATTGTAACTTAGAAGCGTGAAGCATTATCTCCCATAAATGTAAACAAACTTGTTTGTCTTAGCTATTGTCTGAACAAGAAGTAGGACTGAGTGGGCTTGTATGAAGTGAATTAAAAACTACAATTTCTTTTGTTTATCTTTTTTTACAGTGCAAATATTTGTAATCAAATATAATAATTATATAAAGTGAGCACTGTACACTTTGAAATCAATATATTTGAAAATGTAGAAAAACATCCAAAAATATTTATAATAAATTTAAAATGGTATTCTATTATTGTTTAACAGTGCAACTAAAATGGCAATTGATCATGACTATTTTTATTCTAGTTAATTTGTTTTGGGTTAGTTGCATACATTAACTACAATTGACAGCCTTAAAAAATAGTATTGCACATGTTTATTTTGCGGTTAGAAAGGTGCTTGAAAAATACTCCCTTACCTTTCCAGTATGGATAAACAATTTCTACATTACTGCTAGTTACACCTTCATAGTAGTTTCCATTTCCTAGATCCCACCTGTTAGTAATCCCCCACTTCCCTTCACCACTACCTTATTGACATTCTTTGTCCTTCAGGAAGAAATAGACAGCATCCTGGGGAGTAATTGATATTTGTTTAATCCCCTGAGCCAGATTCCTCATTTAATGATTGATTCCCTATGCATATTCCATGGCCAACAAATCAAAAGTATAGATTCCTTCCAAAACAACCATATAATTGCTTTGGAGCTGTTAATAGGAAAATATATTATTTTTGTATAGGTTGAAATGAAGAAATTAAAATCTAATCCAGGGTTTTGGGAATTGAGGAAAACAAGTGGGAATACTGGGTGTTCAGATGGAGGTGCATGGATCTTTACTTCTGAGACTCCTAGCATTCAGTAACGAAGGAAATGGAAAACGCCATAAACAAAAAGAAACATTCTTTGTCAGATATAGCAGTTTGATCTCTCACTATCTGGAATAGCTTCACAAACTTGGTACATTTATGTGGTTTATTTTAGCTTCAAAGGCAACTATTCTTTTTATAATTCTAAGGGCAACAGCCCCTATACCCAGACTCATAAGGAACTAAAATAAATTTTTCATAAATCAATTTGGAGTTGGTCCTAAATCACATCTTGTTTATAAAACAAAATTTCCAGACAGGTTGTGTTGTTAGATAGCCAGAGATATAGTAGCAATAGACTCATTGGCTACCTATCCTATGACTGTTTTTTTTTTTAAAATGTGCTTACAAATGTTTGATTAAATGAGTATGATGTGTTGTAACACACATCACAAGTTAAGAGTTCAAGTTATAGATACTTACATAAAGCACAATATTATTATTATGTATTGTTTATATTGCAGTAGAACCCAATCATAATCAGAAATTAATTGTGCTGCACAGATAAACACAAAGAGATAGTCCCTACTACAAGGAGCTTACAGTATAAGAATTGATCAGTATCTCCTGTGGTGATTGCCTCCACCAACAACATAGTGACAATGACTGTGGAGTTCTGTGAATAGCAGTGCATAGGAATGCAGCACTTTCTCAGCTGGTCATCTGCAGGTTGCTGTTTAATCTTGGGGGAAGTGTAACAAATGATTTCCCCATAAACTGCCTTCTCATGTCTGCCAGTTTAAAACGAACAATCAAACAAAATCAAACTACTATAAGATCTGAATTAGGTGGCTTCAATGATAATAGTAATTCTTTCGTGTCTTGTGGGTCAAGATTTCACTATGAAACTATGGATGAAATGGATTTGGGAAAAAACTCTGCTCATTCCCTAGTGATTCACTTAAAGAAACCACAGGCCAAACTGTGTGTTGTACCAATATAATAAAAACCAGCAGGATCTTATTAAGAGGGATAAGGCAAAGATGCCACATTTATTGTAAATACCATAACAAAACAAAAGACAATGTTTTCCTACTTGTTTCCATTACTACTTATTCCTTATACACACACACACACACACACATATTCATTCACACAATCATTCATTCAGGTTCTGTATAGATGTTATAGTTACCAGCCTAGATGTTGCTCATGCCAAGTTACTGGCCAGGTACCTTGGTCATGAGGATGGAGCCGAGTCTGTGTCAGATGCATCTGATGCTCCTGGAGGCTGGCATCAGAACCATAGACTCAAAGTCCTCAGTCTTTAGAGTCCAGTTTTATAGGGATTTTTCCCTATGTTAGTTGATAGGAGTTGCCTCATTCTGCTGTTGCTAAATCAATCAGCAGATGGCTGGCTCCATTCTGTCAGATGCTTGTTTTTCCTTCCTTTGAGGTGTGGTGGGTCATCTGGTTGATCCCACTTGACACCTTCTTCAGCCAACACTGAATTCTTCAGACTGGTAACTCCCTAATCATTCAGTCACATACATTCTCTATCTTAATCACATCTATTTCACTGTCTCTTTGCTTTTTGGGGTGTTACCAATTTATGTGAGACTCCCTGTCTTTTAACAATCAAAGATAAAGTGAGATGAAAACTTACAGAGGGTGGGGGTCTTTATCTATACACTATAACAGCTACTGTTTTGGCTTACTTAGAGTTAATTAATGTTTAACAAGTTTTATACAAAGTATTTCTTTGAGCAGGCTTCACACAGACACAGCTGGTGGCTTGCAGGTTAGAATCACAAATTTACTTTTAACATAAACCTTCTTTAATATCCCTACATAATCCCCCTTTTGACACTACGATATACATATATTCGTTAGTGTCACTTTCTATGTAACCTGTTTAAAAGAAGGTACTGTGAGGCAACATGGGTTGTGCCAAAAGCACATGCTAAACATTTTAATAATACAAATACAATTTAATACTAAGACAACTATTAAGGGATGTAGCATTACTGATAGGATGCCAGTAGTGGTTGGGGACCATCCAAAGAATATATTATACCAGTAATAAGTTATTTGTTTAGTAAAAACAGTACTGACATTGCATTTACATTTATCTACTGGGGGCTGCTAACACTCTGCCCCTTGATCTATGATCATTACAGTAGTTGTTGTCATGGTAGGGCACAGGTGATCTGTTGTAAACAAACCAAACAATTATAACCAGGTGAATATAACTAAAACCATTACAATTGACTAAAGACCAGATATAACCTAAACACAAATCCAAACAATTATAGTTATAATAATTGGGAATACAATAAAACCATAACCATTACAATAATTGGGTACATTGACACATAAGATGAGGTCTAAGTTTGATGCTGCAATAGCCATCAAACAATAAAAGTTTCTGAGGTTCTTAAGCACACACAAGAAATAAGATTTTGTAGGAGGACCACAGTTGTTATGCAGGGTTAAGCTGATTTGGACTTTAACATTTATTTGCTAAAATGTTGCAGAATTCCCTATTTTTAACAGTTGTACTTAAGAGGTTTTTGGGGACCTGAAAGATGGGGCCCTGCAATTATGGGTCAAGGTCTTACAGGTTATGGGGGGCCCAAGAACTACCCTTTAGGACTTGGGGAAGTAGAACCAGAGTGTATAGAGAAAAGTGTGGAAAACCTAACAAAAAATAAACCTGATGCACTGGGGACCAAAGTCTTTTGGACACAAGTGGTGACTGATAAGTTGGATGGACATGGGGGAAGTAGAGAGACATTTGCTCTGTCTAGTGTAGTATATTTTTTCTGGACCCAATGCTAGCACAGGACACCACTAGAGACAGACACAGAACATGCAACAGAGAACATGCAACACAGAACACTGAACACAGACTTTGTCGCGACACTATAACCATGGTATTTTATAACTCTTTAGCTGGTACCAGCTCTCCTGATGTTTTGGTTTTAGAGCCTGAAAGATAAAAGCTTAAAAATAAATTAGCACAGTGCTTCCACATGGCAGACCCTGCTTAGTCTCTGCCACAGTGTGTTTGGTACTCGGGGCTGCACAAATGCTAATTAAGTGGTGCAAAAAAAAATTTTATTTTAAAATCCCCAGCCACTTTGCCATGGCCTGGAGGTCTGAGGCAGAAGCAGGCACTGTTGTTACTGTTGCAATGGCATTGTGGCCCTGGGAGGAGGAATCTACCCAAATATCCCCCTTCCCACTCTCCAGAGGGGTCCCAAAAACCTGACCCTTCTGGGGTCTCAAATGTTTTTTTCTTCTGATGTTACTGCTGTTGTAGGATTTGAGAGTGCTGTTTTAACTCTCTGTACCCAACCTTAAGGGCATCTAACTGGGTTTGAGTACTACATACATTTTTATTTCTCTGCTTTTGCAGCAGAGGCTTTAAATCTTAATGCAGTTTTTTGTTTTTACATTTTTCCAACAGTTGTGAACAACAACCAACAAAAAAAACCCAAACTGATAAATATTAAGCACTATAACCCTTAATTCCTAAAAGAGCAGCTTACAATGGCTGTTTCACATATTTTCTTCCCATGTTTTTTTTGGGGTCCCAAGCCTCTTTTTCCCAATGAGCCATTACTTTTCAATTTTCTACCCCTTTTTCCAATTGGGATAGTTTTTCTTTTAGAGATATTTTCTCCTCTTTACAGGCTGCTAGGTGGAGGTAGCTGTCATTACAAGCCTTCCACAGCAGCCAGATCCCTGCAGCATCTATTTTTACTGCATTTAGGGGTTTGCATATGAGGATATATTGGGCCAATCTATCCTCTAGGTTCAAAATGGTGCAGATATCTGCAAGGGCTTGTTCAGTCCAAGGACTGTGCCCATATCTTTGGAGAATTTGCTGAAAAGGCGTTATCTCTTTAATAAAAGGTGAGGTAGAAACTACTTTTGACTTCATTTCTTCCTCTGGGACTGTCTTTCCTTGCCTTTTCTTAAACATTTTAAATTTTGTTCAGCGAGCAGCACTGTCTGGTCCCTGGGACCCTCTTGTTGCTCCTGATATATATATATATATATATATTTCTTTTTCTGCTACCTTCACGGAGGCCAACAGATTTAGTTAACAATTTTCCTACTACCCACCCGGGGGCCAGCAGTTTTTGTTAACAATTTTACTTTTCCTACTACCCACCCGGGGGCCAGCAGGTTTTGTTAACAATTTCACTTTTCCTACTACCCACCCGGGGGCCAGCAGGTTTTGTTAACAATTTTATGAGCTCTTTATTTTCCTGCTACCCACACGGGGGCCAGCAGTTTTGGTTAACCAAGAATAGAACCGTGCTCTGTAGAGCCGGTTGTGTGCACACAGACTGGTTTACAATAAGTGAGGCAAAAATACCAATAATCCCCCTTTCGCTATTCTCCACCAAAATGTTGTACCAATATAATAAAAACCAGCAGGATCTTATTAAGAGGGATAAGGCAAAGATGCCACATTTATTGTAAATACCATAACAAAACAAAAGACAATGTTTTCCTACTTGTTTCCATTACTACTTATTCCTTATACACACACACACACACACACATACACACACACACACACACACATATTCATTCACACAATCATTCATTCAGGTTCTGTATAGATGTTATAGTTACCAGCCTAGATGTTGCTCATGCCAAGTTACTGGCCAGGTACCTTGGTCATGAGGATGGAGCCGAGTCTGTGTCAGATGCATCTGATGCTCCTGGAGGCTGGCATCAGAACCATAGACTCAAAGTCCTCAGTCTTTAGAGTCCAGTTTTATAGGGATTTTTCCCTATGTTAGTTGATAGGAGTTGCCTCATTCTGCTGTTGCTAAATCAATCAGCAGATGGCTGGCTCCATTCTGTCAGATGCTTGTTTTTCCTTCCTTTGAGGTGTGGTGGGTCATCTGGTTGATCCCACTTGACACCTTCTTCAGCCAACACTGAATTCTTCAGACTGGTAACTCCCTAATCATTCAGTCACATACATTCTCTATCTTAATCACATCTATTTCACTGTCTCTTTGCTTTTTGGGGTGTTACCAATTTATGTGAGACTCCCTGTCTTTTAACAATCAAAGATAAAGTGAGATGAAAACTTACAGAGGGTGGGGGTCTCTATCTATACACTATAACAGCTACTGTTTTGGCTTACTTAGAGTTAATTAATGTTTAACAAGTTTTATACAAAGTATTTCTTTGAGCAGGCTTCACACAGACACAGCTGGTGGCTTGCAGGTTAGAATCACAAATTTACTTTTAACATAAACCTTCTTTAATATCCCTACATGTGTATAGAAAGAACCTCACTTCCATTGAAACAGATATATGAGGTAACATGATAATTGAATTAGCGCCTAGTCCTAGAGAGGGTGGTTACCTCTAGGTCAAAGCTGAGGTCATTTGTGGGTCATCTGAGATAGTTCTTACTGCAGCTGATCTGCACAGTGTTTAGCATTCAAGTAAGCCAGGCATTTTATACTGCAGAACTGCTGCTCCCCAATGGAGTTTCCTAAAGTCATTTAAAAAATAATAATCAAACCTAAAATTATTGATGAAAGGCATCAAGGCTCTCTCTATACACAGAAGTTGCATCAATTAAGTAAAATCAGTTTAAAAACTATTAAACTAGCACAACCCCCTCCTTGTGAACATGCTTATGTATGTTTAAAACTTACTTTATCAGTGTAGCTTGCCTCTAAATTTTCTGACACAAGCTAAATTGAGTTTAAATGGAATTCAAAAAGCCCACAGAATGGATTCCACAGGTTTAATAAAACCAGTTTAAAAACACACACTTTGTTAAGCCAACACAACTTTGTGTAAATCTAAAATAGCAGAAAATATAAGTGTCCTTATGGATTGTTGACCAAATCCTGGAAGATCGCAAATGATGGCTCAATAGCAGGCTAACCTAGCCAAGGGAAAGAATGACTTAGGGAGGAAGAAGAATAGGAAAATGAAATGCAGTAATTTAATCAACCATGGCAAAATTCACCCCAATGTAGAGGACCAGTACAGGGTCCTATATGCCACTTCCAAGAGTTAAGGCTTAAAAGGCTACGTAGGGCCTGAAGTAAATCCTCTGCACTAGGTGAGCTTTTCCATTGGTGACACTACCTCTGCATTAGTCTGTGCGATCTGCTCCTAGCTACATGCATTCCTGTAGTCATTCTAAAATGCCTGTCTTCTTTGTGCCAGTGGGAATGGGAGAAGACAGTCTGCACCCAAGGATAATCTGAAGTAGATATTGCAGTGCACAGCATATAAAGTTTGTGGTGTATGGAGGACTGTGTTGGAACTGCAAGCTATGACTTTCAGTATGTGTCTGGGATTTGCTGATCCTTCTTTCAGGCTAAAGTGCTTTGTAGGGAAGAGTGCAATCTGTGTCTCAGGCAGCAGGCAGTCTGGAAAGACCCAGTCTAGAATACGGTGGGGTGAGTCATGCCTCTCTGCCCTATGGAGCTATCTGCTTTCTCTTTCTCTTTCGGGGGTTTTGTGTGTAATTCTTCTGAATTCTAAGAAATAATGTAGTGTTATGTTGCAACCTTTCAAGAGTGATTTGTTTTTAATCTAACTTCACTACCAGTGTGTATGCCATGAACATAACAGTTCTAAGAATCAGTAGTAGCAGAGGCTCATTATATAGAGCCCACGGAACAGTAGCCTCAATGGAATATTAAGAGTATGTCTATACTACCGGTGCTATAGCAGCACAGCTGCAGCGCTGCAGCTACGGTATAGACACTGCAGTGACAGGAGGAATTTTTCCATTTCTGTAGTAAATCTACCTCCTCAATAGGCAGTAGCTAGATCGACCTAGCTGCATCTAGAGTGGGAGTTAGGTTGATCTAACTACATCGCACAGGGCATGAAATTTTTCACAGATCTTAGAGATGTATCTAGGTCGGGCCTGCACAACTCGTAAAGCGGCGAGGGCCACATTCCTTCAAAGAAAACAGCTGAGGGCCGAAACCTCCCAGCCCGAGGAAACACCCCGCCCCAGGGCTGCCCAGCCCTGCAGAAACAAACCCTCCTTCCCCAGCACCTCCCCACCAAAACAGCTGTGGGCCAAAAAGGAAGGTTGGGGGTGCGGAGGTGATACTTTATTTTAAATCAACCAGGGGCTCCCAGCTAAAGAGGTGGCTGGGAGCCCTCAGGGTCAAATTAAAGGGCCCGGGGCTCTGGCGGCTGGGGGAACCCGGCAGGGCCGGCTCTAGGTTTTTTGCTGCCCCAAGCAAAAAAAAATTTGGATGTCCCCCTTCCCAGCCCTGGGCTCCCCCCTGTACCCTCCTGCTGCCCCAGTCCTGGGCTCTCCTCACACCCACACACACCCCCTGCCGCCCCAGCGCTGGGCTTCCCCCTTTCCTCCCCACCAGTGCCCTCCCTCCACCCTGCTGCTGCCCCAGCCCTGGGCTCCCCCCTACCAGTGCCCCCCCCACCTCCTGCCGCCCCAGCCCTGGGTCACTGGTAACTCGCTTCCAGGGTGGGTCATTCAGCCGGAATTTTGGATGTGCACAAAACACAGACAGGATTGGTTTCCATATGGTTACAGAGCTGCAGTAAAGTGGAACAATTTTCAGCTTGTGTGATTGGAGGATATCTGGATGCATATTATAAGACTGTCCTCCATAAATGAGGAAAAGTTGAGGTGCCTTTATTATTCTTTTGTTCCACTCTTTCTTTCTATGGGGAATTTGCCAATGCAATATCACTGTCTTCCTTTCAAACAAACAAAAAGGCAATGGCTGTTGAAAATAGCAATTCCAGTCCTAATAAGCATTTTTTGCTCAATTTTATCCTAGTTTTTCTACAGCAAGTTACAGTGGATCAGTATATTTGATTTGGGAGAAATGAAGTAAAAGCTGCCCAAACCGAGCTTGAGCACTCCTGAATTTTGAGGTGTTCAAATCTGGAAGGCAGGTGCTGGGGGTGGGAGAGGGCTGTGGGCTCCATGGGGGAGCATGGCAGCAACTGTCTGGAGCTGCACGGAGCCAGACACGCTGGTCTGAGTGGCACAGTAAGTGGTTTGGGGGTTGGAGAAGGGGTAGGGGGTTCCGGGGGGCAGTCAAGGGACAGGGAGCAGGGAGGGTTGGATGGGGCAGAGGTTCGGAGGGGCAGTCAGGGGACAGGGAGCAATTGGATAGGCATGGGAGTCCCAGAGGTTTATCAGGGGACAGGTAGGGGGTGGGGTCCTGGGGGGAAGTTGGGTGGGGTCTCAGGAGGGGGCAGTTGGGGACAAGGAGAAGGGAGGCTTAGATAGGGGCTGGGGTCCCAAGGGGCAGTTAGGGGCAGGGGTCTCGGGAGGGGGTAATCGGGGGACAAGGACCAGTGGTGCTTAGATAGGGGGTGGGGGTCCTGGGGGGCAGTTGGGGCAGGGGTCCGGGGAGGGGGCAAGCAGTGGGCAAGGGGTGGGATTCAAAGGGCTCTGGGCTGCTGGCAGCCGCGGGGAGCTCTGAGCCCTTTAAATCCCAGCCGCAGCTGCGATTTAAAGGGCTCTGGGCTCCCCACGGCTGCCAGCAGCCCAGAGCCCTCTGATTCCTGGCCGCGGCTGGGATTTAAAGGGCTCTGAGCTCCCCGCCACAGCGGGCAGCGCAGAGCCCTTTGAATCCCGGCCCCTGCTGAGATTTAAAGGGCTCTGGGCTCCCTGCCCCTGCAGGCAGCCCAGAGCCCTTTGATTCCCTGCCGCGGCTGGGATTCAAAGGGCTCTGGACTGCCTGCAGAGCACTGTGTGCGGGGGATTTAGAATCCCTCGGCAGGCCGCACAGTGAGGCTCCGCGGGCTGCGGCCCTATCTTGTGCAGGCCTGATCTCGGTTGACTTAAGTTTTACATGTAGATCAGGCCTGAGATATTGAGATGCAAGGCCTGATTCACTGATGCCTTACTCCAGTGCAAAGTGAGTGCCGACTGGGTATGAAATGTTACCATGCTAATTTCATGGCATTCCCCCCCCCCACCCCTTATACTAAGATAAGCAGGGCAATCATGATCTAAGGAATGATAGGAGGCAGAACAGCAAAATAAAGACAATGAATTTTAAGAAGGCAGACTTTAGCAAACTCAGGGAGTTGGTAGGTAAGATCTAAGGGGAAAAACAATTGAAGACAATTGGCAGTTTTTCAAAGAGATATTATTAAGGGCACAAGAGCAAACTATCCCACTGCATAGGAAAGATAGAAAGTATGGCAAGAGACCACCCTGGCTTACCAAGGACATCTTCAATGAGCTAAAAATCAAAAAAGAGTCCTACAAAAAGTGGAAACTAGGTCAAATTACAAAGGATAATTATAAACAAATAACAAAAGTATGTAGGGACAAAATTGGAAAGGCCAAGGCACAAAATGAGATTAAAGTAGCTAGAGACGTAAAGGGTAACAAGAAAACATTCTACAAATACATTGGGAGCAAAAGGAAGACCAAGGACAGGGTAGGTTTGTTACTCAATGTGGGGTGGGGGGAACTAATAACAGAAAATGTGGAAATGGCAGTGGTGCTTGGTGACTTCTTTGTTTCGATTTTCACCAAGAAGGTTGGTGGCGATTGGACATCTAACATAGTGAATGGCAGTGAAAATGAGGCAGTATCAGGGGCTAAAATAGGGAAAGAAACCCCTCAAGGTAAACCCTTCTGAAGTTTTCCTACTTGTAAGCCTCCTCACTTGGATTTTGCTAAGGGAGGGGACAATCCTGCCAAAGGAGAGTCATATTAAATATTAATACTTTCATTATTTGGCATTATGTGGTTAGTGTAGACTCAGACCTTTGAATTGATGAGAATGGCTATATCTATGCATCCTTGACTGTAAGTTAATGAAGATTTTCGTATGGAAATAAACATAGACTTCTATGGTGTCCTTCCATGTTAGCAAATGCAGAAAGAGAAAGCAAAGCATACACCCTACTCTATGGATTTTGTGCACCCTTCCTTTGTGCTTCATCTAGGGTGACCAGATGTCCTGATTTTATAGGGACAGTCCTGATTTTTGGGTCTTTTTCTTATATAGGCTCCTATTACCCCCCACTCCCATCCCGATTTTTCGCACTTGCTGTCTGGTCACCTTAGCTTCATCATTCCCTTCTGGAACTGGGGGGCTGACTGCAGAGAGTGCATCTAAATAAAATCAAATATCTTGGCCTAATCAGGGATCAGATTGGGCGTGGGGGGGAGAGGAATGCCATTCCCTTTGTTAAAATATAAGTATTGTTATAATAAACTGGAAGAGTTGACAGAAAGGATAGAAGTATCCTTCCATTTAATTCTTTTAGCATTTAATTAATTTTCCCTTAATTTTACAGCCAAGAATATTAAAAACAAAATTTTCTCTTATGCTTTGATCAATGTTTAATGTGCTCAAACAGTTTGGTATAAAATATGGAGTATTATTAAGTATACCTATGTGTTTTGTAGTCTTTTGGATTTGGATGTAATTCCTATCCTCAAGTTTTCTCAAATATCATTTTTTAATGTAAGGTGAAGCCCCTCCACCAGTGTTTTTACAGATATTGCACATAAAGATAATGTTAAATCCCCGGTTTACTTAGTTAATCTAGTGATTCTTTGTAGCCTTAAATCATTCTTTTTGGATTAGTTAGGTATGGTGCAGATTAAGAAATCACCTGTCACACAGGTTAAAAATATTTACATCAAATTGTCAAAATCTATCCAAGCTACAATCCAGCTTCTTCCAAACAAGTTGTAGCAAGTTACCATGAAAAATTCATAGCAAAGAAAAATAAAGAGAAATGCCTCTGTGTTTGAACTGCTGCTTTGTAGTACTTTCCTGTGTATATATATGTGATACTATATCTAAAGTAGACAAGTCACCTGCAATAATTGCACTCATTTGGAGCATGGTACTTTAACAGGATCAGATATGCAATATTTTCAAATTCTTATTTTTGGAGGTATTTAAATACTATTTTATGCCCATAGAATATAAACAATATTTCATGTAACCTATCTATAAATAAAATTCATTGGCAAAAAAATTAGGGCTGTCACATGATTTAAAAAACCATAATTAATCACGAGATTAAAACAATAGTAATGATTAATTGCAGTTTTAATCACACTATTAAACAATAATAGAATACCAATTTGAATTTATTATACATATTTTTGGATGTTTTTCTACATTTTCAAATATATTGATTTCAATTACAATACAGAATGCAAAGTGTACAGTGCTCACTTTATATGATTATTATTTTTTATTACACATATTTGCACTGTAAAAAAGGTAAAAGAAATAGTATGGGTGGCTGTGGAGTGTCGGGTGCTAGCAGGGGGCCCAGCTTTGAAGGCAGCACCACCCCCAGCGGAAGTAAGGGTGGTGTGGTATGATATTGCCACCCTTACTTCTGCACTGCTGCTGGCAGTGGCGCTGCCTAGAGAGCGGAGTGGCTGGAGATTGGTGGCTGTTGGCTGGCAGCCCAGCTCTGAAGGCAGAGCTGCCGCTAGCAGCAGTGCAGAAGTAAGGATGGCATGATTTTGACTGTTGAATCACTGAAAGGAATCCTACTTGTACAGTACAACTTCAGGCACACATCCTCCGAAGACTTTCATGGCTACTTGATGAACAATCAAACCAATGGTGAGAAAGATACACTCTATAGAGAAATATGTCTGGGCACAACAGGAAGAAACGCAGTAGGAAAGTACTGATTGCATGTAAAAAGGTACATTTAAATTTTATTTACATTTGTTTTTGAGGCCATTACACTTGTTATTGATAAAAGTTAGATATTCAAAGTAGAAAGAAACTATACAGAAGAAACTGTACCTCTCCTCCTCCTCCAGCTCTGCCTTTCCCAGCCAGTGTCCTCTATTTGAGAACTTGAAATAAGGTAACCCTAAGCTGTGGGCAAAAAAACCAAACCAAAACCAACAAAATCCACCATGTGGAAACATTTAAAAAATGACTGTTCTGGGGGTGTCTTATAGCTCCAGAAACCCTGGCTCATATGACTCCAAATCTGGGTCACTAACTCCAACCTGTACGTCCTGAGGGCACACCAAATTTCAAAGAAATCCAACTAAGCATGTCTATTTTAGAAGATTTAGAAAAGTTGACCTTTAAACAGAAGTTGTGATGCAAAAGGAATCTTGTATGTAAGATATAGGTTCCTCTCTATTTGGCACTAGTAAGGCTTCATCTGGAGTGCTGTGTCCAATTCTGGGCACCATGCTTTAAGAAAAATGTGGACAAATTGGAGAGAGTCCAGAGGGGAGATATAAAAATGATAAAAGATTTAGAAAACCTGACCTATGAGGAAAGGTTAAAAAAATGGGCATGTTTTGTGTTCAGAAAGGAAGACTCAGGGAGGACCTGATAACAGTCTTCAAATATGTTAAAGGCTGTAATAAAGAGGACAGCAATCATTTGTCCACTTAAGATCGGACAAGAATAATGGGCTTAATCTGCAGCAAGGGAGATTTAGATTAGATATTAGGAAAACCTTTCTAACTATAAAAGTAGTTAATCTCTGGATAGGCTTAAGGTTGTGGAATCTCTATAAGTGAGGTTTTTAAGAACAGGTTGGACAAACACCTGTTGGGGATGGTCTAGGTATACTTGGTCCTGTCTCAGTGCACGGGACTGGATTTGATGAATTGTGGTCCCTTCCACCCTACATTTTTATGAATCAATGATTCTATGAAACTTAACTACGGTGGTGCTGCTGCCTCACTAAAATATTTCAAAAGCAAGCCATATAAATGGATACAGTAATACAGAGAAATTCTACAAGTGTGAGTCATATTACATATATATATATATATATATATATATATATATATATATATATATATATATATATATATATATATAATATAAATTTATCAATTGGTTGAAAGGTAAAATAATTTTTAACTGTGCCCACCATGATAAAAAATTGCTATTTCCCTGATGATCTTATATCGGCTAGCATTGGCTGAAGGCCATAATTAAACCTAGGCTATCGTTCAGGTTTGAGAGGGCTAAAGTCTCACAAACTTTCTTTAGGGACCAGCTATTCTTTTGAAGTTAGCCATTGCATTTCTATGGCTTGTTCAGAGATTAGTGTGTGAATTCTCTGCTACATGGAGATATACATGCAAAGCCAGGTGACTTGGGCTTTGTGCTAAGGGGAGTTGAGGTTACTTTCCACTCATAAACTTGAAAATCCCATCAAAATCTCATTCTAAATATACTGAAGAAGCTGTTGAGAAACTAGAAATGTTTCTGAAAGTAGTAAATTATGTGAATCTTGTCTGGTTGGTATTTGCTTTTGAAACAGAGGGATCAGTGATTTGATCATTGGGTAACAATAAGTCACTCAAACAAACCACTTTTTTGTGGGGGGCTCCTTTGCTTGTTTTTGCTCATATTTTCTTTGTGAACTGTGATGGAGGTGATGCTTTTCAGTCTTTAATATTACATCTAACCCCTCTACAACCCATATCAATGATATTATGGTCAGGCTCTTTTATGTGTCTCTGGAGCTTGTTTCTCACTTGATTCAATAATTGTCACACACAAAATCCTGCTTGAGGAAAACAAAGCCTCCAGCAACCTCAAATTAACATGTGACAGACATGGGCTTAAACAGCCCAAGAATGTGTGCTGGAGAAAAATATCAGAGAAGTTTTATTTATAGTGTTAACTGAAGGTATATATTAGGTTTATTTGCTTCCCCCCAAAAAACAGTTTTTTGATAGTTTTAGGCAGTGGTGTAATTTTAGAAAAAACACGGGGAGAGGTGAGGGCAAACTTGTGTCAGCTTATAGAACATTTATATATGATTGTGTTATAGTCTGGAAAATTGGGGTGGAAAGCGAAGCAAATAGACTTATGAAAAGTCTAGAGAGGGCAAACCAAGGTCGGGGAACAATTGCCCCCTTTGCCCCATAGGAAATGATGATCCAGTTTTAGGACTTCAGTAGGCCAAATTATCACCTTAGTCCACACATGCAATTTCCATTGCCATAAAGTGAATTGCCAATGGAAGTTTCATGCACATACAGATTTTCAACACTTAGAAAAATATCAAGAGTGATCTGTTGTCTTTTGTGCCTGAATTGTGCCTGTTGTCTTTTGTGCCAGTGGGAGTCACGATCAGCCGAACCTGCGGACGTGGCAGGTAAACAAACTGGCCCAGCCCGCCGGAGGCTTACCCAGGTGGGCCACATGCCAAAGGTTGCTGATCTCTGCTTTAGAGGGATCTGATGTTCAACCCTTTTTGAAAGGCATGCTCCTTTAAGGTATCTAACGATGAGGATTGAAAACTGAAGAAACACAAACTATTAATCACCTCTGAAAATCTTGGCCAGACTGTAGAGCCCCATTTGCCTGGAAATAGAAGTGGTTGAATAATTTGTAACATAACATATTCCATGAATTTCACTTGATGTTTCTGTTGGCAAATTGTCCACAGGCAGGCCATGGTTTTCTTGAATGTAATTTATTATTTGACATTAGTTGCTCAATAATGTCTGAATTATTCTTGATCTGAAGCTCATTCATGAACAGTTCTTTGCAAATATTTGATATTTGAAATTTGAGCAGTATAATTGGTCACCAAAGTTATATGGCTTCTGTTCCCTGGTTGGATGACTGTGACTTCTAGAATGAGTACTCTAGTATTGATACTCATGAAAAGTAAATTTAAAATTTCCTTTCCACAAACTGAAAATGTACTGTTTTCTGAATATTCCTGACAGTAAGCTCATTCAGTATAAGTGCCTTCAGAAAATGACACAAAAGGGGAGTGAAAAGAGTTGATGGAAATTCATGGATTTTTGTTTGTTTGTTTGCATTCAGTATTTTTCCGGGAACAATGGATAATAGAGCTGTTTATTATCTGCAACTGACTCTCTAATAAACTACTGTATCTTTTACTGAAGAAGGATCCATTGTTGAAAGTTTTTGTCAATCTACTTAATGACTTCTGGATGTGAAGAGTGATTCACAAATTGCAAAATGATAAGTAAGAAATAATAAGGTAAAATATTCTTTTTTCTTTCAAAATGTAGGAATATAATCTTTTGCTTATATATTATCACATTTCTCCTTTCCATTACACTTAGACTTCATGGAGATTTTCCAGTGATGTTAATGAAAAGTCTGTGTGACAAGCTGCAAGTGTAAAATGTGACCATAAAAATATAGCAGCTATTCTACTGTAGACTGTTGTTATAGAAATTTACAGCAGAGGACACTAATATCATGTAAGAGATGATATTTAAGAAACTGGAAGCAATATTCAAACAGTAGGAAATTGTGTGTTAAAAGATTAACGAAGGATTAGTATGGTCTGAATGCTGTGTCTATGTAGATATATGCTAAAGCTCAAGGGGAACCTTTATATATTGCAGTAGATTAAGAAACGTATTACAGTGATAGCAAAATGTATGCTTCTAACTTTAGGCCTGAGGTACATTTGCACTGTGGTGTGGAGGGAGTTATGTAATACATTGTGCAAGTAATTCTTTCCTGATACATCATAATATTTTTCCTTTGTACCTCCATTAGTTAACACTCTATACCAGTGGTCACCAACCAGTTGATCGCAATTGACTGGGTCGATCCTAGAGGATCTTCAAGTCAATCGTGATCTCCGGTGGTGTAGTGTGGCTGCCGCTAAGGCAGACTCCCTGCCTATCCCGGCCCCACACGGCTCCCAGAAGTGGCCAGAGCAGTCCCGTGGCTTCGGGGGGGGGGGCAGGGGTCTCCCTCCATGCGCTGCTCTTGTCTGCAAGCACTGCCCCCACAGTTCCCATTGGCCAGGAGAGCTGGGGGGTGGTGTTTGCAGAGAAGGGCAGTGCATGGAGCCACATGCCCCCCATTTCCCCCAAGACCCAGCCCTGACCCCCTTCCCAGAGCCAGCACCCTCTACCTCCTCCTGCACCCCAACACTCTGCCCCAGCCCAGAGCCCCCTCCTGCACTCAAACTCCCTCCCAGAGCTTGCACCCCTCACCCCCTCCTGCACCCCTGCCCCAGGCTCAGCCCAGAGCCCCTCGCACACTGCAAACCCCTTGGCCCCAGCCCAGAGTCCACCCCCCCGAACACCACCCCCCTGCCTCAGCCCAGTGAAAGTGAGTGAGGGTGGAGGAGAGGAAGCCACGGAGAAAGGGAGGGATGGAGTGAGCAGGGTAGGGCTTTGGGGGAGGGGAGTGGAGGGGCCTCGGGGAAGGGGCAGGGTAGATACTGGGTTGGAGACCACTGCTCTATATCTTTTAAAAACCTCTTCCATAATTGTACATTAGTGGCCTGAGCTTAGTTGCACATGACCTGCTTCTAACAAAAACAGGTTGGCAGGGCAGTGTCTTGGCAGCCTGTGGCACTGGAGTGAGGTGCTCAGTATCTGGGCCAAAAAGTTGAAGATCAGTCTGAGGTCAGGCCAGGTCAAAATTACAAAGCCAGAATTTGTTACCAAATTGAGAGTGTAAGTGAAAATTGGGGTCAGGCCAGGTCAGGGTTTTGCATGGGTCAGCCTGATCTTAAGCCAAAGACATTAAACCAAAATCAGAGTCAGGAGCTGGGCTCAGGTTGAGAGCCAAGAGTCTAAGAGGCAGGTGAGTCACAGTGAGGAACAGCAAGTGGGGTCTGAGGCAGAAGCACACCAGAAGTCTGTGTTGCTCACCCAACTCCCAGAAATGGCTTCCTGGGAGAGTGCCAGCCAATCAGGGAATCATGGAGAGTTGTTGTTCATATCCCTAAAGGCAGGAATTCCTATTGCAAACAAAGCAAACATCATTCTGGGATGTATTAGCAGGAGTATTATAAGCAAGACACAAGAAGTAATTCTTTCGCTCTACTCCGCGCTGATTAGGCCTCAGCTGGAGTATTGTGTCCAGGTCCAGGCGCCACCTTTCAGGAAACATATGGACAAATTGGAGAAAGTCCAGACATGAGCAACAAAAATGATGAAAGGTCTAGAAAACATGACCTTTGAGGGAAGATTGAAAAAACTGGGTTTGTTTAGTCTGGAGAAGAGAAGACTGAGAGGGGACATGGTAATAGTTTTCAAGTACATAAAAGGTTGTTACAAGGGAGAGGGAGAAAGAATGTTCTCCTTAATGTCTGAGGACAAGACAAGAAGCAATGGGTTTAAATTGCAGCAAGGATAGTTTAGGTTGGAAATTAGGAAAAACTGTCAGGGTTGTTCAGCACTGGAATAAACTGCTTAGGGAGGTTGTGGAATCTCCATCATAGGAGATTTTTAAGAGCAAGTTAGACTAACACGTATCAGGAATGGTGTAGATAATACTTAGTGCTACCATGAGGGCAGGGGACTGAACTAGATGACCTCTTGAGGGGCCTCCCAGTCCTATGATTCTGTTATTTTTTGTGAGATAACTGAAACAAAATGAGCATCGTGCAGCTCTACCTTCCTATCATCTTCCATTACCAGTTCACCTTCTCCATTGAGCAGCAGGCCCATACAGGCCTTGATCTTTCTATTTTGTCTGACATATTTGAAGAACCCATTCTTGTTGCCTCTAAGATTCCTGCCAGCTGCAACTCATTTTTTGCCTTGGTTTTCCTGATATTGTCCCCACACACTTGTGCTCCCATGTATATTTCTTTGGTGATATGCCCCTCCTTCCATTTCCTGTATATATCCTTATGCAGCCACACTGGGACCTGTCTATAAGGTGAAGATGCTGGGATTGGTCTGACACTACAAAGAAATAATAAAGAAGACAACTGGGCTATTCTGATCAAAATGTTACAGAGATTGGTGGTTATTGGAACTGGCTAATTACTGAAGAACAGTACTCAGACCTTCATTCAGATTCAAAACTGCTGTTTTATTTGACTATTTTCATGATCCCTTGTTTTTTGCTATCACAAACAATTGTGTGATTGGATTTTATTTGCATGAATATTTGTGGAACAGCTCCTTTTCAAGCCAAAACACCATGAATCACACACCATGAATAGAGAATAGTTTGTGAAAAATGCATAGGCTGAAAAATTGTTCAGCCAAAGTATTTAGCTAACAGGTCTGGGTATCAAATAGATTAAAAATCAGGATCAGTTTGTGAATGATTTATGAATAGGAGAAAAAGGCTAAATTTGCAGCCAGTATGATTCACTATTGCGTAATTTGACCAGCTCTAATTACTTCTGCTTAGGTGTCAGCAGTTCTAATGGAAGGGAGAAGGATAAAGTTCACAACTTTAAGGACCTTGTTAATATTTAACATTTCCCCAAAGCACTGAGGAGTGAGCAAATAAAACCCTATCATCTATTTAACTCATAATTTTCTGTGTCATGGAACTGACCTAATCTTACACATTTGTTGTTCTGAAGTGTGAAGTTGCTGAGGACTGTACTAACTTCTTAAATATTGAATCATACTAAATCCATTTAGAGGAACTTGTATACATTTGTAAATGTCTCTGTAGGTAAGGGTTAAGATAGGATAAAGGGCCTGTTTGACATTCCCTGAGTCGAGTAGTTTTTCTTTCTAGACTTTCAACGCCGTCGTCTTAAATAACTGTGAATGTGGACAAGAAAAAGTAGGGCTGTACTTGTCACACTACAGCATAGTCTTCCTTTCTTTATTACACAACATCCTTGAACTTGTGTACAAATATTGAATCCTTCTGCTGTAATCCTTAATGTCAGCTCACCCACTACTGCTGGGGAGCTTTGTGCCATAAAAATTTGACTCCTAAACCCAAGGAATTAACTGAATTATGTATTTTTCCCTATTGGACTCTTGGTGATTAACAAAGCATTGGCTTCTGTGTCTCTAATGGATCAGATTCAACCTTCATTTACACCTTGTGATCCCATTGATTTCAGTAGGACTGTGGGGTTGTAACTAAGTGCGGAACTTGGCTTGAGGGACCAAATGCAGCTCTGGAGGAATGGCATTTAAATCACAGGATGAATTTAGCTCTTGGGAAAAATTCTGCTGTCACTTAACCTTGTGCAGCTCCAATTAAGTCAATGGGGATGCCCTGGTGTAACTGAGCAGAATTTGATCCTATGTGTTTATTTTGAAGTTTGCCTATTTTAATGCACATTGTACAATACCTTTCTGACTTAGATTTGTGTAGCTATTCTCCCATAGTTCTCCTACATCTGCCAAAACACACATGATCTTCCTTTAATGCCCACAAAGTTGCCTTCATTGTGTGGATGAGTTACCACAACTGCATCTCATGCAGCTATTGCCTGCTCCAGTTGGCTCTACCTGACTCTTTGTTTATAGTGTACTGTATGAAACTGGGCCAAACAAAGTGCAAAATAACTGCCATCATGAATCAATAATAGCATCAAGGGACTTGAAACATTCTCTTTATTTCTCAACTGTTGTAAGGCAAGTTGCAGAGCTGCCGAAATCTTGTTTCGGGACCCTACTGTACTATGCTGGGCAGTTACTCTAACTATAAGCAACCTTCTCTTTCCTTAATCAGATAAAATGTCTGGCCTGAAACACAGCCCTTTTCTTTTCACAGACGGCTCTATTTTCTTCCCTCAAGAGTTTTTGCACAGCACAGGGCCATGTTTCAAGTTAAAAGAAAAGAAACTTGGACTGACTCATTTTTACTTGCAGCCCTCTGTAGAGCAGGCCGAGAGGGAAAGGAGGCAAATTGTTATACAAGTGATCCATCAAAAAAAGAAAAGTTTCTTCTAACTGAAAAGGGTGGAGCTAGACAGGCCTGTCATAGAGCTAGATAAGCCTTCGTACTCTTTCTGTCTTCAACCATAGGTAGCAGAAAAAATATTTATTTACCTTTAGGAACATCTGCTTTTACAGTTGCCTTCCAAAAAAGGTATCAAGTACATGTGTGGATGTGTGCACATATGCACACCTTTTTGGTAGAAGTATACTTTCCTTTCTGTGGAAAAACTGTAAATGAAAACAATAAATAAAGTCTTATAGTTGTAAAAAATAGCCTAAAACCAAAACTTTGTGATTCTCAGGAGACTACTGAGTGCCGAATCTTTCCAGGAAAGTACAAAATAGGGGTCAGAGTCTGGTATGCCTACTTGTGTGGGGTAACACCTTACTTTACAGGTAGTCCCATTCATTTCAATGGCTATTTGATCTGCATAAGGGTATCAGAATCTGATCCTCTGAGCTGTGATTGATGCCAATGCCTGTGTTTCCATCGCTGGCTCTGACTTCTCCTCCAGATCTACAGTGTTACCCTCATATTACAATTTTTTATACAGAGTTGAGGTATTACAGGCCACTTTTCAAGTAAATTGTTTTCATCATTGATGTAGACTTGTCTTGAGTATTTGTATAAATTGTTTCAGTATGCTCATGGGAAGAATGAACAAATAGATCCTGTAAAAGAAGATTTATTGATAAGTTCTCCTATTAGGTAGTACAAAAAGGGAAATATTTTCAATAATATCAAGATGCAAACAGCTCCTCCAATTATGTGATACTTGCCTGAACCAGAATGAGTTAACCCGACATCTAGCTTTTGCAGTTTGATCTCTTTTTAAAAGAAAAAGCTAGATGTATCCTATATTTATACAGATTCTTTAAAGTCATAACACTCTAATTGTTCTTCGAATATAATATCATTTCTGCTACAGCAAATGCTACAACTGAGCAGTCACAAAACTGCGCCATTATAATTACGAGGCCCAGTAGTTAAATACTGTGGGCCATATTATGACTGACCTTGCATAGGTGTGCAATGGGTGTATGGAAAAGTGCAAGCATCAGCCACACACAGAGAAAGAATAGAGGCATGGAACTTTCTAGTTCTTCTATAGGATAGCTGAGCAAATAATTGGTTTTTGTTTTGTTAGTTCAGTTGAAATTTTTGGTTCACCCCAAAATTGAGGCATGTGAAACTATTAAATAAATGTTGGCCTTACCTATGTGCCTCAGTTTCCACATCTATAAAATGATGATGACAATATTTACTTACCTCCTAGGAGTGCTGTGAGACTAAGTATGGTAAAATCTGTAAAGAGTTTTGGGTTCTTAGATGGAAGGTACTACACATCTGCAAACCATGAATAAATACATTCTTGGAGAAGCAACTGAGTTATTTGTTTCTTGATTTAAAAAGCAATAGTATGTGAATGTTATTGATCTTGTGGATGCAGGGGATTTCTTTGATTGACAACTTTTTTTTTTACTTTTCATAAAAGACACCAACCAAACAGGCTTTGGCTAAATTCAACTCTAACTCCCCTGAAATTAGTGGTTTCTTTATAGGCAAGGAGCCAATTTCTATGCTGACAAGCTCTGTACAATTCTTTTGAAGTCATCAGGTTTGCACAGGGTGTGAATCACCAAAAAACTTGAACCTACTAATATGTAATTTTGTAGGTTTACAATAGCAGTGGTGAAATAACCTGATATTGTTTAAAAGTGACATCCTGTGAAAATGCTACATCTGGAGGCTGCGTAGAGAACTGCAATATTTTAATATCTGAGAACAGTGTTATCTGGCAATGCCTGTCAGTGGAATTCTGATCCGACTTACACCTGTGTAACTACTTTTAAGTCAATGATTCCAGATGGGTGCGAAAGGGCTGAATTATCTCCAATACCTTTTCTTTGTGTTTGGTAAGAGTGAATGGCTTTCTTAAAAAAATGCATTACGTTAACTGAATCAGTGCAATTCATTTTGATCTCTTGGGAATGAGTTCTTACTTTAAATCTGTTTATCATCCAAACGATAAAAAGAGGAAATTGTTCGACCCTTAGTGCACAGAAAGCAAACCATGGCAACAGTTTTGAATAGCACAGCATTCCATGACAGCACAAACATTTCTTATTCCAAGAGATCTGAAGTATACATCAAATGTATTCTTTCATTCATTCTTTCATTTAAACAATTAAAGAAAAAGGGAAAATATTCTAAATAAAATAAAGCTGTAAAATCAGTTTGCAAATGGAGAGTATTTTATATGCATTTAATGTACCCTTCTTAAAACACACGACCTGTTATAATTTTAGAACGTAACTTAAATTTAGCAGAGATGTATTTGACTTTTGGTATGGACAAAATTCTGTCTTCAGATGCAGGTGTGGGGCTCCTGTTGAAAGGCCAATAGTATTTCTGAATGTGACCTCCCTGTGGACATGTGCAATATTATCAATATCTATTATAAAGAAAAGAATTGGCCTACTATCTTAATGGATATTCCCCAACCCAACATGCATTGAATCCTATTTACATAAATGAAATATCTGCACATAGAGGGGAGAAGAGACACTGGAGTAAAATCCTTGTGGATCAAACAGCAGAATTTTTCCCTATGTTAGTGATTTTTTTTAAACCCTCTATATAAATCTACATTGTACTGGAGTGGGAAGGTGTGTGTGTGTGTGTGTGTGTGTGTGTGTGTGTGTGTGTGTGTGTGAGAGAGAGAGAGAGAGTGAGACATTTTCAACCACATGAATAATGGAAGCACTGAACAATTGTAGAATTAAGCACCTACTATGTTCATAGTATTTCCTAAGTATATTTATTGTGTCTCCTTGTAAAAAGTACAGTGGTAATACTGGATGGCACATCAGTGATTTATTTAATGCTCAGTAGGTATCTTTCTGAGATTACTAAATGCAATACAGGATGTTTGAAATCCCTTTAACATTTTTCCCAACAGGATAAACAAGTATGGAAAGATGTAATTAGCTTGCAGTCACACTGATAATACACAGTAGTGAATTCTGTATACTTTACTGAAGAATTAATTTGGGTCTGTCTCTGAGTAGGTTGAAAATTACTTGAACGCTGCCTCAGTGATGGATTTGAGCATTTTGGGTCAAGTGAGATCAGTGAAATAGGTTATGAGAGATGTATTTGATTAACACTGAAATAGGCCACTTTGGCTAAAACAATAGATTTTTCACAAGAAATGTATAAGGGACATGATTCACTTTGCACCTGCAGGATCCTGGCATTTTTCAAAACCAATCAAAATATATAAATGTTTAAATGTAAAACAATCTTTTATTGTATTTTGCAATAACAACATGAGAAAATGAGTAACTCCAGTTTGTCATGACTATGGGGTCAGGAACAGGTTTTCAGCTTGTAAAACAGCATGAAGCTGTGATACTGGCTGCAATTTCCTCTACAGTTTATAGTACAGGGGAATGTAAATATCATGGATTGCAGCCTCAGATGGTAGAATAGGACATAGCTCTCTTGACTTCATTGGAGCTACCCACAAATTGAGAATTTGGTCTTCCAACTTAAATTTGTACACTGAAAATTTATACCACCTCTTTAATATGGTGGGGGAGGGATAGCTCAGTGGTTTGTGCATTGGCCTGCTAAACCCAGAGTTGTGAGTTCAATCCCTGAGGGAGCTACTTAGGGATCTGGGGCAAAAATCAGTACTTGGTCCTGCTAGTGAAGGCAGGAGGCTGGACTCAATGACCTTTCAAAGTCCCTTCCAGTTCTAGGAGATAGGTATGTCTCCAATTATTATATTTAACTTGTTTAAAAATGAAAAAGCATGCCTCTCCATCATCTCTAAGAACTTTTGTAAAGCATTTGTAATAATAAAAGCACACTGTATCTATTCAAATCATTGGGAAAAAATTGTGTATGCATGTGTGAAGTTATGTGCTTTTCTTTTGTGAGCTTACTAATTCTACACGATTTGTGTGTTGGAGTGGCATCTGAGTCTTGAGCCATCCATCACCATGGTGAATAAAACCTTCCATTGTATAGGGGAAAACTTACCTGACTGACACATGATGGCTTCTTAGAGATGAAAACTGGGAAAAATACCTTAAGGAACCATACACTGTTGAAAACTGATAAAAATGAAGCTTGTGTAAAATCTTCAGGTGAGATAATCATTAAAAAAAATCCATGTACTGCAGCAATTAAGAATCAATCTCTTTTCTAACTACCATAGGCTATCAGGGCACTTAGCATATAAACCAGTTCCAAAGTAACCTCTTAAGAAAATCACTTCAGGTTCCACATTGTCCCACTAGTCTGCTCTGATGCAATGCACCAGAATTGTGCTTTTACTATTAATTATTATTATTATTGTTGTTATTATTTACATCACAGCAACGAAGAAACTCCTCTGGGGCAAGGAATTAGTCCAGAGAAGTTCAGTTAAGTAGCCTTTTTGCCCAGAGTTTTAATAATATTATTCTTTTATAGACTGCTTAGCAGGGGCCAGCCACACACGTGGCAGCAGCAAATAGGATTTCTGTTGTTTTTTATTTGCAGGTTGTTTACAAGTCTCTATTCCAAGCTAAGTGTATGCACTCTAGCTTAGAAAATGAAACTTCTAGCTACTAGCCACACCAAAAATCTTCAAATAACTCATATAAGAATGTTTAATCCAAGTGCAAAGTCAGTGTTCTGCTATGGGCCATATTACTGGGCTGATTTGCTGGAGCAACACACAGAAGACTTTAAACTACTTAAAGGGACAGTGGAGGATTCCCTTAGCACAAAAAAGATGAGGTTATGTGGGCCACTCTCCTTACTTCTGGAGCACATGGGCATGGCCATGTAAAAGTGTGTAGGGGCACAAATGTCCTTACTTTCCAGACTACCGGAACAGTTTTATGGGGCTGTGGGCAGCTGGCAGCCCTAGGATTGGGGAGATGAACAGTGGCATAAAACCATCTTTGTGTTCTACCTCCTGATGTGTGCCAAGTCTGCAAAGGCCACACCCCACATTCCAGCCCTAAAACTTTATGCCTAGGATAGTCAGATGGGGATAGACAATATAGCCATGAGTGCTCAATAGGCCATTGCCCTCCCATTTTCTTAACTTGTATTAAGGTGCTATAAATAAATAAATGAAGCAAAAAGTGAGTAAAATATTGTGGTTTGTGTAAATCACTTCAGTGTATAGAAAATTAATTTAAGTTCTCTCCCACATTCACAGTGTAAAATAAAGTATTCATTTAAAACCTCACAATTGTCAGCAGTCTTTCTATAAAAGCCCTTTTACCATCCTGGGGGTATGAAAGATCAATACAATAAATGTCTGGAGTATAAGTAACCTTTTTTACTTTCTGGGAAAATGCCTATAAATTTCAATTAGTGCAGGCTAAGGCCAAAATTTGGCAGCTTTTTAATGAGCACATAGGAATTTCTGTACCAAAAAATCTTATAGTGAAGTTAAGGTTGCAAACACATGGCAGTATTTGCATGCATATTACCATTCAACAAGGTTAATTTAAGACAAACAAACAAGCAAATAAACCTCATGTGTTTAGAAATCCAGAGAGTACAGAGTTAAATTTTACTGTCAATTTTTGTAGAATAATTAGACTTCAGCTGAATATAGCCTACCAATCTTGAGGCCAGAATATCTTTTTCTTTTTGTGTGTGTGTGTGTGTGTGTGTGTGTATTTTTGGATGGGGATGACAAAATAAAGTCTATAATGGAAACTCAGTTGTAACCTGAACTATGAAGCAAATACCATTGCTTCATAAAGGAAGAAACAAACTTTTTAGCCCCAGAAACACTAATGTTGCACATAGTTTTCAATGCTTTAATGACACAGGACTATATTCACCATTGGCATAAGCAGGCACAACTTCATAGACCAGTATTATCTTCATGATGTTTAATAGCATCACATCACAGAACATTTGCAATGTTCAGAAGAGTTGTGCTCATGGACATCAGCTCTGATTTTGGCCCATGAAGTACTATTTCTATATTTATTTCATCCTATCATATGTTATTTACAGTTGCTACATCATAACCTACCCTGTTTAATTTACTTAGTAATATTGGCTGTGAAATGTTTTGGAAAACTCTTGTATGAAAGATGCTATGGAAAAATGAACTGCATTATTACATATATACTTGGTGTGAAAATTCAACTATAGATGATCTTTGTTTTCTTTTTAATTTATGAATTCCGCAGAATTACTGAGCACAGAGTTCCCACTGTGGGTCTTGCTATTCTGCTAAACAGGTCAATAAGTAATTCCTAAAGGCACATTACTCTGGAGGCAGAGGTGAAAATATTGATTGGAATGGGCACATAGATCATTGCAGTAATTATTACAAATCTATGAATTCCCACAGATTTGCAACATGGGAATCAGAAGTGATAGGTGATCTGCACTTAATTAGAGACTGTCTTAGTATGTTAATAGGGATCAAACATCAGAGGTCAACAGTAAATGTATTTTGTATCTGAGCTCTTAGTGTCATTACCATGGATTCCAAGGGAGGTAAATCCTAGGATTGCTGAAAAAGTATTGATATATTGATTGTAACAATTTATTAAAATGAAGTATTTAATCATTTGTCAGACAGAACTCCCCCTACAAGCTGGGATCTAATACATATGTATATGGTACATAATTCCATAACATTTAACCATAGATATAATCTGAGTGTTTACTATAGCTTATAAAAAACAAAATATATTTTAAAACAATATACTGTTTGGGTTAAAACAAGCAGCATACACTTTGGATTCCAAAATCATTGCGATCTAAGTATCCATTTTTTAAAAAATAGGCCAACATTTAAAACAATTCAGATTAGAGACTATGGTACCATCTTTGCGTAGATTACATGTGATTTTCACTATCCCCTCCCCCCCGCCAAAATATCAGCACTGTGTGTTCCAACAGTTGACTACGTTTGCTGACATTTCCATTAATTTTCAGTAATTTTCCCGATAAATAATTTATAATTAATAGTTTTGGAAGGGATATAATCCCTCATCCTTCAGAGAATAAACCAACCTCACATTATTGGGGTTTAAAAAAACCTTTTTCTGATACAGGTTATTCCATAGCTGCCCACTACAGATTTTCTCATATTTTCTTCTGAAGCAGCTGGTATTGGCCACTGTCAGTGAAAGGATAATGGATAGATAGGTCCATGTGGTCTGATCTAGTGTGGCTATTTCTATGTTTCTGTTTTGAAAAAGAATTTCATGTTGTGTGATAGGATGTGGAATTACTTTAAGGAGAAACTGATCATGGTTTGGGGTTGGATGGAAGTTAAAACTTGGTTTGATGGCCTAGTAATAATGGCATCTAGCACCTCTCCTTAATTATCCTGGTACTCAGGGTTGGGAGCAAGCCTGGAATGGGACCATCAAAAAGTTGAGCAGACCTGGATAGTAACAGAGAGGGAGGAGACTAGTTTCTTGAGGATTGACATGGGGGTCTGTTCAAATAAAACATTAGGAGTTCACCCATCAAAAAAGCTAATTTTGTAAACGCAAAGAGTGGAGTTCAGTGTAAGCTTGAAAGCGTGTCTTTTACACTAACAGAAGATGGTTCAATAAAAGATATTACCTCAGCCACCTTGTTTCAAGAAAAAAATTAGTATCTTAGGTTCAACATAAGGGTCACTGTCCATTTCATTTTAGAAAGGTACTAAAGTAATAACACTTACACTTGTATAGTACTTTTCATCTTCAAAGAGGTTCTACAGACATTCATTAATTTAGTTCCTTTGATTTTGGGCAGAAAGCACTAAATAATTATTGTTCTACCATCAGACCTAAAAATCCATGTGATCTGGGAATATGAAGCTGGTACTACAAAGAAGAAAAATTATTGCTTTAAAAAAACAATCAGACTTCAAACTGTTAACTGTACAAGATTATCCATAGTGCACTCAGGCCACAATCCTGAAATGTGATCCTTAATGGGTGGATACCTTTGCCCAAATAGAGCCCCCTTGATCAACTCTTGTGCGTGCGTGTTGCATTGCAGATTTGAGGCCATATTCATCATCTGAAGGAACCAAACCCAGATAGATGAATCATTTAAAAACTGAATATAACCCATCTATACAAAGGAAATTGGAGGCATAGAGCAATCAGTCCTTATCAAATCCAGACAACCATCTCAAAGACCCTTTGATGTCACTGACCACACACATGTACCTCCTGCAAATCCTCTGAATTCTGTGTGGATATATAGCCCCTTTGGACACAAAATGGGTTCTCTTTGTGTACAGTATACTGCACAAAACTAACCACAAGTGAAACTGGAGATTTTTTGTGAACTTTCTAACATCTAATGGCAATGGAGCAGTGGATTTTAAAAAGAGACAGATCTGTATAGTTTTTTTGAGAATATTTCCCTGGGTACAATAATAATAAAATAGTTTTCATACTATAATTTGAAAGTTTGTCCATTAGCTGTTCAATGCTTTCCTTTTAACCTCACCTAGACAGTGTAATGATCAAGGAACAGGATCATATCCTAAATTGATGACCCCATTATCTCTAACAAGTATTTCTTACTGGTTTCACTGGTAGTTTGTATACCTTCAATTTTGAAAAAAAAAAATAAAGGAAGAAGTTTACTTTGCATTGTATTGTAATAGTAAAATGCTGACACCCTTTCTTTGAGCATTTGCCAGCTAAGGCTGCATTTTCACATACATTTTTATACTTTGCTAAAAGAGTTAACATTTCCTTTGTGACAAGTGTTAAATTACACAGGTTGAAATGCATCATATATTTGGCTGCTACTAGCCCACACCCAGTTGACCTTTAACTCTCCAGGTATTTTTCTGAAAACAGTAAAATGTAGGAGATAGGTGTGCACTGTTACCTGTGATGTTATTCAGAAGCTAAAAAGAGCCCAGAGAAATTCAGGGATTTAACATGACTTCTACCTGACAGGACCTTACTGAGATCAAAGAATGACTGGTTAGCCATTTAGAAAATACAGCAGCTTAAGTTAAAGCCTCGGTAGTGCTTAACTGTCGAGATGCACAAAATTTACCTGCCAACATTTGAAATAGAGGCAAATTACAAGTTGATGAGGTTACAAAAAAAGTTGTTAACCTTGAAAGTCCTTTATTGACAATTGTAAATCTTCTATAGACATACATATATTACTCTGCACAAAGCAAGACAGCTTGCAAGGTGGTCTGAAACTCAAAAGCATTTCAGAGTCTCTTTTGTTTTTGAAACCCATCCTATATCAGGAGACTGATTTTAGTGCTCATGAAAGTTGAAGGATTAAATTAACTAGATTTCCCATTAAACCAGATTAGGAATGGTTGGGCTCAAAGAACATTGAGCATTGTTGGCCATAATGGAAACCAAAACAAAAGTATATTTCATTTCCCTTACAAATGCCCTCCTGGACTGCAAAAAATTATAAAATCCTGTTTGGAAAGGACAGTTCTGTGGTTTTTAGTTAGTACATCATAGGTAAGTACGAGGAACTGACTGATATAGTTGCTCAATATTATCATTAGAACTGTGCCCATCTGCCAAATCCAAATACACCAAACTTGGGATTGACCTAGAAATCTTGATCAAGATCCAAGTATTGTGTATCCAGCTCTTCTTTTATTCTATTATTTCTTATGATGATATGTGGAATTTGTATTGTGTGGACCAGTGATATTTACACAAAGACTGAGTTCATAGTGAGATCTATGTTTCCTCATTGTATTGGTAGACGTTTCCTAGGTTATAAGAATGGTCCAATGCAGGTGGAACTTCAGCAAAGTACACAGTCAAGATAAGGTCCAAATTTACCTACTTCCTGGGGCTTGGGATTTACTGGTAACATACCCACAAACAGCTCCAGACTACACTTTCTCCACAATCTGAGTTGTTCATAGGGTTATTTTCACCGTGTAGAGGAGTCATTCTAACCTCTTTTATAACCTGCTGGATGCATCTGTCATTATGACTCAGCATTAATTATCCTGTATCTTTTGACAAAATTAAAGCACCTGACACCAAGGTGATTGAATAGAGAATCCAAGCATCCTTGTGCAGTGTCTTGGAGCCCACCATCCTGTTAGAAAGTCAAAGCCCATATTATAACTGCAGGCCTATAGTACTCCTGAGGAATAATAGTTACAGCTCACAATGAAGTACCCATAATTACAAGAAAAAAAATTGTTCTTTTGAAAATCTGTGCCATCAATTTGGTTTGCAAAGTAACACCAGGTAATATCATTCTATTCTGCTAACTAGTGGAAGACCATTCCCTCACTCTCTGTCTTTACAAATATCTCTCGGATTCAGATCTTTGTCACCAAGTTTGAATTTTCTTCAGCTGAAACAGTGCCCTGTAAAACCAGAGTCTCTTGGGTCCCATTTCATCCCATAGATAGCACTCATGTGCATCAGCTCAGGAGAGAAAGATAAGTTACTTATAAGACATTGTTCCTTCTGTCAGGAGCATCTTCTTCCCTCCGTTGTGGGGAATTGAGCAAGAAACACACAGTGGATAATTATGGAATAACCTGCCCATAATGGAAGTTCCTTCCTAATTATCTTTAGTTGATAGCTGTCTTTTGTCCTGAAGTATGAGAGCTTACTTCCCAGTTATCTTTTCCTGCCTAATGTAACTGTAGATATTTTTGTTAGCCACATAAACTTTCAATCTTTTCTTAAATCTGACTGAGCACTTGCCCTCCATGATATCTTATGACAATGAATTCCATAGGTTAGCTATTTGTACAAAAATAAAAATTATAAATAATAATAAATCCTTTTATCAGTATAATAAAACTTCTGAGCAGCAGATTAACAATTTTCCCCGGTGGCAGGAGTGACTCTGAGGATCATAGGTCAGAAGGAAGGCAAACCAGCAACAAAATGTCTGGGTGCTGGAACAAGACGGCTTAGTGAAATGCTGAGAACCAAGCATCAAAGCATGTTGTAACTGTGTCATCACCATGATTCAGGATGAGAAGCCTGCAAGCAGTACACATGAGGCAATGGTTAGAACAGGACAACAGGGGGACAATGCAAAGGATCTCCCAGTGATGTAGGTGAGAGTGAACACTGACTGGGAGAATCTAAAGGCTAATGTTTAATTGCTGTTTAATAGAGGAATGGGCCAGAGAGGGCACTCTCCACTACTAGGCTTGAGGTGCCAAAGAGTATGGGCTGGGTTTCTAGCTACTTTGCACCATAAGAGCAGAACCAAGAACTGGGCCCAATATATAATCTGCTCACACTAGAACTATGGTAAAATTGCTTCATGATTGAGTTTCACTTACATAAATACTCACAGAAAGCAATTTCAAAGTTGAAGTAATGGAAACCAGATTTTAAATACATAAGTACGAGTCCTGAATCTCTGCAGTACTGTGTGAAGTGATGCCCACCCCCCGTAACTCTTCTACATGCCCCTTCCACCTACACTCCCTGCTCTAGTATGCCCTCTAACCCAGGGTTTGTGAGGGGTCTTGTTTCAGGCCGATAAAGTAGCCTTATGGCACTACCTGCACCAGGGACCTTCTGCTGTCAGCTAAGGGGTTTTCCTGATCCTTCACAATGCCATAGCAATGTTCAGGGACTGGGCCAGGTGAGGGACTCCCTCCTCATATGGCTGTGAATTTTTAAAGTGCATATATGTTAAGCTAAAATAATGACAGAGGATTATATATATCCCTTTGAAAATGAGATAGAAACAACATAATATTCACCAAGACAACAACAGTTTGTCAGGTTAGTGTCCAAAATATAAAGGAGTAGATTGAAAAAAAATTGCAAACTTTCTGTAAATCAACTGGAAATAGCCAGTGAAATAAATAGATAATGAGAATAACACACACAATGGTATAGAAAATGGCCAATTTGCTATACTAATTATTTTAGTAAAAAGATTATGTTCATGTGCACCCCTTTTAAAGTACCTCCCTGATATTTTTGAAATCTCTTATATAGCAAGATCCTAAATTTTCTTTAGAACAAACAAGGAAAGTTTCATTCATTGAAAAATCTCAAGTAAAGCAAGTGGGTTTTTTTAAAACCAGACTGGAGAGAAGCTCATTGTATTGCCTTATACTTTTTGTTCTGGGCACCTGAGCAGTGAACAATGTGCCACTTATCAGTAGAACAAAAGATTCCTTCATTGGCCAAATGCTGGGAAAGATGACAGCTGCAAAATCAGAGTCAGTAAGGACAGGTAGCTTGCCTGAGACCTAATAGGAAATGGACTGTTTATTCAGGCAGACTTTAATGTCCAACCCTATCTAGTTCAAACTGAAGTAAGATTAGCCTCCTTTAAAAACATGTACATGTTTAATGGTAATCCTAGATGATTATAATTGTGAGAGATCAGGTACAGAACGGGAGACAATACATTGTAATATGTTGATATACATTAGAAACTGTGGCTACTTTCAATATACTTACAAATATTAATCTTTTGGCCTAATTCTTTGCTGAGTCTGCATTCAAAGAAAACATGAATATTCTTATATCTTTAATGTAACAGTTACCATAAACAAATTAACTTCTATTACACAAAATTATCAGAAATCACTCTATGAACACATTTAGCTGGCAATAATGTACTTTTAGGTACTGAATGAATCAAGTTCTAAGGACTTAGGATAAACATTGTTAATTCGATTAAGTTCATGTTAAATGGATGTGCACGATTTTAGGTCATGAATAGTATTAGTTCACTGAACTCTGCCTTGTGCCTCATGAGTGCCCTGCTTGGAGAAGAAGGCATAGGGAGAAACCACCAGCCCTCCCCCTGTAGCAGCAGCAGAAGTGGCAAAAAATTCAAACTTAGCATCAGGAGAGTACTTGGGAAGGAGACTGGCTTTTGCACCAGCCATATACCACTGTTCTAAGATGGTTTGGTGATGCAACTAGTCATCTAAGCAGTCAGCACATAAATGACGGTCGGGAGCATGCACTAGCCAGGAACACATTCTCTTCCTTTAAAGGAACAGCATGTGTGCTCTCCTTTGTGTAGTGCAACTATTTCCTTTGTTCTTGTAACAAAGCCAGGCTGCCACCACAGTATAGTTCTCACCACCGAAAGCATCTCTGTGTCTTACACTTTAATATAGTTCCATGGAAAGTCACTCAGAGCATAATCTGGAATCTACTATTCTGCTCTTTCTACCATGAGCCAGTTCTTCCAGTTGCCATCTGTGGGACTCTCACAAGTCTCACAAAATTGTAGAGCAGAATTTTGACCTACTCTTTGAAGTTGTGGAGATACGTGAGTTGCAGTATTCCAATCAGACAACCAAGGTCTATGAGTAAAACTCGCCTCTGTCCTGCAGTGTAAATCCCTAGTAATTCTACTTAAATCAGTGAATTTACTGATTTAGCTGTGAGCAGAATCTGCTCCTCCATTAATACAATATTTTACAAGTCTCCTTTAAGTGCCTGCAACCAAAAGGATTTAGAGTTAGGACACAACTACTTACCTTGCTTGTTTTTGGTATTGCAACTTCTATTTTTATTGTCATGATTATTTATCATCAGTGTTACCATAGTGCCTATGAACAATACGCATGGACCAGGACCCCATTGTGGTAGGTGCTGTACAGACATAGAATAAAAAGACAATTCCGTCCCCAAAGGACTTACAATCTAAGTATAAGACAAGAGACAAGAGATAGACACTGACAGGGGACTACAAGGAAACAATGAGACAATATTGTTCAGCATGATGGCAGTGGTCTCAGCACACTAACAGCCTAATGGTCCTATGGTGCATAAGATTCTTTTATGATGCTCCATGATAGACAACTGTATTATCCACAATATCTACCCTATGTGATTAAAAAACAAGAACTAAGGCTGAATTTTGATGCTTGGCTCTGACTTTCCTGCTTTTTGTGGTTTTGCAATAGATTAATTTATTTAACATCATTTTTGTATGTGAATTTCTTTTGCTTTAAATTATTGTATTTAAAAGGGTTTTGTTTTAACTTAGGTGACGTAAGTGAAAGAAGGAAGGAGCGCTCAGCAGTTTTGATGGCTGTCATTTTACGTCTGGGCATGAGGTGGTTATGCATCTTGACATGATCAGATGCAAATGGGGAAGTGAATAGAGACAAGAGAAGGACTGTATCCAAAAGATGTTCATGTCTCCAACAGGTCCATAACAAGGCAAGTGAAAGTACATGTGTACACAGCTGTGTGGTGGCATCTTCCCACTTCTACAAATGCAGTCATTTAGTCTGGACCAACTGGAGTGCCTGTAGTGAGGTTGAAAACAAATAAAAATGGAGAGAGGCCTGGGGTTCTTCCCTGAACAATTTTGAAATATCCATTGCAATTCCTTGCTTCTGAGAAAATGTTAAGACTTTTCAAAGGAGAAATTAAAAAAATCTCCTATTCTGTATTATTATTTTTCAATAAAGGGGAAAGGGAGCTTCCTGCTACAGGCTTCCTTCATCCCCCTTTCCTTTGGAAGATGAAGAGGAGATTAAGGGATTCCAGCGGGAATACTTTGGGATCATTATGGACTCCTCCCCACATCCTGGTCTGCAGGTGTGGTTACTACTTACTTTACAATATTTCAAAAAGCCACCCCCTTCCTGCCACAACACAGCCATCCCCCACTGCAATCTCCTCCTCTTGGATCTTCCTCTCACTTAACTGCACTTCTCCCCAGTCCATAGGCACCAACTCCGTGGGTGCTGGAGCACCCACAAAAAAAATAGTGGGTGCTCAGCACCACTGGCCACAGCTGTTCCCCTCCCCTGCTCATCAGCTGATGGAGAGAGCACCGGCACTGAACAGCTGATGGGGAAGGTGTTGCTGCCAAACAGCGGATTGGTGGCTCAAGGAGGGGATTGGAGGAGGGCAGAGAGCGGCAGGAGCCTTGGGAAGAGGGTGGAGTGGGATCAGGAAGAGGTGGAGTGAGGGCAGGGCCTTGCAGCAGGGGGCACAATGGGAGAGGGGAGTCAGGGCAAAGCAGGGGTGTAGCAACCTCAGGGAAAAAGGAAAGTCAGTACCTGTGACCCAGTCCATCCAAAATGCTGATCACTTAATCACTCACTCATAACTTAAGCCACGTTACTCCTCCTCTTTATGGACATGATCTAATTCCTACTAAAGTCAATTGAGTATTTCATTGGTTTAAATGAATTTGAATCACTTGCTTTGCAGACCATTGATCACATACAAAGTTAAAACGTCTCATTCTTGTTTTTAATGTCCTACATCAGGGGTCGGCAACCTTTCAGAAGTCTTCATTTATTCACTCTAATTTAAGGTTTCACGTGCCAGTAATACATTTTAAAATTTTAGAAGGTCTCTTTCTGTAAGTCTATAATATATAACAACTACTGTTGTATGTAAAGTAAATAAGGTTTTTAAAATGTTTAAGAAGCTTCATTTAAAATTAAATTAAAATGCAGAGCCCCCCAGACTGGTGGCCAGGACCTGGGCAGTGTGAGTGCCACTGAAAATCAGCTTGTGTGCCGCCTTCGGCATATTTGCCATAGGTTGCCTACCCCTGTCCTACATCATGAAGCATCAGCCTATATCTTTGGCCTAGTCTCCTTTCTGCTCTGCCAGTGACACCAGCTTCGAAATGTCCTTTGTCTCACAGGAATGTCTGTACTTTCTTCCATGCTGCTCTATGTATTTGCCAGTTTTCTTGCCTCACTTCATTCAAACCACTCTTAAAATTTCACTTGCCACAAATCCTGAATAGGCTTACTAACTTTCTAATTGCACAAACCCAAACACCCTTGCCCCCCTTGCCCCTGTCCCACCCCTTCTCTTAGGCCCCGCCCCCACTCACTGCATCCTCCCTCTCTCTCTTGCTTGCTTTCCCCCACAGTCACTCACTTTCACCAGGCTGGGGCAGGGGGTTGGGGTGAGGGCTCTAGCTGGGGGTGCGGGCTCCAGGGTGGGGCCAGAAAGAAGGGGTTCAGGGTGCGGGGGAGGCTCCAGGCTGGGACAGAGGATTGGGGTGCAGGAGGGGGTTTGGGCTCTGGGGTGGGGCTGGGGATGAGGGGTTTGGAGTGCCGGAGGGGGTCAGGGGTGGGGCACAGGGTTGGGGTGCAGGAGGGAGTGTGGAGTGTGGGCTCCTGGAGGGAGTTTGGATGAGGGAGGGGGCTCAGAGCTGGGGAAGGGGGTTGGGGTGTGGGAGAGGGTTCGGGGTGCAGGCTCTGGCCAGGTGTCGCTTACCTCAGGCATCTTCCAGAAGCGTCCGGCATGTCCTGCATCTAGGCAGAGCTGCCAAAGGCTCTGCAAGCTGCCCCTGCCCACAAGTGCCACCCCAGCAGGTTCCATCCCCTCATGGTTCCTGGCCAATGGGAGCTGTGGAGCTGGCACTTGGGGTAGGGGCAGCGCGTGAAGCCCCAATTGCCGCCCCTGCACTAGGAGCTGGACATGCCAGCCCTGGCCACTTCTGGGTGCTGCATGGAGCCAGGGCAGGCAGAAAGCCCGCCTTAGCCCCGCTGTGCTGCCAACCGGAGCCTTCAGGGTCCCTTTTCGACTGGGCGTTCTGGTTTGAAACGGAATGCTTGGCAACCCTAATCATGAGAGAAATGAGAGGGAAGGAAAATAATGAAAATTTTAGAAGCCTTTTAAAAGTCTCAGTGGAACTATGATGATGATGATATTTATGTCCTTTACGATATAACCATGTGATTCAGTTATAGGCACTCTCATCCTCTCTTTCTCCTCCCTCTCATTTTGTCAGAAGGGAGTAAGTGATGCAGGTGTGGAGTGAAGCTGAGGTGAAGAGACTGTGAAGGAATGGAAGGGAGAGTGTTGGAGCAAATAGCCCATCAGCTCAGGGAAGAGAAAATCCTGTCAAAACCACAGAAAGTTCTCTGAATGCACAAAAGTCCCTGCTTTGGCTGCTTCTGCAGCAGCTCTTACTGGCTGAAGTATTTTGTAAGTGGCCTGGGTCCTGCCTGCTTGAGACTGCTTCTCTACTCATGCGCAGCTACCTCAGTTACAACCAACAGAGGTGCTTTAGCCGCAGCTGCCTTGGTTTAAAAGAGGCAGGACTGCTGACAGTGTTCTCTGTGAAGGGCCCTCAGAGGAATTCATTTTACTCCTTGGCCTTCAGTTGAAACCTCTAGGGCATGCTGTGAAGGCCATGTGTTTTCCCAGGCTTTAAAGAAAGAAGAGGTACATTGAAGGCTGATAGACTTGGGGAGGGAAAGTACTATTTGGGCTTGTTTTTTATTGATGGTTTTCTGTTTTTGGAGAGTGGTTGTGTATTAAATATACGTAAAAAGTACTTATAATTTGGGCACTGCTTTTTTGTATATTTTATAAATGACAATACATACTACATAAATATGGTGCATGAAGGATAACTGAGGTACAGTAAACCTCATTCTTCTGGATCTGTCTCCCTAGCTATTTTATTCTGTAGTAGAGTTGGCTATTCTAGCTTTGGTTTTGGACTGAAATGACTTTACTGTATTCTATCTAGACTAAAAAGCTTATTCTCATAATGTGAGAAGTAGGCTACTATCTTATATATGGGAGCAGCTACCATAGATATAAATAGAAATCAAATATATAAAGAGAGAGTATAGCTGTGAAATCCCTGGGCACAGGTTGCTCAGCACATGTCAAATTAAATGCTAGGGAAGTTGCCATGTTTGTGAGCTGAAGTGGGAGAGAACGGAAGATGGCATAGCTGAAGGTAAAGTATCAGAGTGATGATCCATATAGCATTCTTCATATCCAGAATAGGTCCATTTCTAATTTGGAAGAAAAGTGATTCCTTAATTGGGAGATTATTTATGTTAGTTTCTAGATTGTTTAATTGCATCTTAGGTCTCTCTGTGTGTTTTTTCCTCCCCTTGGTAAAATACTTTAAAAAACATTCAGTTGAGAGAAATGTAATTCCTTTCCTTCTGTCTGAGATGCTATTTATTTTTGAAGGTCCATGTTTACTCATATTGTGTTAAATTAGTCTTAGTCAGAAAAACAATCGACTTTCTAACAAACTTCTATTTATGCACAGAAGACAAGATGAAAACAACCCTAACTGACGGTCCAGGAGAATGAGAAGAACAGAGGGAGAAACCCACAGTCTACAGCTAGTCTATAATTCAACAGGTAATTTGGTTTCTCTTTACCTTGTGTATGTCAGACTATTGATAACTTGCTTATTGGAAAGCAATCCTATAAGAACTGCCTTCTTTTCACAAGAATTATAATATATTTGATAGAACAGAAAAGGAGTTTTAGGAAGGTTTGGATTTCTTTAAAGATATGCTCTACTTCAAAGGGAATTATTTTGGGGGAAGTTCTGTGGCCTGAATTGTTCAGCAGGTCAGACTAAATGATTACAATTGTCCCTTCTGGCCCTGGAATCTATGAAAATAAGGTAGCTTTAGGTTCACTTAAGCTATTGACCCTCTGTTGTTTTTCTAGTATGGCCTAAAATCTTACAACATCAGTATACACTTGAATTTCAGTTTATTAGAAAGCAAAACTATTTAAAAATTCTAAAAATAAATGAGTTTTACTTCAGAGAAAATCCATTTAAACCTAGTTATTGAAGATGCATCTTCATTATGTTCAAGGTGATTGTATGATCTGGTATAGTGTACAGTCAGGGCAATAATGTGGAAAACAGCCCATCTATGTTACTGTACAGTCCTTTCCCTAATACAATAAACAATGGCTTTGCTTGCTTTCCGAAGTGAAAGGGGAGGTGGTAAGTCACTCCTCTAGTGTAATATAAGCTCTCCAGTGGCTTTTTAAGGGCCAAATTGTATGCATCCTTATTTACACACCTAGTGGGCCTCCATTTATTTAGCCAAAAGTTTGGGCAGAGGGAAGGGAGTATGGATGCTCTCCTTGGCTGGATTCAATGAGGCCTCATGAGCAGAGACAAAAGGAATGAAGTTTCCATTAGGATTTCTCTTTTTGAGGCATCTGGGAAACCTATGCAGACCCCTAGGGGGTATCAAAATGTCTGACATAGCGAAATACTGCCTATGGGCCTTCTGTTAAAAAATAAACAAAAATGGCACCTTTATAACAATCTTCTTCCTGGTTAATGGTGTAGATAAGAGATCTTTCCATCAAGATTGATAAAACCCAATTTTAGCCACTGATGGCCTGCCTCAAGTGGTATGGATCAATGAGTAAGCTGCGGAGAGACAAAGGTTTAATAAAAGCAGATCTTGTGCATCCACATTTTTGAATCCGGGTATTTTGTTAGGGTCTATTATTTCCACTTTCCAGCTCCTCTAAGATCTCAAGCTGGGAGGATATCTTTACACAGTGGTAAAGTGAGCTACAAATGACATTGTTCATGTGAGCCAGGAGGAGTTACTATAGCCCAAAGTCAAAGCCCATGTGAGCAGTTTGAGAGGTACATTTGGTTTCAGGCTGAGCAGTGAAAGGCCCTTGAGGCTCCAGACTTGCAGTTTGTTGAATAATGCAATTGTCTTATCATTTTGGTTTTGAACATGACTTTCCTGAAAACTCTCAGAAACCCTGGAGTTTGAATCAAATAATGGCAGACCAGATATAAAATTGAAACACCCTATGCTATTATTTCATACCCTGTAACTTATGAATCACAACATGTGGTGTTTTAATATTACTGGGCATTTCTATAGTGTCTGTTATCCCAGGATTGCCAAGCATGTTACAAAAATTTAGCTTTGGAATGCTCCTCCCCAACCTCAGTGTAAGCGAGTTTTTTTTAATCGGTGCATTTTATTGACACAAACACTGAGTGACTCTGAAACTTCCACACTTCTGGATAATTCCAGTCTTCAAGTCAATGCGACTTCTTCCATGTGTAGAGGTTTGCAAGTTTTGTCCTGAAGTGTCTTGGCCAAGTTTATCCTCTAAACCAGTCATAGAGCGGGGATAATTTCAATGACTTGGGAATGGAATCTAGGCATAAAATTCTGGTCTCTTTGAAATTGTTAGGAGTTTTGGCATTGAATTAATTTGGGCCATTCTAGGAATGCTGAGTCTAAGTCCCCTGCTCTAATAACTAGACTACTCTTTAAATAATGTGGTATTTTCTTTTCTTCACTTCTTTTCCATAATTTGTTAAACATGTTTAAAATGTATGTGCAGTATTATAGCGGATCAGAAGGCTTGGGGAACTATATTTGAATAGACTATGGAACCTTTTCCCTACAGATCACTGGTTCAAAACCAATCCAGACTGAGATTGAAAATATTACCATTTACTGGATTATGTGAAATGAGTTAGTGGTCTCAGTCTAGTTCCTAGCAGGCAGGTGTTCCCAGGTGGCTTTGTCACAACCAACACCGCTAAAATTAGCACTAGCTGGCTGTTTAGCTAGAGGCTAAGGAGTGAGTGAGCATGGAGATGGAATTATCCTCCAGGTTAGGGTTGAAGAAAATTACCAGAGTAGTGTGGTAATTACATATTTTCACTTCTGGATCATGGCTACAATCTTGAGGCTTGTCAACTTCACAAGAAATATATTTTACTTAATTTGTTTTAGTTATAATATTCTAGCACTTATTTACATATAGGCTTGGCAGAATTCAATTTTTTTATCATTTCAGTAGATATCAATGTTTATTTTTAAGGATTTTTTATTTTTATCAATTTAAATTTTCACAGTTGTGCAAAATTAAGGATTTTAAGCATTTTTTCCTGATTTTTATCTATTTATATATTTCAAAGTTGCAGGGAATTGAGGGGGAATTAGACAATGGGCAGGTCAGACAATAATGGTATCAGATGCTGAGTTTCAAAAAGTTAAAATGTTAAAACACATATTGTCCACATCACATGTGAACAGATACTAAGTAAATATCCTTAAATCAAACTCTATTAGCCTCTCAAGCAGTATTGTTCTTACTTTGCGTATCTGTAAATTTTGATTATTATTCGTGGAAGTATCTTTTGTCCATTTGGTGTGTATATGGTAGAATAATTTACTGACACTTACTGATAAAAATCTAATCCTTCCAAGGCTATTTATATATTACTTATACTTTCGAAATGACACTTGATCTATATTAACCCATTATAATCAAGAATAAATAATTTTGGGGCCTACTTACATTTCAGCACATTTTTATATAAACATAAGCAAACATCATTTCTATAAGTTACAACACTGAGAAGGCACAGCTACCTTGTAACCTTTTAAATAGTAAGAACAAAGCTTTTGCTTTCAACCTTAGATTCTTACGCACTTCAATAACACATAATTACATTACAAGGAAAAGAAGAGGGGAACATTGGTACTGTATTATGTACAATTTCACACTGAAGTACACGGTCATCATCACATAAGGAATTCCTGCTGCAGCTTATACAATCAGGAATGTAAGGATTACACAAAGTATGTAATGTAAATTGTACTGCTTCCTGACAGTATACAATATCACTGAGCACAATAGCTGTGCCTCTCTCAAAATGACTGCTGACTTTTTTTTGTCAGACACATGAAGATAAATCACATAAGCTTCTTAAAGTTGGAATAATAATCTTTGGTGATTAAAACATTTGATGAAAGCTTTAGAAGTTGGCTTGTTGCCAGGCCCTGATTTCCTGTTGTGCCATGTAATGTTGTTTGGCCAATGCCTGGTAAAGTTTCCGTCTCAGAACTTTGCATTGGTTGAGTATGCGAAATGACATGTTAGAACACTTCAGGTTTTATTAATCTTTTAAATATTTTCAATCCATTCTTAGCTGCTAAATACTTTTTGTGAATAATTATAAACACTGGGTACTACTGCAGCTCTAGTTTTACAGGTCTCAAAGTGAACAAAATGCCAATTTGTTGCAATATTAAATGTTAAACAAATCTGTCAATGCAATATTCAGAACTATGTGTATAACAAGTTTCTTGCGGCAATATTAATTGGCCATTTTGTACATTATCATTGCCACTGTGAGGCTGCTGTTGGATAATAACATCAATGTCCTGGCCATGCAAGAAACACACATTGTAGAAAAAGACTCAGCATCTCAAGATACCAGGATATGTCCTTTTCTCTAGCCAAAACCATACAAAACACAGAATGGCTACCTATATCTGGCTGAAACTAAAAGGCATAGCCAAAGCACTGCCAGAAATGGATGATGGTTTTGTGATCAGTATCTGAGTTGATGAGCTGACAATATATGTATATAAGCCACCCAACCAGTAGTGGTCCTTTCAAACCCTACGGAAATCACAGGGATCAGTACTAGCAACATCATTTTAAAAAAATATATATATAAGTGATGTGCCCAAAATGACATGCTGCAAGTTCATTTATGCTAACAACCTGGCACTAAAGACACAGGCCGCAACACTCAAAGAAGTGGGAGACACCCTTAATGCTGATATGAAGAGGGTGGAAAACTATTTTGGTACTGGCAGCTCAAACCCATTAAAACTGATGGTGTCAGCTTCAGAATTGTTGAGATGGGAAGTTAAGCTAATTCTGAATATAAACTTCTGTGGCAAGCCAATTGCCCACAACCCTAACCCCTGCTACCTAGGCATCACCCTCAATTGCAGTCAACATGTGAAGCAGGTGAGCCATAGAACAAAGCGTTGTATCAATATCACCCAAAAGTTATCAGGTTCTAGCTGGAGTTGTGATGCTCAAATGCTGTGAATGGCAATGGTGGATTTAGTTTAATCCAAAGTCAAATACTATGCACCTGTCTGGGAAGAAGCTCGCACATAGACCTCATTGATAGCCACCTAAATGAAGCTATGAGATTTGTAACTGGCACCCTGAAGTCCACTCTGCTGCCTTGACTTCCAGTCCTCACAAGCACCCTTCATCCAGCCATCTGGTGAGAGATGGCTACGTTGCATAAGTAGAAGAAAGCTCTCACTAATCAAAAGCTCTTGCTCCATGACACCTTTGTTCACTCACCTTAAGTCCTGCTGACCATTCTGGGTGCTTGCAGAAGCTCTTCTGTCATCCAGCTATGACCCACAAGACACTTGGCAGATGCAGGGGGCAAGCTCTAATATAAACAACAACCACCTCCATAGATGTTCCCACCATCCCAACTGCCTGGTTTCTTGCTCCACCATAGACAGTGGATGACTATCAACTGCATTAGGGTGTTATGTGGAAGGTGCATGGACCTGATGCACAAATGGAGAAACAAGGATTCACCACAGTGTGAATGTGTAGACCTCCAAACCATCAAACACATTGTGAACAATCATTTCATTTCCAAGAAATACAGCAAAGGTGCACTCTACATCTCCTGAAGCCCTCAGATGGATTTTAGATCTCTCATTAACTTGTAAACACCGCTAATCATACAAAAGAAGATGACATCTATCTGTTTTATTCTGCCACCATATATTGTCAATACAATGATCATCATATATTTACAACAGCTATCTTAACCACAGAGGCTGTGAGACAAGAAGTTGGAGGTTTTGGAAACTTGGTAAGGAACAACTGGGGCTTTTCGGAAAAGTGGGAGACATTTTGGGATTTTAATGTAAACTCATTAACCTGGATTTTCCTGTTAAAAGATCAGCAGTGAAACAGTTATCAGTATTGTTTCTAGGCTCCAATCCTGCAAGGAGAACTATGGAGGTGAACTGGGGCTCTGTGCAAGGTGTCCATTTCAGGATAGAAACCTTAAATTGTCATCCTTAGATTTAAGTGTCAAACTGTTGAGTGAAATGAGACAGTTCACACCTCTCATCTATTTTTTTTCAGGCTCTCTGCAGACTCAGACAGCAATGCATTACTTTGCACTCAATTCATGTTTGCAAAGTTTTCTTGTGGCAAGAGGTGGATTCAGTGCTAAACTCTGTGTCTTTGGAACTCAGAATATATGAGTCCTTGACTTTAATGATCTCATTTTCTAACATTTTAAATTTTCTTTCCCAAATCTTGTAAACAGTCAGGTTTCTTTGTAAAAATTTCTCCTAGCTCATCCCCTCTTATAGCTCTTATAAAATTATCTAACCATTTTTAGACATTCCTATTTTTCCAAGAATTTCAGCAACAGTGAATTCCAAAAGTTAAAAAATATACTACTAAAAAATGTAGGCCAAAATTTGCCCTGATTAACATCCCATGTAATTCCATCAAAGTCAATGGCACTGCACAAGATTAAACAAGAGCTGAGCATGGTCCATATGCATTTTTTTTAAAGTCACTTGATTTCCCATATTTCAGTTTCATGTCTCACCTTTTCTTTTATTTTGAGATAAGCTGATTAGGTAAGATCACTCAGGTTTAAAATATTTAATTAATTTTGTATTCTTCAGTTATTTTTTCCTTAGTCCTCTCAGATACAGACTGAAAGTCTCAGGGACTGATTTTGTTGTTGCATATACCAGAATGAAGCAGAATGTCATTGGAATGTCCCATTACACATAAAGCTGTCTGATCTCTTCGGCAGTTTGTTACTTGTAACAGGGTGACTTGCCCCATGTATGGGAAAACCTGGGGCTAAGCCAACCCTGATTACAGGACGAGGCTCACCTGAAAGGAATCAGGTGGTTCCAGTATAAAAGAAGCAGGAATGGGGGATGGGGCTTAAGAAGCCATGGCAGTGTCTACTGGTAGTGAGGAAAGTTCTCCAGGCAGAGAGGCCTGGGGGGAAGAAAAAAACCCTTGGGTTGTGTGGACTTATGAACGGACTTTGAGTTTTACCTACAGTGTATTTTATGTTAAACCTAGTCCCCAAGAAGGGGTATTTTTGACCAGAAAAAGCCTGAAGTGAAGTTTATTTGAGCAGTCCAAGAGGGGAAGTGAGAGAGACCCCCTGTAGTGTGACCCTAGGGCATTGGGAGAGGGGAGCATGGAAGGTAGCTGTTAGGGAGGTGAATCCTGTTGGCCCCCTCCCACCAAGGAGGGAATCTGACAGTGTGGGACAAGTCAGATGTAGAGAAGGGTGTTCATTGTTGGCTGAACAGCAGCAGTAGATTCAGGTAGCAGCAGCTGCAGAAGCAGAAGGCACAGTGGGTCACACAGCAACAGGTACAGATGGTTGGACTTGCGGCCCAGCAGCACTGGCAGTAAGGCCATTACTGCCTACAAAGAAGGAATCTCTGTTTTGGTGTGGAGGACTAGGGTACAGAAGATATCAATACCCCAGGAAGTAGTATGAGTACTGAGGAGAGGGATGAGTCAGAAAAAACAGATGCATTGGAGGGGAGGGATCTGGAGTAAGGGTCTGTCCAAATATTTTAGGTGTGGAAAGATGGGGCACATTAATAGGGTCTACCCCTTAAATAATGAGGTCTGTGGGAAGAGAATAGCCCTGTAGACTGAGAGTATCTCAGAGAGGGAGAGTCAAAGGGGGAGAGGGATGTATGTTCTGTATGTTTACAGAAATGTGTCAGCCTTGGATGCCAGAGATGAGGGAAACAAGTAAGGGTGGTGATGGCCTTCACAACCCCTAGAGTGATTAAGCAAAGGGAGAAAATTAAGCCAGAGTTGACTGTTGGGAAACATGACCAAAACATGGGGATGCCTAGACAATGGTAGGGTTGTATTAGTGTTTTGGAAAAGGGGATGAACATTTAGGCTGCAGTGAAAGTGGATGTTGCAGTCATGAAAACACCTCTTACACCTGCAAAGATATGCAGTACAGCACTAGGAGGAGGAATTATGGAAAACCTGATTGCTTTGGTAGAGATGTATCAGTGGGCTACCTTGGAAGAAGCCAGGCAGCTGGCCCTGAAGGAAAGGGATGAGCTGGCTGAGGAGCATCAAGTGACTTGAGAAGAGAGGGAGATGCTCTGCTTATCATGGTGAGTGAACTGGAAAGAGAGTTAGAGCATTTGCAGATGGGAAAACAATCTCTGGTAAGGGGCAAAGGCATTAGTAACTAAAGGAAAAAATATTCTCAAGTAGGTTACCCTGGTGTGGACAAGTTTCAAAGGAGTGAGGGGTATAGGACAGTGTGGTTTGCCCCTTGGCCTGGACAGCCTGGGCTAAACCAACCTGGATTACAGGATGAGCCTCACCTGAGAGCAGTCAGGTGATTCCAGTATAAAAGGAGCAGCAAGGTGCAGTGAAATGAGGAGAGGCTCAGGAAACTCAGGAAATCTGCAGAGAGTGTAGAAAACTCTCCAAGTAGGGAGACCTGGGAGAGACTAGGAAAGCCTGGGGGGTAGTGAAGCCTTGAGTTATGTGGACATATGAAAGGATTTTGTTTTGGGATTTTTGAGTCTTATTTACAGTTTGTTCTATTAACAAACCCAGTCCTCAAAGAGGGGCATTCTTTGACCAAGAGAGGGCATGAAGTGAAGTTTATTTTGAACAATCTAAGCAGGAAAACTGAGGCAAGCAGCCTATAGCATGACTCTAGGCCATGAGGGGGAACATGGAAAGCAGCTGGCTCAGTTACATTACCCTTTTCTGAACATTCATAATCTGCATTATATCACTAGGAGGTGAAGTGACCAAAACCTAATGTGTTCTTTTGAGGTGTGGGTTTTCTTTTAGTTGATATATTTCATAGTCTCTTAAATTCAATTCAAGTATCCTATTTTAATTTTGACCAGTATAGCAGCGTTCCCTTTCCCATAACGACTCAGCTTCACTTATAAATATTTTAGATGATAAATGAATTACTAAATCAACACGTTTTTACCTGATCAGATATACTTACAAACATGCATATTAATACATAAATGCAAACAAGATCCATGAGAGTAGATTGTAGGTTGGCATGTTATTTAGTGTAAGCTTTCTTTGCTAAAGACATAATGTTTTATCTTCAAGGGAAACCTGGGAATCCTGTTCAGTAATCAGGGTCAGATGTTGTCATCACTCACAAATCAGAGTTGTTAGGAAGTAGAAAATACAGAGCTTTCATTCAGCCTGTCATACACTAACCAATTTTCTGGTTTCCCTATCATAGCAGCATTAATAAATTAACAGATTAAAGATGGATATGTTTCTATTGATTAAGAATTACTGCAAAGCACCTGAGGGAGAAAGGATTATATCTTTCTGTCAAGATGACACAGGACCACTTTTAAAATTACATTTGATGTTGGTATGGGAATGCAGGTGACTGAATGGACCTCTGTTCTTGGGTATCTAAAATCTAGCTCCAGGATGCTTGAGACTTGCTTTATGGAGTTGAAGCTAGTGATAACTTCATTTCATCTGAGAGAGAGGGAATTTTCTTTCTTCAATAGTAAATATAAAACTCAGCTTGTAATATTGTGTACTCCCCACAGGAGTAAGGGATTTCTCTGCTTTATCAAGTTTCCTATGTTCATGCTTTACCCCATCCTTCAACTTCCCCTTTTGGCTTCCTTTTCTTTGTTTTTCACCAACAGTTATAACTTTTTTAAAATAAGGTTTGTCTAAATTTATAGTATTTGGAATTCCTCTTAATTTATTTTTTTGTACTCATAAATGGATGGGCCAGGTACCAGGATTGCCTCAGTAGTAGTGTTTTGTTGATTAAAGATCCATAATTTCCACATGGATGTTAATACCATTAAATACTCCAACTACAAAATCTTGATATTGTTTTACAAGGGATCTTTCCGTCCCTGAATATTTTATTAGTACAAATAGTCCATTCTGTAAAGCAAATGTCCTGAGGGCACAATAAATCACAACCCACACATCATATTTTCTATTGCATACATGCTTTTTGGTTAGATAGTAGTGTGGCCTGAAAGAATGAGTTCTTAGTCCTATGTTCTAATCCCTTTGCCAGGGAATCACTGGGTGGACCTGGACAAATTCCTTTTCCCAGACTGATTCTCCTGTGCCTGGACCTTGTATAGTCCTTTATCCTATGTAAAAGGGAGTGTAAAACAGAACCAAGTCAGTCTTAAACTGAAATTAAGATTCTTGAGCTCTTCAGGGGTTTGTTTTTCTATGGTGCCTAGCACAATGTGGCTCTGATCCGTGCTTTGGGGGCTGAAGTGCTACTGCAGTGCGGCTAATAACTTCTACACTCATTTGAACATGTGTAAATGTCTGTACAAGGTGCAAGACGGTGGAGAATCTGGCTTCTCCATCTGTAAAACATGGATAACAGGACTTGCCTACCTGCCTCATAGGGTGGTGTGAAGACCAGTCAGACGTGATGAAGCTTCACAGGACACTCAGGAGGGCAAGGACCCTTGACCTTACATAGGAATGTTGGGTACTACCCAGCTCTTGGGTTGGGCTCTTGTGTGGAGCACAGGAGCTAACACCACACCTATTAGGAGCAAGTGAATGAGTGGGAAAGGGATGAGGAGAGGGCACATGGCTCTAGCCTTCCTGTATGTGCTGGCCAGGGGAATTGGTGTGGTGCACAGGAGGGAGGGAGAGGGAAGTAAGCTGAGAATGCTTCTAAGGATCCATCCAAAGGGAGCAGGGGAAGACTTGTGACTGAGTCTGTTGGTTCTCCAACTGAAAGCAAGACTGCCTGAAACTAGCTGATGAATTTTAATGTAGTCTACTGGAATTTCCACACAGGATCTCAGAAGAGAGAGCGAGAGAGAGCGCGCGCCTGAAATCAGGCTCTTTCAGACTAGTTTCTAAATCAGTTCCATTATTCCACACAACCTGAGATTAAAACTATTTTTTAATATCTTTAAAAAGACAGGCAACATGGCAGCTTTGACTAGCCATAATCTAAAAAACAGTTCTAAGTGGGGCGATCACCTATATTTTAAGGAAACAAAGGGTAAAGGTACAAAAATAAGACAACTTCCATTTAATGGACAGCACCAAGCAATATTTTATTCATAGTACAAAATCATACACTCAATCACAGTGTATGATCCTTTACATAATTATTGCTTGAAAAACACTCGTATTCTGAGCAAATATTTTTAGTATCTTCTTACTCAATACAGGCCATTAGGCACCAAACAAGGGATGTGCTTAAAAACAAGCTGGGTGGTCACCACAGTTAAAATGTCAGGACTCTAGAATCCACTTACCAGCAATTCATGAACTGTAGCATGCCTAATTCTAGTAAGCTGGCTCTGATACTATTTCATGGATGCTAGCTTTGATGCTTATTTTTAAATCAAAGCTGCTAAGTGAGCAAAAACCTAGAACAAGTTCACTGTTGAAATTCATTTTTAGAACTTTGGTCACTGATGTGGATTTACTTACAAGGCCAAGAAAAGTAATAGCAGATCTGACATTTAGCTATAAATGCTTATGGCAGTGCCAGCAATACAGATTTGGGTTTAAAGAGGTTTATACCAGGGTCCTGGTTAACTGAACTGATTGGTTTGAGTTACTTCTGTTCAAGTGATTTACTCTACACTTCACTGCCACTTATGGTAACTTTTTGCCAGCCAGTCTCATCTGTTTCATGCACACCCTTTACAATATATCATTTACTGGAAGTAAATCGATCTTACAACGGTCATCTTTCAAGTAACTTAGAAAGAGTGTAGGCAGCAATTATTCAACTTTATTGCTCTACCAACTTCAGCATTTTAGCTTTAATGGGCTGCCAAACCATATAGGGGAAAAGTGCTTGTGGTATGACTAAAAAGAAAAGAACACACTGAGTTAGAAAAACAAACTGTGTTCCCTTGGGGTAAAACTAAATAGCTGGCTTTTAAGACTTTTTCATGTAACTCCTCTGTATTGGCAGCTGTGATTAGCTGTTTTGACCTTCTTTATCATCTGCTCATGTTAACATAGAGGTTCACAATGTTCTTCCTAGTCAAGAGTTAGGCTCCTCTGTCTATGCACATCTGCTTATTTTTGATATGTTAAGGAGTGCAGAGATACATCGGGAAATGATGAGTGAGCAGAATACCTTGTGTGGTTGACTACACAGTATATAGAGCACTGGAAAGATATGCATTACCGTAATGGACTAGATTTGTATTTTGTCAGCTAATGCTAATGGTACAACTTACCTAGGCAACACTGGAAGTTAGGTCATTATTCACTCATGTATCATCTGTATTTACTGCAATCCACAAGTTGTTGCTTTTATATGTTATATAATCATAGAATTGTAGGACTGGAAGGGATCTAGAGAGGTCATCTAGTCCAGTCCCTTGCATGTCAGGAGTGAGTATTATCTAGACTATCCCTGACAGGTGTTTCTCTAACCTGCTTTTAAAAATCTCCAATGATGGAGATCTCACAACCTCCCTGGGCAATTTGTTCCTGTGTTTAACCACCCTGACAGATTGGACATTAGGAAAAACTTCCTACCATTATAATGAATTATAATAAGAGAGTTGTATTAAATGCACACTAATATAGATAGGAATGACTACTTAAGGGTCAAAGTCCTTCCTTGTGTAGCATCTTTGCTCTTACTGTGCCCGCACCAGAGATGAATTTGGTTGCAAGGCTTTCTAGTGATACAATATAAACCTCTTCAGTGTGTACTTGGGGATGCCTGCACTCTGTCATTTAAATTAGCTTATTAGAAGAACTGGGTAAGATTTTTTTTTTATTACTTTTGCTGAAACATGAAGATTTGGGTTGACAAACTTCTTGTGTATCTGTGTGGAATTTGCCATATAGAAGAAAAAAATCAAGATTCTAAAAGGTTAATTTGGAAAACATCAAAATGAAATTTATTTTCATTTTGAATTTCACTTAAAGTTAAACTCAAGCAAACTATCTTGTTGGACCAAAAAAATATTTTTTTCTTTGGTTCAGTCAGTGAACTGAAAATTCAGTTATTCCCAGAGCTCTATTTATAAGGCTAATGTTTTTCTGTTTCACAGTTTGGCCAGATTTGGTAATGTATGGCATACCTGGTGTTAGTGTCCATGATGATCTAATAGGTATTTGTACATAGCTTTGCAATTACTAACTTTATAAAGCAGTTTACTCATGTTCTGAATCCTAGGTTAACTTTGATTTATCTTAATAGGCCAGTGGTTGGCTATTGAGGGGAAGAAAAGCATTTAGCTGCACTTTCAGATGCCTTATGGACTTGTATTCAGGTGCTATTGCCTTGGGAACCTGGATAAGCCATCTCTTTACCTGGGCCTGGAACATGACCATCCAGCAACTATCCCACTGGCCATAGAGGCAACAGGGGCCATACCAGATAAATCTTTGCTGGCAACCCTAGGTCTTGTAATTTTACATATTAGAAAATAAGTCTAGAGGAAACATTGTCTAGTGGTGAAAACACAAGGCCGGAAGCCAAGAGTTCTGTGTTTGTCTGCTATGTGAACTTTGGTAAGTCCTTTAACCGATCTATGCTTAAATTATCCCACCTAAATAATAGGTGTGTTATGAAGCTTAATTCATTAATATCTGTAAAGAACTTTGATGACTGGGGCATATACAAACGTAGATATAGATATTAAACCCTACAGATCAGAGCCTGTTTTGACATTCCACTTTCTTACAAGAAGTTTAAAAAGAACCCAGAGAATAAGATGAGATCAGCACTTGTTGTGTTGAGTTACAATAGAACAATGAAAAACTTCTTGGACCCCACAACAAGAAACAGAAACTATAACTGAGAGCTGTTGAAGTTTCTAGCAGTACACTGCTCACACATTACATTGGAAAAACATAACAGTAAATGTCCATGGAATAGGATGCCTTACATTTGTATTCCAAAATACATTGTAGAACCAATAGAGCTGTTTGCTGCTTAATACTGGCTTCTGAACCTAGGATGTCCTCCATGGCATTATGTACATTCTTCACTCTGTTAGACTGCACAACCATAGTTATTGTCTTTGTGGAAGGGACCTTGTTCCTAATCCCACTTGAAAAAAAATCTATTTTTCAATGTTTGCTCACATTACCTGTGGTATGTTCTAGTCCTTCTTCCTGAGGACGAGCACTGTGGGGCTCAAAAGCTTGTCTTTCTTCAACAGAAGTCGATCCAATAAAAGAGATTCCCTCACCCACCTTGTCTCTTTCATGGAGTTTACAAGCAGTTGTCACTTACAAAGACTTGTTTCTTGAAGAATATCCCTGTAGGATTTTGTTGAAATTCTATGAAACATTCTTCATCACAAATCAGGTCACTTTAATAACCTTATTAGTATTTTTCATTGGTATTCTCTGTGAAATACAATAATATATATTAATAAAATACAAGTATAGAATATATACATATACACCTCTACCCTGATATAAGGCGACCTACTATAACACAAATTTAGATATAATGCAGTACAGCAGTGCCCCCGGGGTGGGGGGGTGGGACTGCGCACTCCGGCAGATCAAAGCAAGTTTGATATAATGTGGTTTCACCTATAACACGGTAAGATTTTTTTGGCTCCCAAGGACAGTGTTATATCAGGGTAGAGGTGTACATACCTCAATTCTGAATACTATGGGGACAATCTTTGGAGATTTTATTGTCCTTGGCTATTATGGGTCAAGCTTTGTTGGGATATCACCTCCAGAAGCGTTCCTGGTCATCTCTGAAGGCAAAACATTTGGGCAATTTGTTTCACCCTCAGCACTCAAGGATGTACCTAAGAGAAATAGCAGTTCATAAAATGTACAATAAAAATCTGACAACTGACAGAAAAAAACTCTTAGAAAATGAGGGGCCAGATACTCTCCCCTGGTTTTGGCCCCTTTGTGATGCCGAGTTGCGCAAAAGGGCCAGAATCTGTCTGCAGCCACTGAGAATGAACCAACTGTCAGGGGTAAACTCTTAATTGGTATAAAGCTGGTAGAGTTGACTCCTATATCAGCCTCCCTCCCCACCCAGTATAGGAGACAGAACAGAGATGGAGCAAAGCTTTGGTGTCCTCCCCAATTCATTCTTGATTTATGGTCACTGAACCAGCTGTTGTAAATTACAGCAGCCCCTAGACTTCTTTAGCTTGTCAGGGTTTAGGCAGCTGGAGAAGCAAGGGACTGTAACTGTATCCTTGACAGCTCCCATCTCCTACACACCATTTGGACATTGGTGCGGGGGAGAAGAAGGCTCCTGGTCTACAGCACATATTTGTCAAGACAGTCAGACTCCAGATTATTGAACATAGATTCCTTTTCCCACAGAAACTAGAAGTTGTTCTGTGTAACTGAGCCATTAAGTGAAAGGACTATGCCAAAGACAATAGGGACACCCAGTTTTTCACAGAGAGTAAGAGAAAGCAAGGAGGCCTCTTGGTATCATACCTGTTAATTTCTGAGTGCAAACGTATAGTATTTATCCAACAAAGGACTCCTATCCTTCAGTGCAATTATTATATCACTGGGTGTTCAAGGGGAAATAAAAATGTCTTGTTCTTGCCTAAATATACAGGGAGATCTAGCTATATTGCTATTTCTGCTTACTTATAGAAATATTTGATTAGTAACCACCATTGTGCAGTATTTGCACCTTTATCATGCAAGACACAGAGGAAAGTAATTTAATAGAAGCCACCATCATCTGTGTTGGAGGGGGGAGAGGAAGAACTAATTAAAACTGTGTCTTCTAAATGACGATACATGATACTAGCGATTCCGGTGCTCTTGGCTTTTAATAAGTAGGATTTCATACTGCATTCTCCTAAGTTAGTGGAGAGTCTTAACAATCCCCAAAGAACTCTCTTTCATCACCTCATGGGGATGGATCAAGGCAGGGATTGGACAGTAATTCCTTTCTGGGCCCTAGCTATAGTTTTGGGGTTTGTGAATTTCTCTTGCTAGCATAGCAAATTCAGCAGTTTTGTTGCAAGTGGGTTTGAAATTTCAGCCATTCCATTTAGAGCAAAAATCTATTAGCACACAGACCTGTAAAAAGAGTTGAGGTGAAATGGAATCCTACCTACTACACAATTCCTTCAGCAAAAAAGTAGTTAAACGTTTCTACTGAACAGGCTCTGAGGCTCCTAAAAGAAGGCATCACATGCTGTTTGTCTGTATCCAACTAGGGTTTCTAAGGCCAGCAGTCCAATCTTTCCATCATCGCTGCTGTCATTCACATATTGAGATGAAACAAAGCTACCGCAATGAAGAAGAAAAAAATGACTTGCTCTGCATTCAAGACATATGTCAAAAATGTTTCAGTCCTTGGATAATTTGCTCAGTTCTGGCTCCCTTCACATTTGCTTCAAAGCTTCAGTGAAAATGAAAGGGAGGAAAAATGGTATTCAGGTTTGCAGATCTAGCCTTGCTGATAGGTGTCTTCCTCTGAAAAGTCAGGAGCTTGGTACTAACCTTGAGGAAATCTCTTCAGAAAGTTAGAAGCACAGTTCTACCCCTGGCTAATAAATCCTAGGATTTATACCAGTTTCCTTCTAGTACTGTACACTGTAAGTTAGTCTAAAAATGTCACACATATAAAAATAACTGTTTAAATGAGTATCAAATCTTTTTTGTTTATTTTAGCAATTAGCCAATTGATACAAAGAAAAAGTGGCAAAATTGACATCTGTGTTCCAATTGCCTTAGATAACCTTGATCTAAAATACTATTGCGATACTCTTGCATTATTGATCTTTCAGCTTGTCACAATTTAAAAGAAAAAGTAACCAGATGCCACTAGATCACAAATGTATTTGACCCAGAATGTGTGTTTAAAATAACAAATAAATAACCCCACTCCAGAACAAAAACCCCACCCTGCTCCTTCAGTTCAGAACAACTCTAAGCTACCGACGAAGTGGGTATTCACGCACGAAAGCTCATGCTCCAATACGTCTGTTAGTCCATAAGGTGCCACAGGACTCTTTGCTGCTTTTACAGATCCAGACTAACACGGCTACCCCTCTGATCTATGCTACAGGACATTTAGGGCAAAACCAACTTGCATTGGCACTTTATTTAGATATTAAATATCAAAACTTCACTAAAAGATTTTAAGGTTGCAAACTGAAACACTTAAGTTGGGTATTAAGGTTGCCTGTGCCCCCTTGTGCGTATGCATTAGACTGCTTTTAATTACATGACTTATACAAATTTTCCACAGGACCTCTGCCTCATTCAGTGCACCATTTCTCCCCTACCCCCTCTCCTGTTCCTCAGTCCCTCCTCCCTAATGCTGTCTGGGTGCTAGCAGGCCAAGTATTGAGGGCCCAATAAAGACAATCTCCCTGCTCTCAATTCTGATGCATGTCATCACTGTGGTCCCCAGCAGCCTTGAGGAACAATTACTGGGAAAGTCCTGATGAGTCCCTGCAGGACTTAAGATGGAGCATGCTCAGTGCAGACAATCTTCAGTGAATTTAGCTGTCAAACTCTAACAAATTTCTACAGAGCATATGGAAACTGTGTTTCTCCCCAAAACCAGAGTCTTATAACTTGCCAAATTTAGGCACATGTTCACAGGAATGGTTAAAGGTACATTCCTGACACGCAGGCCATGCACTGCCAAATTTCAGGTTCCTGCTGAAAATGATGGAGGCAATAAAGCTTCGCAACAAAACAGTTGTATGAACTCCTTTTCATATGGGCAAAACAACATTTTCTTTTGTTTTCAAAAACAGCTTAACTGTTTTAGCTGAACCTTTCCAAAAAGATTTCAACCTGAGGCAGACAATGGGTATGGAAAACATAAGTTCAAAAAGTTTGGCAAAGTTTTATAAGCAACTGAAAACAGGGCCTTATAACAGAAAGCATCAGGCAACCTTAACTATGTCTGCTGCTTATAATTTAGGGTGGGATTTTCAAACCCCTGGAGTGATGGACTGATGTTTATAAGAGCAGTTAGGTCAATGCTGGGCACTTCTGGAAATCCCACTCTGATTTATTTTTTTAAAACTCTGTACCAAAGAACATCTAGCCAGAGCTCTGAGCACCTTTGAGATGAATTTAAAAGCACAGTAAAGAAAATGTACACAATCAAAATATCAGCAGCACGTCACCTTTTGTATATCACAGATTAATAAGTAATTAGTTATTTGTGCTTAGCTTTACTGGGCAGGGGCTTTAGCTGTCTTTTGTGAAGTACTTAGCAAAGGGGTGCCTGCTTGTGTGAGACCTTTGGGAGCTACTGTAATGAAAATAATCAATATTCATAATTCCACTCTGCAGAACATGGAGCTCATTTCTTGTATAGTTCTTACTACTGGCTGCTAGGAGGAGTGTAAAAATATGAGAAAATGATTGCATTTAAAAAAAACAAAACCTCTTCTCCGGAAGTAAACTCTAAAGAATGAAGTTACAGTTGCTTAATTCTGCATCTAATTATTATATGTTTCAGTTCTCTAATTCTATTTTTCCCAGTTCACATGTCAAAATGCTGTGTGCTGTTCCCACTTTGTACTTTCACTGTGACTGGCCCTGACCCTTGCGCAGGGAGGGAAGACTGGGGAAGGGTTGGCGGCTTCTTGCCCCCTTTTCCCTACATAAGGGCTACAACCCTTTCTACTATGGGGTAGCCTGGGAGATCAGTTATGTCATTAACCATATACTTTGCCATCAAAACACTGAGGGGAAAATTCTGCTTTGAGATAAGCACATGCAGCTTGCTGCAGTCCGTGGGGTTTGTGTGCATTTGTCTAATCATATCTGTCTATTTAGGCTTTTCTTTGTGGTGTCTGAATGCCAAATTTTACACCCATTTATGACTGGGGTATAAGATCCCTATCCCAGCAAAGTAGCTGTATGTTTTCTCTTCAGTTCCTTTTGTACCCCTCTTAGGTTCTCTATAAATAGCATTAAAAATGCTAGCTTTTTAGGGTTTTTTATTTCATTTTTTTAAAACCCCCGATGATAGGTGGCAGGGGTGCTTTATAAATGTTTAATCTACGTGGCCCACTGTAGCATAGTAACTCCATGAATCCATTCCTTCTCACTCTGTTCCACAACTCATTCTACATAAGTCATTCTGCCAGAATAAAGATGATTGCTCCTATGATTTTGAAATCAGACCTCAGCAGCTTGTAGGTCATGGGGCATATATGGAATGGGTACTCCATAATCCCTAATGGAGTCAAACCCATATTCAACCAAACCTCTCAGGATTGTGCAGGAGGCTTGCTGGTTTATGACCCCCTCCCCTCTGAGGTGTTCCATCCCTAGAGAGAGTACATTCCCATCAGTCGGTTTTTGTGGCTTCCAACTCTGGAAGAAGTAGGACTGTGCCTCTATGCTCTCCTGCTGGGCACTGATCTCATTACTGACTTCACCATGTCTCCCATCTGAAATTTAGATGGCAGAGACCTTCATTCAAATACTCCTTCTGCCTCCTGTGAACTTTGTGCTGGTTCTGTCATGCTGTATTATACATCTGGTCCTATAGAACTCCAGAACTGTTTGAATTAGAGGAGAAAGAGCTGGGTGTATTGATTGATCACAGGGTGACTGAGTCACCAATGTAATGCAGCTGTGAAAAAGTCAGATGCAGTCCTAGGATGCATCAGATGAGGTATTTCCAGTAGAGAAAGGGAAGTGTTAATACCATTATACAAGGCACTGGTGAGATCTCATCTGGAATACTGTGTACAATTCTGGTCTCCCACTTTTAAGAAAGATGAATTCAAACTGGAACAGGTGCAGAGAAGGACTACTAGGATGATCAGAGAAATGGAGAACCTATCTTTTGAGAGGAGACACAAGGAGCTTGGCTTATTGAGCTTAACCAAATGAAGTCTGAGGGGAGCTATGATTGCTCTCTATAAATACATCAGAGGAATAAATAGCATAGAGGGAGCAGAGTTATTAACGGTTAATGTGGACCCAAGAACAAATGGATATAAACTGGCCATCAGCAAGTTTAGGCTTGAAATTAGGAGAAATTTTTATAACCATCTGAGAAGTGAAGTTCTAGAACAGTCTTCCAAGGGGAACAGTGGGAGCAAAGAAGCCGAATTTGTTTCAAGACTCAGCTTGATAAATTTATGGAGGGGCTGGTATGATGAGATTGTCTACAATGGCATGTAGCTGATCTGCAAGTAGCAAATATCCCCAATAGCTGGAGATGAGGCACTAGATGGAGAAGGCTCTGAGTTACTACAGATAATTCTTTCCCGGGTATCTGGCTGATCAGTCTTGCTCACATGCTCAGGGTTCAACTGATTGCCACATGGGGGGTTGAGAAGGAATTTCCCCCCACATCAGGTTGGCAGAGACCCTGGGAGTTTTTTTGCCTTCCTCTGCAACATGGGACACTTGCTGGTTTAAACTAGAGAAAGTGGTGGATTCTCTGTAACTTGAAGTCTTTAAATGAAGATTTGAGGACTTCAGTGACTCAGCTTGAGGTTATGGGTCTATTACAGCAGTGGGCGGGTGAGGTTCTGTGGCCTGCGATACGCAGGAGTCACACTAGATAATTGTGATGGACCCTTCTGGCCTTAAAGTCTATGAGAATTATTGGGCCTGATCCTGTACTTTTGACTTCAATGGGACTTTTGTTATAGATTTCAGTGGCAACAGGATTGGGGCCATTATGCAGGGGTTGCCAAGTCCTGGAAAGGAGGAATTTCTTTTGATGCTAATATGTTTTACATTTCTCTGTGCAAAAATTACACTGAGTTGTACAAACATCTAATTCCTCTCTATTTAAATATAAGAGCAGATGTACATGTATAAAAACATATTTTTTATTCTCCATCTAGCTTTAACAATTGTTGCCAATTTTGCTCCATAACATTTTATTTAAGAAACAACCCAAGCTCACCCCACTCATCACGATAAGTGGTTAAGTGATGAGCGCCTCAGGGGCTACTTTTCCAGTGAATCACTCAGTTAGCATTTGTACAACAACCTGCATCCTTTTTATCCATCACTTTGAACTGAAGGCAAAATGAAGCCATCTCACCCTCAGACCCAGGCAGGCAGTTTTTTTTCTTTTACTATCCCTAAGACAAATTAGGAATGTAGGAAACCTTTCACTCTGAACAAAACAATGATTATAGCAGGTAACAGGACCTCACATTAATCAGTGCTTTCAAAGAAAAGGCCTCGACCTGCACCTTTTGTCTTGCCTACTGGTAGGTAGGATTTTTTTCAGTCTCTTTCAGTATCTGGCATTCTCTTTCTGTGCAATACATTCTCCTGCAAAATGTTTCTTTTCCAACCGCCCTTCTGCATTGATCAGAAAGCCACTGTAGAAATCTGAACTTATAATGATGTTCTTTTATATTTTCTTACAATGAACAATGGCTTCCTCAATACTGATGGCAAATGTACACAGAGGCAACAGTGCAAAGAGTTGGGGGGAGGAAAATAGCCATTATCACAACACATGCTGTATCGTGTCCTGGAAAGAAAACCCTGCTTTCTGCGGCCAGATCTTTGCTACCTCTTGTTGAAAACATTCAAGGCCTTTGCAAACCAACACTGAAATGAGGAAAGATAAGGCTGAATTAACATTTTTCTTCTCATTGGAAGAAAACGTTCCTGACAATTAAATGGCACTATCCTCCTGGCAAAAGAGAGAGAAAACATTTCTTCTGATATCCTTTCTGCTTACTGGCCTTGACCTTAGAATTGATTCTAACTCAAACATCAAGGTTAAAAGTAAATAAGATGAGTGAAATGGAATTTGTTCACACTGAATAAAGGGCTCCCTCTGCTGACCAAAAGTTTCCCAAATTAAGTCAAAAGTTGTTGTAGGGGCCAATGTTTGCATCTCAACCCTGAGGGAGAATTTAACATCTTTCTGGTTAGAGTATTTTATCTTGAAGGGTTGTTTTTATTGATGTATTTAAAGTATGAACAAACATATAGCAGAGAATATGAATAGCAGATTTGGTTAAATAGTGTGAAAAATCTGTTCTCAAACAGCTCGCCGAATGAAAAACAAGGTTACAATTCAGCCTTCTCTTGCTCTTTCATCAGTTTTTGTTCCTAAGAGTTAGGACAGAGGAAGTTTAGCTCAAACAAATAGTTCCAGAAAAAGTGAATTTTGGGTCTGCAGCTTATATTTATCTTGGAAGGAAACAAAATTTGTTTTATGATGAAATAAAGTTTTGTTGGGTGGATGCAGAAGTAGTTCAGAAGGGTTAAGTCAACAATCAAGGAGCAGAAATAATACCATGGCACGGGGTATAGCCAAATTCCCCCAGCTGCCTGGTTTAAAGAGAATGCACTACACTGGAGGATTTGGCAGATATACTCAGAATCAGAAGACAAAAATATTATTGTATCATTCCAATCAATGGGCATAGTGGTGTTGTTAAACACCAGAAGGCTGATCTTAATACCAGCAACATTTTTGTCATGCCTTATTCCATAAAGTAGTCTGTGCCAAAAAATAAAGTATGTGACAACCTAAGTTTACACTTACCTACTAAAAATTCAGTGAAGTGATGGCCTATTTTCTCTTCCATATATAAACATTCTGAAACAAGTGTTCAAAGATCCATTCTTTGTAGAATAACAAATCTGAAAAAGCAATTCTGCCTCTATACAAAGGCAAATATTAAAATATATATTTGGCTTAAGTTCTTTTGTTGTGCATTGCATTTGATATACAGAATTTGTTTACAGAAGAAATATTCTGGTAGGAAAAACAGGCAGCACTTGTAAAATGCATAAAATTCTAGGGTAAACCATTATTTTGATAAAGATATGCAGGTGACATGGGATGATATTTATATTTAAATGAGACATCTTTTTTTTGTTAAGTGAGGCACTTGTGTTAGCTTTATATCACCTAATGATGTCATCAATGACTTTGAAAAGGGAAATACATCTTGAAAAGGGAATAAAGGCCATGATAATACCTAAAATAACAGATTATTTTTAATAGACCCAATTTAAATAATCTGAAACTGTTAATTAGATATAAGATTTCTGAGGAGCCCCAAGGCCAAAGTGAACAGAAGGGGAGACAAAAGACAGCCTTGCCTGCAGCCTCTGTACAAATGGAATACTTCAGATAGAGCAGCACATGCAGCTATTCTGGCAAGGAGTGTGTGCGCATTTTTGCAAAAACAGAGATCCAACTTAGAAATGTACAATGGAACCAAATGTTGTCAGCACTTCGGTCATGTAGGCCCAGTCCCCCATATGAAAGGCTTCTGCTAAATGAAGAGATACAAATCCATGACCCCTGGGTGAGGAGGCCCACATGAGAGAGAACACTGAGCAATCTTTTAAATCGCAGATATTGGGCCATGTATGATATTTATGATTAGAGAAGTGACTGTAAACATAATTCAGTTTACTGGAACCTCTGTGAGGTACTTGGAATGGATTTCTTAAAGCAAAACTGGCCTGTAGTAAAAGTCAATGGTTCTTTGCTTTTCTTCCTCATTAGATGTACAATTTATGTGCCAATCCCATGATATCGGGTGAATTGTCATGCTTTGTAGTAATCTGAGAAAAGCCCATTTGGAGCAGACACGTTATCTAGGGTGACCAGATGTCCCGATTTCATAGGGACAGTCCTGATATTTGGGGCTTTGTCTTACATGGGCATCTATTCCCCCCCCCCCACTGGCTGTCCTAATTGTTCATACTTGCTTATCTGGTCACCCAAACATTATCTCATATTCAGTGTTCTAGGAATGAGGCAAATAATAACTTCTGTATGCAGGGATGTCCCTTGGTGTTAAGTGAAGTGCTGGCATAACTACAATGGTGCAAGTGGTGCAGTTGTGCTGGGGACTATGAGATTGTGGGGGCCTAACAAAAGGGGCTGTTGGGGAATAGTGGGGCCAGATGGCCCCTCATGGCAGGGTGATGGCTGGGATAGTGGGGGCTCTCTGTGGCAACCTTGGGCATGCAAAAGCAGCCAGCGAGGATGCCTGGGAGAAGGTGTGGGGGGAACACAGTGCTGGGAGAGCTAGATTGGAGGTGGAAGGCTGGAGCAGAAGTGGGTGGAACTGGGCAGATGGATCAGAGTGGGGAAAGGGGTTTGGAACAGACCCTGGGGTATGTGTGTCTGGATCTCTGATGAGGGGATTGGGAGAGGGAAGGAGTGGAGTTGAGCTGGAGAGAGCTTGTGAGAGTCTGAAACTGGGCTAGTGTGTGTGGGGAGGCTGGGGGAGCTGAGGGCAGGACTGAAGGAGAACTGGGGCGCTGGATCAGAACTGAAGGGGAGTGAGGTGAGCTTAAGTGGGATGTGAAGGAATTGGAGGGAAGCTGGGTAGGAGTTGGGGGACAGGAGGGCTGGATTGAGGCTTTGGGGAGCTAGGCAGGAGGTGGGGATATAGAGGATTAGGGGGCTGGATTGTGGCTGGAGGGGGCTGGAGAGGAGCTAAGGGTAGTGGGGGAGCTGAAAGGAAGCAGATTTCAGAATCAGGAAGGGGGCCCTACCCTATTCTTGCACTGGAGCCTTGTTAAGCCACTGATGTGAAGTGACAAACATGGGGCCCTTCAAGTCCTTTCCCTACATATATGGCCTGGCTACCTTCTGCTATTACCTTCCTTTGGGGCTGTGATGAACCCCAGCTCCACCTGTTTGTGAGGCCTTGCAGGCTCCAGTGATTCCTATACATGGATGGGGAAGCAGAGGAGCTAAAATGTAACATTCTACACAGGCAGTTAGGTAGGACAACTACAGGAACTCAGTTGCTGCTGTTGCCTGCTAGTTCTGGAGTTAAATGGGATTAAAGATCAGTAATTGGGAGGGTGTGTTTATGCTATGGATCCTTTACTACACAATGTGGCCATATGCAGCTGTTTTGCTGAACCCAAAGCTCATAGTAACTTTACTCTTTGCAAGGCAGTGGCAGGAAATAAATCATTGGGTGGACAGCCCATCCAGCCAAGAGATAGATGATATAAGCAGGCAAAAAAAGTGCTTTCAGTCAAAGCATCTACTTTAGTCTCCAGCAGTTACACGTCTGCAACAGGTTAGTAGAGCACCCCAAATTAACCCCAGATTATTATTTACCCAGGGTCTAAGGGAGGTCTTGAGTGGATTTCTGTAGATGTCCAGTGGCCAGCCTTCCATCTGCAGGGGAACTTGAGAAGTATCCAAGTGTCCATCGAGCTCAAGTTTCTTCCTCTTTTATACCCAATTTAGTAGTATTACATAGCAGAAGCTAAGTATGGAGTTCTCCAGTCTGTCAGTTAACCAGCTGTATTTTGCATAGCAATAGTTAACTTATTGCTAGACTTCCCATCTTGCAAAACTGCATATTTCAGCCAAAAGCTCAAGTCAGGAGGGCACAGGATCTCATTTACTCCTCATGTTCACTCAATTCCCCCTTCCCCTCCTGGTCTATTAGTTGTGCTAAGGCTTCAGTAATGGCCTTTCTAGCTGCTTTCAGCAATGAGCATGGCGGGGGCTGGAGAGGGAAGAAATGGGCAACCTCCCCCCAATTCCTCCCAATATAAGGAATTATCTTTAGGCATAAAAACTACTGACCCAGTGCTTTGTACTAGCAGCAGGCTTTTACCTGCTCCTTTATCTCTAATAATAAACCTCCCCCACCAGAAGAGTGTCGCTATTTGGCTAGTTACATTAACGATCTTTATAAGAGGAGACTACGCTCCTACCAAAGGCAATCAAAATCACCTGTATTTAAAAAAATTGAAACCATTAACTCTCATGCGCTGTATATAGACCAGGTAGCTCATCACCACCCTTTTAATATAACAATTTCATTAGCAAAAGCACGGTCTTTTATTTACCCACTCAAAACCAATGACTGAAACAAAATGGCTATGTGTAGTTACTAAATTCCATTTTCCCAAGGGCTGAATGGGTAAAATCCTGTCCTCACTGATGTGATAGGAATTTTGTCATGGACTTCATTGAGGTCAGAGTTTTGCTTTGTGGACCTCTGATCAAAGTTTACGCTATCTTGTTTATACTGTGAACTTTTTTTGGGGAGGAGGGGTGCCGGGGAGGACAGGACGACAGGGACCATGTCTTGTTATATGTCTGTACAGTACCTACCACAATGGGGTCCCAATCCTGGTTGGGGCCTATGGGGACTCATGTAATACAAATAATAATAATCTTCTAGATGTAAGGGGCTCCATCTTCTTGCTGTGTCTGTTATGAGGAATTTCCAACTGCAAAGATGATATTCAAGGCAAGTGGTACTTTAAATAATCAGTAGGATCTAGAGTTGTATCAGCAAATACATATCCTATGAACAAGAAGATTAAGGTGCCTATCATGTTATGTATGCAACACAAGCTATCTTTGGGTGGTATAATATAACATTTTCATTTTATAATCAGCTGTTTAGCTCACACTTACCTCCCTCTCCCATTTCTCTTATGAATGAGGAGCTCTTTCAAAGTTACAAAAACTCTAAAACATCCCTTTAGTTTACAATATTTCCTACCCCAGAATAAAACTTTAACTTACTCCAGGATACATCTAAAATACCAGGGAAAAAAATCTGCTGACCAACATAAAGAACAGACAAAATCTGCTCATAGCCATGCTTTTACATAGACCACACATACTCACTGGTAGTCGCCTGTACTTTCTGTCAAGAATTTTGGCTCCTTTTTCCAGGAAGTTATTAGATAAATTTTTTTTAAAAGCTATTAAGTCTATAGAAGGGATCTGCACTTCACTCTCACCAATCAGTATTTTTGCCACTCTGATATCTTTTCTGGAAGTGTTGCCTTTAAGGTGAGAACAGTGGACATACTCGGTGAAAGACCACTATGAACCAAAACCAAAGATCAAAACCAGTATCTTCAGTACCAACAATATTTTTCAGAAGGACAAGTCTGTAAAATTATCCTTGATCTCACAAACACCCCTATATCTAGGGCCCTACCATATTCATGGCCATGAAAAACAGGTCACAGACCGTGAAATCTGGTCTTTTGTTTGTTTTTATCCTATACTATACATATGTCACAGTGGAGACCAGCGTTTCTAAAATTGAGGGGCCTGACCCAAAAGGGAGTTGCGTGTGTGTGTGTGTGTGTGTGTGTGTGTGACAGTATTGCCACCCTTATTCATGTACTGCCCTCAGATCTGGGCAGCTGGAGAGCACCGGCTGTTAGCCAGGCTCCCAGCTCAGAAGGCAGCGCCCTACCAGTAGCACCGCAGAAGTAAGGGTGGGAATACCAGACCATGCCACCCTTACTTCTGTGCTGCTGCCTTCAGACCTGGGCGGCCGGAGAGTGGCGGCTGCTGACTGAGGGCCCAGCTCTGCAGGCAGCAGAACAGAAGTAAGGGTGTCAATACCATACCCTGCCATCCTTACTTCTGCGCTCTACTGGCAGCGACTCTCCCTTCAGAGCTGGGTTCCTGGCCAGCAGCTACCGCCCTCTGGTCACCCAGCTCTGAAGGCAGTGCTGCCACTAGTGGTAGCGCAGAAGTAAGGGTAGCAGTACCGCTACCCCCCCTCCCCCAACACAATAACCTTGCAAACTCCCCACAACTCCTTTATGGGTCAGGACCCCTAAAATTACAACACTCATGCTATTAAAATCTGAAATTTCACAGATTTATTATTTTTTTTAAATCTTATAACCATGAAATTGACCACAATGGACCATGAATTTGGTAGGGCCCTACCTATGTCTGATACTTTTCATATGCCTGTGAAACAACAAGTACCATAAGACCTGTAAATGGAGTACTTTTAAAATTCTACATGGCCTGTGTCTATGATGGCAATACAATTTTTCACCATGTTGTCATGAGATAAAATGGAAGAATTATCATGCATTCTTCACTAGGTATAATTTCCAATAAAGTTTGTGTCGTTAAAAACTTGTTTTGAAATACTGTACCAAGCAGTGTTCCATGGCAAATCAGTAAATGGCCTGTTACCACTATATCTAAGACATTCTTTATTCTGGGAGCAAACTGCCTTAACATAACAGAGAAGAATAATCTGTGACAGCATGATTGAAATCTCTCAAATCTCTGTTCTCCTCTAGATTTTTAATTAAGTTGTTAAGGGCAAAGTTAAAAACAGCAGCTATAGATAGACTCTCTGCATAAGACTGGTGCATTTGCTTTAATGGGAATCCTGGGATTAAATTTTAATGTGTTTAAAAGTAAATTGTGTAGATGTGATATCAATTCCAGTTTGCCAGTCAGGATTGTTTTAGTGGAGCCACAGAACCATGGGGACCTGCAAGAGGGAGCAGATATAGTCTGGTTCTTCTTGGAAATCTGTGTTTTAGTGTCAGATTTTGATACCCTTACTCATGTTGAGTAGAACCTTCCGCCATAAGTAGTTCCACTGACTTCAGCGGTGTTACGCAACCAGAGTTAGGGGACCTGGCTTTAAGACCCAAAATGGTAAATTATTCCCTTTTCTTTTCAGTTTACTGCTGGTGTAGATTCTCTTATCAAATCCTATATTGAGTCTGCACTCAGTTCACATCAGACTCTAATAATTCTTGACTTGTTATTTTCAGTAGCTGCTGACTGAACGGACAGAATACAGTTCTTGTCATTGTCCTGGAATTTGCTTATTGTACAAGGCTCATGAGTAGCTGAAGATTCAGATATCAAAATCCTGATCTGAATCTCCAAAGAGCACCCATCCTGTGTCTCCATTCACTTAGGATCAGATTTTGATACCTTTACTCACCCTGAGTAGCACTGTACTTCATGAATGGTTCTACTGACTTCAGTGGCACTATTTGTGATATAAGGTGTATTCATTAAGAGTAAGGATATCAAAATCAGACCCTTAATTGGAGCCATGCTAAGAAGATGGGAGAGAGTGCTACTCAACTTGGAGGGTACAGAACTGCACTGCCAATATGACTTCTATTGTATTGTATTGTTTTTTTGTTTAATAAATTGAAGACTACAGTTTCTCCATTAGGGGGAATCCTTGCTCTATCTTCTTTTACAGTTTTCCATTTCTCCCAAAAGTCCTTTAAAATACTTTCCCCATTTGAAACACTGAGCTCTATAGTTCTCCTACTAAAAACCCTGTTTAAAGGAGTGGTTAGATCATGAATGCTTTGAGTTTAACAATGCAGCATGCGCCAGAGGAAGATGGACACCTGTTGATCAGTGAACCACATTTAGTTCTTTTTGTTCTTTTCTGCACATAAGCAGCAGGCACATACAACCCATACTTCTCTCAGAAATGTCAGACTGTTTTGAAGACTAAATCAATGGACTCCTTTCAGTCCCTTTCACTTTTGACAGAGCTGACTTAGTGAAGTGTTTTTTGCCAACTACCATCACAGTTCTTTCTTCTGCAGGTCTTCATTTTTAGTCTATTCTGGCCTTAACAGTTGAAATGTTCATGAGCAAAGCAGTACTAATTTAGGGCTGATATGCTTAGTACCTCACCTTACTCTGTGAGCAGTTTCATAGAAGTCAATGACCCCACTCGTGGAGTAAGGTGTTTGAGTTTGAGGACAGGTGTCACAATCTAACCCCTAGTAAAGATTTGCCACTTATAAAAACTTAATCCACAAGAAAACTTGGGAGAAGTTCACTTTTTTTGGTTCTTTTAAAGAGCAGAGGTGGTCAGAGAGTGAAGGCCACAGGGTAAGTGTCACTTGCTTTGTGCCATGTTTTTGCAAGCTGGATCTTGTCTGTGTGATGAGTTTTGGTACCTGGGAAAGTTTTGCAAGGCAGAACTTGTTGTCTTTGAAAAGTTTTGGAAGATGCCTTGTGGTTTAGGGTGTGTGCAGAGTAGGCTTGAAGAGGAAGGGGAGTAACGAAGAGGGTATAGGAAGTAGAGATGATTGTTACATGCGAGGTGTGCTATATTTGGATCCAGCAGAGAGGGAGATACAGAGACAGAAGGCGCTGATGGAAGTGCACCTATCTGCTGTGGAGACTATTGTTCAGGTTATAAAACAAACTAACACAAGTGAGGCTTTTCACTGGTGAGGGGGCAGTGCTCAAACATTTAAAAGGACAGGACATCGCAGTCCTCCATTCTACTTTAAAAAAAACTTTCCAAATATATATACATTATCATTTATATAGCTAATATAAAACACTATTACCTTACTAAAAGTTGCAGGTGTACTACTGCAGATTCTTAAATAGCAGGGGAATATTCTTTCTTGGAATAGCAACTCACTAACTCAACAACTTAAGTTTAGACGCACCACAGGTTTTTGCACTGTCATGAAATAATGTGATGGTGCATCAGTGTCCTAAACAATAAGAAGAGTCTGGGCGTAAGGAATCAACTGATCTGGTACCAAAGTTTCTTCCACCTACTTGTCAAAATTAGGAGTGGTAACCGAAGGAGGTTTGATCAGAGGAACAAAGTCCTGTTGGAACATTCCAGGACTCTGGTACTTGTCATGTGTTTATGAAGTGAAGGCAACTGGTTTCCCCAAATCATCAGGAAAAATGTGGGAAAGAACTACATCTACCGGTACTCCATATGGTGAAGCATCATAAGACAATTGCAATGGTAATGAGATATAAAAGTGTGTAAAAACTTTGGCTGATATTAATAGTTTCTTTGCTTCTTTAAATGTATTATCACACTCTTTAGTTCAGTTCAATTTTTTTCTGTGCTTGGGACTGCTGCCAGATTAGGCACAAATCGACCACACTAGTTAAACGGTCTAATAGTGAACATACCTGTGAAAGGTTCTCTGGTGGGGGCACTTGAAGAACCGTCTTCTTTCTCTGGCAATTTCCTTAAGCCCATAGCATCAATTACATGTCTAAGATATTCAACCAAAGGTTTGAAAAACTCACATTTTACCTGATGTACTCTCAGTCCATGGTTTTCCGAATGTTTCAAGACAGCATCCAAATTTCAAAGATGATCCTTTTGATCCTTTCCTGTAACAAGAATGTAGGTATGCGCTGAACAAATCCAATTTACTGGAACACTGTCCTACACTAAGAGTGTCAAACAAATCTTCAATATGAGGTAGCGGATACTGGTCTGCGCATCAAACTGGATTCAGTGTCTCCTTGAAATCTCCATAAATTTGGACTGAGCCATCCTTCTTGATCATGGGTATGATGGGTGTAGCCCACTCATTGTGTGAATCTGGTGAAAAAACTCTGATGTTCACAAAATGGTCCAAATCAACAACTACCAAAGGCCCAAGAGTTGTGCTTTTTGTTCTGAGCTTGCAATATTTTTGGCTGTCTGTCAGACTTAACAGTGACCTTCACTGACAAGTTGCTCATCTGCCCAAGTTCTCTTATGATGGTAAAACGCTGATTGTCCATCTCATTGCACTGGACCAATCCTTTTGGGGATAACTTTTTCTCTGGTGTAAATCTTCAAAACCATGGGTAAGTTCATCCAGAGGAACTTGTGACAATGTCTGGTGATAAGTAGAGACAGAGATCAGTGAGACAACAGCTCCAGTATCAAGCTTCATTCTTGTATGAACTCCTTCAATCAAGGATGTAACCTAGATGCCATCTGTTACCCTCAGTGTCATTAGAGCTTTTGTCTTTTTCCACATCATGAATATCTGACTTCTGTCCTTTCTTAGAGTCAGTCTTCATAGGTGTTGTCTTTGGACAGTTGCTCTGTGGTGCTGGTCACTGAACTGTGTGACAGGTTACAGCAATGTGTGTTTTACTCTAGCACTTTCTGCAAATAACCAGGTGTGCTCAGCAATCTATTTCAGGATGCTTAGTTTGTGCACAGTGGGTACACAGAAATTCTTTACATTCCAGTGGTCCCCTCTCACCGATTGGGGAGGTGAACTTCTCAGTTCATACTAATTTCCATAGAATCCCTCTCTGTGGTGTCCATGGCAAATGCTATCTCAACAGCCTTTTTGAATGAGAGCACTGATACAGTCAGTAACTTTTCCCAGATCTGGTTACTGCATAATTCAGAAACAAACTGGTCCTGCAGGACATCACTTAATGCTTGTCCAAACTGACAATGCTCTGCCCGCTTCCTTAGAGCAGCAGTGAACTCTGCTGCTGACTCTCTGCTTCCCTGATGAAACCAATATCATTGATGGGGAAGGAGAAAAATGTTCCTGGATTGCTGCACTAATTGCGGCATATGTGGCAGTTCCAGGCAGAGTTGGAGACACTAGGTCATGGCATACAGACTGCTGCTTTGAACCTATCACTGTCAGTAAGGTTGAAACTTTGTCTGTCTGGAATGGAGCTGCAAGCTACAAATTGCTCAAAACGTTCAAGATACACCACCCGCAATTTCCAGTTTTTGTTGAACTGACCAACAGTGCCCACAAAAGTTGCCATTTCTCCGCTCTCCTGCTGGACTTCGCAGCTGTTGGACATCTGCTCTACTACAGGGAAGTTCTTTTATTTCTTTTTTATTGTGGACTGTCTGTGCTTGAGCTCCCTCTGCTGGCTGTGTGTTTCTACTGCACAATGCAAAATTCTCCCCTTGGCTGCATTTGGCCTCCCTCTGCCTGCTAAAGAGCCTCAGTGCAGGCTAAAGTGCATGCATGCTGGAGCTTTCTGCTCGGACATGGCCAGCTAAGATGGCTGCATGCTTCCCCCTCACTGCTTTGTCCCTGCAACAGCTAGGCAGCAATGGCAGAAAATTCCTCCTGTGTTCTGCCCTTAATTGCCAACCTCTCTGTCTCTAGCAGGCTGGTTCCACCTGTACCGGAAGCAAAATGCAGCAGCAGTCTGTTTGTAGGTGAACTTTTTTCCTTTTTAAAAAAATATTATCTAATTACTTTTTCTTCTTGGTCAGGAAGATCCACATTGCCAATATGTAGTATTTGGATCCAGCAGAGAAGGGGTGGGGGCAGGGCGGGGAAGAGGGACACACACATTGGGAGCTGATGCAAACACAGTTGTCTGCTGTGGAGATTTTAGTGTTCAGGCTGCAAAACAGAAGCTAACAGGAAAGTGAGGCTTTGCATTGCATAAGGGAGAGTGCTCAAATAGGCTGTCACAGGGTATATCTGTTTTGTTTGTTTGACTGGTTTGGGAGAGAGCCTTCCCCTCCTATAAACACCAAGCAAAATAAACCAAGTACCCCACTTCCATTAGAAACAAGGTAAGGAAAGGGAAATAGAGCCAGTCTATCATTTTTCTCTCAGTTAAAGGGGACTGTAGGGATGGGAGAATACAAGCAACAGCCATGCTCAGAAAAGTGTAATCTCCTTTAATCAAAGCACTGAGCGAAGTCTAAAGTGCTGGATCTGGCAGCGCCCTAAAAACAAGCTGTGGCTTCCCTGTAGCATCTCCATGGGCTTTAATCTAAACTGCAATTTTTACTTTGAGACTGTATGTACATGCAACAAGTGGTATTCGTCAGAATCATTTAAGGGCAAAATGTTGTCATTTTATAGTATTTCACTTCAGCTGAAGCTAAAGAGTGGCATCTGAAAGGTTACCCAGTGAAGCCAGTAGGTTTCAAATGGACAAGGTAGCTGGAAGTGTGATACAAGGCCTCTGAGAGGTGGTTTTAAAAAATCCTTCAGTTCAGCTTTGATTTTGTACAAAGTGTATGAATACGAGGCCTGTAATAATTCAGGCTGTGCAGGAGAGTTCAACAAAAAAGGGTAGGCAGTGAACTGTATGCTCTCTAAGGCTGGGAGTTCTCTCAGATTAAACATAGCAACAGTAGATCCTAGAATCACATGGCTTTTACCCCAGGCAGAAAGTTTTCAAGGTAATAGAAGAAAGAATTAAATAAAAAAGCCGCCTGTTTTTGCTAGTGATGAGCAAGCAGATTCATATAAGGTAGATGAAGTAAGAATTGACTCCAGAGCTTAACTGCAGCCAAACTACTTTTTTGATGTTATTTAAATGCCAACAGTGTGCTCAGCACTTCACAAGACATAAAAGAAGAATAAAATATGGGGCCAGATACTCGGCTGGTATTGCTCCTTTGACTTCACTGGGCGAGTGCTGCTAGTCCTTTTGTGGAAAACTGTGTTACGAGTGATATAAAAAAGAGTGGGCAAATTTTGAAAACCCAGACGGTTGTGGCTGGTTCTTGCCTTAAGAACATAAGAAAGGGCATACTGGGTCAGCTCAGTGTTTCAATTAGCCCAGTTTCCTGTCTCCCGACAGTGGCCAATGCAATGACAGATGCCTCAAAGGAAATGAACAGAACATGGCAATTATCAAGTGATCCATCGTCTGTCATTCAGTCCCAGCATTTGGCAACCAGAAGCTTAGGGACACCCAGAGCATAGGGTTGCATTCCTGACCATCTTGGCTAATAGTAATTAATGGATCTATCTTCCATGAGCTTATCTAATTCTTTTTTTAACCCAGTTATAGTTTTGGTCTTCACAATAACCCCTGGCAATGAGTTCCAGGTTGACTGTGTATTGTGTGAAGAAGTACTTTCTTTTATTTGTTTTAAACCTCCTGCCTATTAATTTGGTTGGGTGACCCATTGTTCTTGTGCTATGTGAAGGGGTAAATAACACTTCCTTATTCACTTTCTCCACATCATTCATGATTTTATAGACCTCTCTCATATCCCCCCCCTTGGTCATCTATTTTCCAAGGTGCACAGTCCCAGTCTTTTTAATCAGGCCTCATATCCTTTTTGTTGCCCTTCTCTGTATCTTTTCCTAATGGTTCCGAACATTTGGTTAGCTTTTTTTGACGGTTGCACATTGAGTGGATGTTTTCAGAGAACTATCCACAGTGATGCCAAGATCTGTCTTGAGTGGTAACAGCTAATTTAGGCCCCTTCATTTTGTATGTAAACTTGCAATTATGTTTTTTAATATGCATTACTTTGCGTCTATCAGCGCTGAATTTCTTCTGCGTTTTCGTTACCTATTCACATGGTTTTGTGAGATCCCTTAGATACTTTTCGCAGTCTGCTTTGGACTTAATTGTCTTTTTTGCCACCTCACTGTTTACCCCCTTTCCAGATCTTGTATTTACCTCTCTCCAGTCTGAAAACTGACGATGTATTCCTACCCTCTGTTTCCTATCTTTTAACCAAGTACTGATCCAAAAGAGGACTTTCCCTCTTATCCTATGACTGCTTGCTTTCCATCAGAGCTTTTGGTGAGGAACCTTGTCAGTTTTCTGAAAGTCCAAGTACACTATGTCCTCTGAATTGCTTATAGTTGCCAGGATTGCCTCTTGAGCCTTTTTAAAAAAAAGTGGGTGTTACATTAGCCATTCTCCAGTCATCTGGTACAGAGGTTGATTTAAGTGATAGGTTATTAACTGTAATTGGTAGTTCTACAGTTTCATTGTGATCACTATTACCGAGCAGTTCAGCTATATACACTGCTTGGACCTATGCTTGTATTCCCCTTAGGACTAAATCAAGAATTACCTCTCCCCTTGTGGGTTCCAGGACTGACTGCTTTTTGGAGCAGTCATTATTGGTATCTAGAAAATTTATCTCTGCATCCCATCCTGAGTTGACATGTTGCCCAGTCAACGTGGGGGTAGTTGAAATTCCCCATTATTGAGTGTTCTATTTTTATAGCCTCTCTAATTTCTCAGAGCATTTCATAATCACTATCACAGTCAGGTGATTGATAGTTTATTCCTACTGTTATGCTCTTATTCAAGCATGGAATTTCTATCCATAGAAATTCTGTGGTAGAGTTTGATTCATTTAAGTTTTTTACTATATTTGCAAGCAGCAGACACACAACAGACAGATGACAAACTCACCCCAAGAGTCATGTACCTGCCCCTTCTTCACCTGAAGAATCCCTTACAAAACTCCTTTGTTTGCTGCTCCTTTTCGTGCATAGCTTTACACCTGCTGTATATTTGTGTTTGATCACCATTACTGTAGTAATTGCATATGCAAATACAGATTCGAAAGAAGATTTACATTTTGGACCTCATTTTAAAATTTAGTTTACTTTTTCTTTTAGATCATACATAATGCTGCAATAACTTAATAGATTAGACAAAAGAACTCACTATAAAACTAATAAATAATATTGCTGTACTCATAAATGGGGGTTTATTTTTCTGATCTTCCAGGTGCAACTTCATAAAATGAAGTATTGTCTTTTTTATTGGAAAAGCTTGGGATTCTTTCCTATGTAGAGCTTGTTAATGAGTTATATGAACAATGTCATAGCCAAGGTGATTTTTGTACTGGAGTCCAACATACCAGGATCTTTTAAGTGATGGGAATATAGGAGAAACCTAGAACCGGACTAGATTAACACATTTGGTGTGACATTCACAGTCACTCAAGATTCAGACTTGAGTAGCATTTAGCATCTTGCGTGGAACCTCTTCACAGGACTCAGTTTTACCATCAGCAGAGTAAAAAGAGGAGTTTAGGATCTGGACTGCTTCAAAAGACCTTATAGAAGTGTTTGCAGTACTGTGTCTTGGTGTTGCTCTTAGAAATTGGTAAAAACAGGGAACAATTAAAACAAGAACAATGAAGAAATAAGTATAAATGGTGTGCAAATTCTATAACTGCGCTTTCACTGAATAGTGTCATACTGTGAGAGGGGTAAGCCTTAGGCTAAGGAGTTTCATAGCAGCATAACTCTTTAGAAGTTAATTTGCAGATGGAAACCACTGAAAACATATTTTCACAGCGTTTTGATGGTTTATTGCCTCAGTGAGGGTTGAGGATTTCTGACTGCTGAGCCTCTGGGATGGAGGAACTCCTGACCCACCCAACTTCCAGCTATTGGATACACCCACTTTAAGAATATAAGAACACCCATACTGGGTCAGACCAATGGTCTATCTAGCCCAGTATCGTGTATTCTGACAGCAGATAGTGCCAGATGATTCAGAAGGAATGAATAGAGGGCAATTTATTGAGTGATCCATCTCCTGTCATCCAGTTCGAGCTTCTGGAAGTCAGAGGTCTAGGGACACCCAGAGCAAGGGGTTGCATCCCTGACCATTTTGGCTAATAGATGGTTTGCATATTGTACTGCCAATTCGACATTTACTGGTTTCTCACTGCCTCTTTACTGTGTTGTGGCCAGAGGAAGGGAGGAACTGGGATGGAAGCAAGAGTAGCTCTGAGCTGAGACGAGGGGTTAGCAGCTGAGAAGATGCAAGCAGGAAGCGTGAGGCTGAGTTGATAGATGGTGGATGGGTAGGAATGTTTCTGTGCTCATTGAAAATTGTGGTGTATCTAGTGTGAGGCAAGGAATCGTCTTTGTTTTGAGAGGGATTAGAAGTGGGGAAAGAGGCAAGTAATTTGCACAGGAAAAGCTCATTTTTGCTGGTAGGTACAGTAGCAGGTAAACTCTTAGTGTATTGATTTCACAGTATAGAAAGCAGGTTAGTACTGGGAAGTGGCATGTAGGGAAGATATATTTTGCAGGATTAGAGAAGTTAGTAGTGGAAAAAGAATAACTTATGAGTAGGATCTTGACTCCAAACAAAGAGGCCCGGAAACTGATCTGTAGCTCTTAAAGGAAGACTGGGAGTGGAGAGTACAAAAACCTAACTCTTAAGATCCTGGTTAATGAGGAAATCAGAAGGGGCTTACGTGCACTAGAAATAGTTATAATCAATAGTTATACAATAGCAGCTTCACAGGAAAAACTCAATATTTTTTGCAAATTTCAAAGCAAATAACATTTACATTTATTTTTTGTCTGGAGCATTTCCAGGGGAATGGAATCAGAGGGGTAGCCGTGTTAGTCTGGTTCTGTAGAAGCAGCAAAGAATCCTGTGGCACCTTATAGACTAACAGACGTTTTGCAGCATGAGCTTTCGTGGGTGAATACCCACTTCTTTGGATGCAAGTAGTGGAAATTTCCAGGGGCAGGTTTATATAACTTATGAGTAGGGGAATGAATCACTGACAGGAGTTAATAGCTCTTTGGGCCAGCAGTTCTGCCGGTTAGTCATTAATCTTTTCCAAGTAAATGGGTGTTCGGTGATTCTAGATGTGGAAACTCTTCCGTCTGAGTCCATATTGAACCATGGCCAGTGACATGGTGCATATTGTCAGCACTTGCACCATTATTTATAATTATTTATTGGGGGGGGTAATGTGCTTCCGGAATAGCTGATATTTGGCTCAGATGAGGTATATTAAATTGGGATTTTGCATACTTCTGGTCACTAAAGGAGGCTGCACAATATAGCAGTGTCATCAACACCAGTATCCTGGCCACATTCCAAGTAAGGAAGTTATCTTTCTGCTGACCAAATAACACCTCCATCGAGTTTTAATTTGATAAAGTATCCCTCACTTCCTGTTCTTTAGGATGCTGTGTACTTTTCAACTGTTGTTATATTACTCCTGAGGTGGCTGCATACCTGTACAGTGTGAAGTGGTCCCTGTATACTGCTTGTAAAATCAGTTTAAATTGCTTTGGGATAATTTTGGATAAAAGGCGCTACACATGGCAAATGTAAGTCACTGAGATCATGAGTCTTTAATATTAATTGACTCTCGGTAAAATTTCAGAAGTGCTAAGGGCTAGATTGTAAAAGATATTTAGATACCTAAAGATGTTGAGAATGCCCCTAGATGTCTATTTGCATCTTTAGATACCTAAATACCTTTTAAAAACCTGACCTTAAATAATTTAAGAGCCTAAATCACATTTTCAAAGTGATGTAGGCAGGGCGGGTGCAAGGATGTTTTGTGCCCTAGGCGAAACTTCTACCTTGCACCCCCCCTCCCCGAGCCCTGTGGCAGCTCTCGGCCCCCCACTCAGCCCTGAGGCACCCCCCCCCCCGCAGCAGCTCCCTCCCCTCCACCCTGAGGCGCCCCCCTGCAGCAGCTCCCCCCGGCCTGGGGAGCTGTGCGGCAGCTCCCCGCCCCAGCTCACCTCTGCTCCGCCTCCTCCCAGAGCACGCCGTGGCTGCTTCGCTTCTCCCGCCTCCCAGGCTTGCGGCGGCAATCAGCTGTTTGGCGCCACAAGCCTGGGAGGGAAAGAAGCAGAGCGGGGTGGCGTGCTCAGGGGAGGAGGTGGAGCAGAGGTGAGCTGGGGCGGGGAGTTCCCCTGAGTGCCACCCCCCCCCACTTGCTGCAGGCGGCCCTCCCCATGCCCCACTGCCCCAGGTCCCTCCGCCTAAATGCTGACGACGACCGGGGTGGCCGAAGATCCAGCCGCTGGAGTCGCCGCCAAAGGACCTGAAATGCCGCCCCTCAAATGCTAGTGCCCTAGGCGACCGCCTAGGTCACCTAATGGGTTGCACTGGCCCTGGATGTAGGCAACTAGGGGCTGAAGTCTCATTTAAAGTCAGTGGCCCTAAATCACCTATGAAAATGAAACTTGGGTTCCTAGTCATTTAGGAGCGTTTGAAGACTTTACCCCCTGTCCTTATGTCTTCACTTAACTGACTGCTTTTACAACAAGGATTAAGGTTATTTATCCAATGCTAAATTAAAGATCTCACTTGCTACTACAGTGCAGTGCTCAATAATATAGTTATTCTTAGACTGGCATACATCTGAGAGATTACTGAAAATTACAGTTGGCAAATAACTACTAATAGAGATTAGGTTATGACCTCTAGCTTCCCCTCAATTTCTAGATAACCTTTTCTGAAATCTTGAACCCGTCCTTATGCTCTGAATGTGTTGATTTCTCCTTAAAGTTTCACTGGCAATTTCTCTCCCTCCTCCCCCTGTTTGGTGGTTGCCTTTTGAAAAGATAGCTTCAAGCAAAGAATACTGATTAACTCTGCCATGGGTAGGAGAAGCTGTGCAGAAAGTCTAATGTTTCCTTACAGATCTAAAACAAATGTAGAGCTACTAAAAGGCTAAAGGAGAAAAAGCCTATTCAATTAATAGTCTTTCCTTTTTAGACCCAGTGACAAACTCTGGCTCTGACCTGAAAAATTATATTTAAAAAAACCAACAACTGCTAAGCAGAATATTTAAATATTGTCCAAAGTGATGCCTGGCAGCCGTAATTGACTAATCTTTCAAATGCTAAATGCTCAGGTTTTTGTTTTGTTTTTTGTTTTTTGTTTTGAACTATGCATGGCTGAATCTAAACTTGGGATATATCCTCCCCAGATATGAAAAATAACAACCAGTCAAGAAGCAACGCCTTACAATTAGGGTTGGACAGATTAGATTTTATTGGTAAATGCCGATAAATGTTGATTTCACCAAACATGCACAAACTATTTCCATAGATAACTGAAATTTAGACAAAAAAAATGCTGCCTGAGAACATATGTTTGATTTCAGACTATTGTATAATTTGACAATGATGTGGACAATTTTGTGTTTTTAATGGTTATAAGGATTTAACTTTTTGAATCTCAATGTCTACTGTCACTAAATAATTGACACCCCACCATAATTTCCCACAATTGTGAAAATTTAAATACATAAATGCTTAAAACCTATAATTTTGCACAACTCTGAAAATGTTAATTGATAAAAATAGAAAAAATTTCAATCTCAGCATTTCCATTTTTTTTTAAATTCTGCCAAGTCTATTTAAAATGAACAGCTCCTGTGAAATGACAATATTATAGGTTTGGAATCTTGTCTATAGGTGTGTAGATGAGAAATTCCTTTGATGCTCTTATGGTGCTTCATAAACACACTTTTTTAATTTATTTTTTGTGGGGAGGCTTTTGCAGAAACCTAAGAAAAGGCCTCCACATTGTTAATGAGTCAGTTGACCTGTTAACTCTGTATGCTGCTTGCAGTTAAATAGGAAATCCTCCGCTTCATTGTTCTGTGTAATTGGTAGCACTGAGAGAGAGATCTCCCAAACGTCTAATATTATGCAAGAGAGCCTGATCAGTTTGCGTGTAGCCTTATACACACACTCTGGGCACTGTTACAGCTGCGCCACTGTGTGCTCTCTAATGTAGCCTCTCTCAGCAATGGGATGGAGCTTTCTTGTCCACTTAACTACTACAGCCCCTGCGAGCTGTAGCAGAAGAAGCTCTTCTGCCAACATAGCACTGTCCACACCGCCGCTTATGTTGTAACTTATGTCGCTCAGGGGGTGGTTTATTCACACCTCTGAGTGACATAAGTTATGACATAACCTGTAGTGTAGACATAGCCTCTGTGAATGCTATGCCAGGCATAACCAAGATGTGCATTAGAACCTGATATTGTGATGTTTTTTGAAGCATTCATATTCTGGGAAGGATTTAAAAAAAGATAGGGGAGAAGATAATCACCCACGTTTTCACATCACTGTCAGCAGTGCTGATTTTCTGCCTTATTTTCTTCATGTTTTTTCTCCTCAATTTATACCATCGTTTTTAATTGTGTATACTTGCCTCAGAGTATTTCTGCTGTTAGAAATTCACTGTATTATTTATGCAGAGCCAAAGCTTGTCCCATGGACTCTTATCCTTGACTTCAATAAGACCAATATTTGGGCCAGATTTATATTTTTATTACTTATACAGACACTTCATGCTGGCGCGTGTGTGCCTGCACCATTAGATACACTTAAAATGTTCACACATCAGAGTACAAAGTAGATATTGTGCATACATTGAATAAGAAAGTATTTGTCCCCCTTCTGTACCTTTCTATTTCCTTGCTGAACCATTGTTGTTCAATAATATTTCAGGTCAGCTGAATGGGTATCATTAGTTTATCAGTGTAGGTTACTACTAGATCTAATTACATGTACCAACAAATTGTCAACTGCAATGTTCAGTTATCCATCTCCATCTTTGGATTTCTTCACATTTTAAAAATCTGATATTTTAATTTTGTAATAAAACTGTAATGATTAATGCTTCTTATATAGTGAACAAGGGCAGTTTGTACAGGATGCTGCTGTGTATTCTCTTCCCTTCTTGCACTTGCCCAGTTTTGCCTGCTGGTGTGCAGAATATGAGAGGAGTGGATTCTAATCTGTCTTCTTTCCAGGACTATGGTTTCTAGCACAGCTGTCAATGCTAGAATCACCTCCAGTCCTTACTCAACGTGGTTCTGATCCAAATCCAATGGAAGTAAATAGACTCCCTACTATCCCTTGAAATGTCAGGAACTGGGAACCCGAGGCTTCAGATTGTGCCTGGGGCCTATAAAGAGATAAAATGGGTGGAAGAATTCCTTGTATTCCAGTGTCGAAAGTACGCAGGAGTTCAGCACTTATTTTTTTATCTACAAATTACATGCAGATAAGAGTGTCTACTTTTCACCTTCTCATGAGAGAGATGAAAATATAAATGCACAATTTTAAATGAGTCCTTTTCTGTAAATCCCTATAATTATGCACCAGATGCAGATTATATAAATGTTGACAGTATCTTGGTATTTGGCAGTAGTTATAGACTTTATTTAATGAGGCATAAATGTGACTTTGATTCAAAGAGCTGGGATATCATAGTAATAAGCTAAACTGTTGGTGGTGTAAGTGTAAGTGTAATCTTTATGTGCAAGCCATAATCCAAATACAGGTGCTTTAAATAATCTTGATTTATTGTTAACTGATACGTGAAACAGTGAGTGAGACAATATCTTTTATTGGACCAACTTTTATTGGTGAGAGACAAGCTTTCGAGCTTACATAGATCTCTTCTTTAGGTCTGGGAAATGTTAGTGTTACATCTATTACATGGTGGAACAGGTTGTTTAGCATATGTGGTTAACACATTTCAAGGAGTCATTCAAGGTGAAGTGACCTATTAACACTTCTCCAGATATAGGTGGGGGAAAACCTGGGGAGGGGTGGTTAGTGGGCTATAGATTGTTAGAGTAAGACATAAATCCAGTTTTTCTATTCAGTACATGACACTTAGTGTCTAACAAAGTTATGAATTTAAGCTCCCAGGCTTGTTTTCAGAAAATGTTGTGCAGGTATCCTTTGAGGAGGAGGATGGAGAAGTCATATAGAGTGATCGCTTTGTGAGAAGTTTTCATCCACACATGATATAGTGCTGGTCTTTTATATTTTTTCTGTGTGAGTTCATTTGAGAGTATAGTGATTATCTTGTTTCACCCACATGGTGGTTGTTGGGGCATTTAGTGCACTGGATGTAGTACACATGTTGTGATAGGCATGTGTAGGATCCATGGATCTTGAAAGGTCACTTTGTTGGGGGCCGTGGTGTTGATCACCATAGCAGTGGAGATATGTCTACAGGTTTTGATACATTGTTCTGGCAGGGTCTGGTGCCACTTGTAGTTGGTATGTCCCGGTCTGTGGGGAAAATCCTACTGTTTGTGAGCTTGGTAGGTTGGATAGGAGCTTCTATAATGAGCAGAAGAGGGGGTTCAGGAAAACTTTGTTTCACGATGTAGTCCCCATTGAGAATGGGTTGTAATTGTTTGATACCTTGTATGGGTTTCAGTGTGGGCTGGTATGTGACAAGTGAGGGGTGTGCAATCAAAGGCAATCTTATTTCTGTATTGAAGCAAGTTCTCTTGGGGTATTTGGGTGGCCCATTTCATGATGTGATCTACTTCTCTGGTGGAGTGTCCTTGTTTGGTGAAGGTGGCTTTAAGTGTGTGTTAGGTGTATATCCTGGGCTTTCTCCACTGAGCATATTATGTAGTATCTGAGTGCCTGGCTGTAGATAACAGATATCTTGGGGTGGTTCCTGGATCTGTGAAGGTAGGTGAGGTGATCTGTGGGTTTCTTGTTTATGGTTGTCTGTAGGGTTCCATTGTTGAAGCTGATTGTGGTGTCCAGGAAATTGATGCTGGTGTGGGAGTGCTCTAGAGAGAGTTTAATCGATGGGTGGTGGAAATCTCATGAGGGAGTTTACGTTGTCTGTCCAGAGGAGGAAAATATCGTCAATGTAGCTAAGGTATATCATTGATTTTTATGGTGCATTTGTCCAGAAATTCTTCAAGGTTACCCAAGAAGAAGTTTGCACATTGGGGAGCCATTCTAGTACCCAGGGATGTTTCCATGGTTTGGACAAAGTGTTTGCAGTTGAATGAGTGATTGTTATGGGTGAGAATGAAATGAATGAATTTGGTGATGTTTAGCATGGATATCTGAATGTTCTCGTTCATTGTCTTGTAAATATTTGAGGCAGGCAGCGATGCTGCCATTGTAAGAGATGTTGATGAAACATATGAACCACTTATGCTAAACAATTTGTTCCACCTCATATTTAGCAATGATGCTCTGAGTAAGTTTCCTAGACCTGAAGAAGAGCTCTGTGTAAGCTCAAAAGCTTCTCTCTCTCTCTCTCTCCAACAGAAGCTGGTCCAATAATAGATATTACCTCACCCACAATGCCTCTCTAATTATCTATCGGTAATATCTATTGTAGCCGATACAACAACACTGCATATGTGAAACGGTAGGAGGTTTGCAGGGAAGGGTAAAAAGTGACAAGAAGACAAGTGATCTCTTTGCACATAGTACCAAACACCATTTACCATTAGCAGAAAACATATTATATGCTGATACAATATAGTCCTTTGATTTGATTTGCTACCTTAGGGTTTTGACTTCTGTGTACACAATGTATCTGTGGGTCTCTGTTACATCTTTTTTAATATAAACCCACAGTCTTTTTCCTACTTGTGAGAAGTTACCGTGCATCATTCATGTCAGTTTGTCTCTGGGAAGGGGACTGGGGAAATGTTCTCTCAGAAAGTATCAGACTGTCCTTGCCCCCAAATAATAGCTGTAGCAGTCACTTTTGCTTTCTCAAACAAGTTAAGATTTTAATAATTCTCTTTTGTAGTCACCTTACTATTCTAAAGAAAAAGGAAACATCCAACTGCCTCACTTGGAATCATAGAGAGGAAAGCTTCTGTAAATGTTAGCTCCAAAAAGAGATTTCACACCATGTTCTTAACCACTTTCCCCTCAGAGGATATAAATTACTTTCTAAGGGCCTGTATCTATGCCAAGTGAAGTCAAGAGTAAACTCCTGTTGACTTCAGTGCATGCAGGACTGGGCTCCAAGTTTCCACCTAGAGCCTTGAGGGATATCAATAAATGTGTGACTTGTAACCATTTTGTTTGATCAGACTCCCAATACTGTCTTGTCAGTTACAGACTGTGAGGTTGAAGTTGAATGTAAGACTGTGTCCAGAACGCACTAGGACAGTTAAAGTGGGAATGGACTGACATGCAAAAACGTTAATTTCCATTTGCTCTGTTTGATCCAACATAATTAAGCTATTTGTATAATGCCCAAAGAGTACTAGATATTTTGACAAAATCCAGGCATGGAAAAATCTCTCAATCTAAGATCAAAGCCAAAATGGCCATAGCATTACTTCCTAAATGCAGAGTCTAGCTAGCTCATCAACTTTTATTTAAATTGGTTTTTTTAATCCAGTTCTTCAAAAAGCTTTGGATTAGGCCCTTAAAGTCAATGGTGGGTCTGTCTTACATTAAGAAAGATTATTTGATCAGTTTAGTTTTACATTGAGTAAAAGTATTGCAGGATTGTTTGCTCCTATGATTTGATTTTACTTGAAACATAATTGTTTGCTGTATATCTTAAATTCCCTTAAAGTTGCTTTTTGAAATGTTTGAAGTTGGGCTTCTGGTTTTGGCTCAAATTCTGCTTACCCCAACGAGAGAAACAGAATTAATTCGTTATTGTTCTGTCGTGTGCAAATCTTCACTTTGAAGCAGAATTGTTGGTTGCAAGGTTAAAAATCTTCTGAAACGGGATTGTCTGTTTCAGTTTCTTTTATTCCTTACCCTCTCATAAGGCAATCAAATCCAACTTTCTGAGTCTGTTTAGACGTGCTCATTCTACTCCACATTTGGCCTCTGTGTAACCTGCACACTATCACTAGTATGTGTACATATTGTTTAGACTGTAAAAGGCTAAAGCATTTTGTGCTACTCGTTATAAGAAAGACACTGTGAAAGAACGTAAGAATGGCCCTACTGGTTCAGACCAATAGCTATCTAGCACAGTATCCTGTCTTCCAACAGCGGCCAATGCCAGATGTTTCAGAGGAAATGAACAGAACAGCAATTTATTGAGTGGTCCAGTCCCAGCTTCTGGCAGTCAGAGGTTTAGGGACACCAAGATAATGGGATTGCATCCTTGATCTCTTTTCTGATAGTCATTGATTGATCTATCCTCCATCAACTTATCTAATTCTTTTTTGTACCCAGTTATGCTTCTGGCCTTCACAATATCCCCTGGCAATGAGTTCCACAGGTTGACTTTACACTGTGTGAAGAAGTAGTTCCTTATGATGGTTTTAAATCTTCTGCCTATTATTTTCATTAGGTGACCTCTGGTTCTTGTGTTATGTGAAGGGGTAAATAACACTTTTTTCCCCACACTATTCATGATTTTATAGACTTCTATTGTATTGAACGTCATCTGAAGCAGTACTGCTTATTCCAGTGGCAAATACTTCTGAACCAGGGTAGAATGTTGCCATTTTTATTCTCTGTTTGAGAGGGTCACCAATGTATACCTTCATTATACACAAGTGTGTTAAATGAATATTAAGATTGCAAAGTCAAGCATTCAAAAGTTAGGGAACTATGCAGTTAAGGTTACCTGTGCAACCTAATTTGTTTCCCATTGTATCTATGCATTATGATAGTCTTTGATTACATAGTCCCATTCTATTTTTTTCCACAAGACCCCGCCTGGTTCAGTGCTCACGCTGGATGGTGCTCACTTTATGAGCAGCTATTTAATATTCTGTTTTTCTCCTCATATTTCAATGTGTAGCCGTATGTATTGTACACTCTTGAAGACCTGCACTGAAAATACAATTCTTTCCTCATGAGCTTTTCTATGGAAGTCGGTGGTATAGTATCTGACTGCTTCACAAACCTTTAATTAAATCTTCTCTGTAAGGTGAGGGATGGCATTATTTCCATTTTACAGATGGGGAACTGAGGTACAGAGGTATGGTTAGGCTGCTGATGTGCTGCCTCTCATGCTGACCAGTATTGTCTCACAGTTTCCTTGTACTGCTGTCTGTCTGCACCAGTCCATTGCCTCTTGTCTCATACTTAGATTGTAAGCTCTCTGGGGGAAAGAACCATCTTTTTGTTCTGTGTCAGCACAGTTCCTGGCACCATAGGGTTTTGGTCCACGATTGGGGCTCCCAGATGCTATGACCAGAAAAAAAATCACCCCCCCCTCCTCAGTATATCTACTAATTTTGGGTGTCCAATTTGACACACGTAGGACCTGACTTTTCAGGGTGCTTAGCATTATATAGCACTGTGTTCAAAGCACACCTCCCCTTGACTTCAGTTGTAGCTCTGAGTGCTCACCATCTCTGCAAATCAGATCCCAAGGTATCTGTGACACAGAGGCTTGATTTGCCAACTGGGAAAGAGTTTACTGTTCTTTCCAAGCAATGCCTGTCTCAGACCTGACAAACTCATGACATCTAATACATTGCTACCATGGTATGTATCCATAAAGGGCAGCATGTGAGGTCTCTACTGAAAAATTGTAACTTATCAATACTCATAAGCGTGAGATGTATGTATGAGTAACTATACTGAAAATTATGCCTTTATGGCCTTGAAGGGAAAATGAGTCCTCAAGGAATAATCTATCTCAGTGGTGGCTCAGTGCAGTGGGAGGGAGTTGTCATCTCTCCCAGGCTAGCTGATTATGTAATTTATTGCTCAATTGTCCACCTCTTCACCAACGCAGAAAAGTCAATGGAAAACCCTCAAAGACAAACTATAAATATTGAAACCACTTGGATGTGATAGTGAAGGGATCACCCTGTCTGTGAATAACGACAAAAGACTGATTCGGTATATCACAGGTTGGAGAAAGACACTCTGGAACCATTCACTGAGGAGGTACCTTGATGAGCGGGGTGATTCATGAAAGACTGGGCCCTAGACCTTTGGGGCTATCAAGCGCTGCAAAAGACTGAATTTTGGGGTGAGAATCTACTTTCTTAGATAAGTAACTATTAGTAAGCATACTCCATAGTTTGCATTTTATGATTTTTGTTTTGTATGCAATCATTTTTGTTTTCTTTACTCTCACTTGTTTCTATTTGAATCTCTATTCTTAAATAATTTTTGTTTTACTATAATTGAATGCAAGTGCTATGTGTGATAGGAGTGGTGGTCTAAGGAAAAACTGGGAACAGGATCTAGGATGTCTTTCAGTCCTTTAAATGAAGACTTTTTATGATGTCACATAAAAGTGGGATTATTCATGTCTATCACAGTAATTTTGCTGTCTCTTGCTTCATCTACTGCATCAAGGTTGCCAGTTTGTTTTAAAGTCTAAGTAGCTAAGCTAAACTTGCAAGCTTAACTGAGAGTCTAATTTACCCTGCAGCACCTTGATTGGAGGTGGTGATACATGATAAGGAAAGACCCCAGCATGATCATCAGATTCCTGGATGAAGTTTGCAGGGCTGGAAATTAGGGAAAAAGTCATTTTCATTAATAAACTGAGAACATTTCATATGGAATCTACTGAGTCAATGAACACAGGTTTAAATCACTCTTCAGAGTAGAACTATACTTTAAACAAAACCAAATCAAGATATAATTTTTTAAACTAACAGTCTTTCCTGTGATTTTTCAACATTGATTTTTATGAGAGAAGTTGTATTGGACTTCTGTATCCAAACACACTTTCATCTGGAGTGCCAGTGTAACTGAGCAGATCAGCAGAATTATATTGCTAAATGTGCACTTTGAAATCAATACAACAGAAAAGGGTTTTGGTTAGCATAATAATGATTTTTCAGATTTTTTTAAAAATGCCTATTTGATGTACCATTACAGTTTAGTAATAATTTGACCTACACAAGTGTTGGTCAATTGGAGTTTGTATAATGGTGCTATAAAAATTACTCAATTATTGTAAATGAGGAATAAACTATATATAGCACTTAAAAGAAAATGTTTTTTCTTAATTCCCTGATATTCAGCATGCACAAATAGTGTTCTAATAGTTTCACTCTTGCAGCTTTAATTTAATATATTTTATGTCTTCATATATAAAATAATATATTTTAATATATTAACCCTTTGATCTTTGACATTTTGAAATTTAATATATTGAAAAATGGCATATCAGCTCATTTTTGCATGAATGAAAACCAATAGAGCATATTTACAAAAGGATAATTCTTGTGGTTATAATCACTTCTGCATGAGTGTGCAAATTTTAGTTTATCATGTATGTCTGTTATGAACACATTCTTACTGAGCTGAGAAACTCAAGAACAGGGGCACATTAATTACAACTTATTTTTGAGATTGGATAGAGGTAATGTGTACTTAGTGTATTGAGCATGGCACAAGTAAATACAGAGTTATTGAAATTAGAGATGACGAAGACGCCTTAGGTCATCTAAGCCCCTGCAAGAGGTTATTTCCTACTCTATTAATGAAGAATACTTCATATTCTTCAAACTGGTGTCTGAATATGAACCCGTAATTGTTTTCTAGTGTCTGTCAGGGCTGGAATGTAGGCAGCTAGGCTTATGGTATGTATGGGGTATTTCTCCACACCAGCTGGGGTTCAGAACCCCAAGGTAAGGAACTAAAAGTCAGATACCAGGAAATAAAGTGGTCAAGACCTGGAAACAAGGGCTGGTAGCACTGGGTGAGCAGTCCTAAGGAGGGTGGAGCTCATTTGAATAGACAACTTCCTGTTCCTTCCTGTAGTTTAAGTAGGGGAAGCGGGCAATCAGGAGCTCCAGTGTTCCACCAACAGGGGCCCAACGGTGGAGATCCCTCTCTGAGCTGCACTTGAAGGAGTTCCAGTTCTAGCTGATGCCAGCAAGCTGTTGGATAGACAGTTGGAGTGGGATGACACCGTTGGACCTGGGTTCAAGACTTGTGAGTCATGACAATTGTCCAGTCAATTTTAAATATTGCATGCAATGTTGTTGTAGTTGTGTTGATCCCAGAATATTATCTCACTCATTTGTCTCTCTCATTTAAAATGTTGCCCTGTATTCTGTAAACACATGGGGCCAGATCTTCAGCTGGTGAAAATCAGAATACATCAATGGGCTTAGTGGAGCTTTGCTAAATTATACCACATGGGAATTAGGCCATGTTGTCTGCTGCTGCTGGAAAGCAAAGAGCTCTCAAGCTTTCATGAGAGTCAGTACAAGTTATGTATTTCAGTTGTCTAAATGAAGATTTATTAGTTAAACAGTCCCAGGAAATTAGTCTCTATATTTATGCTGGCATCTGGGACTGGTATTTAGCATATTTAAATAATATTGTATATTATATATATCAGATTCTGCCACACTCATTCATGCAGAGTAGTACCTTAATTTGTGAGTAGACCTGTTTAAAATATAACAGGCCATTCTTAAGGTAAGAAATCAATAAGACTACTTGTCAATTAAGGTACTACTCAACATGAGAAAAGGTGCTGGAATCTGTCCCTTAATTACTATTGTACATGCTATATATAGGTTTTGGGATGTACAGACAATATTATTGTGGAGAATGGGTGCTAGTAATCTTTTTCATGTATTTCTTTTGACAATCTCATCTTCCCAGTTTGTTGCCAAAGGCAAGTATTGTGCTGTTATCTCCACTGACAACCTCCATTATTCTCAAAGATTCTTGTGAGGAGGAAAAGAAAAATATTTAACAACTTATTTTAGCCAATAATGAAGCTGCATTTCTAGTTAATAAGTTGGTGCAGGTGGCCGGTTTTCCTCTCCATCTAGTGGTGTAATGCATCATGAAGGAATTTAATGGAACTGAGACAAGAAAGTACCTGCCATCTTTAAAAATATCAGATATAAATATAGCCTCTAATATAGTAATTAGGGCAGAATATTTTTTCTACTGCTCCATAAAATGGGAGACTTTTTGAGAGATCTTTGATGCAATGTAAATGTTATGAATTTATTATCTCCCATCTGCAATAAACATTTAATATGTCAGGATAGCAAATATTGGTTATAGCTGAGTCCATTTTTTTAAGACCTGATTTCTAATATATCCGGCAAAGCTATTTCACTATGTAGTGAATAATTCCATATATCTGTGAAATATGAGATACTTGTCCTCATCTTCACAGATCTTCATGTCTGTCCCTTGCCTTCATTTTGGCTATTGTTTCCTCCTGCTTCCCCCTCATGCTCTGTGCTGTCTCTAGTATGCTCTGCTTAATGCTTCCTTTGTCTCCACCTCTTTAGATTGGGATAATGCCTTCTTTCATAGCTGTCACTACACCTGTAAGAGCCACCTCCTTGCTTGAAGTTAAGCACCCTCCTTAATATCCCTCCTTAAAACACACTGATTTTGGTTCTTTGCATGATTACTAATTTCTGCTCAGTTACTACCTACACTCAGTCTTTATTTAAAAAATAAATTAGATGAACTTAGTACAAAAATTTAAATAAAGGATCTGAGTTCTGTGGGAAAATGATGGTCTCGCAAGAATCTTTACCCTTTTTTCTTTTGTTTTCTTTACCTTCCCTCCTCCTTTAGCTACATCAGTATGTCCATTCTTTGGTTTCATCTGCCTAATTAAAATTGTAAGCTCCTCAGGTGCAGGGAACTTCTCATTTTTAACGTCTGTTCATCTGAGACTAAAGAAAATGAATCTAGTTAGTTTAAGAAAGAGAAGTTTCAGAGGTGACTTGATCTACAAGTACTTTCCTAGGGAACAGATTTCTGATAGTAGAGAGCTCTTTAATTTAGAAGATAAAGGCATAACAAGATCCAATGGCTGGAAGTCGAAGCTAGACAAATTCATACTAAAAATAAGATGCTGTGTTTTAATAGTGAATGTTATTAACCATCACAACAATTTACCTAGGGATGTGGTAGATTCTCTGTCACTTGAAGTCTTTAAATAAAGACTGAATGTGTTTCTACAGATAAGCTGTAGCTCAACCAGAAGTTATAGGCTTAATGTGGGAATCACTGAGTGAAAATTTTATGGTGTGTTATACAGGTGATCAGACTAGATGATTTGACCTTTAAATCTACAAGTCTATCAGCCATTGTAGTTTAAGAAGTAGTAGCAGGTCAGGATGAATGAGTTTTTATAAAATGTTAAATCTTGAAGTCATGTGGCTAAGATATCATTCAATGGATGCAGAGTATGAATTTCAATTTATTTTTGTCATATTCATGTAAAATAATTGCATGTGTGGGTAGGGTGACTAAGAACATAAGAACATAAGAAAGGCCGTACCGGGTCAGACCAAAGGTCCATCTAGCCCAGTATCTGTCTACCGACAGTGGCCAATGCCAGGTGCCCCTGAGGGAGTGAACCTAAAAGGCAACGATCAAGTGATCTCTCTCCTGCCATCCATCTCCATCCTCTGACGAACAGAGGCTAGGGACACCATTCTTACCCATCCTGGCTAATAGCCATTTATGGACTTAGCCACCATGAATTTATCCAGTCCCCTTTTAAACATTGTTATAGTCCTAGCCTTCACAACCTCCTCAGGTAAGGAGTTCCACAAGTTGACTGTGCGCTGCGTGAAGAAGAACTTCCTTTTATTTGTTTTAAACCTGCTGCCTATTAATTTCATTTGGTGACCCCTAGTTCTTGTATTATGGGAATAAGTAAATAACTTTTCCTTATCCACTTTCTCAACATCACTCATGATTTTATATACCTCTATCATGTCCCCCCTTAGTCTTCTCTTTTCCAAACTGAAGAGTCCTAGCCTCTTTAATCTTTCCTCATATGGGACCCTCTCTAAACCCCTAATCATTTTAGTTGCTCTTTTCTGAACCTTTTCTAGTGCTAGAATATCCTTTTTGAGGCGAGGAGACCACATCTGTACACAGTATTCGAGATGTGGGCGTACCATGGATTTATATAAGGGCAATAATATATTCTCAGTCTTATTCTCTATCCCCTTTTTAATGATTCCTAACATCCTGTTTGCTTTTTTGACCGCCTCTGCACACTGCGTGGACATCTTCAGAGAATTATCCACGATAACTCCAAGATCTTTTTCCTGACTCGTTGTAGCTAAATTAGCCCCCATCATGTTGTATGTATAGTTGGGGTTATTTTTTCCAATGTGCATTACTTTACATTTATCCACATTAAATTTCATTTGCCATTTTGTTGCCCAATCACTTAGTTTTGTGAGATCTTTTTGAAGTTCTTCACAATCTGCTTTGGTCTTAACTATCTTGAGTAGTTTAGTATCATCTGCAAACTTTGCCACCTCACTGTTTACCCCTTTCTCCAGATCATTTATGAATAAATTGAATAGGATTGGTCCTAGGACTGACCCTTGGGGAACACCACTAGTTACCCCTCTCCATTCTGAGAATTTACCATTAATTCCTACCCTTTGTTCCCTGTCCATTAACCAGTTCTCAATCCATGAAAGGACCTTTCCTTTTATCCCATGACAGCTTAATTTACGTAAGAGCCTTTGGTGAGGGACCTTGTCAAAGGCTTTCTGGAAATCTAAGTACACTATGTCCACCGGATCCCCCTTGTCCACATGTTTGTTGACCCCTTCAAAGAACTCTAATAGATTAGTAAGACACGATTTCCCTTTACAGAAACCATGTTGACTATTGCTCAAGAGTTTATGTTTTTCTATGTGTCTGACAATTTTATTCTTTACTATTGTTTCAACTAATTTGCCCGGTACCGACGTTAGACTTACCGGTCTGTAATTGCCGGGATCACCCCTAGAGCCCTTTTTAAATATTGGCGTTACATTAGCTAACTTCCAGTCATTGGGTACCGAAGCCGATTTAAAGGACAGGTTACAAACCTTAGTTAATAGTTCCGCAACTTCACATTTGAGTTCTTTCAGAACTCTTGGGTGAATGCCATCTGGTCCCGGTGACTTGTTAATGTTGAGTTTATCAATTAATTCCAAAACCTCCTCTAGTGACACTTCAATCTGTGACAGTTCCTCAGATTTGTCACCTACAAAAGCCAGCTCAGGTTTGGGAATCTCCCTAACATCCTCAGCCGTGAAGACTGAAGCAAAGAATCCATTTAGTTTCTCCGCAATGACTTTATCATCTTTAAGCGCTCCTTTTGAATTTTGATCATCAAGGGGCCCCACTGGTTGTTTAGCAGGCTTCCTGCTTCTGATGTACTTAAAAAACATTTTGTTATTACCTTTGGAGTTTTTGGCTAGCCGTTCTTCAAACTCCTCTTTGGCTTTTCTTATTACACTCTTGCACTTAAGTTGGCAGTGTTTGTGCTCCTTTCTATTTGCCTCACTAGGATTTGACTTCCACTTTTTAAAGGAAGTCTTTTTATCTCTCATTGCTTCTTTTACATGGTTGTTAAGCCACGGTGGCTCTTTTTTAGTTCTCTTACTGTTTTTCTTAATTTGGGGTATACATTGAAGTTGGGCCTCTATTATGGTGTCTTTAAAAAGGGCCCACGCAACTTGCAGGGATTTCACTTTAGTCACTGTACCTTTTAACTTTTGTCTAACTAACCCCCTCATTTTTGTATAGTTCCCCCTTTTGAAATTAAAGGCCACAGTGTTGGGCAGTTGAGATGTTCTTCCCCTCACAGGGATGGCTAGACTAGATAGCAACTGTGGAAAAAATGGGATGGGGATGGGAGGTAATAGGCACCTATATAAGAAAAAGTCCCTAAAACCGGGACTGTCCCTTTAAAAACAGGACATCTGGTCACTCTATGTGTGGGTGATCCAGTATTTTGGGAACACTGTTTCCCTGAAGCATCAGACAATGTTCCTATATAAAATATATATAGTTCTCTGCATTTAGTGTTCTCTAATTCTCTCTCATCCCCACAGTCACTGACACAAAGCAAAAGTGCATGTGGGCAGTCCTATTAGCAAAGTGTAAGGACAGATACTTGTCTGGCTTAGAATTGCCTTTGTAACAATGCTCTGTTTCGCAGTTTTGAGAACTCTGCCCCTATGCTTGTCAAGTAGTGTTCTATCCCATATAAAATACACCACTTTCAGTGTGAATGCTGGAATGTGTGAGCTGAAACTTTGCTTTCTAGGTTAAATTCTCACAAGCACTAAGCAAGTCCCATTTAAGACTTCAAAAGTGGTGCATAAGCCTCTGCTCATGGTGTGAATTGGGTCCTCTATGAACAAAACTGGTTTGCTTGAATGTTTATGGAAAGCAAGCTCAAAAGGGAATTAGTTTGGCCTCAGTGAACACTCTGAGAATATTCTATCACTGTTCACCTAGGTCTACTCAAGCATGCAGAATTCCGTGGAACAGACTTTGCAGGTATTTTTGTGAGGCCAAGAAGAAAACATGAAATAGCTGAGAACTGAATCCATAATGAATATATTTTATATATATTTCTACATTTATATAGTCAATAGACAATGATGCAAATATGGAAATAACATTTTTAGGGCTCAGTCTTTGCAGTCCTTTTACATGTATACATCTCCCACTGAAGTCCAGGAGAAATTTGTATGTGAAGACTATGGGACTGTGTTCATACATTTCATTGTGATTTAGTAACCCTCCATGTATTGTAACCCTAGTTCTCATTTAAGGTGTGCACACAACCTTCATTCTCCCCTTGCAAACCTCTACTACAACTTGTAATTAGAAATGTGAGAATGTCAAAAGGTTCACAGTTAATAATAATTCCTAGCTCTTATACAGTGCTTTTCACCAGAAGATCTCAGTGCTTTACAAAGGAAGTCAGTGTTGGCCCCATCTTACAGATGGGGAAACCAAAGTACGTTCAGAGCAGTGAAGTGACTTGCTCAAGCTTACACAGGAGGCTGTGGCAAAACCAAGAACAGGACCTGGCTCTCCTGAGTCCTACCGTAGTGTCCTAGCCATTAGTCTACTCTGCCTCTCAGTGTAGGTATGGTTTACACTGGCACCCAAAAGTCCTGGATAACTATGAACCTGGAGGCTCCCCATTCCACTTCCCTTTAGCTCCTCTTACAAGTGCTTTCCAACCATGGAAGGTCAGGATTTTCCTTTCCTTTTTTCAGAAACTTCAGGGTACATCTTGTATTCCCTCTTTCCACTGAATATCCATTTTAGAGCTTCACTGAGGGCCACATTGCTCTCATCCCCATTTAGCTGTGGATTTTAGGATTTGAGTTTGTTGAGGGTAAGGTGAGTGAGAAGCCAGGTGAGGTAATAACCACTCCATTGATCTCAGTTGCATATAAAAGGACTCTTTAATTTTTCTGCAAGTTACGTTCCCAAGTGGCCCATGCTGTTGCAAATATTTGTGCTTGCAATAGCCTTTCCCCTAATGCCCTAAGGGAGGTCCTCATGTTAGAACTTATGAAATTCTCCTTTTCCTAACTTGATACAAGATCTACAAGCTCATAGTGTATGCCTGGGGAAACTATGGAGTACCTTTAGATTTTAAAAGGCTGAAATCCTTCTGGTCCCATGTTTTAAGCTGTCTAAACTATTTAGAGTGTGTGTGTGTGTATGTGCAGGGGCGGTTCCAGGCCCCGGCACGCCAAGCGCATGCTTGGGGCGGCAAGCTGCGGTGGGCGCTCTGCCGGTGCTGCGAGGGCGGCAGGCAGGCTGCCTCCGGCAGTTTGCCTGTGGAGGGTCCGCTGGTCCTGCAGCTCCGGTGGACCTCCCGCAGGCATGCCTGTGGAGGGTCCGCTGGTCCCATGGCTTCGGAGGACCTCCCGCAGCCTACCTGCCGTGCTTGGGGTGTCAAAATCCCTAGAGCCGCCCCTGTGTATGGGTACACACACACTGAATGATAACTAGATACTGTAGGCCTGAAATTCTGAATCTCAGTCTTCTTGCTCTTAATGTACAGCTGGTAGCAGATTTACTTTATATCATTTTCAGTCCAGATCTTTCCACATGTCATCTGCATGTCAAGTAGGAACTAAAACAAGTTATCTTTGAGTTATAAGAATGATTTTAACAAACCAGAAATGTGTACATTTTCCATATCCTTATCACTCAGTGGTAGCTTGTTCAATTTTCTTAAAACTTTCAATGAACCTTTTAGGCTGAGACTGTGTATGACAAATTTCAGCCTGAAAGCAATCTTGTCCAAGTTAAAAGGGGGTGAAAAATAGTGCTAAGAATGGTATGCCTCTTGCAGAATATTAACCATGACTCTGGACTGTAATTACCTTTCATTGATGAGTGCAGCATTTTTGTTTTGGAAACATCTTTAGACTTTGAAGTTATTACCTAATTAAGTTGAATCCTCTGGTGCTATATTATTTGCTGTGCAGAGAGAGAGACAAACAAGGCAGGATTCATTGATTTAAAGGATAAAGGCTGTTTGGAAATGGAAAGGATAGAAATAGTTTTAAAATGAAAAAATTGAGCTCACATTCGGTGTTATTCACAGCTATTAGGAGGGGGAACTCTTGGAAGCATCGGGCCACAGGTAGGACAGATATAGGGACTACAGCTGTGCTAATTTTTTTGTCTGAAACTTCTTTTTGCAAAATGTGCAGATTTGGGCTGACCAAAACACTCAACAAATTGTGTGTTGATCTTGACATGTTGCTTTGATTTACAAAAGTTTTTATTTTTTTTGTCACCATGAGCCATTCAACATTTCTGAAACAAAATGTTTCAGTTTTTCAGGATAGAGTTGCAAGGAAACTTGGGTATCATTCACAAAGCTGAGGAGGTGCTTTCTTACATATAGCCCCAATAGCCCAGTGGTTAGCATGTGTGATTGGACTATGGCAGATGCAGGTTCAACTCCTAGGTCTTTTACTTCTGATTTTTTATATCTGACAGTGAACTGAAAAAGGAATTAATTGCACAGCTCTAATAGGGGAGCTGTTTTAACAGGTGGTGAGCAGCCATGACTCCAGCTGAAGTGAATGGGAGCTGTAGCTGCCTGATGTAGCATGGGCCTGATTTTCAGAAGTATCCCGAAGCCCTGACATGGGGCTACATCTGGTGGCTGATTTTGGATGGGGAAGTGGCCCATTCCTGCGACCCTTGAGGAAGTTGGTTCCAGAAGTAGCCTGAAGCAGTCTTTGTACCAAGGGATCACAAAGATGGCCATTGTGCCAGACTCAGGAGTTGAGAAGTTAGAGAATGATTCTTGTGCCCATCTAATTCACCACCCATTTCACACCTGTGCAGGTATGGGCAAAGCTGAGTTATTGGAGTCTATGGCATAGAACACAGAAACCAACAGAAGGACTTTTAACATAACTTTTATGTATCACAAATATTTTATGGAAAATCAAATTTAAAGAGAACTAAATACTTACTAGGTACAAATACACACAATTTTTCAGGCTGAGAGGTACCATTATACTCACTTAATCTGACCTCCTGCACAGGTCAGATCATAGAATTTCATGCAATGAAGATGCAGCTCATAGAACTTGGTGCAATACTATCTTCATCAAGTTTAGTAACTTCTGGTTGAATTAGAGCATATCTTTCAGAAAGATATCCCACTTGATTTAGAGACTTCAGATGATAGTGGGGCAGAATCTCTATTGCTATCTGGCCGTAGACAGTGAATGTAAGTGAATACTGGCCACAAACGGTAAACCAAACATTCCTCTGATAAAGGGCAAATCCCTGTTGGCATAAATCCAGGTCTTGCAGTTTGAATCCTCTCCAATTTTTCAACATTATTTTAAGTGTGAACTGGACACGGTATTCCAGTAAGTCTCACCAATACTGTATGCCTAAGTAACACCACTGCGCTACTAATCAACATTGCCCTGCTTGCTTTTGCCCTTTTAGCCAGTCGATTGCAGTAGAAGTTTGTGTGCAATTAGTTATCTACGGTGATCACTATTATATTCTTTTCAGAGTTGCTGCTTTCCATGACACATTCTACCATCCTCTTAGCATATTATACATGTCTTTTTTTCCCCAACTGTACAACTTTGCATTTGGCTGTATTAAAGGATATATTTGATTGCACCCAGCTTACCAAGTGATCCGACTGGCTCTGTACAAGTGACTTGTCCTGGTTGTTTACAACAACCAAATACAAACTTTTTAAGAAAACATAATACAGAGGATGTTTTGGAATCTTTGTATACAGGTTCCTGTAAAAGTGCAACTTATTGTTGTTACACATATTCAGCTCCCTAATAGTAAATATAAAAGTAGAAGGGGTCAGTTTAATAATTTTTTTGTCCATAATGTTCTTAAAATAACTAACAGCAAAATGGGAATGTTCAGGGTCAATATACTCTTATGCTTTCAGATAGTGTGTTTAAAAAAAAAAAAAGTGAGGGAGAGAGAGACAGTATAATAATGAAAATAAGCCAGATCCTGAAGTCCTTACACCAGCATAATACCTATTGATTTCATCGATTTGTTTTGCTGGAGAAGAACTAGTCTTTTCAGGATTTAGGCCATTAATAATACAATAGAAACATCTGTTCTGTTCTGTTCTTAAGAACAGAATCTTTTTGCAACTTAAACTTTCATTGTATGTGAACCTCTGCTGAACACATCATAGAGGCAATAAAATATTGAACCAAAGTCTGCCTGTCTTTTCACACATATGGATGTCAGAAAACCTGGAGAATGTGTCTGTGTGAGGCAGGAGGGAGGGTCTGGGGGAAATGGGCAGTTGTTGTGTTTGGAAGATGTCCTCCTGGCTCCCCTGCAACTTGGTTACCCCACTCTGCAGGGCTTCTGCAAAGGAATCACAAAGGGCATAATGATGTAGGATGAATGTGCACACTATCCACAGTAATGTGGCTTCGGAAGCCTAGTTGTGGACCCTGTGCAAAGCTACCAAACAATTTTTTTCTGCTCTCAAATGGAACAGCTCATGTAATTGGTCCTTTCTTTGAGCACAAACACCTGTTTGGGGAAAGTTAATTTACTTGCTAGAATCTGATATATTGACAAGAATTTGGGAACCTTTCCAATATGCCTGTCTCCATTCATGTTTGATTTATTCTTACAGTGGATCCTAAGTATTTCTTCCCCAGGTTTCCTCTGTTTTATTAACACGATGATTAAATTGATGGATGTATCTTAAACTTCTTAGTATTTCACACAAAGTCATGGTATTAACAAAATCATTACATCTGATGGATCAGGTCTGCATTTCAGTCTTTCTTATTCTGTGATTTTTGTGATCATAAAGTGCCTCTCACTAAATGTGCATGATGTACAGTATAAAGAAATATTCACCAATCATTCTCTTTTCGGAACTGAGATCTGCCTTGGATACTGACATTGGGAAAACCAAGGTGAATGCTTTCACAAGTTTGACCTTTCTGTATGCTACAGTTGTCTGTAGATGGAGCAGTGGGTTGTATATGTTCATGCTCAATACACTGTTTATTACTCTAGATATGTTTTACTAAATTAACACTTTAAGTATTTAATTGTCTCTGAAATGGTTCAATCACCCAGATACATCAGAGGATCTACTGTGAAGTTGATTCCCAGCTAATGTTTATTCTCAGATTATAATGAACGGTTTGTGAACCATTTGTCACTTGTTCAGAAGAAGGGAAAAATCTTCCTTGATAGGATGGATAATTGAGTGAATCACTGAGGAGTCTCATCATTAGATGATGTAGGAAAGACATTGGGCCAAATTCATCTATGGCAGAAGTGAGAGAAACTTACTGAAATCAAAGGAGTTGAGCACATCATCAGAGCTGAATTTATCCCAGAAAGCAGAAGTGACACAGGTCTTTCAGACAACCGAAAGGTGTTTTTTGAAATGTCTTGGTTTACAACATCATGCTTTCATACTAATACCCCAAAGCATCTAATGTTTGGGTTCATGTTTGCTACTCGCTCTGTGAGGTGGATGTTAAACTATTTAATCTTTAGAGTGATCTTACATTTAATTATGTGGTATCATCCCGTCACGGCGCACACATGTCAGGGATCATCCAATAATAACTATAAAATATAGCTCTTTTTTTTAATAGCATTTTTTCCAATAGGCTGTCTTGGTCCGAGGTTATCTGAACCCAGTATATTGTCCTTCATGGCTGCCCTGGCCACCATTGTTTCTTGAAACTTTTCTTGAAATATTTAGTGTTGGCAAAAGCAATATTAGATCCAGCAACTGAAGTGACTTTCTGATTTAAGGACAGTCACCTTGTCTCCTCTAGCACACAGACACTTTGGTTTGACGTTGCGTCAGAACAATGGTACTGCTTTCTCTTTGCCCTTACCCTCTGTAATAGTATTGAACTACATGATGATTGTCCTAAATCAGGAAAGTGGTGATTTTAAAATATAAAATGCCATTAATATGTCATAAGACTGTTGAGCTGTAAATTTTCTTCATTAGTGAAAACATTCCCTATTCAGCCATTTGTTATTTATCTAAATATCTGCTGGTGACAACTGTGCCCCAAAACTCAGATTATACTTTTGCTGAGATGCCGAGACTTTCGCTGCCTTGCACAATGTATAGCATGGACACCACCATACGTCTTCAGTATTCTTATTCAGATGAGACTCATAACTACAGTCAGATGAGAGACGCAGTCAATACACAGTAGTGCATGGATTTTTCTGTGTTTATGCAAAAGAGTTTTAAAGAAAAACTTCTGGGGACTTGATCCAACAATTAAGAAATAACAGGTGATGGTATTCTTAAATTTTGGGTTTACCAGGTAACTAATTTATAACGTATCTCTACAGTACATGTGTGCTAGTAGGGATTCCCTTTGTACTTGAGGCCACTATAGTGCATCATCACTCATATTACAACTGTTGAGTTAATACAACTCCCTTACAAGCGCCGGAACTGCCTACTTTGAGGAGAAGAATGGCTAAGGAGCCATGAATGAATTGCTTTCTCATTGCGTGTGTGACAGTTTATAATGGTGCTCCAGCATATAAGGGGCAATTGGATTCCTGCCTGTCATGTGACTGATCTCTCCAAGGGTCTAAAGACAGAGGAAGCTGGGGCAAAGGAGGCTCCCCCAATGGGTGTATCTGCTTTTCTCTCAGCTGAAAAGGCTGGTGGCTAGTTCCTGTAGTTTGAAATGGTTTGTTCTGTTTTTCAGTTTGTTTTTGGAAATCAAGCCAGCCCTGTGGAAAGGGATGTGAAGTGACTTTTATTTTTTCCTTTCCCAGATGGTGAGTCTGCACTCCAGTCAACACTGTGTTTAGGGTCTAGAGAGCCACTAAAGCATCTAAACATTTTCCTGTTTCTTACTGTAATAAGATTCCAGTATTTGTTCCAAATAAGGACTCAATGTTGCAAATACTTATGCATGTGAGTAATTTACATGTTGGAGTAGTCCCACTGAACATGTGCATAAAGTTGATCTTGTGTTTGCAGGATCGGGCCCTAAAAGAGCAAAGTGAAAAGTTTTTTGAATTCGTTGTGATTCTGCATTATGTATGGCATGTTTGGCATGACAAGCAATACAAAGTTGCCAAAATGTAAAAAGAGTTTCCTCTGGTATTTGTCAGAGGTAGGTAAAGTCTAATTGGGTTGGGGCTTCATCCTGGGTTTGGGGTTTTATCCTTTGTGGCAGTTTGTCAATTCCTGCTCTGGTGATAAATTGTTACATAGTGTGATGCAGTGCTTAACTTGTGCCAGGGCTTGTCAGGCCTGAGCCTTGGCGCCTCTAGGATTGGCAGTTCATCGCCCTGGCACTTCTGGGCTGTGGGTTGTTTTTTTTAAAAGGTACTTGAGCCCCGGCACCTCTACCATTACAAATTAAGCACTGGCGTGATGCTATCTCTGCAGTCTCTCTCCTTTCCCTCAGGATTATACCATAATTTTCTTTGCTGCTGTTGCTTTAAAAGTTGACCATGACTCTTGATAACTTGAGGGATTATCTTTCTCTCACTTGGCCACTCATTTGTATTTGGATGAGAGTGCTCTGGTTTTGAAATATTTTGCATTTCATAATTTGTGCTGGTCTCCAATATATGATTGTGTGTATGTAAATACTGTTTCCATGAATATACATCTTTACGTATCTTAGTGTAGTATATGCTTAAAACTTGGTTCTTTGAGTTCTGACATGGTCTAGTATGTGACCCAGTTATTAATAAATAATAATAATGAAGGTCATAGCTTTACTTTCTACAACAGAGGAATAGGTTTAGAGCATTATTGGCGGCAGCAGCTCCCACCTCCCACACTTGAACTGTTTCCCATGTTGGCCAGATGGCATCCCTAATTTGAGAGGGAGCCTTGCTGGAGCTTTGGATCAGGGGGTTGAGTTTGAGAGGAGAATTCATTTATGTGTTTAGTATATCAGCTGGAATCCTGCTGTCTGCACCTGCTGCATCCTGTACGAGACATGATCACTAAGTCCCCAGGCAGGTCCAGCTCTCAGTCAGGAAGTGAGGATAGCATCAGTAAACAGAAGGCTTAAAATAACACACAGTATGGATGAGTTACTTTAAGGGGATTAAATACTTTACAAAGTTGTGTATGGAAAAAATCCATAAAACTCGGAACTTGGACAGTTGTATGGATTGATGTTCTGCTCTGGTAAGGGATGCTGAGTGTGAGAGGCAATGAGTTGAGCATAGAACGTCAGTGAGAAGGGAAACCAACAGAGTTCATTTGCTGCTTGTGTCAGAAGGATTGGGGGACAGATGGCCAGCTGGTGGAAATTGTCATATCTCCAATGTTGGGGAGGAGGGATAGCTCAGTGGTTGAGTATTGGCCTGCTAAACTCAGGGTTGTAAGTTCAGTCCTTAAGGGGGCCACTTAGGGATCTGGGGCAAAATCAGTACTTGGTCCTGCTAGTGAAGGCAGGGGGCTGGACTCAATGACCCACCCAGCAGGGTCCCTTCCAGTTCTAGGAGATAGGATATCTTCATTATTTTTTATATATATAAAAAAATCAGCTGAGGAGCTGTCCCAATGCCTGCTCAAAAGCTGTATAAATCCATTCACAAGAGCCAAACATTATGGGCATAATTCCTATTCTTTTTGGGTTGTGACTACTGAAATCTTAATAGTATTGGAAAACAGTGACACTCCATATTCATTGCAACGAACTTCTTCAGCTGCTTCCTGTAGCTTCTCCTCTAAACTTTCTCTCTGTGTTGAAAAGTAGCATTTCTGGTCTCATGAAAGTAGAGCAGAAAAAGTTCGCTAAGCACTATCAGCTTATTTAGATGGTAATTGTAACTACCCCCACCTCTGTTGCTGAAAACAATTAGTGCCTCTCTCGGCTATAACTATTAAATGAAATTATAAAAGTAACTTAGTTTGTACTCTGCTGTTCACCACTATCACTCAGAACTTCACTGTGGCTGCAAAGATAATTCAGATCCTCTTGCCCTAAGAGACTAATCCTGCACTTGGTTCTGCAGCCATCAATGCTCTGTTGGCAGCAGAACTGGTCTGGCCCAAGGTCTGCGGCAGGGTTTGAGGGGATGAGAGCATACCCCCTGTGACATGGAGTTTAGCTTTGAGGAGAGAAGGACATGCACAGGCTGGAGGAGGGATGTTTTGGAGATCAGCAGTTTTACAAATGCTTCTCTTTTTATCCCTCCCACTTGGGTCTGGTGGGGGAAAGGTGTCTGGAAGTCTTCCCTTATTCATCTGTTCAGTGCCTACCCCAATTACTGAGTCTAAGAAACAGAGAATTTATTCGTAATGCAGGACCCACCATGTGAATTAAAGGTAAATAAATATTTAGTTGTTTGATGTATAGAGGTTGACACACAGCTGAGCAGATCTGGTTCCATGCACATGCATACGAGCCACTTCATGACAGTACTTATGCTATCTCCGGTAACATTTATTCAGAACATTCACTGCAGCTGGGATTTTAAATAACAAGCACGTATTGTATGCAGACAGGATGTTCCTGTGTACTGTATGTAGGAACTGATTTTCCTAATGGAAAACATGGATAAGCCTTCTATAGAATGTTTCCAACAAATCTAAAATAGCTTCCAACAGGCTAGATCCTTTTTCATAAAGGGAATGATGATTAAGACCGGAATTGGAAATATTCATAGATTCCAAGGCCAGAAGGGAGCACTGTGATCATCTAGTCTGACCTCCTTTATAACACAGGCCATAGAACTTCCCCAAAATAATTCCTAGAGCAGAGCTTTTAGAAAAACATCCAATCTTGATTTTCAAATTGTCAGTGATAGAGAATCTGCCACAATCCTTGGTAAATTGGCCAAAGTGTTAACTATTCTCCCCATTAAAAATGTATTCTTTATTTTCAGTCTGAATTTGTCTGGCTTGAACTTCCAGCCATTGGAGTGTTATACCTTTCTCTGCAAGATTGAAGAATCCATTATTAAATATTTATTCCCCTTATAGCTATTTATAGACTGTAAGCAAGACATCCCTTAACCTTTTCTTTGTTAAGCAAAATAGATTGAGCTCCTTGAGTCTCACCATATAATTGGGTAATAATTTAGAGTATTTGTATTAACATTAACAACATGCCCATGAAGGAGGTGGGTGAATAATGTTAACTTCAGCTTTGTCTGTTTTCCCATCTGTAAAATGCAATGACTTGTCTAAGTCACACAGTGAGTCAGGGCACAGCCAAAATACAAATCCAGATCCACTTGGCTCCCAAATCGATGCACGTTTCCTTCAGACCACAAAATAATAATAAAAGCACTTGACATCTTAAATATACTGCACAAACTGTTTTCTATCAGAATTATTTGGAGAGAAATTACGGAATGCATTATCAAATGACAAAGTACCAACATATGTGCTAGACATTATTTTCTGCCAATGTTGGGAGGGTTTACGTTTATCTGCTCTGAGTGTTTATATTTTCTTAACTTCGTAATACTCCATACCCTTGATATGTCCCATCCTTCTCATCAATGACATCTTTGCATCCTCCTAAAATGTTTTTAATTGGCATCATAATATTTTCAAATTTTTGCTTATTTATAGTGGTCCCACTTCAATATTTTTTTTATTGACTATAACAGAGCACTCCCTAGGTCCATAAGTATCAGTGATTTGGGGGAAATATCACTTTAAAAAAAGTCGAGAGCTTGCTAGTTACAGCTATGATAATAAATATCCTTTGATTTAAAACACTTGAAAAGCTACTGTGAACTTATACAGACATCTATTATCAATGTTGAAATAGTGTTTAATTTGTGCAAATGTTAACTTCTAAAAAAGTAGTTGTTAAATGTGTTACATTATCCAATTAGCTTACATTTTAAGTGACAGCAGAATGCAATTACCATACATCTAATGTTTCCTCTTAAAAAAAATAAATTCAGCCTTAAGCAACTAAAATGAAGATGATCCAGCATAAACCAATTAAGGTATCTGTCTTTTTGGATTGCCTTGCCTTAGAATCTAATTTAATAGATTCAATTTAAGCAAAATCCAATTTGAGACATTTGTTGGCCTGCAAACTTTTGGCAAAAGAATGTGGATTATTGAGCAAAGAGACTTTCTAATTTTCATATTGATTCTCAGTCGTTGACAATCTAATTTTAAAACCAGCAAAGGCTGTGTTTTTTACCTCATATAGTACTTCTAGTTAGATATACGGACTGAGAATTAACTTTGAGGATAAAATATGCTGAACAACAATTTTACTAATGAGATGATTTATATTTGCATTCAATAAAGTGCAAAACAAAGAATGCTATATTCCTTTATTAGGATTACTGTAATAGCGCTGCAATTTTCAAAATGTAGTCAACTAAAGTAAGTAGGATATATTATCTTTCTCTCTCAAACTCACCCACCCACCCACCCATACATAATGGCTGAGTTAAGACTGGAGTTGTTTGGGAAAGGGTTTTTCCTTCTCTAGTGTAGGAAATTTTGGTTGTGCATAAACACCTTATTCTGCTCTGACTTACTTCCATCAAAGCTCTGATTTCTTGTGAACTTTTCTGAGGATAATTAGGGGGAAAACAATGGAGGTACGCTGCTGTGTGCTAAAAGGTAGAAAAATTATCTGAAAGGTTTTCAGAAAGAAATATCTATTTCCTGAGCAAAATTTATTCTATCACCTCTTAATCACAATTTCTTTTGTGTGTATCAAATTCCTCTCCACTCTCTGAAATTCATTTGACAATAGCTTTCTGATTTGATATAACAGGAATGGTAGTAAAGGCTGTTACTTGAGGAATTTGCAATCTGATTCTTAGATCAGGAGTGGGTAAACTACAGTCCGTGAGCCACTTCAAGCTGGCCCCCGAGCTCCCCTGCAGAGTGGGGTCTGGGGTTTGCCCTGCTCCAGCCGGGGCGCAGGGTTGGGGGGCCGCACCACACACTACCAGAAGCCATGGCATGGCCCCCCTCTGGCTCCTACATGCTCCAATGGCCCCCTCTGGCACTCCAATGGAAGCTGCAGGGGCGGTACCTACAGGTGGGGCAGCGTGCAGAGCCGCCTTGCTGCACCTCCACATAGGAGCTGGAGAAAGGACATGCCGCTGCTTCCAGGAGCCGCTTGAGGGAAGCAGTGCTGGGAGCCTGCACCCATGAGCTTCTCCCCACGCCCCAACCCCCTTCCCCAGCCCTGATCCCCCTCCCGCCCTCCAAACCCCTTGATCCCACCCCAGAGCACCCTCCTGCACACCAAACTCCTCATCCCCAGCTCCACCCCAGAGCCTGCACCCACCCAGCCTGGAGCCCCCTCCCGCACCCTGACCATCTCATTTCTGGCCCCAGCGTGGAACCTGCACCCCCAACCAGAGCCCTCATCCCCTCCTGCACTCTACCCCCAATTTTGTGAGCATTCATGGCCCACCATACAATTTCTATTTGCCGATGTGGCCCTCGGGCCAAAAAGTTTGCCCTCCCCGTCTTAGATGGTGGAAACCTGTTAGGCAAGTTAGCACTGCTAATACTAAAATGATAAGCTTCCATTCTCTCAGGAAGAATGCATTTTCACACTTTTGCTACAGAATATTTTAGCTGCTACTGGAATGCTTATTCCAAGCTGATCTTTGCTAATCAGAGTTACTGACTTTATACTTGCATTGTAGGATGTTTACAGTAATCATACAGCTAACTGCCATTGTCAAATCAATGTCTATATATAGGGTATAGGTGATGGTGTGATGGTGTCACTAGTTTGGGATGCCACAATATTCATTTTATAAATCTATATCTGTATTCAGATTTAAATTTTATTGGTGAGATTTTCAAAAGTGCCCAAGTGAGTTAGGAGCACAAGTCTTATTGTGGTTTCCCAGTATCACCTTCCTTGCTGACCCCTGTTGGGTCCTGAGATATTGGATAAAGTAGTGAAATTTCTATGCATGGAAAAAGCTATCATTGGCCCTGGACTGAATCGTTATCATCCTGGGCCCAGGGCAGATGTAGCCTGTGGAGGGGCGGGGGGGGGGGGGGGGAAGAAGGGCAATTTCCCAAGTGGGAGAGAGGGATAAAACATTTCACTGGCACGCCAATTGAAATAATGGTATGCCTGTAGTTTCTTATCTGTAAAATGGAGAAAATACGTCTTTCTTTCACCCTTTGTTTCTTGTCTTATATAATGTTATAAGGTTTTTAGGGCAGGGACTATCTCTCACTATGTGTATATGAAAAATCCTAATGGGCCCTGATCTTGGTTGGGGCCTCTAGTCACTACTGTAATACAAATAACTATGAATATTTTTTTGTTCACTCTGTTCCTCTTGCACTTCTTTTCTTTCCATTCCTTCAGCAACCACCTTCTTATGTATTTTCTTTCCATCGTCAAAATGTCAAAAGAATAAAGAAAAGTGAACATGAGAATAATAACAAATCCAGCATAAAGGAACATGGGAAAATGATTTGCTTGGTATATTATTGAACAGTACTAAGATTAAAAAGATCTCATCTTAGTGAAAGATATGTTGAGTTCATTACTCAAAGCTGGAGGAGAAAATGTAATGTAGCTAAAGTCTAGGTAGTGGGAGAAGAGACTATTTTTCTTCTGGCATATTTTTGTTCTAGCATATATTCTGTTGTCTGCAATCCAACAGAAGGTATGCATAAATATTACTCATTTGCACGGTGAAGTTCCCTGCTTGCAAAGGAGCAGCAACACTATCTCACTTTAGGGATGGAGGCCCATTGCTGTTGATGCCCACAGACTGCCATTGGAGAAAGGCATATTAAGCAAAGGGGCTATGATAATATATCGTACCTGGTAATTATTATCAGTGGGGTTGTGTTTATATTCTCAGCACTTTTATATTCATGTCCATCAATGGCCTTTTCAACAACACATGCCAGGTTTTCTGCAGCTGCTATACCAGATGAAGTGATTCATGGTCAGCTCTCTGAGGAGTACTGTCACTAAAATATCTCCCATTGGAGTGCTTGACACAGGACCTATGCTACATGCAAAGTTCATGTTACTCTGCCTCAATGGCTGGAGAAATGTGTCTTATCTAAATCCCCACTGTGTACAATAACTCAATGTTAAAAGATGCAACACAAAGGGGTGAAATGCAAGACATGCTCACTTCTTACCCAGTTGCTCTTTGCAACCTGTTCATCCAACAACTTTTCTTTTGGTGGAGCTGCAATTTGTGATTTTACACTCAAACACAGAAGGTGGAGTTTCAGAGTAGTAGCCATGTTAGTCTGTATCCGCAAAAAGAATAGGAGTACTTGTGTCACCTTAGAGACTAACAAATTTATTGTAGAAGGTGGAGTGGCATTTATGTCATGCAATGCAGAGGTTTTGGGAGAAGAAGTGGTGGAAGATTTTGCATTTGCCATTCCTACACATTCACACATATACGATCAAACCTTCAGCTGATCTTGTCCTTTACACTTATTATAGAACCTCAGAGTTTCGAACACCAGAGTTACGAACTGTCCACACACACCTCATTGGAACCATAAGTATGTAATCAGGCAGCAGCAGAGACCCTTCCCCCCCACCTCCCCAAAGCAAATACAGTGCAGTACTGTGTTAAATGTTAAACTACTAAAAAAGAAAGGGAACATTTAAAAAAAGATGATTTGACAAGGTAAGGAAACTGATTCTGTGCTTGTTTCATTTAAATTAAGATGGTTAAAAGCAGCATTTTTCTTCTGCATAGTAAAGTTTCAAAGCTGTATTAAGTCAATGTTCAGTGGTAAACTTTTGAAAGAACCACCATAATGTTTTGTTCAGAGTTATGAACACCCTCCATTTCTGAGGTGTTCGTAACTGAGGTTCTGTTGTATTTTCTGACTAACTTACACCAGAATAACTCAGCATAAAATTTAGACCCTATGTTGTTACCTACATGACCAGAGAGACAGAGTTAATTAAGTTACTTGTCCTAGTATCTTATAGTATTATGACAGAGCAGGGAACAGAACTTGAATATTTTGATGTTATAAACCTAGAGCTTGCTGACATTTTTTGGTTGGAGAGTTTTCCACTGGGAAAAAATGTCTGGCAAAATCAAAATGTTCAATAGGAACATATTGATTTAATTAACATTTTTGATGGAACTTAACATACAGACAGAATTTTTTATAAAAATATTTTTCACACAAAATATTCAAACCTTTATATACAGAAAAATGTCCCACATTTTAATCCTTCATTATGCCAACATTCCTTGATAGTGTCTTTCCCTCAAAGCAATATATTCCTTAAATACAATGCTCTGCATATTTTGGATTTTACTTATGGACATATTACTTTTTTATTATTAAAGATATCTCAACACACTTGATAAGGGAAAGTAGGATAGGTAGAGGTACAATATAAAACATTTTGATGTTACCAAATCAACATTTTCTTTGAATTTCTGTTCCACTAAAATTTTTCAAAATTTTGACTTTTTGTTTCAATTCAGAATGAAAACAAATTTTAAAATCTCAGGTTTCAGAGTAGCAGCTGTGTTAGTCTGTATCCGCAAAAAGAACAGGAGTACTTGTGGCATCTTAGAGACTAACAAATTTATTTGAGCATAAGCTCAAGTGGGCAGTAGTCTTCCCCCCCCTCCACTGTTCCTCACAACTTCTTGTCAACTGCTGCAAATGGACCATTTTGATTACCACTACAAAAAGTTTTTTTTCTCTCCTGCTGGTAATAGCTCACCTTAACTGATCACTCTCGTTAGTGTGTGTATGGTAACACCCATTGTTTCATGTTCGCTGTGTGTGTATGGGTGTATGTATATGTATATATGTATATATATTATATAAATTCCTACTGTATTTTCCACTCCATGCATCCGATGAAGTGGGCTGTAGCCCACGAAAGCTTATGCTCAAATAAATTTGTTAGTCTCTAAGGTGCCACAAGTACTCCTGTTCTTTTTAGAATCTCAGAATTTCTTGTGGAATGGAAATTCATTTATCCAAACAGTTCTAAAAAGACCTATGTTTCCTCTACTCAGAAAAATTTGTATAAAATCTACATGCTCAGTTGTGTTGTCTGGAACCTGAAGCTACTTATCCTTCCTTTGCATACCATTGGTAGGCCCCATTTAAAGCTACAGTGATTTTGGCATCATTTGTCACAGTACCAGGCACACATTCAAACAGAAATGTGATTTTTTTTTCTTCAGGTTGACAATGTCACTTTAAAGTTGGCATTTTGTGACTCTTTTGCAGCCTTAATGTTCCGAGTGTAGTTTCTTATGGATATAACAAGTGGTGTGTGTGTTTGTATATACACAGTGGCACAAATGCACATAGAACATAGCTAGACTATCATCCTTTATATTTACTACCATTTCATAATCCTACACAACAACAATTCCTTTTTTCTTTCTGCAATCAGATTTGTAGGCATACCGCTTTCAAAACTTCAGGCACAAGGGGAAATTATGAACCACCAGATATTCACTGTGATCTTTGCACCAGACTAAATAGATTAAAGGTAATCTACTTGACATAGATACATTTATTAGTTTGTGTGTAACACACAGCTCTTTTTAAGTGGCACCTAATCACTGCCTCCTCTCCCCATTTTTTAAGCAGAAATACCTCTGAGGAAACTCATGTCAACCTCTCAAGAAATAATTTTTTTAAGAGCACTAAATTGTCTTTAGGGCATAGATACAGAATTATCTGTGATTTGATTTAAAATTCTAATTTTTCACTTGATACTTTAGTGCAATCTTTAAAAAAAATCCTGCTGTGCTCTTGGCCATTTAAAATAATGTCTCCACTTATGAAAAATGCATGGCATTAGGGAGCAAGTGGCATCTCAGTGAGGTCTTAATCAGAGCAAACACTTCAGATTTCCTCTGGCTCTTCAGAGATTTATTTATTTATTTTAAAAGCCAGCCTGTTCAAAACTAGAGTGTATAAAGGAAATTTTTCAGTTCTGTAACAAATGCAGTGTTGATAGAGAGAGAAGAAAACAGTAAACTTAGAAAATGTACCCCAATATTTGAAGGTTATTTTCAGACTATGCTTTATATGAAGTGGCAGGCTGAGAGCTGCATGGATACTTCCTATCACTTGGGAACTATAAGCAACAGATGCACTCATTAAGGGGCAGATCTTCAACTTGTGTAAGGTGTTAATGAAGCTAGGACAACTTATGCTAGCTAAAGATCTGCTCCAGGGCCCTGAACATGCAATGAGTTCTGCATGGGCAATCCCTGACACCTGTGAGGAACCTCTCTGAAGTCAGTCAGGCACCACATTGGCGTTCAGTCTGCCTGTACAGGTTTGCTGAAGGATCAGAAGATAGTTCCCCATGTTCCTTCAAGCTCACTGAGGCCAAAAATCCTCAGCCCTGAATACCTGTGTCCCTTTCATCATCCCCCCCTTCAAAGCTTTTTATAGACTATTTCTCCTCAATAACCTTTATGATGTTGCTATATTCTATGAAAATGGTGTTTGCTGTAAAAGTGACTCCCTCCATTGTCAAGTTGCCCATTCTTTTCCATGAAAAGTTCTAAAAGGAATTAATGAGTAGAACTGGGTGCAAAAACAAAGGCGGAAGATATGCCTGATTTTTAAAGGTTCCTTTGAAATGGTTGCATTTATTTTTTTTCATATTTGGAAGAAATGTGAACAAGACTTGTGCAGTGTATGCATGCGATGTGTCACCATGGGCATAGTGGATTGAATGCAAGTTGGAATGAAGCCAGGAACTCTTCAGGAGTTGAAAGTATTTAGCTGTATTTGCATTAAAATAGAACACCACTAGGTATTAGCATTTCAGGAATTCATGCTGGCATAATGCACTCAATCACTGCCAACCAGAAATTCTTGCTGGTTAATATAGGCCTGATTCTCAGTGCACTGAAGTCCATGGGAGTCTGGACTTTTTGAGCACTTCCTTTCACAGCCTTTCCACTACACAAGTTGTTTGCATTTAATTTCGTGTATTCTTTTATGAAGAAAACAAGAGATAATTGGCTTGCACAAATTACAACATTCTTTGACTTTTCCACAAGCGCTTTTAAGTTCCTTTTTCTGTAGATGTTTGTCTTGTACATCTTACAAACTTGGGCCTCAGTCATGCAAAGGGATCTGCACATGCACACGTTTAATTTAAAGCCAATAGACAATTTGCAGGAATGAAAGCCTGCCATGTAGATGAATCCCCTTGCAAACTAGAGGTGATGGCTGGCTTATCAAGTGTCAGTTCTTTGAACCAGCAAGTGTGAAAGTTATCTGCTGCAACCTGAAGATGCTCTGTGCATGTGTGCAGACCCAGTAAAGTGCTCATTGGTAGACCTAGCAAAAACTGTGTGTTAGGTACAGCACTTTCATAGCAAGCAAAGGCACTACCCCTGGTGAGTTCTTTGTCCTGGACACACCAGGGAAGAAGAAAAGATGCAAGGGATGTGATTGAATGAGGTTGCAACTTTATTATCTTAACTCATAGGTGAACTACCAAGCAATAATTCATTAAGTGCAGGTCATGATTCCTTCCTTAATTGTTTCCACCTGGTCAACCCTACCCAGCTGGTCCCTCCTTGCTGTACCAGACATTAGGAGTTTCTATCCCATTCCCCAGCATCTGTAGGGGATGCCTTCCCCAACTGCACTTCTAATCCAGTTTTTATCAGGGAACGGGACCCTCTATGGAATGAATACTTCCTCTGGACACTTGCTAAGTTGCAATAATTTAAACCTAATTTCCTGACCTATCAGAGTCTCTGAGTTGTTGTGGGGAAGGGCTTCTGAAAAGGACACCAGCTGAGAGTACCGAGAGGGGCCCTGGCTGAGTGGCTGAACAGTGCCTCTGGGAAGAAGCCTTAGAGCTATGGTCCCATACCAGGGCCAGGATAAGAACTTGGACTGTATATTCTAGAAGGAGGGGACAGTATATGTGGCTCGGCCAGAGGGCTGAGCTGCTGAAAACCCACCCCATCAGCTGGGGCGGGCAGGGGTGCTTGCAAGATGTGGGTGCCAGAAAGAAAAACAGGCTCACACCCAACCAACCAAAGGGGGCCGCCCACAAGAGGTAACTGCAGTTTCCGTTAGAGCAACTTATTGTCATATACATCAATTTGTTGCCATGGCACTCTTGTGGTTAGTCGGCTGTGTATGTTGACTCATATTCCTGTGGTTGCTAGGTGTCGTCATGGTCAAAATTCCACCTTGCACACTCTATTTTCAGTTCCCTGGAACTTAGGGGTGACTGTTGGGTCATTTATCTGTGCCAAAGTTCATATGCCTCAAGCCTTATGCTAACTGCTGAAGCTAATGTCTTACAGGATACAGGCCTGTAGGTTCCTTGCATTGCTGCTGAATATAATAAAGGCAGAGTATAATGAAGGCAAGGCAGTGAATCTAATGAAGGCAAGCTAGCCCTATGGACTACACTGCTCAATCTGGTGAGGGAAAATTTCTCTCACAAGCCCAAAAAAGGCAATTAGCACAATGCCCACTGCAGACCAATCTCAGTCCTATTCTAATCGCAAGGCTGGAAGGGTCAAGCTGCTAATCCAAGTGTAAAAGCGGGCTCCTGATGGAGAAACAGGGTTTATGTACATCTCCACATGGTACACAAGGGCCAGTATCTTATCTGAGCCCCACTGAATGGCCCATCTGGTCAAGTGATCAGGGGCGGCTCCAGGCCCCAGCACGCCAAGCGCGTGCTTGGGGCGGCAAGCCGCGGGGGGCACGCTGCCGGGAGGGTAGCAGGCAGGGTGCCTTCGGCGGCATGCCTGCGGAGGGTCCGCTGGTCCCGCGGCTCAGAGGTCCACTGGAGCCGCGGGACCAGCAGAGCGCCTCCCGCGGCATGACGCCATGCTTGGTGCGGCGAAATGTCTAGAGCCGCCCCTGCAAGTGATGCTTCCTCTGCAAACCTGTGGGGGATAAGAAGGAGTAACCTGAAGGAACCACTACCCCTTTTACCCACCAGTTCAGACAAATTTGCATTTGAGGTTGCATGAGATGCAATAGCCATGCTAAATTTCAAACAGCAGCTGGGTTTTTTTGTTTTTTGCTGTAGCTCTGTGAAATGTGTAGTTATAATTTAAAATGGGAAAACATGTTCCTTTCATCTCTTGCTGAATTAATGGGCTGAAGGGACTTTGAACATTTTTATTCAAAAACAGCCATCCACCAGATTCTCAGCTGTTGTAATTCAGCATATCTCCACTTACTTTTATGGAGCTATGTTGATTTACACCAGCTGAGGATTTGTCTCTAAGTATGGAAAAATTCAGCCTAATTGGGCATGAAAACTGTTTTGCAACATTTATTATAGCAGGACCTGCCACAGTCCTGCCATGGGGTGGGGAGGTTGGGGGAGTAGTGTCAACAGAAAAAGAAACAATGTATAGGCATTATCTGCAGAAGCACTGAAAGATTAAAAAGTGCCGTTAAAAGCATTTTACCATTTTGTGTAGCCTGAGACATCAGGTTTTACATCTAAACAAATAACAAGGCAAGGAAACTGACAACCTAGGCTGGTAGAAAAGGAACTATTATGCAACACTATACCTGACGTAAGAAACGGCAATCCTAGCCTAATACCGCCTCTAAGATCTCGTGGAGGTGTGTGGGGGATAGTGACAGTCCTCTGAAGAGACTTGCCCCTACAAAAGAGAAAATAACCTTATGACTAATTGTCATTATTAAGTATCTATTAAATTTAGATACAATATTTAATTTTGCTTAATTACAACCTATTTCCTTTTTAAGTCTAGCCCATGAATTAGTTTACAGCTAAATGTAACAAAGTGCATGTGAAGAAATATTATTCAGAGGGACTCTCAGAAAAGTTAGAATTGATAACACATTGCTCTCCAGAATTCTGACCAGTTTGTTTCTGAAATAGTTTGAAGAATTCTCCTCTGAATCAGAGAAACTTTGGTAGTTTACAGGCCACACCCATTTTCCTGTCCCAAACAGGACTTATAGTGGACCTCTGATTGCAAGCTCAACTAGGGAACTGTGGTGGCTTCATAATAAGGTGAAATGCTGGAGTGGGTGGAAAAGGCATAATCCAGTGAAACAACTGTCAAAGGGTTGCACAGGAGAACTCTGAAGCTACTTGTGTGCTACACTGATCAGCTCTGCAGTAGCCCACTTAGTGGGACCATGGAGGCATTTCAGTTGTGGCAGGTGGGTCTGTGAACTCTGTGGATTCACTGTTCTTCCTCCCTCATGCACGGAACATAGCAATTCGTGATCACCAATATCCCCATCCCCTGCACTATTACCTATGCAGTAATAGCCCATCAGTTTCTGCAGATTGCAGATGAGGTTTCTCCTGTTCAGGCCTATATGCAAACGCAATATGATTCAGCTACATGTACTGCTTTTGAGAATTTCACTTATATAAAATAACATTTGCTTATGGACCTGAGTACAATTGACATAACTGGAATATGCTTTATGCTAAACATATTAAGTGGAAGCCATAAAGGGTGCTTCAGAATCAATGAACTGTAAATGGCTCTGTTTATTTGCAAACCTTCCTGTGTACATGTGGGCCAGCCCAGTAAGAATGGAGGCTAGGGTCTCAGGACATGTGACTATGTCACATGATGCTGGAATCCATCTTAAACCTGATACTTTTTCCATTTAGAAGGAGGGGTGGGGACTCAGAGACAAGAGTCCCACTTTGTGCCAAAGCTATAAAAGGGGATTAGGACAAAGGGTGGCCAGTCATGAGAAATCCCCTAGTTATCACCTAAGCTGGAACTCACAAGGACTATGCCAGGGGAAAGGATTGAGCCCAGACAAGGAAGGAGTCTAGTCTGTGAAAGAAGCTTATTGGAACATCTCTAAGGGTGAGATTACCTGTAATCAGTTTCTTGATGTATTAGGCTTAGATTTGCGTGTTTTTGCTTGGTAACTTACTTTGTTCCTTCTGTTATTACTTGGAACCACTTAAATCCTACTTTTTGTACTTAATAAAATCACTTTGGTTTATTAGTAAATCCAGAGTAAGTGATTAATATCTGGGAGAGCAAACAGCTGTGCATATCTCTCTATCAGTGTTTATAGAGGGCGGACAATTTATGAGTTTACCCTATATAAGCTTTATACAGAGTAAAATGGATTTATTTGGGGTTTGGATCCCATTGGGAATTGGGTGTCGGGTCCTGGAAAGGTAATCTGCTGAGCTGTTTTGGGTTAAAGTCTGCAGCTTTGGGGGCATGGCCCAGACCCTGAGTCTGTGTTGCAGCAGGCTAGCATGTCTGGCTCAACAAGGCAGGGTTCTGGAGTCCCAAGCTGGCAGGGAAAACAGGCTCAGAGATAATTTCAGCACATCAGGTGCCAGTCCCAAGGGAATCTCTGTGACTGAACCCGTCACACCTATGTATAAAGTCGTAACCACTTATGGAGCTATCAGTGTATAATATTGCACTAAATATGTATGCATATACTTGTGTGTAATAATTTTTCACCAAATACTTGTTCTTACCTGGATAGATTATCTGAAACCAATTTACTTCCATCAGTATTTATCATATATACATTAGCAAATGCAGTAGGAACAGATAAGGAATGGACTTTATTGAGGTTTGTGGAACTGACTCTTGTAAACAGAATATACTGGGGGAAACAGCTCCTGCAAACAGACTTGTTAACCAGAAATATAAATTGTTTTTGCTAACTAATAGTAAATAGATGCATTAAGCTCCTCTAGTGTAAATCTCCCTTGGCAGACAGCTTAAAATCAAGCAATGACAGAGAATAATAGGAAAAGAGATCTCGATACTAATGCTCCTTGAGCCATTTCCCCATCATTTTACTCCTTTACCACCTCTGTGTTGGGCATACAGCTTATTGCACCTAAAGCTTGCCTCTGTTTTTTAAAGTGAAAGTAAAGATGGTTCAGAATTTCATCTTAGTAAATTATTTATGCATTCCCACTGTTGGATAGCAACACTTGAAAATTGAAGATGCAGTAATAAGAACTCAAGGTACATATTAATGAATTTTCCTCAACATTTTTAATATAACATTGATTCTTTCACACTATAAACCCTTTGTATAGACTAAGTTATATTAAAATATTGTGGGATTTAGTTTATAACTTGTAGGTAAAAATGTACTGCCAAGGCGCACACAGCCAAAGCTTCAGAAAGTAGGTGAAACTTTTTCTGTGGTGCTCATGCTGTCAGTAAAACTAAAATATTTGATGAAAAACATAGAAAGTATCACAAAGATCTGATACAAGGCAGAAAATCTGATTGCAGGTTGCTCATAAACTGATTATAGGGTTGCTAGGTTTAAACCAGAGGATTTTGGAGTGCAGCTTCATGAATCACACTGTTAGACAACAAGGTTTATCACTACTTTAGTAAGTTCACACTTATTTCCAATTTCATGTACTGTATGACACAGAAGAGTAGTTTGTAGTGTAACATTATTCCCCACAGGAAAAATAATTCCCTATACTATCAGAAACACGTAAGACTTCTAAATCCGTCAGCAGTGGACATTTTCATAGGAAGGAGATTTGTCACTTTCCTCAAACACTGAGATTTCAGTAAGGAGGATTCTGAAATTCCACTTAAATTATTTTCTTAATCAAGTTATAAACTAAAATAAAAAGGAAAAAGTGGGAATTGTGTTCTTGTGGATCCACGGGAAGGAGGCACAATCTGGAGTCTTGGAAGTAAGGCTTAATTAGAACTATAATAGTTACATAAGACAAAGGTGAGCCATGTGCTCTTAGCTGTGTATCTGGTGAATATGAATTTAGACTGCTTCCAACTGGTTCTTCTTAGCATGTGGTCTGCTCATAAAGGCACAGTACATACTCCAAATATCTCCCCTTTCCAGTGAAAGGGGTCCTTAACAATTTAATATAGATACCAAATATTTCTCTACACATACCATAACATACACTGCTTTGTTAGCTTTCAGGTGCTCTGTGCAGTCTATTAGGTCTACAAGGCACTACTTCAGTCCTTGCACTAGTTCAGGGGTTCTCAAACTTCACTGCACTGTGACCACCTACTGACAACAAAAATTACTACATGATCCCAGGACGGGACTGAAGCCAGAGCCCACCAGTGCACTGCTGCCCTGGGTCATGGGGTCAAAGCCAAAGCCTGATCCATATCACCCCGGGTAGGGGTGCCAAAGTCCAAGCCCCACTTTGGGGTCGTGACCCACAGTTTGAGAACCGCTGCACTAGCTGAAGCAGTAAACTGTTCTGCTGACTGATCGGAAGGATCCTCATTTGTTTTCTCAGTGTTTTGTCCTGTAGCTGTCAGTGAAGTTTCTGCTTCCCCATCTCCCTCTCCTTAAGGAATATGCTGCAGACAACTACTGTTCCTCTGAATTGTACATCCTGCAAGAGTCTGTATTTCATCAAATTGTGGGCCAAACTCATGAGTCACTACTGCCCTCTGTGCCCAGCAAATACCATCATGAATCTGTACAGCATCTCTGGGCTTCAAAGGCTCAAACAGGACTGCTGGCTGTATTTTTAAAAAGCCCTATTGAGAGCGCAGGAAGAAACCATCCTGATGTGCAGAAAGAATAGTAAATATGGCAGGCGACCAGCTTGGCTTAACAGTGAAATCTTTGGTGAGCTTAAACACAAAAAGGAAGTTTACAAGAAGTGGAAACTTGGACAGATGACTAGGGAGGAGTATAAAAATATTGCTCGAGCATGCAGGGGTGTAATCAGGAAGGTCAAAGTACAATTAGAGTTGCAGCTACCAAGGGATATGAAGGGTAACAAGAAGGGTTTCTACAGGCATGTTAGCAACAAGAAGATGGTCAGGGAAAGTGTGGAACCCTTACTGAATGGGGGAGGCAACCTAGTGACAGATGATATGGAAAAAGCTGAACTACTCAATGCTTTTTTTGCCTCGCTCTTCACAGACAAGGTCAGTTCCCAGACAGCTGCACTGGGCAGCACAGTATGGGGAGGAGGTGAGCAGCCCTCAGTGGTGAAAGAACAGGTTAAGGACTATTTAGAAAAGCTGGACATGCACAACTCTGAGTCCAGATCTAATGTATCCAAGGGTGCTAAGGGAATTGGCTGATATGATTGCAGAGCCATTGACCATTATCTTTGAAAACTCGTGGTGATTGGGGGAGGTCCCGCATGATTGGAAAAAGGCAAATATAGTGCCCATCTTTTTTAAAAAAGGGAAGAAGGGGAATCCGGGGAACTGTACCAGGTACTGAGCCTCACCTCAGTCCCTGGAAAAATCATGGAGCAGTTTCTCAGGGAATCCATTCTGAAGCACTTGTAAGAGAGGAAGGTGATGAGGAACAGTCAATATGGATTCACCAAGGGCAAGTCATGCCTGACCAACCTGTTTCTGTGGATAGGGGGAATGCAGTGGATGTGATATACCTTGACTTTAGCAAAGCTTTTGATATGGTCTCCCACAGTATTCTTGCCAGCAAGTTAAAGTAGTATTATAGAATATCAGGGACCTCAGGAGGTCATCTAGTCCACCCCCCTGCTCAAAGCAGGACCAATCTCCAGACAGATTGTTACCCCCAGTTGGCCCCCTCAAGGATTGAATTCTCAACTGTGGGTTTAGCAGGCCAATGCTCAAACCAATGAGCTATCCCTCCTGCCAAGTCTGTGATAGGAAAATATATGGAGATATACCTATCTCATAGAACTGGACGGGATCCCAAAAGGTCATCAAGTCCAGTCCCCTGCCTTCACTAGCAGGACTAAGTACTAATTTTGCCCCAGATCCATAAGTGGCCCCCTGAAGGATTGAACTCAGAAGCTTGGGGTTAGCAAGTAAATACTCAAACCACTGGACTATAAGGTGGATAGAAAGCTGACTAGATCATTGGGCTCAATGGGTAGTGATCAAAAGCTCTATGTCTTCTTGGCAGCTGGTATCAAGTGGAATGCCCCGGGGTCAGTCCTAGGGCTGGTTTTGTTCAACATCTTCATTAATGATCTGAACGATGGGATGGATTGCACCCTTGCAAGTTCGTGGATTACACTAAACTGGGGGGAGAGGTACATATGTTGTAGAGTAGGGATAGGGTCCAGAGTGACCTAGACAAATTGGGGGATTGGGCCAAAAGAAATCTGATGAGGTTCAGTATGGAAAAGTGCAGAGTCCTCCACTTAGGACAAAAGAATCTCATGGACTGCTACAGGTTGGGGATCGACTGGCTAAGTGGCAGTTCTGCAGGAAAGGACCTAGGGATTACAGTGGACGAAAAGCTGGTTATGAGTCAACAATGTGCCCTTGTTGCCAAGAAGGCTAATGGCATATCAGGCTGCATTAGTAGAAGCTTTGCCAGCAGATTGAGGGAAGTGATTATTCCCCTCTATTTGGCACTGGTGAGGCCACACCTGGAGTATTGCGTCCAGTTTTGGGACCCTCACTACAGAAAGGATGTGGACAAATTGGAAAGAGTCCAGCAGAGGGCAATGAAAATGATTAGGAGGCTGGGGCACATGATTTATGAGGAGAGGCTGAGGGAACTTGGTTATTTAGTCTGCAGAAGAGAAGAGTGAGGGGGGATTTGATAGCAGACTTCAACTACCTGAAGGGGGGGTCCCAAAGAGGATGGAACTAGGCTGTTTCTCAGTGGTGGCAGATGACAGAACAAGGAGCAATGGTCTCAAGTTGCAGCGGGGGAGGTTTAGGTTGGATATTATGAAAAATTATTTCACTAGGAGGGTGGTGAAGCACTGGAATGGGTTACCTAGGGAGGTGGTGGAATCTTTCCTTGAAGGTTGTTAAGGCCTGGCTTGACAAAGCCCTGGCTGTGATGATTTAGTTGGTGTTGGTACTTCTTTGAACGGGGGTTGGACTAGATGACCTCCTATGATTCTTCTATGATTCTATGATTGAGGATACCTGAGACTCAAAGTTACATGCTTAAACCCACACACTCTAACAAATTTTCAGACTGCGGACCATTATCAGAAGTGATAACTTCAGGGATTCCTGCATGGAAAATATGGATTTCATGTGTATTATCACTTGTTTCAATGTGATATTTTCTAAAACAACTTCTGGATATTGAGAATAATAATCCAAAATCAAAACATAGTTTTTACCTGCATATATAAATAAATCTATACCAACTTGAGACCATGATCTTAACTGTTCTTTGTTTATCAGCACAGGTTCTTTTTTCTGTTTAGATTGGTATTTTTTACATGTTTCACACATTTTAATAGTTTTCCCTATCTCAGTTGCAGCCAATACAGTATCTCTCTGGCATTGCATTTACATTTCTCCATGCCCAAGTGTCCTTCATGTATTCTTGTGAGCATGTCAATTTGTAACATCTTAGGCACTAGTATTCTATTTCCTCTACCATCAATAACAGACGGTTTTGATGTCTGCCATCAGTAACAGACAGTTTTGCTTTGAACTGGAAATATGGACTTGGTATGCAATATCCTGGCCACTTGGTGGTAACAGTCTTAATTACCCTCTTTAAAATCTCATCATTAATTGCAGCCTCTGCAAATTCACTTCCTTTCTGAGACACGCCAATTCTTTATCAGATTGACATGCACTATGTCTGATTCCACCTCTGTTTCTACTACAGTTTTAACAAAAGCATCCATTACCAAATGTTCTTTTCCTGGTTTAAAAACTATTGTTTAAATCATAGAATTGGAACTGAGAAAACAATTGTATTCTGGGTGGCATGTCAGTTAGTCCCTTCTTTGCAATTGATATCAGAAACTTACGGTCTGTTCTGCAACAATTGGTCTTCCATAAATGAACACATGGACATTTTTTACAACCATGCTCCAGGGCTAAGGTTTTGTTTTCAATTTGGGCATAGTGGCATTCTGCTTTTGTAAGAACCCTGGATGTTAATGCCATCTATCTCCAATGTTCAAATTTTTGTAGGAATGTTGACCCTATGCCTTCTTTGGAGGCATCTGTGGACAATTTGGTCTGTCTTCTGCTGTCAAAATACCTTAGGACGGGCTTTCTGAGTCCATTGTTTTTATTAATAATTTTTTTTATTAATAGTAAACAGAAAAAGTTATTGACTAGTTAAAAGACCATACACATTACAAATAATTGCAAAGTCCTTAGATCAGATTTGTAGCATTGATGGTGAGTTTGCTGGTTTAAACAAAAGTCTCTCTGGAATCATGCCAACAGGTCAGAATCCAAAGGGCACCTTAGATGTAGGTTTGTTACCCTGTAAAAATGCATGGAAAGACTATTCCAAGTAACTACTTGGAAAATCTGTTACATGTAGGGTGACCAGACAGCAAATGTGAAAAATCGGGACAGGGTGGGGGTAATAGGAGCCTATATAAGAAAAAGACCCAGAAATTGGGACTGTCCTGATTTTATAGGGACAGTCCCATCTGGTCACCCTAGTCACACGTCTTAAACTTTCCCTGTTTAAAGTTCAGCAAACTAGACATGGCAGAATCAGGCCTGATCATGAAAGGAACTTAGCTTCTACAAGCTAATTTGGTTACATTGTGTACATATATCCTGTTAGAAATTTACCAAACACATTTAGCATCTCCCTTAACTCCTATTACTACAAATGAATGGGTTAGTGATTGCTGGTGTACCTACACCTTTTTGATATTCACACACAAGTGAAATGTCCTGATTATGATTACAATACTTTTTGTTAAGTTGTTATGGGTCATACACAGATTAGCTCCTTTTCCAGCCTCACAGTTATAGCTTGTGTTCTGCTAGGATCAATACATACCTCTCAGTTAACCTTTCTCCTATGTAAGTAATTTCTCTGAGCCCAAATTTACATTTTTATTTATTTATTATTTTTTTTAGGTTCAGACCTACAGCTGTAGGCCTTTCCAATGCTGTTTTTAACCTGTAATTATGTTCCTCTATTATGCTGCCCCAGATGAGAGTATCATCTATATGCAGTTTTGTGCCTTCAATTCCCTCAAATAATTTACTGCACAGTTCTATGGAAGACTTTAGACCAAATGGTAATCTGAGAAAGCAATATCTTCCATATGGTGTAATAAAAGTACATAATTTGGAGCTCCTCTCTACTAAGGCATTCTGCCAGAATCCAGATGATGCATTTAAAGTAGTAAAATAATTGCACCAGCCATATCTCCCAAAATGTCTTCCCTGTTAGGTAACTGAAAGTGTTCCCTTTAGATATATTTGTTAAACTCCTTAGAATCTAGGTGTAATCTCAGTGTTCCATCCTATTTTTCTACTATTATCAAGTTCACCCATTCTGTAGGTTCTTCTTCTAATGTCTTTTACTAAACCATCCAGTTATTTGAGCTTTTATTCCTCATACTTAGAGGAATATTTCTAGGGACATGAATGACAGGACAATTTGACTCTGTTAGTTGAATTCCATATTCAGTTGCTAGTTTTCCTGTACTCTCAAAAATGTTCTGATATTGTTTCTCTATGCCTGTGTCCCTTATCCCTTGTACCATGTGCACTCTTTGGATGAGCCCAAGGTCTTGGCATGGTTTTTAACCCAATATAGGTGCTTTATTTTCTTTAAAGATTGCATAATTTATCAATTCTTTTTGATCGTTTACCTTCACTTCTAGTACACATGTACCTCTGTGGAAATGAATTCTCCATTATAAGCTTTCAGTTTAACCTGTTTACTCACCATTTCCCCTGTTTTTTCTTAAATCTTTTGATACTAATATCTGAAACATGTACCTGAGCACCAGTGTCTAATTAGTAGGTTATAGGAATCCAATTAGTCTCTAAAGAAATTGTCCATTCATCTGTCCCCTCCTCTTCAGATACAACTCCTAGATAGAACTCCTCTTCTGTGTTGCTCTGTGCTGTCTACCTGGATTATTGAATTAGCATGCATGCTTTGCTTCTTGTTCTGTAGTTGATCCTGGTTGCAGATGTTGGCAAAATGATTGTATTTCTTACAAATATTGCAGCGCTTACCAGAACTGGACATTGAAAAGGTCTGTGTTTGTGTCAAAATCTTGTGCAAACTTTGAAGTTGTGCTTTGCTTTTTTCATGCTTGTCTGTGGTTTTTGTTTTGCACGGATTTACTGCTTGCCATTTTTCTCTTCTTTTTTGTCACTCTGAAAGTGGCAGTGTCTTGTTTTCCTTCCATTATTTTTATTCTGTTCAGAGTGATTTCTGCTGCCAGTCTTACTGTTTTATCCAAAATGAGATCCATATCTTTCAATTGTCTTTTTTGTCTCTTTCGATCTCTGATTTCAATTACAATTTTGATCTCTTATGATTGACTCTGTTAACTGTCCATGGTTGCAGGTTTGTTTTATTTAGCTTTGGCTCTGTTAGGAATTTTTCAAAGGATTCTCCTTCCATTTGTCTTGTAAGGTGAAATTTATACCATTCAAATGTACTCTTTTTCAAATACCTATTTAAAGTAGAAGAGCAGTACTCCAAATTTCTGCAAAATTGTTTCATAATTTCCTTTATTTGCATTCTATTAAATAAGTCCTCTGCAACATTTTAGAAAATTGTTATAATCTGCTGGTATTTTTTCTCACCAAAGCCAGCTGTGTGTGTGTGTGCATGTGCGTGCACACACACACACACACACACACACACACACACACACACACACACACACTCACTCACTCACTCACTCACTCACTCACTCACTCACTCACTCACTCACTCACTCACTCACTCACTCACTCACTCCCTCCCTCCCTCCCTCCTTGGGGCTTTTAGTTGCTCCATCTCCAAGATGACTTATTCACCACAGTCCTCTTTTCTCTGTCCTCACTTTTACTCCACTTCTGATACCATGTGTTGTCTTGTGGATTGATAAGGAGGGAGGCCCAGTATGGACTCTTAGAGGTAAGACTTTGTTAGAAATAAAACATAACACAAAGGAGAGCCTTGTGCTCCTAGCTGTGTATCTGGTGAAGCTGACTCTCTAGACTGCTTCCAACCAGCTCTTCCTACCATGTGCTCTGCTTTTAAACACAATACATACTCCAAACATAAATTTTTATAATGGAAGTTCTTTAATAAAATCAAAGGATTGAAGAAAGACTCCCAGTGACTTCTGTGGGATTTGGATTGACCTTTAAATAAGGCTGTCTTCAACTATCTGCTTCCTTTAGATTATAATTACAAAATAATCTCACCTGGTATTTCTAATATCCCATCACTATAGTATAATTTTACATTTTCCTATCATAAAAAGGAAATACTCTACATTTCTTGAATATCCTTATAAGGATATTTGCATTATAAGTGGACTGGATTGGGAGCCATTTATCAATAAACTCTGAATATGATTCAGAGGTTGCCAATGAGGACTGAAGAGGTGTTAACTACAGAACAGGTGGAAATATAATACTAGTCTGTATTTTGTGTCTCTGCTCCTTGCAGCCAAGTTTTTTGGTAGCTAGAAATGTATTCTGAGCACTGTACAATGAGTACATATGTATTCTCTCTTATTCTGTCTCTTTCATCTAGTATTGTAACAGGGAGCTTAGAGGGCCAGATGGCCTAGTGGTTGGAGCACATGATTTCCAGCCCCCTGCCCCACTTAGTCAAGGTACCTTAGTCTTTAAGGGAGGGGATAGGGGGACGCAGGCCCTCCCCTCTACTGGGTCCCAGCCCAGGTCCGGGTGTAAGTCAATGCCTGGTTAGAGGACTTCTCAGCAGGGAGTCTATTTATACTGCCCTGGGCTGCTTTCTACTGCTGTACCTCCAGTTAGGAGCATGGCCCTTTTAGTCCAACTGTGTTGGTTCATGTCTAGTAGCGCCCTGTCATGGACCTTGGGTGGCATCCTGTTGGGCTTCCAGGTTCTTCTGGGTGGGGCAGCTGTAAGTTTGGTGGGGTCAGAACCCCACAAGGTCTCTGGGCTTCTGTCACAGTTACTTCTTAGCCTGGGTACTCCTAGGTGCTCCTGGGTGCTCAGTCTTCTTTGGAGAAAGAAGTGATGCTCCCCAAAAGCCTTATTCTTACAGTGGCAATTGGGACAAGAGCTGCTGGCTGGCTCCTGTCTCTGTACTTGGTCCACTAGACCACCCAATCTCTTTGGGAGAGCTCCAAAAGCAGGTTTGTCAATTCACATGTGAATTTATCACAATATTTCAGATTGTAGTGTGAAGACAAGGGGCATTTGCTCAAACGTTTATTGAAAAATGTAGAATGTTTGAATCAGTGCTTCTGTTTTGATGAAAAATGTTTGAGTATTTTGCCCAGCGCTACTCCTAATGTGAAAAACTGCAACGGCTTCAGATAATCATTGTGTATTTTGCACGTTTAGAGCACTTACTAAAGGACTGATGCTAAATGCAGACTAGCTGGGTTAGCGATAATTATAAGAAACAGAATAGTCATTCACAAGAACAACTCTGACCCCAAAATCTTACTGAGCAATCAAGAAAAATTGTTTTGAGGGACAATTTGAAATTGTTTTTATGGTTAATATTTGAGTATATTGGACTATAAAGCCCTTTCTGGATTTTTGCAGGAATCTTTGCTGCTGTCTTTCAGAAAAGCAGTTCATTGACAAAAACATTCATGATTGACTTCACAGTTCAAGTGCAGCTTTAACTTTTAATTAAGTATATAACCCCCTCCCTCTAAATTTTTGACATCCCAAGACAATATTTTTCAAGGTATTGTTTATTTAAAGTAAGAGTCTAGGAAGTCCAGAAAATTGTGTGTCCCACTTTCCTTTTTCTTTCATCTTGGTTTGTGTAATGAAAGATAAACCATAGGCATACTTTATATACTAGAATACTTGCTGTATATAATTATTAAGCTAGTACATAAAAAAAGAATAGCTTTAGTCAGCATATTAGTTAAACCAACTATCTGGACAAAATAGTTGTGACTGTGTGCTCAGCAGCTACTCTTCAGATGCTGCTCAGTGATGTTAGAGGTAACATTCCTCTCACTTCATGAAATAAGTCATTTAAAAATGTGCAACAGTGCTGAGGCTTTGGAGAATGTGGAGTTGTCTTTGAAACACATAAAGGTTGCTTGTGATGCAGTTCGATGGGTTTATGAGTATCTCACTGAATGTTGTACAAACTTTTTTCTTTGTACTATTTTCTTAGCCCTAAAGTAATGGATTATGCATAGAAAATGTCCTGGTGTTGCCACAATAAATAGATCAACTGAAAGGACACCCTTTGCCTGAAGTGTCTTTAAAACTGTGAATGTGAAGTTGGATGATGAATTGAATAGGGTACTTCAAAGGATAGATATACAGTATCTGAATATGAAAAAGCATGAGAGCATGTCACAGCAATATGTAGTGCTGGCTGCTCAAGGTGATAAAACAGTTTACTATTGTCCTTGCCACCAACAGAATATGTCAAATCTGGATCTGATGCAGCTTTATTGGAGGACCTGTACAGAATAATATTTTGCAGTATGTATCAGTTGAAGGTAAAAAACAAAAATTAATCTTTGGTTTATATCAACAAGTAAAACTGTTCTCTTGATTTATTTTTGACAGAGGAGTTGCTGCTTTTGATTTTTTTTTTTTAATTTTTTTTGGTCGATGTTTCTGAAAGGTATCAAGCTGCAGGTTGATCCCAATTATGATTCATTTTTAGTTATACTGTATAGTGAAGGTGTTGTTTATGGGGATAGAATTTAACATCAGTTGAAAACAATGAGAGTTTTGCCTGAGTAAGGAGTGAGTTAAAACAAAGACTTCAGCCTTTGACTCCTGTATTTTAGCTGTGGACTAAAATGATTCTTACACATCTAAATTCTGACCAGGCTGGAATAGATCAATAGAACCACACTAAATATAGCATCTGAATAAAAGAAAGCATACATTAGATAACATAGCCTTTTAAAATATAAGTTTATAACTCCAGTATTAGATATATTATATTGACAGGCAGGGCAGTAGCCAGGATTTTCATGGCTCTACCTTGTCCTGGGATGACACACATCCTGCAGCCCCAGCAATCCCAGTCACCCAAAGAACTTGACACTTCTCACCTTGTCTTTGACCCCCTGCTCCAACCCATAGGTATAATTTACCCCCCTCCCCCCGTTTTTAAACACACACCTTTGTCTCTCATCCCTATTTCCTTCTCACTGTTTCTACTGGTCTCTGCTTCCCCTCTATTTAGCTCCCATTTTTGTTCTTGTCCTTCTTTGTTCTGCTTCTGTGCCCCCTGTCTTCCCATTCTGTCCCTGCTGTTGGTGTTCTTGGAACTTGTTCAGCAGCAAGAGGGAGTGGGCCTGATTTTCCTGCCACTTATGCCTGCAGTGTAACTCCATTGATTTCAATGGAATTACTCCTGATTTACCATTGTGTGAGAAGAGAATCAGGACTATTATGTTCTTGGTAAATGGGAGCTGCTGCTGGCTAAAAAGGCTGATATCATTATGCTGGACCTGGAACACTAAACCTGGTACAATCTCAAAATCTTTGCTGCAGATTTTGCTATATTTTTTCAGGTCAGAATGGGAACGATAACATATTGTGAGTAAAATAGACTAGGAAAGAATATCCTGAATCTACACATACTTCCCTCTCCTTCCCCTCCACTCCCAAAACAGTCTTTTGGGTGACCAGAAATAAGGATAATATGGTAGGTATGATCTTGTATGTATTATGAATTTAACAGTGGAAAAACACAGTGGACCACATGGCTGTATAATTGGTGGGAGTAGAAAAATCAAATAATTCTCTGAATTTGTTTAGATCCTAGAACTTAAAATTACAAGAGAGCATTTTCAGCTCTTTGTTCTGGAAGGAAAAGGAGCAGACTTAGTGAAATATTTAGAGCCGCTGTTCTGGACACATCCAGTAAACTTTGTCAAAAATCCCTGGGCAAGAACAGTTCACTGTACATCTCATTTGGCAGCAGGGGCACGTGCAGGAATTTAAATTTCACTGCTTTTGGAGGGGCTCTGTGCCTCTGCTGTTTGGGGGGGAGAGGGGAAGACTAAGCACCTGCTTGCCCCCCTTGTGCATGCCCCTGTTTGGCAGAAACTGTTTTCTCTGGTTTATCTTTTTCCATCTCTAGTGTACCAGAATTGTTTCCCATGAAGGTAATTGAGATGTTTAAAGGAAATTGTTTTTTTACTACTTATTCTGGTTTGGGAGAAAGCTAGAGAGTTAAAAAAAAATTGGAAAATGACATACAGCAACATTAGAACTAAAATATCTGGGAAATTAATACGGTTTTTAAAATCGGTGGAAAATACTCAGTTACAGATTGGTGTGAAATCTCAAAAATTCAGAGGAATGGTTATACAGATTTACAAATTCTTGACACAAATGCCCACAGTAACTGCATAAACCGATCCTAATTTACTTACCCTCCCAAAATTCAAACTAAAATCAGCTGAAGTTTTGGATGGATAAGAAATGCAGAATCAGGCTCTTAAGGAGTTATTGCAGGCTGAATGGCTGTGGGGTAATCTGATGCATTATTTTGATCAAAACAAACTAGTAAACCTGATGCTGCAAGCTAGACGGGGTACTGCTTTATTGTTGGATGGTGTACCAATTGCTTTTGCTTTGAGCAATAAATCACTGAAAATGTACAGCTATCTTCCAGCTGTATTTGTCGCATATGCAGGACATAGGACATGTTTAGTAGACAAAGAGGCTAGTATGGAATATGACATAGAGGCATAAGTGTAGGTGGTTAATGAAAATCGAACGTTCTCTACTGACTAAATATAGAAGTTGATACAGAAACCTTCTGAGGATGCAGAAGTACAAGGGAGGATACTAGGGGGATGACCAAAGACAAAGGAAGGTGTTTTATCCCTAATTCATCATTGATATCTTCATGATGAATTAACATTTGTTGTTGGTTAAAATGGAAAATTAGTGTTTCCAGACAATATGAGGTAAGAGACTATGAATAGGCCTTCAATAGTGTCGAGTTCAATGCAATATTAAAGGCGCTCGCAGAGCAGGGCATTAACACACAGTACATCAGTTTGTACCAATCGAGAAAGGCGTAAAGCAAGGAGAAACGATTTCACCGAAACTATTTACCGTCTGCTTTGAAATGGCCATGAACAAGATCAATTGGAGGAGTGGTGTTAATATAAATGGACAACGATTATCTCACCTCAGTTTCACAGACGACACTGTACTAATTGCCGAAAGCACCAACCAACTGCAGAGCATGCTACGAAGACTCAACAAGAAAAGCAGTCAGGTTGGTTTAAAAAGGAACCGTTGCAAAACGAAATACATGCGATCAGACGTCTTATGAAAAGCCTGAATAATGGTAACAGGAGAAGAAATTGAAGAAGTGGAACAGGACATGTATTTGGGCCAAGAAGTTAATATGCACCAAGATATGAACGGAGAACTCTCATGAAAGATTCGGGCAGGATGGTGTGCGTTTAATTCCATCAAGGACATCCTCAAAGGAAAAATCAACAAGACCACATGTACAAATATCTTCAATTCCTGCCAGCCATGCTGTATGGCAGTAAATGTGGGCACTGAAGAAGAGAGAAGAACAGCGGCTGTCGGTAGCTGAAAGGGCAATGGAATGAGTTATGTTGGGAATTTCCCTTCTGGATTGTATCCCAAATGAAAAGATTAGAGAATACAGCCGTGTGAAAGACATTATTGTGGAAAGCAGATATAATAAGATACGATGGGTGGGCCACATAGCACAGTTCACGAACAATAGGTGGACCGCAATCATTACTGAGTGGTACCTGCGAGAACAGAAAAGACCACCTGGTCGGCCTCCAAGAAGATGGGAAGATGACACTGTAAAATGTTTTGGATGAACGTGGAGAAGAAAGGCAAGAATGTGAGAAGAATGGCGGATGTGTTGTGATTGGTGCAGTCTTAACAGCTGAAGACCGATCGATTCAGGTGATGAGGAAAGAGGAAATGTTTTGTCACTTTCATAAAGAAGATCCTAGTATGCAATAATGCAAAAACAGTTTGAGGAATCCTTTACTAGCCTTGTATAAGCACAGTCTGCTGACACAGCTGGGGTCAGTTCAAGGTGTCAAATATGTTGGTCACGATAGCCGAAGGAACCAGAGTCCTCAATAAGTTACAGAAAGACCTTCACAAAATGGACAGATTGACCATTTCTATTAGGAGGTAAATACTTTTTACGTTGTGGTAGTTGAGTGTGGCGATTTTGAGTTGTCTTCTACAGGACTGACTGAGACAGTGATTTATTATCTGAAATCTCTTTGCAAAACTTGGAAACCCTGACAAAGTGTTTTCAGACAATGGTCCAAAATTTAAAGCTTTCCCCAAAACACTTGCAGTTTGAGCATGATACATGGATGCCAAAATATCTCATGTCAAAAGGGTTAGCAGAATGTTCTGTTCAAAATGTCAGATATGTTCAAGAAAGCAGAAGATAAACAGGATCCTTCTTTGACTATATCTGCAGGTAGAAAATTACCTGAGAGGCTAATCTGGAATAGATAATCCATTAATAGGTAGATATATGAAAACAATATTGTCATTTGCAACTGGATTATTTAAATGAAACAATTGTCTCTGTTAATAAAGATGACAGGAAAGCTGTTATAAAGTAACAATGAAGCTTTCCTCTCTGTGTGCGCCAAGGCAGAAAAAAGGAAAACCAAATGCTAATCAAAGAGAAGAATGCTCCCATGTAAAACAACTACATAGTGGACATGTTTTTGGAAGGAACAGGATAATTATCTTGATTCCAGAAAAATGAGAAGCACTCAGCTGAAAATCGCCACATACAATAAATAATACCATTAGCAACTGATAAGGATACTGCACAATAAGAAAAAGACAGCTGGTGTGGAAGATGAAAAGACCAAGCAAGTACTCATTGTAATCAGCAGCAACAGTCAAGTAAAGACCTTTTAAATATAGTGATTTTTATTGTGTTAATGAGTGCAACATAGAAAGATCACTGCCTTTTGGTTTTATACAGTTGGTTTCCTATTGGTTTATAATGCTGACACCATTCCTGATGCAAAGTAGCATCCTGCTCCACAAGTTGTCCCATTGGCTTCAGTGGGTCTATTTGCTGAATAAGTCATAAAACAATGTCAGTAAAGGTATCAAATCTGGCCTGATGTTTGTAAAAGTGTAGAGTTTGGTGATCACTGCAACCCTAAGAGACAGTCTTTGTGGTGGATTTAACCCCAGCTCAGCAGGTAAACAACAGAGCGCTATTTTAACTTGTGTCCACCTCTTTCCATAGCTGCCTGGCTGTTGGACAGTCCGGTAGCACGTTACAGTGCTAACAAACATCAGAGGATAAGGGCTTTACATTGTGCAACCTCTGTGGTGTCTAATACAAACCAAACACATGATTTTACAAAAATGGAAGTGTAGGCTTATGCTCAGAATAGAGCAGTGGTACTTGGAGCTGTCTGAGTTAGCAGACAAGTTTAAAATAGCTTCTCATCGTAAAGAGCAGTTATTTGCAGAATTTGAAGAAATTTGGATCCCATTTCTAGAAACATTTGGATAAAAATGTTGAGATGGCTCAAGGAATGCCAGACCTCCATTCCACCTAGCCCCTGCTCCACTCCTCCTGGTCCTCTCCTTGCTTCCTCTTCCTATTCATGCACGTCTTCTCCTATTTTATTGCTCTTACCACCACCATAGCATGTTATGTCTAGGTAGTATTGTCTGGTTTTGTATTTTCTGGTCTTGCAGCTTTGACAAGTTGTAAAATGGCATAATTTCATAATTCTTTAGGAGATCCTGTGAGGTGTGTGGTTTTTTGGAAACACACACATGTTGCGAGCCCTTTCCTTTTTTTGAACTTTTCATTGTTTCTTTAGGAAAATCAGTAAACATTTAATCATACAAAAGTGTAGTGTTCAAAATGTTTATGTATATGTATGTGTGTATACACATGTGCACACAGACATACACACGTAATTTGTTACAGGTAATATTAGAGGAGGTTGTGGTTCAATTTGCTATGAATAATGTTGATTACAAATGTACCCCCTTTTAATGATTGAACTGATCCTGATTCCAGTGCATGTATTTGCATCTGAACAATTTAGAAGAATAATTTTCTGCCTATGGGTTGTTCATGAACTGTTTGGTTTTACCGTTGATTATCTGTGTTGTGACTGGACACCTGAGTCACGTGCTATTATATCACTCATTCTTTCACTGAGCAGAAACTTTTGAACAGGAAGTGAAGAAAAGTGAAGGGAGTAGCAAATACTGAAAAGCAAACTTTTGACAAATTTTCAGTCTACTTATCAGACTTGGTATTTTATTTATGAAAATATTCATAAATCAGGGTTATTTTGTTTTGCTTTTTACTATGTAACCAGCTCTCATCATACATAAATCATAATCACATAATGTAGTTAAGTAATAATGCCACTCCAGAAATTAATGTAGTTCTAGTTAATGTAGACTGATTTTACAGGGAAAGATGTATTAAGCATTATAAAACAATTTTCTATTATGTTAGTACAAAAGCTGCCTCTGCTAGTCACAATGTTCCTTTACTTATTATGTAACCTTAATGCTACATAATAAGAATGACCAAATAGCAATTTCCTGATCACAACAGAGCTCCTTTTTCCTATCTAGAAGATGTGCTATTTTTGCAGAAAGGGAACATACAGCATAGAATGGTGTTCTGACTATTGTAAGCAATGAAGTACATCTTTAATTCACATGAGCATCTGAACATCTCTATATTTATAGTGGAACTTCCTTGATTCCCGAGAGGCCCAAAACATCAAGAAAGAGAACCATACATATCTTTCATAATGTATACAAAATAATTCACTTGAACCATAGACCTCTACCGTGGCATGTTTCTTTGTAGCCTCTGAAAAATGTGGCTTACAGAGAGTTACTGATTTTGTTTGGAAAGTCAGCATACAGATACTTTTTTTTATTTTTTATTTTTATAGCCTAGGCCGACTTGCCTGGAGACTCTTTTTTTCATTGGGTCAAATATTCTTCTGTTTTCATGTCTATTTATATTTGAGCATATGTAGAAAATCTAATTGAGACACTCCAAGCAACAATAGAACGATACACTTCAGGCAACAGTGAATTTAGATGTGAATAAACTCTTTTGTTTCCTAGAACTTCTTTTCTTCCACTGTTTTGAGGAAATCCACAATTTCTTTCCATAGGATATGAACTAAATTTCATTTTCTCAAACTTTTTAATTTCTTTTCATTCACCCATTGTTCATGACCAGATTAGTAAATCTTTATTAAGCATCTTTGAGGGGACAAACTCAATTCCCTTCTATATTTGGTTGATATCTGAAAATTAAGCTCCATCTGTCCTGGGTATTTGTCTAGCATTCAGTTTAACTGAATATTTTACCCTTCCTTCCCCTTCCATATAAATCTATCTGTTTCTTTACTTCTGTTACTACTCTTCTTCCCTAGCTGTGGAGGAGAGGGTAATGCCTGCTGGCTTTTTCTTCACTTCCTGTCCCTCTGCCTCAAGGCAGGGCATTGAGAGGCCTCCAGAGAAGGGCTGTGCTGTAGGTTGGGCAGTTGCAGGTGATGACATTGGTAGCAATTCTGTAGATTATGGAGATCTTCCATCCCCATCTTACTAATGAATAGAAAAGAGAAAGAACATGGTCAGATGGGATCACTTGTTAGATTTAGAAATCTTTGTTCTTTGCCTAGCATGACCAGATGTCCCATTTTTATAGGGACAGTCCCATTTTGGGGGATTTTTTCTTATATAGGTACCTTTTGCCCCCCACCCCCTGTTCCATTTTTTCCACAGTTGCCATCTGGTCACCCTATCTTTGCCTCACTTTTCCCTGACCCTAAAAAAGTTTTTGGGGCAATGAAACCAAATATCGCTATTTTGCACTGAAAGGATTCCTGGTTGCATACAAATTGTTAGCAATTATATTTTGGTTCATCTTCATTTATGCACTTGTTTTATAGCTGTTATGGCAGATATGGCAATTTCCTGCAGTATCCTCATGAAACCTTATTGAATTAAGTTTAAGTATCTTTGGGGTTCATTATATTCTATGAAAGGTTCATGTATTATTGTGAGCCAAGATTGTAGGTAACACCCTAAAGGGTGGGAGATGTGACCAGTGTGAGACCAGGGTCACATATGGAACAAGGTGGTCACATATGGAACAATATGGTAGACAAGAATGGACTCTTGGAACAAAATGTGCTAAGTGGTTTTTCCTGAGGAATACCTAGGGAGAATTTGTGTTCACCTCCCCTTATCTCAGACTATGCGAAAACCCAGCTTTTGCAGCTAAGCATTGAGGAATGGCCCATTGTCTGAGGATTACCTGTTACATGAGGCCAAGATCAAAGGCCCAAGCTGTGTAAAGAAAAGACTGAATTATTCATGGTTGTTCTGAATTTGAGACAGTTATACCACAGAGAAGAAACAGTTGTGGATTTTGGAGGACTGACACCTACCAGAGTCTAGTTTGGAGTTGGGGGTGACCTCTGTAAGCTTTTAGCATGAATGTAGGTTTTTATTATTTTTATTGCACTTTCTCTGTAACACTTTCACCTTAAGAAAAGATGGTGCTTGATTATAAAGAACTGTGTGGTAACTTACAACTCCAGGGAATTATGCTGTGTATAGCCTTCTGAGAGAAAGAAGTCTGGTTTGCTGGGGATATCACAGTATAGGCAGGGAATTGTGCAGTTACAGAAAAAGTCCTGGTCAGGAGGGAAGAGGCCCAAGGGAAGAGGCACCAGCTCCCTCTCTCTCATGTGTAGTTTCAGCTGGCCACTACTGACAGAGCAGTGCTAAGGACTGGTACATATAAGATCCAGCTGCAGAACCTTTGGGGGCTCTGTGTGTGTGAATGGAAGCATATGCTGATTTTAATGCTTAAATTGTACTCCTAGAATCAAAGAATCATAGACTTTAAGGTCAGAAGGGACCATTATGATCATCTAGTCTGACCTCCTACACAATGCAGGCCACAGAATCTCACCCACCCACTCCTGTATCAAACCTGTATCTGAGTCATTGAAGTACTCAAATCATGGTTTAAAGACTGAAAGGTGCAGAGAATCTTCCAGCAAGTGACCCATGTCCAATGCTGCAGAGGAAGGCAACCCCCTCCCCAGGGCTTCTGCCAATCTGCCCTGGAGGAAAATTCCTTCCAGACCCCAAATATGGCGATCAGCTAAACCCTGAGCATGTGGGCAAGACTCACCAGCCAGACACCCAGGAAAGAATTCTCTGTAGTAACTCAGATCCCACCCCATCTAACATCCCATCACAAGCCATTGAGCATATTTACCGCTAGTAGTCAAAGACGAATTAATTGCCAAAATTAGGCTATCCATTATACCATCCCCTCCATAAACTTATCAAGCTTTGTCTTGAAGCCAGATATGTCTTTTGCCCCACTACTCCCCTTTGAAGGCTATTCCAGAACTTCACTCCTCTGATGGCTAGAAACCTTCGTCTAATATCCATTTGTTCTTGTGTCCACATTGGTATTGAGCTTAAATAATTCCTCTCCCTCCCTGGTATTTATTCCTCTGATATATTTATAGAGAGCAATCATATCTCCCCTCAGCCTTCTTTTGGTTAGGCTAAACAAGCAAAGCTCTTTGAGTCTCCTTTCATATGACAGGTTTTTCATTCCTTGGATCATCCTAGTAGCCCTTCTGTGAACCTGTTCCAGTTTCAATTCATCCTTCTTAAACATGGGAGACCAGAACTGCACACAGTATTCCAGATGAGGTCTCACCAGTGCCTTGTAACACGGTACTAACACCTCCTTATCTCTATTGGAAATACCTTGCCTGATGCATCCCAAGACTGCATTAGCTTTTCTCACAGCCATATCACATTGGTGGCTCATAGTCATGTTGTGATCAACCAATACTCCGAGGTCCTTCTCCTCCTCTGTTACTTCCAACCGATATGTCCCCAATTTATAACCAAAATTCTTGTTATTAATCCCTAAATGCATGACCTTGCACTTTTCACTATTAAATTTCATCCTAATACTATTACTCCAGTTTACAAGGTCATCCAGATCTTTCTGTATGGTATCCCGGTCCTTCTCTGTATTGGCAATACCTCCCAGCTTTGTGTCATCCGCAAACTTTATTAGCACACTCCCACTTTTTGTGCCAAGGTCAGTAATAAGAAGATTAAATAAGATTGGTCCCAAAACCAATCCCTAAGGAACTCCACTAGTTACCTCCCTCCAGCCTCACAGTTCACCTTTCAGTACAACCCGTTGTAGTCTCCCCTTTAACCAGTTGCTTATTCACCTTTCAATTTTCATATTGATCCCCATCTTTTCCAATTTAGCTAATAATTCCCCATGTGGAACCGTATCAACTGCCTTACTGAAATCAAGGTAAATTAGATCCACTGCATCTCCTTTGTCTAAAAAAATCTGTTACCTTCTCAAAGAAGGAGATCAGGTTGGTTTGGTACGATCTACCTTCTGTAAAACCATGTTGTATTTTGTCCCAGTTACCATTGACCTCAATGTCCTTGACTACTTTTTCCTTCAAATTTTTTTCCAAGACCTTGCATACTACAGATGTCAAACTGACAGGCCTTTAGTTGCCCGGATCAGTTCTTTTCCCTTTCTTAAAGATAGCAACTATGTTAGCAATTCTCCAGTCATAAGGTACAACCCCTGAGTTTACTGATTAATTAAAATTCTTGCTAATGGGCTTGCAATTTCATGTGCCAGTTCCTTTAATATTCTTGGATGAAGATTATCTGGGCCCCCTGATTTCGTCCCATTAAGCTGTTTGAGTTTGGCTTCTACCTTGGATGTGGTAATATCTACCTCCATATCCTCATTCCTATTTGTCATCCTACCATTATTCCTAAGCTCCTCATTAGCCTCATTAAAGGCTGAGGCAAAGTAGTTGTTTAGATTATCTAGGCCATGCGTAGATTATTCTTAACCTCCATTCCATCCTCAGTGTTTAGCGGTCCCACTTCTTTCTTTGTTTTCTTCTTATTTCTATGGCTATAGAACCTTTTACTATCGGTTTTAATTCCCTTTGCAAGGTCCAACTCTACATGGCTTTTGGCCTTTCTAACTTTATCCCTACATGTTCTGACCTCAATAAGGATAGCTCATATGGGGCCTGTTCTTGCTGTTTTTACATAGGCAACCCCCTCATAGAAGCAAATACTATAGTACACTGATTTCAAAACTCTGTAATACCGAGGTACAAGGTTAAGGAAGGAGTGAAAGCAAATACTATGTGTGTGTGTGACTTTTAGTGTAGGTCTCTTAATATGTTTGCAGCATATTTTATACATTAATAATCACTTTGCAATTAATGCAGTGTGGCCTAAGATTAGTATCTGCTTCATAGTTTGTTTCATGTATGTTTTAGTTGTTTAGAACTGATAATGAGCCAGGTACTTTACAAACCATGGAGGTAAATGAGTTCCTCCCAAAAGAGGTCATGTACAATATATTTGGAAAAAATATATGGGAAATGTGTGGATTTTCCCCATATGGGACATTACAAATCTTGCTGAAGTAAATGGGATTACTTACATTAATAAAATCAGCAAGATTTGACCCTGCCTGCTGCATAATAATGTCATCAAATTAAGTATGCTTTCCACAGTAGACATCATTGCATTTTATTAATGATGAACTGATTTTTCTCTTCCAAATATATACTCTTTTTTCATGTATTTGGTTGACTTGACTGGAGATTCTTATGGTACACTGGAGTACTTGGTCAGAATGTGGAATCCAAGAGATTAAATACACTGATCTAATACATGCATTTCACCTGATTCATTTCGAAAGGTTTAATGTGGTTTAACTGCCACTACATTTAATTGTTAATATCTAACTAGAATTTCAGTACATAGTTGAAAAAGGTCACAGTTCTAAAGTTGGGAACTGACAGGATATATTAAAGATACAGGAGGCTCAAAGTTAATGAGGTAATTATCTGAAAAACAGATTTAATCGTGTTGATCACAAAAGGCCAAATTCTGCTGTAGTGTAAGTAGGTGCAACTCTCTTACATCACAGCTGAATTTGGCCCATAGTGTTCATATCATTGATAATTGCTTATTTTTTAATTTATTCAAGCATATTTAAAAAAGTTGATCTTCCTTCTGTTCTCCTTCTCTTCATTCTGTTCTGCAATACTCAAACAGAGTGGAATTGTATGAAAACCAGCTTTCTTGTTAAAATAAGTTCTTAGTTGAATGAACAGCATAGAAAGAGTATAGAAATCGGGACAGCTGTTGGCAAGTATTCAATCCTTGTGCTGTCATGAAAATATAACTTAATTTTTGTTCCATTAAGATATGACCTGTTTTCATGGCAGCACTATAAAACATTTGTCAATAAACATCGCTTAATATAATTTTGTAATGGGATTATGTTCTTTTCAAGGATAATCAAAATAATCGGAAGGATTCTAAACATGGCCAACAAAGAACTATGTTATAAAAAGGCTCACATATGCACTGTGAAAATATTTACAATATTTACAAGGAAAGCAAACTTCAGTATACACTTTTATTCTTGACACTACTCTACTGGTTAGTGATGCCATTTTCTAAGCAGAAATCATCAAATAATTAATGTGCATTTCTATAGTCCCATTTCTCTAAAAATTACAAAGCACTTAAGCCTCACAAAACAGAGACTGAGAAAACTTTTCTTTAGTGAAATAGTCACTTCCTTAATGGAACCGGGCACCAGTTTAACACAACACAGCTACTCTGTGCGACAGTTAAGGACATTAAGGGAAGAATAATAATGTATCCAACTGAAACTAGCTGGAGCAGTGTTTTGTGCCAGATTTTGAGTTTGATACATTACAGCAAACTTCGAGACAGGATGAGTGTAAATCTGAAAGCCAAGCTTGAACATCCGCCTCATATGAGGCTTAGATCTCCTTCACCTAAGCTCTTAAATAAAGCTCTTAATATATGGTGATTACTAACTCTTTGGAAATAGCAGGATAGTTGCTTATGTCAGATTTGGGTTCTTTCACTAAAATTGAAAGGTTTAGAAATCTACCTTTTTTACAGGTATGATTGTGCTTTAGTTTTCCCAAAATTGTTTTTCTGGAAATATTATGGCCTTTTAAAACATGTGAATAGTCTCACTGAACTCAGCTGAACAGTGAAACCATTGGAATGCTAATTAATCCAGACTGACTCCTGTTGTCCTAAACTATATGAACCAAACCATCAAGGAAGACAGGAGACAATTCAATTTAATGGGAACCATGGATGGGAACTAACTTGACTCTTGCATTTAAGCACTTTATGACAGAGCTGCTCCATTTCCCAATATATAAGCAGAGGAATGGGGCTTAATGATATTTTTCAGTGGGACCCTGACATAAAATGTGTGTGCAGGATAGAATCATATTTTGAGGATGGAAAGCTGTTGTCCTGCCTCATTAAATGCATAATACATAACTGTCACACAAAAAGGACGTCTTGCACCTGGGCATTGATAGCTGCCTTTACATGGGCTAAAATGTGTTTACTGGCTGGGAATGAATGCAGAAATCCACCCCTCAATAGCCTGCCAAGGGTTGTGGTGGATTCTCCATCATCACTGACAAGCATCCAATCTTAATTTAAAAATTATCTAAAAGATCTGCTCTAGGAATTATTTGGGGGAAGTTATATTGCCTGTGTCACACAGGTGGTCAGAAGAGATCATAGTGATCTCCTAGTCTGGTCTATGAATCTATGAAAAACAATCTGCATTCAGCTGCAGTCTTTGCTAATGAAACATCACCCACTTGGTTCTGGCTGACAGAAGCTTGTGCTACAGATGGTCCAAATTCAAAGGAGGGACTACAAAAACATGGAAGCCCGTCTTCTGCAGGGCTAAAAATGCTGGCTCTGGTGCTCTCATTTACTGGCTTAACTATAGTTACTTCTTAAAACAATTCCTCTGTTACTCAGAATTAAGTTGAGAATTGCCTCTTCTAGAACTAGCTGTTCCAAGGAACAATTGTTTAAGTAGCAGATAAATTGCTTCTTTAAACTTTGTGCCATTTTGTCATTTGAACAGTTTAAGTGTAGATAGCTTAGAAGCCACTCATTATTACTGGTTTATTAGATTTAGTTGCCTCTTTGACTTCCCTCAACAATATGTATTTATTGTTCTCTTCTTGATTACTAAGGATCATAGAATATCAGGGTTGGAAGGGACCTCAGGAGGTCATCTAGTCCAATTCCCAACTAAATTATCCCAGCCAGGGCTTTGTCAAGCCTGACCTTAAAAAACATAATGCCTTCTCCCTCACTTCTGCAACCTAGTCTTTCCATCTCGTATAGCTTATACCCAGTGAATACATTATTCCATTATTTTCCATTCCCTCATGTTTTAGTGCTGGTCTACACTACGGGGAGGCGGGGGAGGGAGAGGCAATCAATCTAAGTTATGCAGTTTCAGCTATGTGAATAACGTAGCTGAAGTTGATGTACTTAGATCTACTTACCGCGGTGTCTTCACTGCGGTGTGTCAATGGGAGATGCTTTCCCACTGATTACCCTTGCGCTTCTCATTGAGGTGGAGTACCGGAGTCGACGCTAGAGCGATCGGCAGTCGATTTATCGTGTCTAGTATAGATAAATCAACCCCCCGCTGGATGGATCGCTGCCTGTTGATCTGGCTGGTAGTGTAAACAAGCCCTTAGTAATATCTATCATGCTGACTTCCAATTCCATTGCCAGACATTCTAATTCACCTATTTTTGCTTTTAAATGTCTACATTACTAAATATAAATAAATACAAATATATTCAAACACCCTGTTCTGTTTTTATAGAATTTAATTCTAGGATCTCACCCTGTCTCTTCTCCAGTTCTGCCATAATTCTGGTGCTATCTTTCACTGGATACAGCAATACATTTTATCATTATTTTATTTATCAACTCTCTGTATCTAACTTGAATGTTCCTCTGTACCTGTTGAATTTCACCAGGCTCCAAGTTTAAATAACACTCAGCAAATCTTTGTAACATCACTATGCTAGTAGTCTGGTTCCACTTTGGTTGAAACGGAGACATTCCTTTTGTATATGTTCCCTTTCCTCCAAAAAGTTCTCCAGTACATATAAATGTAAACTCCTCTTTCCTCCCCCCCCACCCCATCTTTCCATCTAGTCACTGAATTCCTGGTCTCACTGGCACTGCAGTAACTAGATCCCTTGCAGAGGAAGCTACCATTGAACTTCAGCACCCAATCTCCCCCCTGCCCACGCCAACAATCTAAATCTAGCTTCCAGGACAATTTGCTTTCACTTCCCTATGTCACTGGGACCCGGTCACAATCAGGACTTAAAAGGGCACAGGACAAAATGTGAAAGAGCCTCTCTTCTATGCTAGTGTTTCACTGACTTTCCCTGGCTCCCTGTGGTGATGGTCCCTCTCTGTCTTCTTCCACCACACCTCCATGGATCCCTGGCCCTTATTTTGTTGGACAGCTCTGCCTAGATTCCAGGAATCCCTTGGAGGCTACCATTTCAGATATATGTGGAATTCAAGTTGTTTTTATTTAGAACAGTCACATGGTACAAGAAATATTTGTCTATTCAGAGAGGTTGCATTTCTATTGAGCATCTGGAAATATGAGGAAATCCCTCACAATTTCTCCTACTAATTACCTTCCTGAATGATTCTCACCAGCAGGGGGCTGCTAGAATATAATAGGGGAGCAATCACCTTTTTGTTCTTTGTTTGTACAGCACTTGGCAATGGGATTCTGGTTCTTTGCTAGGGCTCCTAGGTGCTGTGTTAATACAAATAATTTATTATAACAACTGCATTCTGTAGTTCTCCTAGTTACTAGGAATTGTTTTATCATTTTATATTTGTGTGACATCATAGTTTTACAAGGGGGAAAGTTGGTTTCCTCTGGTGTCATCTAGTTTGAGATCTATATTGTCCATGTATTCCTAATAGAGGCTTGTATATACTCTGTTATCTTTGTTATTGGGAAATCTTATTTTGTATTTGGGATCACAATGTCAAGTCGTGCATTTGCTGTTACCTGGAACAAATGACAATGGAGTACAGATGTCTGTGACGTTACCCAGGGTACAGTCTGGACTGTTGACCAGCTGTGTCCCCCCAGATCTCCAACTTAGGGTAACTTTTACACTGCTTTGCTGTGAGAGCAACCATTCCTGGTCTGCTCCCACACAGCCTCCGGCATGGAAATTACTCCCAGCTAACTCGTATGAGTGCTATGGCCAGCCACTCTTGATTTACACTGCAGAGCAACACCAGCAAATTCCGAGTCCCTGACTTTCACCAAGTAATGTGCATCTTGTACTGCCCAGCACCCTCCTGCACAACACAAGCTCATATAAAGTTCGTCATTTTATTGATATGCACAAATCCTGTTATCTCAAATGGAGTTTCCCAAACACTTCAATCTACGCACACTGGTTTAGATAAAACAATAAAACAACTTTAACTATAAAAAGATGGATTTTAAGTAATTACAAATAATGAGGAATAAAATCAGAATTGGTTACAAAGAAATAAAAAGTAATATGCAACTAATACCTAACTTAACAAGCTAAGTGAATTCAAAGCAAAAGTCTCTCACCACATGCTTCAGCAGTCTTACTGTCTGAACTTTTTTCAGATAGGATCCCTCCCTCAGTCCTAAGCTGTTTCTTTGTTCTTCAGATGTTGTGGCTGCTGTGGGTAGAGAGAAAAGGAGGAATAACTTGGGAAGCTGTCTCCCATTTTTATACCTTTTCCTCCTCTTTGAGAATCATCTCCAGCTGGGGTTCAGGAGACACTGTGGGGATGAGAACCTCCAGCTGTTTCCTGACCAATATGTAAATTTCTCACTCACCCTTTTTCCTACCAAAGAATGGCCACTTAACCAGGCAATGGTCCATTTGATTTCTTTGACAGCTGGCTGAGGTGTCAGTTTGCCTTTTGTCTCTGAGGAACTGGTTTGTGGCTGCTTTTCTAAACTTGGAACATCTCAGTAATGTTATACAGTAGATTTTTATACAATGTTGCCCCAGATATTTTGGCAGGACAATAATGATCAGCTAAGTGAATTTTCAAATGATATGTCACAAGGCATACTTTGTAGAAAATTTATCATAGTTTTGTAAAAGGGATGAACATAAGGGTACAGATTGTCACAATGTCTATGAAAAAAAAACAAACCAAGGTATTATTCCTAAATAGGAACCATTATCAAGGAGAGAGGATGTTTTTCCGGTTAAGGCACTGGACTTAGGACTAAGATTCAGGAAATCTGGGTTCTGCTCCCTCACAATTTGCTCTGTGACTTTGGGCACTAATTCACTCTGGGCCTCAATTCCCAATCTATAAAATGGTCCTTGCCTATCTTGTAGTGGGTGCCTTTTCTGTCAGGAAATGCCAATTCATCTAAATAATAACATTGTGCAATGAGGTATCTATTTTGCTCAAATTTAAATGAAAACCACGCAGACTTCTTGCCCACCTACCTGCCTCCCCAGTTCCTGGCCCCTTGGTATCCCTGCTGCATTGTTTTGGCAGCAAGAGCATTTTGAAGATTGTGAAACAAAATATTGCAGATGTGCAGGCCCATGAAAAATTTGATTTTTGTCCCAATGTGGGATGAAATTTATTTTGAAAAACTCAGTTTTTCATGGGCCTAGAAGTTTGTTTGCTGACCAGATCTGTCATCTCTATTTAGAGTGTAATTTCTTTGTAGAGAAGACCCTTTCGCTGTATGCAGAATACCTGGCCCAATGGGGCCACAATCTCAATTGGTTTCTATAGGCAGTACTGTAATACAAATAAATAATTATGCCCCTTTGGTCCAAACAGCCAAAATTCAGGGACTTGCAGGGTTGTTTTAATAGGATGAGAAATCAGTGATGTGAATCAGGTATATTTTTGGTTTAACATTGTTTAATTACAAAAATGTGCACAAAGTTCTGTTTCCCTGAACACATTAGAATGAAACAGCAGGCAGTTTGCTTGCGTAGAAATCCCCAAATCTGCCACTCCAGCAAGCTGTGTGCTTAAGAAGCTCTCTCTCTGTACTACCCCTGAGTTGTGTTCATAACTCCTTCTGGCTTTCTCTCACCAACTCTCTCAGCCTGTAACCATTCTACTACCCTCTGTATTTGCAACTAATGAAACTTCTCAGTCCACACAGCTTAGCTCTGACTTACCATGTGGCCTAGTGCCTTGGGCTGTCTCACCACTGTCTGCAGTTGCTTTTACTATATAAAGGGGGTTGATTCCTGCGTCTGTGAGACTAAGAGAGTTCTTAATGCAACCATTGCCTATAATCAGGTCTGTGATGTTTTTTGAATCCAAGATTCACTTGCTGGCAGCCGTTAGCCTCTTTAAACATAGTAATAAATCAGGGAAGTAGGTGGAAGCTAGGAGAGCAACCTTCTTACAACTGACCACCTTTCATGCAAGCAGTTCTATTTGCAAACTTCAGACAACTGCTGCCAACAATTGTATTTTTAATAATTTACCGTATCTAACAGGGAGGAAAAGCAATCAGAAAATAGATTTCTGAGACAGGCTCAGGCTCACAGAGGATCCTGCTGTTGCTCTTGATTCTGAAGGGGATGATTCTTTGTCCTCGGCTCTTGGAGGTGATGAGAATGCTGCCACAGAGTCTGAGTAAAGGTGAGAGGGAGGGGATGAAGTCGATTAAGAATTCCAATGCTCTTGCTAATTCTGCTTTCACATGTGAAAGGAGATGACTCATAGAGAATTACGGTGCTAGATGGAAATTTTTCTTTTTATTGAGACTGAAGTTGTCCTTGCATTTCTCAGTAGCTCAGGGGATGCCATCTTGCATGTTTTGGCCAGCTGTGAAGTTACAACAGTTCACAGTTCACTTTGCTTCAGATACATAGGAGTCTACTGACTAAAATATAGGTGAGTGGCAGCTGCTCAAACTGTATTGGGAGGCAACTTGCACAGAGGTAGCAACTATGTCTGGCAGCATTCAACGCTCTGTGTGGGGGTTTTCAATAATTCATGCAGTGCAGTTAATCTGTGTGCGGGGTGGGTGGGGAGACTTGAGTGAAAATACTGTAGCTGATCAGTTCCTTTTTCTGTTCTGTGTTTGTTGGCATCAGGCAATGATGTCAGTATGGTGCAGGTAGTGCGCAATTGTGAATGCCACATAATTATTTTAATTTATATTCTCATCTGTTTCATAGTCTGGAAACTTATTTTTTTCATATTTCTGCAAAATTGCTTTCCAGACGAGCTGATTTTTCATCTGAAAGATATTTTAAATTTTAAAAGTTGCAGCTGTTTTCACTCAAAATTGGACCTGTTTTTGACTTTAAATAAAAGTCTTGAAATTTTGGTTTTCCCCTCCAAAATTAGACCATTTTAAAAACAAAATGAGAATCTTGATTTTTTTTTGAGAAGTTCAACTTTAATTTCAGATATTTTTTGCACATTTCTAATATCACCCCTAACATTGTATAAATTCTAATTAACCGTAAGCATGTGCTTAAACCCATCCCTGTTCCAGCCCCTGCTTATGTGCTTTGCTGAATCAGTGCCCTAAACAACAACCAAATACTGAAAATCTGCCTAATTTCTGTTAGAGACTTCTGCTCAAGGAACTTCTTATGCTCCTTCCAGTGTCTGTTTCTCTGAAACATACTGTGAAACATGTCTGTGGTTTGTTTCTAAGCACTGTAAATGTACTTTGCGCTTTGTGCATGAACCTTAACCAACAGGAAAGTTTTTTCAAAAGCCCTGCCAATGGCAAAAGGCATAGTTCACATACCTGAAATAGAAATATTATTAGTTTTAGATAGTGAATCCTGTGCATTTACATAAACAGCCATTTCTATTATTAAAATTAGTTTTAGTGTGAACCTAATGTCCATATATAATGTATACTGACTAGTCTCCAAGACTGTGAAGGTTGTGATCGCATCTGATCTCAGAAACTAAGCAATGGGATTTGTTAATAACTAGGGCTCCATGTCTGTCACAGAGGTTGCAGAAGTCACGGATTCCGTGACTTTCCATGACCTCTGTGACTTCTGCAGCAGCAAGCTCAGAGCCACACAAGCAGCTGGCTCCAGGGCCAGCTGCTCAGCTGGCCCTGTGGACTGCCACACTGGCTGTTGCCAGAGAGGCCCTGGAGCCTGCCGCACCAGTCACTACTCGGGTGGACCCTGGCAGCAGTCCCCAGTGCGGCCAGCCCTAGTTGCACCTCCCACCCCCGGAAGCCCCTCCCCAATATTTAATCCGGGCTATTTATAGTCATGGACGGGTCACAGTCTGTGAATTTTTTTTTCCTGCCTGTGACCTGTCAATGACTTTTACTAAAAATACCAGTGACTAAATTGTAGCCTTAATAATAATTTTGTAGGCAATCTCCCTGGGTGTGGGACCCAGGTTTCAAAAAGCATGCAGGCTTCCAGTGGCTGGTGAGACAAAGGCAACTGAAAGACTAAGGGAGTTAGGCAGCTGATGTGTATATCTGGGGCAGATCTGTCTTCTTGCTATTGATTAACTTCTGTGGCAAAAGAGGAGCACTTTATTTGCCATCAAGTTTGCTAAGGCTCTGGGCTGGTTGTTTTGGAATCTGGGCTTGGTTGCTGGCTGTCTGGGCTAGGTTGTCCTGCAGTTAGATGTGTTAGTGCCTGCTTTCTAGCAGGGGGTCCTTTTAAAGTGAGAGTAGTGCAGCTTGTGATTGGAGAGAAGTCACTGAGTGAGAGGGTTGAGTCATCCATTCCAGCTGTGTGTAGGGCGTGGATTTTAAAAAGCACACAGGCTTTCATTGGCTGGTAAGGCTTGTGGCTGGTGAGACAAAGGAACATAAGAATGGCCATAGTGGGTCAGACCAAAGGTCCATCTAGCCCAGCATCCTGTGTTCCAACAGTGGCCAATGCCAGGTGCTCCAGAGGGAATGAACAGAACAGGTAATCATCAAGTGATCCATCCCCTGTTGCCCATTCCCAGCTTCTGGCAAACAGAGGTGCTAGGGACACCATCCCTGCCCATCCTGGCTAATAGCCATTGATGGACCTAGCCTCCATGAATTTCTTTTTCTTTGAACCCTATTATAGTCTTGTCCTTCACAACATTCTCTAGCAAAGAATTCCAGAGGTTGACTGCGTTGTGTGAAGAAATACATCCCTTTGTTTGTTTTAAACCTGCTGCCTATTAATTTCATTTGGTGACCCCTAGTTCTTGTGTTATGAGGAGTAAATAACACATCCTTATTTACTTTCTCCACACCAGTCATGATTTTATTGACCTCTATCATATCCCCCTTAGTCATCTTTTCCAAGTTGAAAAGTCCCAATCTTTTTAATCGCTCCTCGTACAGAAGCTGTTCCCTACCCCTAATAATCTTTGTTGCCCTTTTCTGAACCTTTTCCAATTCCAATATATCTATCTTTTTGAGATAGGGCGACCACATCTGCACGCAGTATTCAAGATGTGGGCTTACCATGGATTTATATAGAGGCAATATGATATTTTTTGTCTTATTCTCTATCCCTTTCTTAATGATTCCCACCATTCTGTTCACTTTTTTGACTGCCACTACACATTGAGTGGATGTTTTCAGAGTACTATCCACAATGACTCCAAGATTTATCTCTTGAGTGGTAATAGCTAATTTAGACCTCATCATTTCATATGTATAGTTGGGATTATATTTTCCAGTGTGCATTACTTTGCATTTATCAACATTGAATTTAATCTGCCATTTTGTTGCCCAGTCACCCAGTTTTGTGAGATCCCATGCCAGACAGGCTCCCTGACCCTGAAGCCTTCCACCCAGGCCCTGGTCTTGATTTGCAGGAAATGTTACCTGCATATCCCTGCTGATGAAATCCAGGCATGGGGAACCCCCAGGTGAGAGAGGTGTCTATTGGTGGAATCCCTCAGGAAATAGGTAAGAGAGCTGCTGGAGGAGGTGGCTCATCTGTGTAGCATTCAGGGATGTGAGGACTTCATGGACAGGACCCACATGGAAACGTCTGGGATGGAGGATGCAAGCCGATTGCACATGTCTACACCAGCACCAGAGGAGGAAGGAGAACTGTCTGCTCTGCAAGGAGGATATTGGCTGCTGATCAGCTTGGGCAGTAGATTATGCTCCCCTGTCTATCAAGGTCTAGGTCTAGGTCCCTTGTCTATCAAGGTGAATACCCAGTACACTGTATTGGCAGCAGGAGGTGAGGAGCAGACCCCAATGGCTGAGAAGGAGGAGCCATTTGCCCCCAAAACTGGGAGGCACATGGTCACCTCACATGAGAGGAGGAGATGTAGAGTGCTGGTGGCCAGGGACTTCCTTCTGAGGGGAACAGAGGCATCCATCTGCTGAACTGACATGATGTCGGGAGCTGTGCTGCCTGCCAGGAGCTGTGCGTCTGCCTGGATCTGGCATCTGAGACATTATGGAAAGGTTGCCAAGGCTCATCTGTACTTCTGACTACTACCCTATGCTGCTCATCCATGTAGGCACTAATGATACTGCCACGTCTGACCGTGAGCAGGTCAGCTGTGATTACAGGGCACTCAGAGTGAGAGTGAAAGGCTCAGGGGCTCAGGTTGTATTCTCGTCCATCCTTCCAGTTGAGGGTAAGGGCCCAGAAAGGGACACATGCATCCTGAAGATGAATGCATGACACTGCAGATGGGGTCAACGGGAGGGCTTTGGCTTCCTTGACCATGGGATGCTGTTCTGGGAAGAAGGTCTGTTGGGAAGAGGTGTGGTCTACTTGAACAAGAAGGGGAAGAGCACCTTTGCACACTTACTCACCAACTTAGCAAGGAGGGCTTTAAACTAGGTTCAGAGGCAGCAGGTGACAGCCCACAGATAAGTATTAAAAAGGCGACCTTAAGGGAGGGTTAGATTTGGGGGGATATGAAAAATTACAGTAGGGTCATAGCAACAAGAGGGAAATGATTGGGGGAATAAACAGGAAGAACTGAAAGTATTAGTACAGAAGCTACATGGTAGGATAAATCTCATTACTTGAATACTGATATAGAGGGGTATGGCTTGTTCAGGAATGACAAGCAGTGTAACAAGGGAGGAGGTGTTGCATTATATATCAAGAATATATACACTTGTTCTGAGGGCTAGAAGGAGGTGAGAGGAAGACCAATTGAGAGCCTCTGGGTAAAGAAAAAAGAGGTAAATAATAGGGGTGGTTTCGTGGTAGAGGTCTACCATAAAGCACCAAATCAGGATGAGGAGGTGGATGAAGCATTTCTAGAACAAATAACAGAAATATCCAAAACATAGGACCTGTTCATAATGGGGGACGTTAACTACCCAGACATCTGTTGGAAAAGTAATACGGAAAAACACAAAATTTCCAACAAGTTTTGGGAATGTATTGAGGACAAACTTCTTGTTTCAGAAAGTGGAGGAAGTAACCAGGGGGACAGCCATTTTAGACTTGATTCTGATTTAAAAGGGAGGAATTGGAAGCAAATCTGCAAGCAGAAGGCAATTTGGGTGAAAGTGATCATGAAATGACAGATTTCATGTTTCTAAGAAAAGGAAGGAGTGAGAGCGGCAGAATAAGGACAATAGAATTCAAAGAAGCAGGCTTTAGCAAACTCAGAGGACTGGTAGGTAAGGTCTTATGGGGAAAAAATCTAAGGCAAAAAAGAGTTCAGGAGAGCTGTCAGTTTCTCAGAGACAATATTAAAGGCACAACTTTCCCAATGGGAAAGAAAGATAGGAAGAATAGTTATGGCTCCATCGGGAGCTCTTTAATGACCTAAAAATCAAAAGGAATCCTACAAAAAATGGAAACATGGACAAACTGCTAAGGCTGAGTACAAAAGAGTAGCACAAGCATGTAAGAACGAAATCGGGTTAATACACAAAATGAAATACACCTATAAAGAACTTAAAAGCCAATAACAAAAGATTCTTTAAATACATTAGGAACAAGAGACAGATGCAGGAAAGAGTAGGTCCTCTATTTAGTGGTAAAGGAGAGCTAATAACTAATTACATCAAGAAAGCAAACATAGTACTTATCTTTAAAAATCAGAACGAAGAGGACCTGGGGAATTAGGCCAATCAGCCTAACTTCATTCCCTGGAAAGATACTGGAGCAATTTATTAAACAATCATTTGTAATCACCTGGAAGATAATAGGTTTATAAGGAATAGTCAGCATGGGTTTATCAAGAGCAAATCATGCCAACCCAACCCAATTTCCTTCTTTGACAGGGTTACTAGTCTAGATAGGGCAAAAGCTGTAGATGTAATATATGCTGAAGAAGGGCTCTGTAAAGCTCAAAAGGTTGTCCATTCTACCAACAGAAGTTGGTTCAATAAAAGATATTACCTCACCTACCTTGTCTTTTTTAAATTTCACATGACATTTTTCAAACTGGAATGGTTTTAGCCCCAGCACTGGCCAAATTCTAGTACGAATAAACTGTCTTTTGCTTACCTAATACCCCCTGGCTTTCATTTATTTTTTTTGGAAGTGTTTCACAGGGTTCTCTGCTTCCTGTCTTGTGGCCAGATTCTTCCCTCTGATAGAGTATGTGCTTTCAGCTCAACTGAAGTCAAAGGGAGTGGAGTGTATGCATATGTATTACTATATACTCTTAAATAGTTGCAATATCCAGTTATACTTAAATAGTGGGTGAAGGGTTTCTATGTGTCCAATCCTAAGAAGCATCAAATGCCTCAAAGGTGCTGAGAGGCTTCCCAAACCTGAAGAATAGCTTTGCTTGTGATGCTGGCAGACCCGGTGCCAGTTCAAGCCAAGGTCCCAGGCCTCACTGAACAGTGACGAAGGCCTGGGGTAAATAACTGGTCCTTTGGGATATTTTGTGATCTTTGGTGTAAAGTGACCATTTATCATAAAGTCAAGTTGCCTAGATAGCAAGAGAGATTTGAATGCCGGAGAGGATTGTCTGTAACTCCATGACTGTTTATAATGCCTGAAGAGTTTATACTTGTTACTTGGCTGATGAAATTGAAGTATAGTACTCACAACCAGTTTGGGGTTTGTGCCCTGCTGCTTAACAGTCTGCCTTCAGGTTGGTATTCTCACTTGTAAGCCACTCCAGAGAGCATGATAGTGCTGTCTTTGTGTTCACCTGTTTACAAGTTTGTAAGTTGACAGAGTGTATAATTTGTTTAAATCAGGCTATTTCAGTTTCATGCACTTTCAAAAACACTATCTTACTTTCCAACAGTTGGTAATCTTTATTCATGTAGAAGTGAAGAAATCTGCTCACAATGAGTTGTCTTGGATATTTTTGCTTTTTATAATGGTAGCATTTTTTTAAACTTGAGGTTGTGCCAATTTTCTCTTTCCTTGTTAAAGCCCTGTCCAGTGTAACTGACTTGGTCTCATGCTGAGTGAGTTAAATGCAGCAGCTGTCTTCAAACTCATACAGCTTATTCAGAAATTCAATAAATCATGAACTGCCAAGGTAGAGACAAGCCTGGCCCTTTCTGAAATTTCTCACTCTTGACCCCATTTAACTTCTTCACAAGTTAACAGCTAAAATCTATTCAGGGACAAACTACTGGGAGTCTGTGTGTGTAAAGGTTTTGTCAGGAAGTAGTAGAAGATGCATTTGAAAGGATCATTGAAAGATCAGAATTTTTTTTTAAAGAAATCAAATAAAAGCATGAATTTTATGTGGGAGTTGTCTTTGCAAAGTGCATGTGGAAAACAAAACAAGGTTAAATTGATTACAACTTGATTTGAATGTGAAAAATGAACATCTAAATAAACCATCACTCTTAATTGGAATGGAATGTAAAGAAGTATTTCTTTACAATTTAAATATACATTTTGGTAGGTATGTTATTGTAGTAATCTATATTTTTTAAACATATTTATTATAGATGACTTAATGATTTATAAACTGGACATTTCTTGCTTTGCCAATCGTTGTTGGGGCTTAAACTCTGCATTTCTGCATGGAACATAAAGCAAGAGATGCCCTTTGAAGTTCAGTCAAAACCTAAGGCCCCACACCTGTGAACACTTATACACATGCTTAACAGAGTAGTCCCCGTGAAGTCCTATTTTCAATGGGACTACTCACGCTTGAGTGTTTGCGGGGTTGGGCCCTAAACGGATAATTCAAGAACAGTCAGAGACTGAGAGGATCATTATAGCTTAGAAAGAATTTTTTGTTTTCTTTATGTTTTGTGGCTTTTTTAGGGGTTTCTGGCTGCTTTTACTGATATAAAAACTGATGATTACATGATCTGAGTGGCTTTGAATGAAACTGATTTGTGCCTGATGGTTGGCACCCTTTAAATACTTTATGTAAATCTTGTTCATTTACAGTCACATCGACTTGTACTGTGACCCATTACTATGCAAGGTTTGGTCTAGTCAGTATTTGAATATGGGACCTGTGTTCACCCCATACCTGCCTTAAAAGGGTTAATGAGTCTGAGAAGGAGGCAGTTAACTTGATAGGCTGGATAAGCAACCCCTGATTGGGAACAGAGCCCAGCTGAGAAGGAACAGGCGGGCTACGATAAAGCCAGCAAGTTGTCAGTAGAAGGTGGCTGCAGAATGGGTCGTGCAGCTATTCTCCAGCTGTAGAGAGGGAAAGAGAGGAATAGAAGGCCTGGCCCTGAGGGAAGGGCATACCCAGAGGAGGGTGAAGAGAGAGCTTGAGAGAGATGAAATAGGAGCAGCTTAGGGAAACAGCAGCTAGGTTTGGGGTCAGTGCAGACCTTGGCTGCTGATTGTGGGGTTCCTGGGTTGGAACCCAGAGCAGTGGGCAGGCTCAGGTTCCCCTACCAGGCACTGGAGAAGTGGCACAGACCAGACAGAGGAGCAAAAGACTGCCTAGGATGGTTGTCCAGGGGGACTTTAATACCTTGAAAGGGGAGGACTATAGTGACCTGTGCCAGAGGCCTGAATCATGAAGGAGTACCCCGAGTCCCAGAGAGAGAGAGACCATGGATGAAGAAAGGGGCATTGATCCTGAATGGAGCTGATCTATTGATGCAGCCATAAGGAGGTGCCCCAGCAGTGCGTGTACTCCATGACAGGACCTCAACTGGAGGCCCATGTGCTGCAGAAAGCAATACAATATAATGTAAACCAGCAACAGGCATGATCTGGGTGGGGTTTGTAGGGGCTTACAGGGATCCCCTAGATCTGATGTCTACGTAATAGCAAACCAAAAGGTGGCATGTGAGAGCTCTACCAACAACAGCCAGTAACACACAGGCGCTCCTAATTATTTTGAGATGTATGTACAGAGAAAATTAAGGAGCTAGGTATTTACACTAAAAATTATGATCTTAAGGTATGTCAGTTAAGGCAGGTCACCAGAATGTAATAAATAGGTTCTGTTCAGGTTAGGTAGGAGACACAAATCTCCCTGCTAATCATTGTGTATTGTGCATCTTACAGTGTAAATCTATTTGCACACGGAGCCACTGGTTAAGACTGCAAAGTCAACAAGAGATTACAAACTCTACAGGAAGAAACACAACAAGGGGATATCCTGTTTCTGTTGGAAAGGTCTTGTTGTTTGATAGTTACTGAAGGAACTGCTTTAAGTGTATCACAGAGGACCTGGTTTATCTTTTCACCTTTTACATCAAATGCTACATTTTCATATGATGTAGTATCCCTATAGTTATAGCCCATTGTAAATGGACTCTACTGGACTCCTTTAAGACATCTTCCAGTTGCTTCCAACATCCATGAGAGAGTTGTGGCGTCTGAGAAATCTTGAAATATTTATGACCAGCAATCGTGGCATTCCCTTTATGCCATTTTCTTTCTTCTAGTTTGGGATTTTCAAAAAAGCTTAGAGGTGTAAAGCACCTTTATATTCTGTTTGGAATTCAGTGACGATTGGGTTCCTTCCTTACAGCATACTTGAAAAGTCTATTTGAGCTCGCATACTTTGGACACAGTTTAACATGCTCATAGCCCCCATGCTTTAGAAAAGCTTTGTATTCTGTATTAGTTTGTATTACAGGCTATACATGAACATAGTTGATCAGGAATTCTATATCCTAGGAGGAAAGATGGTTCTTGTTCTTGGTACTTACAATTCAGAGGCAGTTTTTACATGAATCTTACCTCAAAAAAGTGCAAACAAATACTCTGTGCAACATCCTATTTCTATTGCGCTGTACTCCTGCTTCCCGTACACCACCTGGTTTGTTTCATCCATGTGTCTTTTTTTTTTTTTTTAAGATTGTAAGTTGTCTGGGGAAGGAAGTGTCCTTTACTACGTTTGTGAATGCCTTGCATAATGGGACCTCAGCCTGATATAGGTCTTCAGGCTATCTCAGAATATAAATGATAAATAATTAGAGCTGTTTTTTCTGCAAATTTTGACTGGCTTTTTGAAATTTGAACATTGGGGGGGGGGGGGTGGCGGGGAATTCCAACCAACTCTATAAAGGTTTGTCTATGTAGCATTTTGGAGTGAGCCTCCCAGCCTGGGTTGACAGACTTGAGCTAGTGGGGTTATGCTAGTTGTCTGGGCTGAGTTGTGGGCAGCCTGTGGGCATCAGGTGAGGTGCTCAGTACCTGGCCCGAAGAGTTGATGACCAGTCTGGGGCCAGGCCAGGTCAAAACTGCAGAGTCCGTGTCTGTTGCCAAATTGAGAACGAGGTAAGAATCTGAGTCATACTGGGCTGGAGTCTTGCAATAGGGTCAGCAATTTGTCCTAAGCCAAAAACAGCAAATGAAATCAGAGTCGGGAGCTAGGTTGAGGTTTGAGGGTATGGGATCCAGGTGAGTCACGATGAGCAGAGTCTGAGGCAGACGCACTCCAGAAGTCTATATTGCCCAGACATCTCCCAGAAGTAGCTTCCTGGTTTATATGGAGAGTACCAGCCAATCTGGGAATCACAGAGGGCTGTTGCTTATGCCCCTCAGGTTGAGACTTCCTGCAAGGCTTAGCCTCTCAGTACTACTTGGTGGCAGCCCTCCTTGGGCCCCTGGTGATGATGAGGAAGTGTCACCTGCCTCAGACCCTGCAGTCACTGGTTGTAGGGTTCTTCCACTAGTGCTCTAAAATTAGATGCATCGACAGCACTTTGAAGTTGTAGCTTGGGAGGAGGATGGGCTTTAGAGCCCAAGGTCCAGCCTGAGCTGCAACTTCAAAGCACTGTTTATACAACTATTTTTAGAGCACTGTCGTGAGCCTCACTCACCCAAGTCTGTTGAGCTGGGCTGGGAGGCTCACTCCAAAGTGCTGTGTGCACATACCTAACTGGTCAAAAAACAGAGAAAATCAACAAAAGTTTTGGGGTTGTGGAAGATCATAAAAATGGTCATCACCGTCCTCCCCCCCCCCCAAATTATAAAACATCAAACTTTGGGAAAAAAACTCAACCAACTCGAATAAAAATAATTAAGAAAGATTGGTTGATGTGATTCCCCAGACTTTTTCTGGTATTTGATGAGGTTCCAATTGTTTTTATGACTGTTTTGGTCTATACATTTGATACACTGAATGTATCAAATCCATATCAGAACACTGTTTGTTTAGACCAAGCTAGTAAAATATTTCTGTAGCTCTACTCTTGCATGAGTCTATTCAAACTCAGATAAGCTTCAAGATTGTGACATATGATTCCTTCCTCAGTTTAACAGGTTTGTTTGGAACAAAAAAATGCAGTGTAACGGCTTTCTTTTGCAGTCTCTGTCTCGTGCCATTTAGTATCTGATTGATCCTCTGATTACACAAATTCCTAGTGCTAACTTGTTCTCTCAATAAAGTATTATCATTCATACTAGATACCAAAATAATTGCAGATTTAAAGGGTGTTTTTTCTTAAAATGTGAGTTAATTTTCACTTTGCAGTACACCTCTCTTCAGTAGTGCACTTACAACCACAGCAGCTTGTGTCTGACTAGATAATTGGACCTTTTCAGCATCATGCATACATATATATCTGATTATAGGAATGTCATCTAAAGAACTGACCCACAAAATCAGGAAAATCATTTTATCTTTTCCTATACCATAATGATATTTTTGCCTGTCCATTTACTCACTGTGAAAGATTACCAATCTTTCCAACAGAAGAGATGGTTGTAGAAAATAACGTTGGATTGAGAGATCATGAGTTGGTTCAGTTTAAGTGGAAAAATAATCAAAAACAGGTCAGTAACTAAGATTTCTGATTTCAAAAGGACAGACTTTGAGAAACTAAGGGAACTAGTTAGTGAAGATCACTGGACTGAGGAGCTCAGGGACTCGAATGTGGAGAAGGCTTAGAATTTCTTTAACTTAAAGGTGCATAAACAATCTGGAATTTGCATCCCTGGAAGGGGAAAAAAACTTTTAGGGAAGGGCTCCATACCTAACTAGATGAATAACCACTTTAAAAAGGATATTAAGGGCAAGCAGCGAGCCTACAAGGAATGAAAGAAGGTGGAAAAATGAAAGGATAAAATAAGATTTGCAAAAAAAGTCCAGTTGAATTAGACTTTCCAAAGGAAAGTAAAACAAATAAGTTATTTAGACATACAAATAAAAAGAGAACAAGAAAAGAAGTGAGGGTAACTATCCAGTGATGATGGGATAGGGATTAAGAATAATTTAAGTATGTCCCCAAAACTAAATGAATACTTTTCTTCAATTTTCAATAAGAATGATACCATAACGTGGAGGACCAGGCAGAATGGCTAATGGGAATAAGTATAGAAATGGAAGTTACCGCATTTGAGGTGAAAGTGAAGCACAGAATTTAATGAGCTCAAGTCAGGGGGATGAGATTGTTTCCTCCCAAGAGTAATGAAAGAACTGTCTCATGAAATTGAAGATCTGGTAGCAAGGATATTTATTAAATCAGCAGTGATATATTTGCTATTCTCCAGTCCTACAGTAGTACTTATATTTAAGAAAGGGGGAAAAAGTGATCCAGATGACTACAGATCCATCAGTAGTATGTAGGGATTTAGAACAAATTTTGAAGAGAAAAAAGATATAGAAAATGGGATAAAATGCAACCTGGGTTTACCAACTGTAGATCATGCCAGACTAACCTGATATCTTTCTTCGATAAGATAATTGATTTATCAGACAAGGGATATGTGGTAGAGTTATTCTATCTGGACTTCAGTCAGGTATTTGTCATGGTACCACATGGAAAATTATTAGCTGAGCTGGAAAAGATGGAGATTATTACAAGAATTGTAAGGTGTGTTAGGAACTGGCTAAGGGGAAAAAAGAGAATGATCAGGCTGGAGGGAGGTTCCTACTGGAATTCCTGAGGGCTCAGTCTTGGGACTGATCTAATTTTAATATTGTCATTAATTACTTTGGTACAAAAAGTAGGAGTGTGCTAATGAAATCTGCTGATGGGACAAAGTTGGGAGGCATCGTCAATACACAGGAGGATCGGAATATTATACAGGAAGAGTGTGATAACTTTGAGGATTGGAGTAATAGAAATGAGATGAAATTTAATAGTACAAAATGCAAGGTCATGGACTTAGAAACTAATAACAAGAATTCCTACTATATGCTGAGGGTGCATCTGTTGGAGGAGGAGCAGAAATACCTGGGGGGTATTAGTTGATTTGTAGAATGTCTGAACCACCAACATGATGTGGCTATGAAAAAGGCCGATGTATCAAGTGAGGTATTTCCACTAGATAAAGCTGTACTAATGCTATTGTACAAGGCACTGATAAGCCCTTGTTTGAAATACTGCACAGAATTCTGGTTACCCAAGAAAGAGGAATTCAAACTGGTACAGGTACACAGAAGGGTTTCTAGGATCATATGAGAAATGAAGAACCTTTCTTATAAGAGGAGATTAAGAGTTTGGCTTGTTTAGTCTAGCCAAATGAAAGCTGAGAGAGGATATGATTACTTTCTATTAATGCATCATGGCAGGAGGCTCCAGGGAGGGAGAAGAGCTATTTAAGTTAAAGGACAATTTTGGCACAAGAACAAATGGGTATAAATTGGTCATAAATAAATTTAGGCTGGAAATTAGAAGAGAAGTTAGGTACTGAAGTTCTTGTAATCTGAGTAACAGGGGCAAACAACCTAACTATTTTTTTAGATGGAGCCTGATAAATTTCTGAAGAGGATATGACAGGATTCTCTGTGACAGCAGAGGATGGGACTTGGTGTTTCAGGAGATCTCTTTTAATCCTATGCCTGTGTTTCTATCTTATTGCGGATTGGTATATTGATTTGTTAATTTATTTTTTAATGAATTTCTGTGTTTTGCTTGCTTGCTCGTCCAATAAGGCCTAATAAGATGCAAGATGGTCATCATAGGGAAAAGAAGCGCTTAAAAGACTCACTCACATATCATGAAAAACTTGAAAAACTATGCTCTTTAAAGTCCATTATGTTTATCTGTAATTTTCTATTTCTTTTTCTCATTTGTTGCTAGAGACATTTGCATGAAAGCAAGATCTTCATTATTAAGAGTTCATCTTTCCCTGCTATTTATTCCTCACTTGAAGTCGCTTTGTACTTTCAAGGACTTTAATGTTCTAAGGGCCAGATTCTTTCACCGTAGTACCTTTAATATGAAAGAAATCTCATTGTAATAATAAATAGGACTGCACACCAAGTAAAGCACTGAACAGAGGTAAGAGGAGAGAATCTTACCTAAAGAGATTTGTATACAGTCGATAATTTCAGTATATCCATGGGTTTTTGCCAGATTCCTAAATACCTCACGTTATTTTGCTAGCAAGAATTACATAAATTCATATTTGATAATTGCAGCTTGCAGATATCAACATCACCATTCCAGTGGTTTGGAGATAAGCATTCACCCAGAGAAAATTGTCTAATAGTTGCAGTCAGCTTGGAAAAGCACTAGGAGAGCACAGCTCTTTTAAACTTTTTTTTATGAAATATACTCAGATGGGTGGAAATGGGTATTTGCATCTGAGGGAAGAAGAGAAAGGAACTTCCCAACTTTTATCACCGAGTTTGCTAATCAGGGGAAGGAACAGGTTTCTCAAGTAAGATGAAAAAGGGCTACTCACTTTGTTTTATATAAATCCATTTCTTAATTGTGATAATAGTACTTTCTGTTTTGTCAGTTTAAATGTCTGGTATTTTTTAATATTCTTATAACTCTGTTACTGAGTTTTCATTTTTTTACCTTCACGGCTTCTTACCTGACAGTTACAAGTTGCAAAAGCCATATAGGTTTGACAATGAAAGCAGTACATATGGCATACAGTATCTTCTGTAAACTACTGATAATTTTTCTCGTGTACTCTGTTTTTTCACTGTAATATGTAGCTATTGTCTCATATTCAGTAGTTTTCAACATTTCTGGTTTTACTGTTTAACTCTTCTTTATTTTTAAGGCGTTCTTCTGACAAGTTGGCCAGTAGATGTCCCTCTAATAAAACTTGTTTTCATATTTTCTTTTATTAGGGCAAAGCAGAGAGTGATCTTCTCCAATCTAACTGAGAATCTGGTGAGAAGAGAGCCTTATAATTATAACAGCCCTTTTACACCGTAAAAAAAAATCTGTTCCAGCAGAGGGAGTCAGAATGCTTTTACGTTTTCTTCCTCTGCATTTATAGTAGAGAGGTAACTTGTTTCCTTAACTGTATTTAATTTCAGTATGATTTTATCTTTGGAAATGCAAAGTATTTGCATGTAAACTGTAATATGGAGCAAATAGGCAGTTTTGTTTTCATTCTCTGCAACACACTTCTGTGTTAATTTTCCCTTTTATGTGAAGTTCTCTCCTTCATCGGTATTCCTATACAAAAATTAAAAGAACATGATTAAAGATTATAAAAGTATTGATTACTACTGCTATACTGAAAGTATGCACAGTATTTTTACAAGCACTAGAAAATATGCTGTAGAGAACAATACTGTACAGGTATAGGGATGGAAATGTAAACTTGATGTACCAAGTAGGTCTTTTGCATCTCAGTTTTTTTGTGATTCCATTATGTTCTACTCTATTTTAGAGTCTTGGCCAGGTCCTCTACAGGTGTAGCTCCACCAAGTCATCCATTCAGGGATCTGGCGTTTGGTTTTTTAACATTATAATAAGCTGAATTCAGAGGCTATGAATCTAGATATTTATTTTTAAAATTATTTTCTTTCCAGAATTCTAGATAAATTGGTTCAGGTTGGTTTGCATTAGAGCTTGAGGAAAACATGCAGTTCTCAAAGTTTCAAAGGTATGTTGATAACCTGTTGGCCAAAAATAGCTTAATTACAATACAAATTGTTTTGAAAACTGATAGCAATAAAGAGGGAAGACTTTTTTTGGTATTTAAAGTAATCTGAAAGACTTTTTATTTTTTTAGCTAGCACTGAGTATGCACGTTGCCTGGTATTCCCATTATTTCTTCCGTGCAATAAACACATTTCAGCTCCACTTATACTTCCTTGATAGTAATGGCTGGGGAGGTTTGTTTTTTCCCTGGACCTCATTTTAGGTATTTTATAGCTTTCTGGACAAAATGCCCACTAAACAAAACTCCCTGTGCTTATGCCAACATCATTTTTATTATTTTCAGGGTGTTTGATAGCACTGAGCTAATCAGCATGAACAAAAGGATGCATTGCTGCCTATAAAGAAGTTCCCATACACATACTGTGTCCCAGGTTAATGGGGAGCTCCTTAAATTGAGGTAGCTACATTTAACACTGAGACACACACATTTTGAGCTTTGATCATGTCTGCTTTATATGGGCATTTACACAGTATGAGAGGAAGGATGGTCCAGTGGTAGGGTGTTAACCAGGGGTTTGAAATGGGGATTCAGTTCCCTGCTTGGCCACAGACTTTGTGTGACCTTTCATATAGCACTTACTCTCTCTGTACCATCTGTAAAATGGGGATGATAATAATGCATCTCTACCTCACAGGGATGTGTGTTAGGAGAAACCCATTAAATATTGTGAGATGCTCATATACTATGGTATTGGGGACCATATCTTAGACTAGCAGCACTGACTAATTTCAGAGTCCCAGCATGCACTGTTCTCAGTGTAAAAGTTGGGATGGATTTTTATGTCTTTAGTTGGTCCAGTGTCCTGGTCAGGATTCTGGAAAGGGTTATCCTTAGGAAATTACAAATTACATGTGCTGGTTTCACTTAGGTAGTCTGGGGCACAATCCAGGTCCCAACAACAGTCTCGCTCCATTGAGTTTAATGGGAGTTGGTTCAGGCCCATAGTCCCTTTTCATTGCTCTTCTTCCTCATCTCTCTCAGACGTGGTTGATTTTGCTGCTGTCACACCAGCTCTCTGGAGCTGTCTGTCGGTGTCTGTGATTTCCTCTCCCATTCTGAAATGTGGCTCAGCGCCCAGTTTGCTTATAGTTAGCAAAACTGTCAGCCAGCTCCCCAAACAGGCACTTTTTTAACAGCTCTTCATGCTCTCAGGTCTCCTCTCATATGTTCTCATTGTAAAATTCCATTGTTGTAACTGCTGTGCAAATAACGTGTAGTGAAAAATTTATTTAACATATTTAGCCTCTCTCTTGAATTCTCTGTGAATATCTTATGATTTTTCTGAAGTTTATTCCTCACTGAAAATTATTCCTGGGATCACACTTGGTCTGCAGGTCTTTATGTGAACAGTTAATTGCAAGGGTTCAATATTTAAGCAGTGAGAGTTAGTTTTGGTTAGATACAGAGGTTATGTGGTATTTTTTGTTCCCTGACTGGATAACTATAAGGCTTGAAGTTAGTTTTTGGGTAGAAAACCTCATATTTGAAATCAAAATTTGTTCTGCGTATTAAAATACTCTGTTTCTGCAAACATCTATGCTACTTAATACATTTGCTAGAATATTCACTTTAAGAGAGCAGAAGAGGCACATATGCAATTGAAGTGAATAAACAGCTGATTTTTTCCCTGAAGGTGCTAAGCATTCACACTTCCTATTGACTTCAGTTAGAGCTGTGTGTGCTGCTACCGAAAAAAACAGCCTTTATATTTTTAAGGTATTTGCCCAGCTCTAAATGAGAAGCAGCTGCACTAAACGCTATGTGATAAAAGTAAGACATAACTGCTGCAGGTAGTGATGCCTGTAGTTAAGGTTGCCTTACACTTTTCCCAGATAAGACCCTGTTTTCAGTTGCTTATAGCTCTGCCAAACTTAATCCATTTGGACTGAAATGTTCCATGCTTTGTGTGTGTTTTTTCAACTAAAAAGGTTCAGTCATATCCAAGACAGATTTGGAAAAAATGTTTTGCACATATTATAAAAACAAAAAAACAACCCTACAGTTGTTTCATTGACAAGTGTTAGCACTTCCATGCTTTGGAGCTGGCACTTTAAATTTGGAAGCAGGGGTTGCCCTTATATCAGGAATGTGTCTTTTGCTTTCCCTGTGAAAAGTCTTCCAAATGTGGCCAACTTGTGAGTTTTTGAATCATCTCAATTTGCACATGCTCAATAGAGACCTGTTAGAGTTTAGCAGTTAAATTCTCCAAAGATTTCAATTGTACTGAGCATGCTGCAGCACCTCACAGCTCCTATGTGCTGACTGGACTGCACACAGGCCATGCCTACAGAGCAACTGACCATGCTTCAGCCATGGGCTGCGTAAGTTTTACCCCTTCGCTTACTGCTCCTGGTTGCCAGAGTCTGTCTCACCAGCGGGTAAGGAGGTAAAGAGGAGGCATGGAGGCAAAAGAGAAATAACCTGCTTAGAGCTAGGTGAAACTCAGAATTTTTAATAAATGGGAAATTGATATTTTGAAATTTGATTTCATTCAAATTTGGAACAAAATTAATTTTTAAAATTGTTCCATGAATCAGAAATTATGAACAGATTCAATTTCAGAAACACTGACACATGGGCAGTGGAAGGGGACAGGGAGACGCAAGGATGGAGGGTTCTGTAACCACCAGAGCACACTCACCTACAGACCTGGAACTGAACCCAGCACTGCTGTCTCAACATTCCTTTACTGTCAGCAAATAGCTGTGAAACATATTGTCAACGGATCTCCACCCCTTAGAAAATAACAGCTTTCTATTGCTACCACATATTCTGTTAAGGTTACATGGTAGAGGTCCATAGATCTAGAGCGTCCAGCTCTGCTGATGTCCCATGTGAGGAGTCAGTTTGGTTCCCCATAATGAAAGGTGGGGTTTTTTTTGGATTTTTCAATTTTTTTAAAGTAGGAAATTTCATGAACCCCCCCACTACAGTAAAAGAATGTTAAGTCCGCTAAATCAAGCACTTAAGTCAACCTTAATTTGCCCCCTTGCATATATGCATTATGAAACATTCTTAAATTACATGATTTCATATTTTTTTCCATAGGACCCTTGCCTCATTCAGTGCACAGGGCAGACTGTGCTCTGGGAATGAATTGGGGCTGTGTAATGAAGGAGGGTTATTTGTAGGACCTTTGCCTCATTTGTTTCAGAAGTTGGAGGGTGTGTGATGAATGAGGCAGTGAACTGCAGAAAGAGAGGATTGGCTCAGCTTTTGGAGGGTGACCTGCTAGGTTGATTGCCCACAATGAAAACTTCCTATACAGCTTAAAAAACACTTACTGAGCATGTCCAGCAACTTCCACACCCTACTTCTGAATGTTTCTAGGCCCTTTTAACTCAATTGTCCTGCCCTCTCCATGTGTGCAGACTGAAAGTTCCAACTAAAATCTAGGAATTAAGGTTGCATGGGTAATAATTCCAGCATTTCCTAATTTTAGAATTCTTGATTTGACAAATTTAATAATCTTATTTTCTGTGTTGTAATATTACAGAAACACCAATGAAAATGTCTCTTTTGTAAACGTAATGCTACTATACAAGTGTGAGTTGCAGCAGTTCATGTAATATATGCAGTAGATATTTACATCACTCTGGGGCAGAGGGTCAATAAGAGACTCAAATGTGAAATTGTCATGATTTTCTGTGACCGTTGACTGCTTTTTTAGATGAAATGGATAGTGCATAAACTAGGATGTAATGGGAAGACTATTGGATATCCATAGTACTGGAAAACTTTTTTGCACTAAACATCAGCACATTTTTCACAATGGACTCTAAAGACTCTCTGCAGCCTAGCAGAAAGTGAGGTAGGATTTTGGAATTATATCCTTCTGCTCATTAAGCACTCAGGCTGTTTGTCCAGAGGGGGAAGGAGAGAGAGAACTTTGCAATTAATCTCTGTATGTGGGCAGCTAAAGACATGATGCAATAGGGAACTATGTGAATTTAACATTCTGAAGCAACAGCCACTGAAATCTAGTGCTGTGTTCAGGGATGGTTCCAGAGGTGGGCAAGCCAAGTGCCTGAGATAATACTTTGGGCTAAGTTGCTCTCTAGAAACTGTTTAGTGGAGTTGAATTGTGATGTCTGAAAACAGGGATTGCCTGCATTCTGATTGGCCACCTTTATTTCAGGACTGGCTTATATGTAAATAAAATAAATTACTTAGTATGTAACCAAACTACACATTGATTTCTCATCTAGTGGGAAGCAGACCTGCAAGGCCCTGTCCATCTGCTGTTGCCTGGCAGAGGGATGATGCAGCTGTCAAAGTTAGATACCAGTTTCAGAATAAGGGGCACCAATATGTACAGGAAAAAAAAGGATACAGCTCAAGCTACAAGATAACTAGTGTTTCTATACTTGGTAGCTCTACAAACAACTATTGAGTGGAGTACCTCTTCAACGGAATTCTTCTGACCTCTAGAGAATGAGGGTGAAGGTGTGACACAGTGATGAAGAGCAACATATGAATCAAGAATTGGTGGTACAAGGAAAGTTTTTGGGATGCATTCACAGAAAGAAGACTCTTCTCAACTGATAGACTCCATCGGAGTACCTGGGGTATTAACCTTCTGGAATCAAGACAGACATGATTGATCAGAAACACTTTACATCTACCAACGTGATATATGCCATCATGTGCCAGCAATGCCCCTCTGCCATGTACATTGGCCAAACCGGACAGTCTCTATGCAAAAGAATAAATGGACACAAATCTGACATCAGGAATCATAACATTCAAGAACCAGTGGGAGAACACTTCAACCTCTCTAACCACTCAGTTACAGACTTGAAGGTGGCAATTTTGCAACAAAAAAACAGACCGCTGAACTCGAATTAATATGCAAATTAGATACAATTAACTTAGGTTTAAACAGAGACTGGGAATGGTTGGGTCATTACACTAATTGAATCTATTTCCCTATGTTAAGTTCTCCTCACACCTTCTATGGGTCATTTCAATTATCACTTCAAAGGTTTTTTTTTCTCCTACTGATGATAGCTCATCTCAATTGATTTACCTCTTCCAGTTGTTATGCGTACTTCCACCTTTTCATGTTCTCTGTATGTATAAATATCTTCTGTCTGTGTGTTCCTGTCTATGTGTCCGAAGAAGTGAGCTGTAGCCCACGAAAGCTTATGCTGAAATAAATTTGTTAGTCTCTAAGGTGCCACAAGTACTCCTGTTCACTTTACATTAGGAAAAGGTTGGGATATATTTGTGTAATCTCCACACCTAGTTTTAATACGTAGGAGGAGGAAAATCAGGTAAGAGGATATAATAAGGGAGGAAGGAACACCAGACGGTAGGATTATTGACAGCAAAAGCAGTATACCTAATCTAGCTAGGAAACTGGGTGAGGTCAGAGAGAAGCAGCTGAGCTATTTGTATACTAAATATGGAGGAGCTAGAACTAATGGTGCAGGATATGAAACTGGGTATTACAGGGATAACAGAAATATGGTGGCATAGCAATCAGGACTTGAACACAGGTATTGAAGGGCATGCATTGTTCAGGAGAAATAGAAATAAAGGTAAAGGTGGTGAGATAGTGTTCTACATCAATAATTTGATATTTTCTATTTATTTACACTCTAACATGGATAAAACAGAGTTGGTTTGGGTCAAAATCATGCCGGGGAAAGATTGTAAAAGAGGTTCTAATGGAGTAGCATTTAGGATCTGCTATAGGCCTCCACAGTTGGATTTTGATTTGACTAGAGCTCTTTTTATTATTAGAGAGAAATTGTACTGGGAATTGTATCATTATGGGAGACTTTAACTTCTCTGATATAGATTGAAAACAAATGGAATGGAAGAAGGGACTGATCAGCAAAGACAGTTACATTGTGGAATTCAGAAGATGAAGTGATAAAGTGAGACTTGCCAAAAAAAGTTAAGACGAGTTAGATTTTACAAAGGAAATTAAAACAAGTTGTAAAATATTCTTTAGCCATATAAATAGAGAGAACAGGAAAAGAAGTGGGGTCGCTATACAGTGAGGATATTTTAGAGATTAAGGATAATCTAAGTATGGCTCAAAATTAATGAATACTTTGCCTCTGTTTTCAATAAAGATGATGTAGAACATGGGGAAACAAAGCAGGATGGCTAATGGGAATGAATTTATAGAAATGGAAATTACCACATCTGAGGGGAAAGCAAAACTCAAATACCTTAATGGGATCAATTCAGGGAGACCGATGTGACACAAGGGCCCATTGGTGGTTCACTATTCTGTGTGAACAACTCTTGTCAGGCCTGACATACTCATTTTACCTAACACACTGTCATGAGATATACCCAAAATATGGCATGTAATATATTATATTGGTGTAGAAGCATAGTGCTGGTTCAGGAAGGATAGGCAGGGGGAAAAAACGGTAAAAGGTGTTGCCTTGTATATCCAAGATGTATACAGTTGCACTGAGGTTGCAATAGAAGTGGGAGTCAGACATGTTGAAAGTCTCTAGGTAATGATAAAAGAGGTAAAAAACAAGGGTTATGTCATGATAGGTGGTGGCCTTGTGTAGACCACCTAACCAGGAAAAAGAGGTGGATGAGGCTTTTTTTAAACCTAACAAAATCATCCAAAGCACAGGACTTGGTGGTGATGTGGGACTTCAACTTCCCAGACATCTGCTGGGGAAAATAATACAGCAGGGCACAGATTATCCAAGTTCTTGGAATACATGGAGACAACTTTGAGGAACTGGTTGGGAATGTGAAGGTGGAAGTTAGCTTGAGTGAAAGTGATCATGTAATGATTAATTCATGATACTAAGGAATGGCAGGAAGGAAAACAGTAGAATACAGTCAGTGGACTTCAAGAAGGTAAATTATGGAAAACTCAGAATCAGAGGCAAGATCCCTGGGAAGGAAGTCTAAGGGGAAAAACGGTTCAGGAGAGGTTTTTTTTTTTTTTAAATTTTATTTTTATTTTTAAATTAAGATAGACATTATTAAAAGCAAGCTAGCCCAACACATAGTACAGATAGGAAGTATGGTCATGTAGCTTAACCAGGAGATCTTCAATTATCTGAAACTCATACAAAGGGAGTAAACTAGGTCAAATTATTAAGGATGAATAAAAACCCCCCACCAAAACCACAAACCTCAAGTATGTAAGGACAAAATTAGAATGGCCAAGGCACAAAATGAAACTAAACTACCCTAGGGACATAAAGGGTAATGTAGTAGAAATAATAGGAAGACAAAGGACAGGGTAGACCTGTTACTCAATGAGGAGGGAAAGAAAACAACACAGAGAACTGGCCAAAATGTTAAATGCCTTTTCTGTTTCAGTTTTCACTAAAATGTTAGCAGTGATCCGACAACTAACATAGTGAACATCAGTGTAAATGGGGTAAGGTTTGAGGTTAAAATAGGGAAAGAATAAGTTAGGAATTACTTAGACATGTTGGATGTCTTCAAATTGGCAGGGCCTGACTAAATAGATCTTAGAATATTTAAGAAACTGGCTGAAGAGATCACTGACCCGTTAGCAATTATCTTTGAGAACTATTGGTGTTTGGGCAACAGATAAATGACGGCATGACAAGACAAACCAGGGAACAGGTAACAGACATTTGAAAACAGCTAGCATGGCATCAGACAATGGGAATATGAAACAGAAGTAAATATGGAGTTCAAAAAATAAAAACAAAACCTAGAATACCCTGAGATCTGCTCACCACAAAAATCTAATTTTATGCATTTGACACAGACTAGAGCAAGACACAGATGATAGTCAATCAGCAATTTATATCAGATAATAGATAAAAGTAAAATGAGACTTAATGCCTTATGTTATAAGCTGGTTCTTTGGACTACGTACATACAAGAATATTTTCCAAGAAATGTCTCCCTGAGAACAAATAGGTCATTATGAGAAATCTCTGACAGTGGGCTCTTTTCATATATTAGTTACTGTTGCACTAATTATTGTATGGATTTGTTTCTTGTGCAGGGACAGTCATAGGGTGTTGTGGGTAAGAGGATGGAATTTATCCCTACAAAGGCAAGGGATAGTGGCTTCAGTACAGCCCTGGCACACATGCTATTTCAGTCTAGAGCTGGTCAATGTTTTATTTAATGGATTAGAGAAATAGCCACTGCCACTTTACAGACCTATGCAGAGGATTTGGACCATTGAATCTACACAATTGTGGACTCAGTGTTTCCTTTCCAGTCTGTGTCTCTTTCTTGGCCTTTTCAAAATTGACATGCAGGGAGTGCAGAGACCTCAAATGTGGCTTCCCCACCAGTAGAGTCCTACTGAAGGGCTCATGTGCTGCCTTGCTCCAGTCCCTCTGTGCTTGGATATGAACTTCACCCTCAAATTGTTCAGAATTGAGACAATCCCTCAGGGTAGGAAGATGGATTCAGAAGGGGGAATTTCCAGGATTGGGCATTGAGGAGGGAAATTGGGAAAAGGAGCCAGAGCTGCTTGAGTTACAATATTAGATTGGTTTTAAACCTTAGACAATGTAAGAGAACTAACAGACAACACAAGAGTATTGATTAAATTATGGGTTTTTTGCTCAAGGCTAAGCAAAAGGTGAAATGAAACACTTTTGCCCTCCCCTTGTGATAACTGCTCATATTAGCATACAGGCTTTTTCTAATATTTAAAATTTTATATTTCAAATTGGTTTCCTCTTGGTGAGCTTTAAAGTAACTTTCCTCTGTCAAGGCTTAGATTTCAGAAGATAATTATCTGACCTATTGCCCGTTGCAAAAGAGGAATGTTCCTGTAATTGCCTTGTTTGCAAGAATAAACTCATTTGTCTTTAGATTGGCAGAGGAGACGGTAGAGATAATTAAATGTATCATAAGTCTGAATTTTTATTTTGCTGATGGATAAGTGTTTGAGCTACTGGCTTTGTTGTGCTAGGGTTTTCCCATTAGTTATTTTTATAGGTGGTTTTATATTGATTTTCCCATTAACTGGTGACATAATGTCTTTTAAAACACTTAGACATTAAGAAGGGACCATCATGATCATATAATCTGACCCCTGGCAAATTGCAGGTGACAGAACCTCATCCACCCACTCCTGTAATAGGCACATAGGACAGATAAGACTATGCTGGTACTTCAGAAGTGGGCCTTATGTGTCTGGATTTTTTATTTGGGGGCGGGAGTTAGGCCCCCAGTCACTGTCAATTGGAAAATACCGAATATATTAAAATTGATTATTTAAATAACACTTTTTCAACTCACTAATGATCTAGTTTTCCAAACTGATACTCGCTAATGACGACCTAATTGATTGACTGAGTTATGTGGCTCCCAGATAGTCCTCATGCCTGATTTGCACCTTCCTCCAAGGCCTTTGGACAAGGTGGAATAGGTGAAATTCATAAACCATAAGAATCAAGGGTAAAGCTGAAAAGCTTCTCTTTTCGGATCAACAATCCACTTGAGGGAAGACAGACATTCCAGGGTCTCCAACACTGATCACCTTAGGGAAAGGAAGTCACAACATCAAAGAACAGGCTTTTTCTGCTTTTGACCAATCTTCTTGCACCTGAACAATGACTACTACTATGAAATGGTGTGCCAGCAGAACATCACCATCTGGCTCACTGACTGCAATGCCAGCTCCTACACTACAACAGTTCAGAAGACTGCAAGAGCTGAAAAGTTTGCAATTCTCCTGTTACTGTCAGTGACCCGGCCATGGGGGGCTCATGTCCAATGGTTAGTGGAAATCAGGTCTAAAGCAGGAATTGGTAGTTGGGAATCAGAGTCCACGGTCAGAACAGGAGTCTGAGGCCAGATGCCAGAGCCCAGGATCAGAGTTGAAGTCAGAAGTCAAGAATTGGATCTGAGGCTCAGGTCCAGGTTACCTGCAGTAAGGCAGGGCAAGTCTCAGTCCAAAGCAGGAATAGGGCAAGGGCAAGAGCAAGGCTGGGAACAAGCAAGCACAGGAGCTATCACAACCAAAGGCAAATGATTTGAACAGTCACTGAATTGGTGCTGCAGCTGCTGGGCTTAAGAACCGATCTATTGATTCTTCCAACGAATCAGGCAGTGGTACCAATCAGAGAGCCTACTTCTGGGCAGCCTAACAAATGCAGCTGGCCTAAGACTGGCTCTGCTGCAAGTCCTGATTCCATCACCCATCCATCAGACACTCTCTAGAACCCTCCTGCACCAGCATCAACTTCCCAGACACAGGGATCAGCTTCAGAAATTGAACCCTATAAACTACTATCTAGAAACCTCCCTCCCCCACAGATCTCCCCACTTACCTCCGCAGATCCAGCAACCACCCCAGATGCACCAAGAAATCTGTTACCTACAGCCAGGTAGTCCGATACCACAAAATTTTCTCTGAAGAGAAAGTCCTGGAGAGAGACATAAATAAAACCACTTTCGCTTAACAAGGACACTCCACCAGAGAAGTAGATCACATCATGGAATGGGCCACCCAAATATCCAGGAGCACTTGCTTCAATACAGGGGGGGAAAAACCCTATTGATCACACACCCTTAGCTGTCACCTACCACCCCACACTAAAACCCGTATGGGACATCATCAAACATTTACAACTCATACTTGATGGGGGCCACATCCTGAAAGAAATCTTTCCCAAGCTCCTCCCTTTTGGCCTTCAGACAACCACTGAAATCTGAATCATAGAAATATACAGCTAATCATTTATACATGCAAGATGCAGTTAATACAGCAAAATAAAATGCAATAAATGATCGTAGTAACTGGAAATGTAGCTATACAGTTGACTATTACTGGAGGGTTAGTTCAAAACCAACATTATAGATAGCTGTACTCACCTTATCAGACAGAAATCTCATTGACTTTACAATAAGTTGGATAGTGCCTGTATTGCTAAGAGGGGTTATCTTATTTGACAGAGACTAATGTTATATGTGGTTTAGCTGTCAAACTGTAATTTATGTAATGTTAACCTGAGGTGTAATTAACACATTTTATTGACTCTAAGGACAGTGATTTACACTGTTATAAGGACTGATCTAGGCAAAGCTACCTTTGATTATTTCTGAATGATCATTACTTCCTTAGGGAAAGATTCTGTAACACAGACATGTTGTATAATCAAATCTAAGTGATCGAAACCTCTCTTTCTGGTTATAGTATTCCTTGCTTTCATAAAGAAAAATATTTTAAAAATAATTTTAAAACAATCATTTTAAGTTTCTATAATCACAGTTGTTAGGAGGCAGCTCTGCTCTGCAAAACACACAACCCCCACTCCTGCTTCCTGGAAGAACTACTGTCATATATTTAAGACTCAATCCCACAAACATTCTAAATACATCAGTGGGAGCTGGATTGGGCCCTGTGTCAGTGAAGGTTTTGGTCCTGCAATGTGATGTGCAAGGTTGGATCTCTGCACCCATTTGGACTTCCTCAGAAATCAAAAGGGCTCTGCATGAACACAAGGTGCCCCCCCATGCATTATATTGGAAGATCAGGGCCTAAAGAAAATGCTCTCATTAATGTTATTTTTAAGTAAGAAAATCTATTAGAAAACATTTCACAGCCCCTACAATTAAGCTTTTTAACACCCATATTGAGTTTGAACTTTTACAAGCAAGTAAACAAACACAGAAAATAAATAATACCTGATAAAATAAAACAAATCTTTCCTACCTTTATATTAAAAAGGCTTTCTGGCTATACATTATTTTTAAGATCCTGTTAGACAGTTTGGGCTTATCTATGCTCTCTAATTATGGCTAAAACAAACAATTACTTTTCAAAGGACCTTCAAGGTCAAGAGTTTAAAATATTTGTATACCCAGAGATACTTTTTATCCCACATAAATCCTTTACATTTTTATGGGCATTGTAATATGCACTGAGAAGAGACTAAAGCCTTTCATAATTTGAAGAATCTACATTTTGATGATACAAAATAATGGCCCAAATTCTGTTCTCAGCTACACTATTGTAACCCAGTGACATCAATGTATTTTCACTGGGGTAGTGGAGAAGAGAATTTGGCACATAATCTTTAACTAAACTTGACTGATCCTTCATCCTTAAATTCCAATTAATTTCAGTTTAGCTAAAATCTTTCTTTAATTGGTAGGCTGCATTTTGTTCCAGCTCAATGATGGATTATGATTTTCATTTTTGGGCTGACACGATATGTGTTGCTCCTCCCCTTTTCTTGGCATCCTGTTTCCTCCAAGGACAAGAAGTAAAAATCTGTCTCCCTCAATCCTACTTATTATACTGGGTCTGAAGGGGGTAAACAGGCAAATCTTCCGTCTTGGTAATCACGGAATCATCCAGTGGCTCATAAGAATGGCCATACTGGGTCAGATCAAAGATCCATCTAGCCCAGTATCCTGTCTTCCAGCAGTGGGCCAATGCCAGGTGCCCCAGAGGGAATGAACAGAACAGGTAATCATCAAGTAATCCAACCCCTGTCGCCCATTCCTAGCTTTTGGCATACAGAGGCTAGGGACACCATCCCTGTCCAATCTGGCTAATAGTCATTGATGGACCTGTCCTCCATGAACTTATCTAGTTCTTTTTTGAACCCTGTTATAGTCTTGGCCTTCACAACATTCTCTGGCAAGGAGTTCCACAAGTTGACTGTGTGTTATGTGAAAAGATTCTTACTTTTGTTTGTTTTAAATCTGCTGTCTATTAATTTCATTTGGTGGCCCCTAGATCTTGTGTTATGAGAAGAAGTAAATAACACTTCCTTATTTACTTTCTCCACACCAGTCCTGATTTTATAGACCTCTATCATATCCCCCCTTAGATGTCTCTTTTCCAAGCTGAAAAGTCCCAGTCTTCTTAATCTCTCCTCAGATGGCAGCTGTTCCATACCCTAATAATTTTTGTTGCCCTTTTCTGAACCTTTTCCAATTCCAATATATCTTTTTTGAGATGGAATGACCACATCTGCACACAGTATTCAAGATGTGGGAGTATCATGGATTTATATAGAGTCAATATGATGATTTCTGTCTTATTTTCTCTCCCTTTCCTTATAGTTCCAAATATTCTGTTAGCCTTTTTGACTGCTGCTATTTATTGAGCTGAAGTTTACAGAGAACTATTTACAGTGACTCCAAGATCTCTCTCTTGAGTGGTAACAGCTAATTTAGACCCCATCATTTCATATGTATAGTTGGGATTATGTTTGCATCTATCAACATTGAATTTCACCTGCCATTTTGTTGCCCCGTCATTCAGTTTTGAGGTCCACAAATGAATGACTGAGACAACCAAATGAAAATAAAGCATCCTTTTTCAGCTTCCCATCTCCTGATACTTACCCTCATTCACTGTTGTCTTTGTGTGTTGTCCCATATGACTCATGTGTTAATATATCACTGCTTCAGCTGTCTAGTGCGGTGAGAGGTGTTATTGCATTCCACCATACTGCAAAATTTGTTAGATCTAGCATTGTAATTTCTGGCAAATTTGCTGGAGTTTCTTGTAGTTTATGGACAACTTCTATTTCTTGACTAAAGTAATTTCTCAGGATGTCTAGGGATTTCTTGATTGATTATTCTGTTTCCTCTGTTAGTCTGAAGCACCTTATTGTACTGGATGAAAGAAGAGACATGGGGGTAGAAACTCTTGCTAGTCTGTCATGGATGTCCTGTGTGATTTTGAGAAAACCAATTCACTTCTGTAAAACAGATAAACTAATTTACCTACCTCAAATTGTGAGGACTAATTATGTTTATAAAGTGCTCTGAAAACATAAAGCTGACTTTATGCTATTGTGATCACTCATGTATCACTCTCTTGACCTCTGTTTCCTTCACACTTCTGTCTTCTGCTTTTTTTAGTACAGAGGTGTGTCCCACGCTCAGTCTGGAAGTGATAGAATGGGATTTTCTAGCTTGGTGCCTGCTTTATTGCCTACCAGGTACGAAGTAAGCTATAAACCAAGGCTGGTCAACATTTATTTATTGCAACTGTTTGTCAAACAAAGAAAAAATGATTCTAACAATCTTTTTTGAAGTTCAATTGAAAATTTCCATATTGGAAAATTGAATGTCCAAACATCAAAATATTTTACTCTCAAATAAAATTTTTTGGATTGAAATATTTGACAAAATAGGATTCTTCCACAGAAAATTGTGACAAATGATTATTTCCCCACTTTTATCCATAGGTGCTGGAACTAGATATGCTGCTGCACCTGCTGGCTTGAAGTGGTTTCCGTTATATAGGGTTTGAGCCAATGGTTCTCAGCACTCCCACTATAAAAATTGTTCCAGCACCCCTGCTTTTGTCTAAACGTTTTGCTGGTTCACCTCCTCACCTTGTTTATCAGCTCTGACATAAAACCAAACCATTTAAAGTGACAATTTTTCAGTTTCACATAGATTTTAGTGCTAGATTTCTCCTTGTCACAACACTACATTTTTAACTTGTGCTGCCTTATGCACCCTTGGGTATCTAATATCCGTCTGTCCCAGACAAATACTTTCTTGAAGTCTACTTCTAATTGTATACAGTAACTCCTTGTAATGTTGTAGTTATGTTCCTGAAAAATGTGACTTTAAGTGATACAATGTTAAGTGAATCCAATATCCCCATAAGAATTAATATAAATGAGGGGGTTAGGTTCCATGGAATTTTTTTCACTAGACAAACAATTATATATACACACACATACCCCCTCCCCCCACACACTATAAGTTTTAAACAAATTATTTAATGCTGGTACACAGTGATGATGATTGTGAAGCTTGGTTGAGGTAGAAGAGTCAGAGGGTGGGATATTTTCCAGGGACAGAGACACACTGTGTGTGTGTGAGAGAGAGATTTGCATTTCCCCTTTAAGTACACTGCCTTGTTAATTAGATCAGCTTGCTGAGACCCTAGCTGCTGCTGCCAGCAAGCTCCCTCTGTCCTGAGCCCTGTCATGTGTCCCCCCTGCTCTATGGAAGATGGGGTAAATGGGGTGCAGGAGCAAGTGGGAGGGGGACACCCTGACATTAGCCCCTCTCTTCCTCTCCTCCCCACCACAGCAACCAGGAGTCTCAGGGAGCAGCTCCAAGGCAGAGGGCAGGAGCAGCACATGGCAATGCGGGGGAGGGATAGCTGCAATTGCTAGCCTGCTGGGTAGTTGATAGGGGGGCTACCGGTCCACCCTAGTTCCAAGCCCCACCAGCTAGCTGCAATGGGCTGCTCTTCTTGCAAGCAGTGGACAAAGCAGGCGGCTGCCAAACGATGTTAGAAAGGAGCATTGTGCAACTTCAAACGAGCATGTTCCCTAATTGATCAGCAATGTAACAATGAAACAAGGTTAACCGGGATGACTTTAAGTGAGGAGTTACTGTACATTGCTTTTAAAAACAGTTGCCAAGGTCCTGCAATTCTGGCAGTTTCCCCTAATTCGAGATTAACTGGTCTCTCCTCCTTTTTATTTCATCTTGTTTATGCTTCTGACTTAATAATAGCAATGAGCCTGATTCTCATTGAGCTGCTCAATTGCCTGCCGCTGTTTTCCGCGGCACGTCGGCAGAAGTTTCTTCTTCGGCGGCGCGACGTGAGTGGAACCGGAAGCTCCCATGCGCCCCGTGGGGAGCGCACAAAATGCCATCCCCCGAATGGAAGCGCCGGCCCTGAGGACCAGTACCAGTCCTCAAATCCTCCCAGCGGGCCAATAGTGTCACTCATGCTGCCCAGAACCTGCCCCCCGCAAAACTCTGCCCCCACAAACTCCACCCCCCCACTTGCCTAAGGCTGTGGGAGGAAGTTTGAGTGGGGAGGAGGTCTGGGGTAGAGGATTGGGGTGCAGGCTCTGGGAAGGAGTTTGGGTCAGGGAGGAGGTCTGGGGTGCAGGCTCTGGGATGGAGTTTGGGTGCTGGGTGCAGGCTCTGGGCTGGGGCAACGAGTGGGGGTGCAGGGAGAGGGGGTGTAGTCTCTGGGAGGGATTTTGGGGGCAGGAGGAGGTGTGTGGGAAGCAGGAGAGAGTTTGCGGGCTGGGGGAGTGTGGGGAGGGGGTGCATGCTCTGGGAGGGAGTTGGCACTTAGCTGGGGCTCCAAGGCAGGGCGGGCCAGGAGGGGCCCCCTTGCACCACCCCCACAGGTTTTCATTGGCCGCAGGGGTGCTCAGAGCGGGGGCAGCGTATGGAGGCACAGCCCCGCCCCGGGGCCGCAGGAGGGGGCGGCAGACACGTGGAGCGAGCAGGCAGACACTGCTCAGCTCTGCTGCGCTGCAGGTGGTGGGAGGGGCCCCGGGCCATTGCACCAGGGGTCGGCAGGGTGGGCCAAGGGGGAAACCTGACCCCAAAATTGCTGGAGCCCCCCGGCCCACATTGTGCAGGTTCTCGGGCCGCAGATGGCCCACGGGCTGGGAGTTTTAGACCCCTGACCTAAGTCTATCTTGTCATCTCTTTGTAATGGCATTGATACTATTAACATGCATATTATTTTCCTTTATTGCAAAGTGGCATTTCCCCCCCACCCCACTTCTCTTTTAAGGGGAGAGCACTTATACCTATTCTATCCTGAAGTAAACATCTCTCATTTCTGTAAACTTCATCCTTGTGCTGCTGACAGGTCACCTCAGGCTGGCTGGCATATTTTCTCCTCACACTGACTGCACAGATGCAAATACCAGTCACAGGCTGAATTCTGAGTCTCATCCCATTGTTCCCTTTGCCCTGCCATTGTCCTGTTTTGTCAGAGGCCAACTGTGTTATCCTCCATGACAGGAGATACTGCTGAGACCTTCCCTTTACCTTGAACTCCTCATGATTCCTGTACCACAGTGCTTGAACTGCTGCTGTTCTCTTGCAGGCTGATTTTCTTTGATTTTTTTCCCTGCTTAGTGTTTATACAACAAAAATAAGAGCTAAATCCATAGTATACAGTCAAGATTTTCATAGACAGTGATGTTTCCTTTGTGGAAGTTCCTTTGTTTGCCTTATTTATTATTAAATAACACTCTTTAGAGAGCAGAAAATAGTTTCTTAGTCACTGTGGCTCCTATTCCTCTGGTTGTACTTTGTCAACTGCTAGTACATTTTCACAGCTAGAGTGGTAGGCTATTATATTGTAGTCATCTAAACTCAGGATTACCACACCTTTGTAATACCCAAGCCTCAGTGATTTATTTTCTCTAAATGAGGTTGTATAATAGACAAAAGTAACATATTGAATATTTTTACTTTGGGGTAGAAAATAATTTCCATGCTGTCAACCCAGGCCAGCTTGACTCTTCTTAATCCTTTGTGTGCCTCAGGGTATACATGAAAGGCAGGCCAGTTTTAGCTATCATTCAATACATTTAAAAAAAAAAGCCAGATATCATTTTGTCCTAGAATATCTCCATTTAGTCTTGATAAAAGCCTCTTTATTATACACTTGGCTATACATGCAATGCATTTGAAATAGCCCTGTAGTTACACATTTTTCCTGTGCTGTGTGTTAACATTAAATTAGATTTATATATTAAATATATTTTATTGAGTTTATCGATTAAATCAAGTGATTATTTTTGAAGGAAACAATTAACTCATCTGACTCATACAAAGAGACCCAGGCTTTCAACATTTTCCCTTATCTTTCTACATTTTCACTGTCCTTGTTGTCTGCCTCATGCTTTGCTTCCTCCCGAGATAGTGATTCACTAATCCATCTTTTCACCTGATTTTATTAAATGTTTTTCACCGTAAGTGAAGACATTTCATAACTCAGAAGTCAGGTTTTCTTTTTCATTTCTTTTAAATGGACTGGTTATGCAGACAGGGGCGGCTCCAGGCACCAGCACGCCAAGCGCGTGCTTGGGGCAGCAAGCCACTGGGGGCGCTCTGCCGGTTGCCACGAGGGCGGCAGGCAGGCTGCCATCGGCGGCTTGCCTGCGGAGGGTACGCTGGTCCCGCAGCTTCGGCGGACCTCCCGCTGTCCACCGAAGCCGCGGGACCAGCAGACCCTCCGCAGGCAAGCCACCGAAGGCAGCCTGCCTGCCGTGCTTGGGGTGACAAAATGTCTAGAGCTGCCCCTGTATGCAGAACAGCCTAACCGGGCCTGAAACCATCCTTTGGCAAAATATTCTAATGAAGCAAGCTCATCTCTGTTAATTTTTGCCTTTTGAAAGATTATAAAACTAATGATGAAACAGTGATGAAACAGAATTCTCCAAGCATTAGATTTTCAAAAGAGCTCGGTGTTGGCTTAGGTCCCTTCTAATTGAAGTTGATGGGAATTTAAGCATTGACTTCAGAGGGACCAGAGTTATACCAATGCTGAGTACTTCAGAAAACACTACCTTGAAACTATCACATGTGGATAAAAGGCTACGATTTTGGTTATATAGACTTTAAAACATTGGCTAGGCTTGTAATCATCTACAAAAAGTTAGATTGCTGTGATTACTAATTTATGAAAATGCACCTACCTCTGCCATTATGTTCCCATTTCCCTTCTCTCATTTTATTGTTCAGTCACCTTTTGCATATTGTCTGAATCCTGAATTGTGAGTTATCTGGGAAAGAGACTATCTTTGTATTATTTGTTCTGTGCCTAGTACGTAGGCTCCTGTTCTGTGATTGAAGTCCTTAGTTGCTGCAGTAGTAAAAATAAATAGTATGAAGTTATTCTAAAATTGTCATCTTCGTTGCTCAAATTTAAACTAGCTATAGGGGTAATTTCTGGAGCAGCCTATGAGAAATTAAGCAAACAATTACTCTTTAATTATTGAAGACCAGACTATGCCAGAAGATTGACATGCTGCTTCCACAACTGCAGTCCACACACACTAACAGGCAGAAATTTGCCTACAGTTAAAAATATAAATATCATTATATATATATAGTGGAGATATCAGAGCCAATTTTTCCTCTCAGCTACAGTGCTGCAATCCCACTGAAATATGTGCTGTAGTTCATTAGAAACCTGCCATATTGCTGGGGAATGAACTAGCTGGGGCCTCATCCAGTGGGGCCTCATCCAGCCCAAAATATTCTGTGGTAGTGGGAGTGGAGTAAGTGATCTTACAGCATACATATAACCAAGCCAATTAATATACAATCTTATTTTCATTTGTTTTTGGTTTCAGTATTAACGTTGCAGATAAGTAGACTTGTGGAAAATAGATTCCACCCAAAAAGACATTTCGTTTATTGGAAGGAAAGGAAAACAGGTAGCAGTAGCTGTGGTACAGCAGGGAGATGCCCATCTAACTGTAGAGAGTGACCGATATATACTTGGTAATCAACATTCATATGCTTGACAGAAAGGAAGTTCTAGAAGTAAAAACTATGCTGTGCTGGCGAGGCTCTCAGTCTCTTTAGTGGGGCCAGCTGTCCTATTAGCTGTCATTTGGGCAGCCAGCAGTATAATTTTAAACCTCCCTTCCCTGGTACCATTTGCTTCAAAGGTATTTTCCTCATTAGGCAAATTGGTTCATATTCACTTACCCAGGAAAATTACTCCTAAATGAATATGAAGTGGTGAGGATTTAGGAAGTAGCCATAGTTCATGGCATCATTCATCAGTTATTCAGACCTCCTAATCTGAAGCTTTATTTTACTTTATTCTGCCTTTTCCAAGCAATTGATTAATGGGACACTGTCAAAGTTGTTGGACCTGGAACCTCTTTTTTTACTTTGACAATTGTCACACTAATGTGGCTTTAGTTTATATATCCATGAGAAAAATCAAACACCCTTCTTTACATGTGACTGACTATTAAGTAGTCAAGGTGATTTGTGTCTGTATATCCATTGCCAAGGCAGAGTTCAGAATATGGTGGGAGTGGCAGTGATTGAACATAAGAACATAAGAATGGCCAGACTGAGTCAGACCAAAGGTCCATCCAGCCCAGTATCCTGTCTACTGATAGTGCCCAATGCTAGGTGCCCCAGAGAGAGTGAACCTAACAGGCAATGATCAAGTGATCTCTCTCCTCTCTCCTGCTATCTATCCCCACCTTCTGACAAACAGAGGCTAGGGACACCATTCCTTACCCATCCTGGCTAATAGCCATTAATAGACTTAACCTCCATGAATTTATCTAGTTCTCTTTTAAACCCTGTATAGTCCTAGCCTTCACAGCTCCTCAGGCAAGGAGTTCCACAGATTGACTGTGCACTGTGTGAAGAAGAACTTCTTTTTTTTTGTTTTAAATCTGCTTCCTATTAATTTCATTTGGTGACCCCTAGTTCTTATATTATGGGAAAAAGTAAATAACTTTTCCTTATTCACTTTCTCCACACCACTCATGATTTTATATGCCTCTATCATATCCCCCCTTAGTCTCCTCTTTTTCAAGCTGAAAAATCCTAACCTCTTTAATCCTCATATGGGACCCGTTCCAAACCCCTAATCATTTTAGTTGCCCTTCTCTGAACCTTTTCTAATGCCAGTATATCTTTTTTGAGATGAGGAGATCACATCTGTATGCAGTATTCAAGATGTGGGCGTACCATGGATTTATATAAGGACAATAAGATATTCTCCGTCTTATCCTCTATCCCTTTTTTAATGATTCCTAACATCCTGTTTGCTTTTTTGACTGCCGTTGCACACTGTGTGGACGTCTTCAGAGAACTATCCACGATGACTCCAAGATTTCTTTCCTGATTAGTTGTAGCTAAATTAGACCCCATCATATTGTATGTATTGTTGGGATTATTTTTTCCACTGTGCCTTACTTTACATTTATCCACATTAAATCTCATTTGCCATTTTGTTGCCCAATCACTTAGTTTTGTGAGATCTTTTTCAAGTTCTTCACAGTCTGCTTTGGTCTTAAGTATCTTGAGCAGTTTAGTATCATTTGCAAACTTTACTACCTCCCTGTTTACCCCTTTCTCCCGATTGGTATGCACTGACTAGAGAAGGGACAAAAGTCTGGCAAGTGTTTAGAAAACATCACCACCAGACAGAGCTCAGTTTCTTTTTTGAACAAAGGAGTATGGCTGAGTATTTATTGTGGGCATTCTCCACAGTTAAAAGTGCTTGAGTGACTTCAATGGCTTTACTAGGAAAATAAATAGATAAATTTGGCTCATTGTTCTGAGCCCACACAGCCTTATTTAGTAGATCCTTGCAAGCTGGACTCAAACATCAACCTTCTGGCTTGTATTAGCACAGCTATTATGTCAACACTTCCCCTGCAGTCAAACGGAATAATAAAACCATTATCTGTCAAGCATAAGAATGACCAAAACATAGAATAGATCTTATGAGTCTGTTACATTCTGGTTGCGGTGCAATTCAGACCAGTGAGGAATCGTCACTGCCTGCCCTGTAAGCCTAGCTGCCTCTGTGCTTTGCTGCTGTAGCTCCCAATCTGGGCCGCTCACAATCAACCTACCAGCACAAGTGCTAAACAAGCATGATGCAGCAGCTCTGATCCCAGCAGCACCACTCTGGCAGCCTTGGTTACTACTTGCAAAGTGACCCCAACACACTCTCAGTCCCAAATTTCCACAAACCCATGTGCCCTGAAGTGTCCAGCCCTCCCTTGGACTACTCAGAGAAGTAATAAGGTTCATTTGTTCCTTTAAAAACTCATCACAGCTTATTAAGCTAACTGGTGGGTAAATACATCTTTCCCTTTAAATACAGCACTGAGTTGGTTTATGGTAAAAATGAAATAAATCTATTAACAAAATATATATAGTAAGTGAGATCAAGTATAAAACAAAACAAAAAACACTCTTCTAAAAGTCTAAAGTTTACTCTAGCAAGATACAGGCTTTATTCAATATGGTTTCTGACACCAGTCACTCTTCTTCCCAATCATGACTGACTTTCCCTCCATCAGGACCTTCCACAAAAGTACAAAGTGCTGGCTTTCTTGTTTTCCTAGGTGAAAGATCTTTGCCTAAGAAGGTTTCTCAGCTATATTCAGTTCCAGAGACTTCAACTCTCCCTTGGTTGAAGGACACAAATTTTTCAGCTTGCTCTGGCCTCTTGTGTCTGTCTAGTGGTGGATGACAAAGATGGCTTCTGTTTTTACTTATATCTTCCAAAATTCAATGAACTTATTTCAAGAGGCAGGATAACCGCAGGCTATTTTCCCCTTCCTGTGGGCTTCCAATCCCCCTGTATGATTTCTATGTAAATTAGGCTTCTATTGTTTATCATTCCATTATTTACATAGGAGACAGGTAGATAGCTGTGACATTCCCTCCTGTGTGGACAATTTGTACAGCCTAATACCAATATCTACAATGCCTAGGTATCAGTAGTTTGGTGTCAAACTGGGAGACATATCTAGTGGGTTCTTGCAGGGGTTAGTCCTGGGTCCAGTACCATTACATATTTTCATTAATGACTTGGATAATGGAAATTGTTAGCTGACACCAAACTGGGAGGGTTTGCAAGTACTTTGGCGGACAGGATTAGAATTCAAAATGACTTTGACAAATTGGAAAATTGGTATGAATTCAACAAGATGAAATTCAATAAAGACAAGTGTAAAGTACTATATAACCACAAAATTGGGAATAACTGGCTAGGTGGTGGTGCTGCTGAAAAGGATCTGGGGTTATAGTGACTAATTCAATTTGTGATCCAACATTGCGATGCAACTGCAAAAAAGGCTAATATTCTGGGATATATTAACAGGAGTGTTGTATGTAAGACAGGAGGTAATTGTCCTGCTCTCCTGGGCACTGGGGGGAGGCCTCAGCTGGATTAGTGTGTCCGTCTCTGGGCACCACACTTTAGGAAAGATGTGGACAAATTGGAGAGAGTTTAGAGGAAAGCAACAAAAATGATAAAGATTTAGAAAACCTGTCCTATGAGGAAAGGTTAAAAAATTGGGCTGAGAGGGGCCTAATAACAGTCTTCAGATATAATCAGGCTGTTGTAGGGAGGACTGTGATCAGTTGTTCTGTATGCCTGCTGAAGGTAGGACAAGTAATGGGCTCAATCTGCAGCAAGGCAGATTTAGGTTAAATATTAGGAAACACTTTCTAACTATCTGGGAAGTTAAGCTCTGGAATTGAGAGGCTGTGGAATCCCCATCATTTGAAGATTTTAAAACAGGTTGGAGAACCACCTGTCAGGGATGGCCTGGGTTTACTTGGACTTGCCACTGTGCATGGAGCTGGAGTTGGTGAGTTTGAGGTCCTTCCCAGCCCTTCATTTCTCTGATTCTGTGAAAGGCAGTGTGACAGTCAAACAGCCCTCATGCATTTGAGATATCTAATGGCCAATGTACACAATATCTCCTGAATCTTCCTATTGACTGGGGCAGCTCCATGCCTTCCCAAACATAGGGCACAATCCAATCTTAATGTGATTTAGTAGCTATTTTCCTGTTTTGTTTTTTATCTCATAACATAAAAATACAAGGGAAAGTGAATTCAAAACTAATGTTGAAGCAGGACAACATTAAATCTGAGACATAAACACTTAGAAATCAAGCAGTTCCAAAACATCAAATTGGCCACATTTCACATATGTAGTTTTTCTACATGAATGTTACTTCATTAGTGCCTTCAAAGATCTAGGATGTTTGAAACTTGGTTGAGTTATTGTTGTGTCAGAAACCTTCCAATGTCAATAGGAGTTCTGTCCTTGACTCAAATTAGACTAGGATCTGGACTCTTAACATTTTGGAATGGTGGTATCTCTGCTTTATTTCCCAGTTTTCATGGTATGCTATTGTTTTTGCATTCACTTATCTTAAAAGCACTGAGCGTATTAAACAGTTGGGAAGTTATGATTAAAAGAAAAACCTCAGAGGATTAAGAAAGAAATGTGCAGAAGCTAGAGTTGGCATTTTACTATTAATATTTGATCAATCTCAGAATTAATACAGAGAACTAGCAGGGAATTTTTATAAAAATACTATGTTTGTGTTTAGCTGGAGGCTTCGAATGGGTAAGAAGTTGGTGTCTCTAAATATCACAAATGCCTAAGATAAGGAAATATGTCCTAACTGTGGGAGATAACCATTGGGTCCAAACAGAATCCTGGGAAGGGCTAAATGACTGCTGAAAATGCTGTTTCTGATCTAGATAATGCCTCTTGTGAATTCAAAAGGATGTGGGAAGCCCAAGAGCACAGCAGTTTAAACAAGCTGCCTATCATCATCTCTAACCGCTGTGCTTACCTGGTCTTCTCTCTTTTGTATATCTCCACTAACTCCCCATGACATTCCAAACATCCAGAATTAAAAACAAACCATAAAACCAGGGAGACAAATATAAATCATAGATATAGCGCACACTTCTAGTAATAACTTGGCAGGACTCCTTATCTCTTGCTTTACTGATTTAGAGAATAAATGTTTTTCAAAATTGAAAAGTTCAAAAGAGATACTTAATGAGGGGAACAATAGCTCAATTAATTCTGACAGGTGGAAATGACTGCCTAATACAAATACATGAAACCCAGTTTCAGCTGGATTACAAAAATGGCACAGGACATTATTCTCTGAATTGATTTTATTTAAAATGCTGCCTGAAGCAATTATTCAATGAGCTGTTTTCTGCTGAAGGTCTTTATCTCCCACCATCCACTCCAAATAGAACAGCAAAGAATATAAATCCTTCCACTGAAGAATGCTATCATGCTCTTCTCTTTTGGACTACCAAGGACTATCATCTCTCTAAATCTGTATAGTGTAAAACTACCAATATTTTCTAAGTGTAATTTAGAGTTGGCATTTAAAAAAAAATCTGTAGAGCCATTACTGAGGGAAAGTAACAAAGAATTATTATTGCACTCATTGTTTGCCAGAGACAGTAAAGGAAATTGCAAGAGCAGAATAAACTGAGCACTCAACAGGATAAGCCTTTTCTTGAAAACAAATTTCAGCATTATTACTGCATGTTGGAAAGCCTTGCTTTACTGAGTCTGGTATTTTGGAAAGTAATTTTACAAAACAAATATCATTTCTATTTATCAGTTCTGGGGGCTTGCACCATCAAAATGCATAGGTACACTAGGTCTCTCCTTTGGCCCATACCAGGTTGTACACAAACTACTGCAGAGTTTTGGAGATGAAAGTAAAAGTGTTAGTGAATTGTGAAACAAAGGCTCATTAAAGAACTCATTTACAGAAATGGACATCTTTAGTCTATTATGCACAAATTGCTGCCAGGCATTCAAGAACTCTCTGAGAAAAGAAGGCAAGTCACGCTGATTTTACAACAATGATTATTTGTCATTAGTTCTTTAGTACCATTAGGCAAACCAGAAAGGCTACCCTACTTAAGATGAATGACATGAAAAATATCCACTCTTTCTTCTGTTTCATACATTGATTTGTTTCTAACTGGAAATGGCTGGACAAAATGTCATGCCATCCATATGGGACCACTTGTCCACGTTTTTAGCCAATACTGGTCTCCTTGTCTCCAAAAATGAGCCTTCCTTACCTTTGGTATATCTAGCGGGGTTTATAGTTGCCACCCTTTATATTATCGGCAAGAAGTACTTAATACAAGGTCCATTTCATTTTTTTAAATCTTTGCCTTTTGAATTTGGTTCATTTCTCATACTATATTAATTCCTCCTTTAAGACATGAAAGTGACTTTGGACACTCAGGTCTTAACAACATACAACAAGTAAAACAATTATTAAGGACCTAATCTTCTTAACAGAACTAAAAATAGGTATAAAATATTTTAGAAAATGGCAAAAAGACTAGTCATGTATGCTTCTGAGTTCTCATATGGAGTATAAACAACAAGGAGTCCTTGTGGAACCTTCGAGACTAACAAATTTATTTAGCTCACGAAAGCTTATGCCCAAATAAATGTGTTCGTCTCTAAGGACGCCTCATTGTTTTTGCTGATACAGACTAACACAGCTAAGGCAATAGCTTCAGTAAGGACTGACCCTGAAAAAGAAAACAGAAGAAGCCATTAAATATAAACAAAAAATAAATTGTTATATTTGTGAGATTTGTTTCATGTTGGTAATCCATGGCAGAGGAGAAGATAGGTAACTAGGATCTCTCTCACACACACACACACAAAATTTGCAGTGACAATGCTTTGCTGGTACAGATGACGAAATGTATGGACTTAATCTGAATTTTTTATCTCTAGCTTTACTTTATTTGTTCATAAATAGCCAATCAAATAAAAGTTGAAAGAGAAGGATATCAGATATCATAGGATATCAGAGGATATGGGAAGCTATCAGAGGATCATGGGGCTGGGGGAACATAGTGAAACATCACATATTAGCCCATATGGCCTGAATAAGTACATAGCAAATATATGTAATACTTTTATGTTAACAGAAATATCTAAAGTTTTAAACAACTGAACATATAAGTTAACCTTATAGCTCAAACTTGCTTTAGGTCAGAATTAAAAGTGACTATGATAGTCTCATCATAGCCACCAATAGACATTTCATTGGCACCACAAAATCATTATACAGTTGAACACCATTGACATGGTCTGCTATAGAGTGGTCCAAGTCTAGAGTAAATGGGAGTTCTGCATGTCAGAACTAGGTGGTGATAGTAAAGCTATCTCTTCATGAGTAAAAGCCTTCTATAAATAGTAGCACTGATTGAAAATTTGACAAATGAATATTTTATTGAAAACAATTCCCATTTTTCAACCAGTTCTATCATTACCCTGCCAACATGCCCTCAACATTTCCTGAAATAACTAATAGGAGAGTGAGGGTGATTTAATCTTCATGTCATACTGACTCTTTGCCTTTACTTAGCTCTTCTACCTTGACCCTATTTTGTCCCATCTCAGCTCTTTGATCTTTTACTCTGTCCCTCATCTTCAGTCCTTTCTCTCAGCATTCAAGTACACACATGCTCACAATCTCAGAGACCCACACTTGAACCTGTTTGACTTGCATACTACTATATTAATCCCTCCTTATATTTACCTCCTAGCTCCTTGAGCAAACTATCTATTCCTGATTTCTTAAATTCTTGTCCTCTAGTTCTTTTTCCTCAGTCCACTTCAATCTAGCTTCTCCTTTCTCTGTTCTACTAAAAACAATGTCACTAAGAGCAATAGTTCTGACAATGCCTTTGGCCACTTTTAACACTACCCTTTTTTCCCTCTAGGTCTCTGGAGCATAGCTTGAGCATTTGAGCTTCCATAGAAGAACATGATTAGACACCAATATCTCATTTACAATTGCTTCTACATTATGAAGACTAGCAGATGTCATGTCCACTTTCATTTGAAACATTTGTTACAGAAAAATAGTGAATCTTCCTTGTGAGGTATTGAGTGGTTAATGGTGATCTTTCTTCGCTAAATTATGTCTACCAGAACCCATTTCTGGCATCCAATATGCTGAAGTCAACTTACTTACTCATTAGATCCTCAAACAGAAGCATCTTATAATGGTTTCCCTCAATTACCTTGTTAAACACTTATAGATCTCGGCAAAGACTCTGCCCTATGTTTCTTCTATGGACATTATCCATTTCTTGGATCATTCACTTTTAATAAGAACGGCCATACTGGGTCAGACCAAAGGCCCATCTAGCCCAGTATCCTGTCTACTGACAGTGGCCAATGCCAGGTGCCCCAGAGGGAGTGAACCTAACAGGCAATGATCAAGTGATCTCTCTCCTGCCATCCATCTCCATCCTCTGACAAACAGAGGCTAGGGACACCATTCCTTACTCATCCTGGCTCATAGCCATTTATTGACTTAACCACCATGAATTTATCCAGTTCCCCTTTAAATGCTGTTATAGGAGCATTCCATAAGTTGATTGTGCGCTGCGTGAAGAACTTCCTTTTATTTGTTTTAAACTTGCTGCCTATTAATTTCATTTGGTGACCCCTAGTTCTTGTATTATGGGAATAAGTAAATAACTTTTCCTTATCCACTTTCTCCACATCACTCATGATTTTATATACCTCTATCATATCCTCCCTTAGTCTCCTCTTTTCCAAGCTGAAGAGTCCTAGTCTCTTTAATCTTTCCTCATATGGGACCCGTTCCAAACCCCTAAACATTTTAGTTGCCCTTTTCTGAACCTTTTCTAATGCCAGTATATCTTTTTTGAGATGAGGAGATCACATCTGTATGCAGTATTCAAGATGTGGGCGTACCATGGATTTATATAAGGACAATAAGATATTCTCAGTCTTATTCTCTATCCCCTTTTTAATGATTCCTAGCATCCTGTTTGCTTTTTTGACCGCCTCTGCACACTGCTTGGACATCTTCAGAGAACTATCCACGATGACTCCAACATCTTTTTCCTGACTTGTTGTAGCTAAATTAGCCCCCATCATATTGTATGTATAGTTGGGGTTATTTTTTCCACTGTGCATTACTTTACATTTATCCACATTAAATTTCATTTGCCATTTTGTTGCCAATCATGCTCTAGTTTTTCAATCTGAAAATCACTTCAGCCAATTGGTCTAAAGTGTAACTAGGATTTTCCATGGATCATGAACTATAAGCTTATTGAAGAATCCAATTTAAATCTTGTATTCACTAGGAAGCCACCCTAATTCATGAAATACATCTCTATATTTTTTCCAATAGGCCATGCACTTTAGTGTGTATTAGAGGCACTAGAACTGGGATATCACTGATTGTCATTATAGTTTAATCAATTTAAGATCCAGGATTGCTCTGAGACCAAGCGCTATTGGTGCCTCTCTGCTTATAGGATAAAACTTGTAAACCTTTTGAATTCTCTTTGTGCTTGTACTTTGCAGTGCAAGTATCTTGCATATCCTAACTATCACCTTCAAACCCAAATAATTTTTAGTTGGTATCTATACAGGGTTTTGAGACCATTAACTGTTTATACACTTTTGAGGTTATTGCATTGACTTGTATGTCATTATGTAATTTAAATTAAACCTGTGCCATTACGCTCTAGTGATAACTTGTGTGAACACATGGTTGGGTTGGGCTGTAGTAGGTGCTGCTGCTATTCCTGATTTGTTCCCTTTCCCTGTTTATGGCATATCTAGCTTTTTGCTGGATACTTACCTATATCCATTTTTCCCATATGTGCCCCAGACTCTCCTTTTCACACCTACCATCTAGGTTTATAGCCTGCCTGCATGCTCCAGACTGTGTGATTGTATTTGCCTGAAAGAATTGTGAAGCTTTGCAACTCTGTGTTCTCTGTCCCCTTTAGACAATTTTTAGGTGAACTTGTGACGATCCATGTTTTCAAGCAATGTCTACTGCTTTATTTGGGAAGCTTTCTTACTTGAGTTATAAAATTATCATGGACTTTGGAAGAGTTGGTTCCCAGTGCTATCTTCCCCAAATCATTTAAACCATATTGGTCTCCAGCCTGCAATTTTAATTTGGCCACACACTGTTTTATGGGTCCTGTTAGACCTTCTGCTTTGTTGTAAAATATATAGCAGTGAACAGTGGGTTACCTTTTAGAATGACACATTCAAATCTCTTATAATACACCCCAGCTCTGTCTCTTGAGCTGTCATTTCTACCCCAGTATTATAAATATTTATATTTATATTAGAAGTGTTATAATCCAACCAGGAATTAGCAGGTTTCAGGATTTTCCTTTTTGTCTTTGGATTTCAGGGCATCCTTGAAAATTAGTTTGAAATTCTTCCTCTCCTCAGAAGGTTTATCCTTTTCCAGTTCATAATAGGCTGCTGGATTCCAGCAAACTCCATAAACCTGGCCAATAATTTTTTGCCCTGAGGCGACTTTGTAATGGCTTTGTTTGCTTGTCTGAATTCAATCTATGGCAATTTTGCCATGAAGAAATGACTAAATCAAAGACTGGGGTAAGGAACAGATATTTTATAGATGATCTGCTCAGATTCTAATAAGAACCACATTACAACTGACAATAGCACTTCTAGAATATCTAACAATGGATACAATCAGTTAACCAGATCTTGAAAGGCTATCTGTAATATCATGTGATCCCCAATACCATTACATAAGGGAGTCTGCACTGGTGTCACTTATATCTCAGTATACCCTTCTGTTACTTGCTACTCTCCTCTCTCAGGGGTATAGTTTATACAAACATCCAGATGCAGTAGGCCAAATTCAGAGATGATGTGTAAGGAGGATTGAGTAAAAGTAAGGAGGATTGTGTGTGCATAAGAGTTGGTGTAATATACATGTTGGGGGCTGTAATATGTTGTAAATTACACCAATTTAGATTCTCTAGAATTACTTATGCTTAGACTTGTCTCTGGATTTGGCCTACCACATCTAAAGACTGTGAAGGTAAATCTTTTGCCATACTGATTCAGTCATCAGCTTATTTGCCAATTCTAACATAATGTTGACAATAAATATAGCTACATGTGTGAATATGTATTTTTCTGATGTTGATAACCATCTACAATATGATGAATTATTTTAAAGTTTTGTCTATTAAGAGTTCAGTATTTCCTGAGGCTTATTCTGCACCCAGCATAATAATCTTTTGTTTGTCCTAAATAGTGCTTAAGATATGGTTTATGATGTCACAGCTGATTTTGATGTCAAACAGAGGTTTGATATAACTTCAAGTGTAGAATAAGCAACAGAAACAGATTAAAAAAGCTCTTGAAACAAAGATTATAAAAAAAAAGTCCTTTAAATAAAGAATAAAGGACAGGAAAATGAAGCTAATTAAAAGCAGAGACTTTCAAAGTTTACCATTAAGCATTAGCTTGACATACAGTATATTTGTAGATATTCTTAAATCCTGAATGTTGTGGAATTGCTTTGATCAGAGTGCAATATTGGACAGGAGCTCCTTGGTTAAGAAATTAGTTAATGATTCTTTTGCTTTGATTCCCTAACTCATTCTTAAAAGTTCTCTCTGTCTTCTCTTTCGTCTTGAAAATTATTTTGTAATTAAATTACCAGCTGTAAATTTAAATAAGCAAATTGCTTTCTATCAAGCATCCAGCATTTCTTCTTATAAAGCATGGCCATTAACATATCAAAAGTAATTGTGATCTATGAAGCCCTGGTGATCACTAAAATTAAAAGTAGCAGTATTTGATTTCCCTTTGACATCTGTAAATCAGGCCGTAAAATACATGCTAAATTAAATCTGCCTACATACTATCAAATAACCATACATTTTTAACATTAGAGAGACTTAATACCATGCAGGCTATGCACCCATTGAGTGTCTTGACAAAATAAAAAGCGACAGAGTCCTGTGGCACCTTATAGACTAACAGAAGTATTGGAGCATAAGCTTTCTTGGGTGAATGCCCCCTTGTGTCTGACAAAGTCTATAAGGTGCCACAGGACTTTTTGTTGCTTTTTACAGATCCAGACTAACATGGTTACCCCTCTGATACTTGACAAAATAAGTTATTCTTGATCTTATCAAAGTCTGTATATTGAATAATGCTGACAAACAGCTATTAGACAACAAGTAAGTTTATTATAATTAATTATATCATTATCTTGTTGATTTCTTCCCTTATTAGAAAAGTGATTTCAGGCTAGTGCAGTGTTTTATTGAGATTAAAGGCAAGAAGCCAAATTCTGCTCTCAGTTGCACCATTGTAAACCTGGAATATCACCATTGACTTCAATGGAGAAGTTATTCTCAGAGCAGAAGAGGCCCTGGATTTTAAAAAAGTATATGTAGTGCATACAATCACACATGGTAAAATGAATTTGACTGTGTAATCACTTAGTTTTGGATTCATAGATTCTAAGGTGAGGTGAGACCATTAGGATCATCTAGTCTGATCTCTTGCCACAGAGCCACAGAATTTCACTAAGTGGTTTCTACATTCCCACAGCTCCCATTGGCTGGGAACGGTGAACCATGGCCACTGGGAGCTGCGGGGGGGGGGGGGGCCAGGCTTGTGGATGGTCAACATCAGCAAAATGTCTCACGGCCTGCAATCAGATTACCCCGATGGGCCATGTGAGCTAGAACATATTTTTTAGCAATACATCCAGGCTTAATTGGGACTTCAAGGGATGGAGAATCCACATTCCTTTGTAAGTTATTCCAATGGATAAATACCACCACTGTAAAATATATAATTCATAGAATCATAGAATCTCAGGGTTGGAAGGGACCTCAGGAGGTCATCTAGTCCAACCCCCTGCTCAAAGCAGGACCAAACCCAACTAAATCATCCCAGCCAGGGCTTTGTCAAGCCTGACCTTAAAAACCTCTAAGGAAGGAGATTCCACTACCTCCCTAGGTAACCCATTCCAGTTCTTCACCACCCTACTAGTGAAAAAGTTTTTCCTAATATCCAGCCTAAACCTCCCCCTCTGCAACTTGAGACCATTACTCCTTGTTCTGTCATCTTCTACCACTGAGAACAGTCTAGATCCATACTCTTTGGAACCCCCTTTCAGGTAGTTGAAAGCAGCTATCAAATCCCCCCTCATTCTTCTCTTCTGCAGACTAAACAATCCCAGTTCCCTCAACCTCTCCTCATAAGTCATGTGCTCCAGCCCCCTAATCATTTTTGTTGCCCTCCGCTGGACTCTCTCCAATTTATCCACATCCTTCTTGTAGTGTGGGGCCCAAAACTGGACATAGTACTCCAAATGAGGCCTCACCAGTGCTGAGTAGAGGGGAATGATCACATCCCTCGATCTGCTGGAAATGCTCCTACTTATACAACCCAAAATGCCATTAGCCTTCTTGGCAACAAGGGCACACTGTTGACTCATATTCAGCTTTTCGTCCACCGTAACCCCTAGGTCCTTTTCTGCAGAACTGCTGCCCAGCCATTCGGTCCCTAGTCTGTAGCAATGCATGGGATTCTTCCGTCCTAAGTGCAGGACTCTGCACTTGTCCTTGTTGAACCTCATCGTATTTCTTTTGGCCCAATCCTCTAATTTGTCTAGGTCCCTCTGTATCCTAGCCCTACCCTCCAGCGTATCAACCACTCCTCCCAGTTTAGTGTCATCTGCAAACTTGCTAAGGGTGCAGTCCACACCATCCTCCAGATCGTTAATGAAGATATTGAATTAAACCGGTCCCAGCACCGACCCTTGGGGCACTCCACTTGATACCGGCTGCCAACTAGACATGGAACCATTGATCACTACCCGTTGAGCCCGACCATCTAGCCAGTTTTCTATCCACCTTACTGTCCATTCATCCAGCCCATACTTCTTTAACTTGCTGGCAAGAATACTGTGGGAGACTGTATCAAAAGCTTTGCTAAAGTCCAGAAATAGTACATCCACTGCTTTCCCCTCATCCACAGAGCCGGTTATCTCGTCATAGAGCCTTTTAACATGAACTTGTTAAGCTTCAGCTTCCAGCCATTGGATCTTGTTATACCTTTGTCTATTGTTTATCAGAAATCTTCTCCCCAGCTAGGTACTTTTACACCAGGTTTAAGTCACCAGTCTTATATATGTTACAGGCTGCCACAAGGTGCTCCACTCACCACTGGAGCACCTCCTCCTGTCCGCTCTGGGGATTAGCTTTTTCCAGGTCTGTCACCCCTTCCTGCTGCTTCCTGTATGCCCTGCTGCTGCTCTCTCTCTAACTCTCTGTGACTCAGGGTGCTCTGTCTTCCTGGCTTTGTCCTCTGGCCAGGTCAATGTGTGTTCCCCTTCTGGGATATCAAAGTCTCTTCTTCTTTCACTGCCCAAACCATGTCTCTTCCACAGTGAGAGGTAGGGGGAACCCGGTCCAGCACTCTACTATGGGTTCTAGCTCAGGAACCCGCAGACAAGGTCTGCACTATCTTAAACCTTGCCACCTTTTTCCTGAGCCTTTTCCAACACCCTCTATCTAGTTTCCCTTCTTTCCCTCTCTACTGTCCAGGAAGTGGCTACAAGATCCTTCACTAAAACCCCATTCTACTGCCAGGTTCCTGTTCCTTCCCAGTTGAGTTCTATCATTATTCAGGGTTTACTTAGGCCAGCTAATTGCCCTCAGCTGTGGCCTATCCAATTAATTGGACTCTCAGTCTCATTACACCCTTCTAGGCTGGTATGGGGTGAACACCCCATCACATAGACATATTAAGATGTTTTGTGCATTGCGTGTTGATGTTCATCCAGCTAAAATGGAGCAACTGCAAACCCCGTGAAGTCAATAGAATTGTAATTCTGTTCAAGGTTTCCTAAAATCATTGTATTCTCACAATCTTTGAATACTATGAGGATTTAACATTTTTCCAATTTTCCATTGAATCACACTTTTTCTTCTTTTCTACTATTTTCTAAATTAACTTGCAGAACATGGATGAGTTCCATAATATTTCTCCCATTCCTTTTTGTGGTCCAGTGTTGCAAGTGAAAGCCCAAGTAATGATGCAGATATTGCCAATATTCAGTTATTATAAATATGGAATAGCTTTGTTGTGGAAGCTACTCCTTGCAGAACTATGATTGCTGGAATGTGTGCATGTGTGATAAATGTATTTTAAAAATAGAACCATACATTTAGTGGTTCACTGGTTGCTTAAACTATGGTGAGAAACAAAGCAATTTCTGCTGATAAATATGAGTAGTAAATAAAATGTCAGAGACCACACCACATCATAATTCAACTTTGTTTCTCTTCTTTGTTAGAATTAATTGATTGAGGGATAGGCACATTTATTTTACTGTACTATAATATGTAGCATGGTCATTTAAAAAAAAAAAGTTCTGCAGGCTTCACAGCTATTTGGCACTTCATTTTGATGATAGAAACCCAGTTGACAAAAATGTTTACATTAAGGCCGAACCACAGAGTACTTTTTCTCAATTATTTCCTTGGCAAGATAAATATGTTTTTGTATGCAAAACTTGATGTTGTATTTAATTATCTCTGTAGATATAGTACATCAATAAGATTTTAATTAAGAAGTTCTTTGCTTATCTCTTCAGCAATCTGTTTTGGAATAGGACTGTAACTGCTAGATATTGAAGACTCTTGTTTGTGATATTTCAACTCTAATTTAAAGTCAATTTCCCCCTCCCAGTCTCCACTCCCTGAAGTTACCACCAGAAAACTCACAACAAAGTCCTTAGGTGAAGTTATTTGGACTTGTTTCTAGATTCACAACATTAGAAAAGACTGATGCACCAATGTTACTCTTGGAGAACACTCTGTATTAATTAACATGTACACAAAGCATCGTCAGTGAGTTCAGAATCAGGGTCTGAAAAGGAACTCTGGTTACCACATTCTATGCTATTTTTAGTGCAAAATGTAGTTTTAAGATTTTTGTGTCAAGGCAGGTCCATTTTTATCTTTAAGAGCTTTCCTATTTCCCTTTTGAAAGGTTAGATGAAGTATCATTGATTAAAATTAATAACTTTCTATTTACTATTTGTTAAGCAGTGACTATGTGCTCTGGACTGTACAGAACAGCACTGGGAAAAAATAGACTATCCTTGCCCAGGGAGCTTTGGATCTTTAAAAAAACAAAAGAAAAGAAAAAGAACTTGCTGTCCAAAAACATCAAGACAGCACTAAAGCAGAGCCAATGACATTGAAACTACCAACCAGGTGAATTCCATAACCATTTTGGATCTCTCCTACTTATACCACAACAATGATCTGCAATGCTTTTATAAATCCTGTTACCTGTGCTACTAACAATGACGCATACTGATGAGGTCACCAATTAAAAAAATAGTTGAATTTCTGCTTTTAGCTTTGACATCATTCAAAATCCAGGCTAATCACCGTATCTCTCCTGACCTCATTTTTTTGAATCCTGAATGAAAAGAGCTTTTCTCCACACTCTTGTAACTAAACTCAGCACAGCCCTCAAAACCATTTAAATGTACAGCAGTCCGAATGATGACTATTCACCTTACTGAGAGATGGTGACTTTGGTTAGAAAATTTTAAAGTCAAACACAGTGGTGTTTCTTTCCTAACCTCTTCTCAGTCCAATCCACTCAAAAACAACAATAGTGCTTAGCAGACATCAGGAAGATTATGTATTTTTAAATGTAAAACAGACTACATAAATATGTATTTACGCATAAAGTTCACAGAGCAGGTTCTCAGCTGCAGTAAACTGTCACAGCTCTATTGACTTCAATCAGTGACGCTATTATTTGAAGTCTGTGGTGCTATGACAGTTTACATAAGCTGAGGATCTTCCCTCATATATGAAATGCATTACTGAAGCACAATTTTATTCATTTTAGGCCTTGATCTAGCAAAGCACGTCAATGCGTGCTTGGCTAAAGGATAGGACAATAAACAGAGTATCAGGATCTAATCCTGGCTCTACCATTAATGTATCATCTTGGTTAGGTCACTTCACATTTCTGTGTCTCTGCTTCGCCTGGTCTCTTAAGAATGCAAGCTCTTTGGTGCAGCTCTTTAAAGCTTTGTTTACACTACGCACCTTTTAGTGACATAGCTATGCCGCTACAGCCATACCACTAAAAGGTGCACAGTGAAGCCGCTGTTTGGTGGCAGGAGAGAGCTCTCCCACCGACCCAAAAAAACCCACTTCCACCCCCAGGAGGCATTAGCGCTCCTGCCGACAAAGTGCTCTTCACTTTTTGTTGACAAAACTTTGTTTTTTCACACCCCTGAACGACAAAAGTTTTGTCGTTCACTTTCCAGTGTAGATAAAGCCTAACTGTTGTTTGTACAGTGTCTAGCACAATGGGGCTTCAAACTTGCATCGGCATTACTGTAATATAAATAATAGTATTCTCACTGGCTTCAATGGAATGTTTTTAAGTACTTCTCTGGTTCGGGGCCTTAGGCAGTTGTTCTCAAAGTGCTTCCTTTTGTGAACCATTTATGTAAGAACAAGATCCTCTGATGGGCCATTTCACCTCCCAACACTCCAGCTCCCATGGTTTTGTTCTCAATAATAATATAATACTGTTTTTCTCATGTTTATTTAAACAACTCTGTGCAAGTGCCTCTTTTCCAAAACATTGTCTTTTATGTCTTTGAGCAAGAGAGAAATCTCTGAAATAACTGCAGCACAGTAACGCTGCCTTGATTATTTAATATGCCAGGGAAGAACTCTGTCTTTGCATTGAACATATTCCTATCATTACCAGTAATGATGTGAGAACAATCACTTGGTTTCTCATGGAAGAACATTACTAGATGAAAGCATTCCTTAATTTTTTTTGCACATTTTAGTAACTGCCTAATGTTGCTGTACCTCAGAATAAATATTTCTTTAACTAATGGAAATGCTGACAAAAGTTCACTCAGTTCCTCTGAATCAAATTGCTCAAATCCTTTTAAATTATGCACTGAATTCCTCCTCATATAAGAAACTTCCCCATGAAGGTAAAATATAAATGTCTTGCTCTAATTAACTGAGGGTCTGATCCTTTCAGATGCTGAGCACCTTCTGCAATGTGCTGAGTAGCACCATCTCAACAGCATGTTCAGGGGAGCTAAAGATGCTCAGAATGATTAAATATTGCTAGCAGTTTACAGGATATTCCATAAAGAATATATTCTCCTGCAGTTCTCAATGACACAAATGGGAATTCAATCTGAGTCTGAAGGGACAAATATGAAAACGTGCTGTCATAAATATGCCCTATTGTCCAGTATATTTCCCTTGATTTCAAACTCTCTGAAGCCCCTGGCTCACAAGACAGATTCAAAGCAGCAATAAAGAGTCAAAAGCCCTGCTTGCTCTACTCATGCAAGTAGTGCCACTAAGTGAAGGCACTACTCGTATGAGTATGACAAGCGGGATATGGCCTAGAATTAGGACATAAAACTTCTTGTTTGTTGATGTATGTGCCTGGTTAATATCACAAAGCCAATGTGTATTTTGTATGAATATACTGTAAAAGTGTACTGTAGCTTACGGAGAAATTGTAGGAGAATTATAGCAGCAGTGCCTACCAGGGATTCTACATTGTTCTTAAGGACTAGGCCCATGCTATCATTACAAGCTCTGGTTTTGTAGGGAAGGTGACAGTTATATGTTGCTATCTAGGAAGAAACAGTCCCTTAGCTCCTAAGTATGTTTTACACTAAATATACTTTAAATTGGTTCTGCTGGGCAAAAATTCACTTTTCCATAATACTGTATTTCAACTCAGTATCTTTTAAGAATAATACTTTACAGGCCACTAGTTTCTAATGTACACGTCTGCCTTTTGGTAACTGGAGGAGGACAAAGAATTATGCACAAATCTATTTTAAAGAGTTCATAAGGCTATTTAGCAGCCAGATTTTCATTATAGATATGACATCAAAAGACCCATTACTGTCTTTTGGGTTGATGATGTAGATACAATAATTGTTCCATTACAAAGCCTTCTTTGACCCAGTAGACCATGTCCTCACTAGTGGAGCCATACAGTCAGTTGTGTAAAGAGCAGAGAATCCAAGAATCAGTTAAAATAAGAACTGACTCAGATCTTTATTCAGCTTTTGAATCAAACTTTGAGTTGAGTCTCAACTCCCTTAACATCTAGAGTGACTAGCTGTCCCTAATTTTAAGGGATATTTTTTAATATAGGACACACTTTGTCCTGCGTTTCATCACTAATCATGCAAAGGGTAAACATGTTTGATTTTGTATCACAGATAGAACTTTGTGGGGTGATGTTCATGAAAATAAGCAGTTGTCTTATCTCCTTGAAATGTTAACTGTGATCACAAACCCTATCTCTTGTTTCCTTTGGTAGGTGCCCCTTGTAGAGATATCCAATACCTGGGTATCTCCAAAATTAGCAGATTTTAGAATTTCCCAAGCATGCTGTGCATTCTGGGGCATCATCAAGAATGGTTCAAAGCATGACAAAATGAAAAAAAAGAAGCCAGGAGTCTGGCAATGACACTTCTGCTACATGTGTGAGGAACTTCCTCCACCACACCCAAGATTCCTCCTATTGGAAGAAGAGAGTAGGATATGGAACTCAACCATGAATATTCCTCCAACTGGATGAACTGCTTCAAAGCCTTTGAGAGAGAGGCCAGTTCTTGGGAGATTAAGTGGTGATAAACAGGAGATTCCAATGATGTAAAGATAGGCACACAAAATGGAGGCACTCAAACTTAGAGGCCACTTTTGAAAATTTGAGCCATAACTTCTCTGGATGTTAGTTTATTCTTCTCTAACATAGCTCAGTAAATCATAAAGTGCCATGAAAAATGGGCCTGGATACATGCAAATAATTAGTAATTAATATTTATAACTATTTTTCACGGATCCTATATAATTCTTCATCCCTGATGACATCAAGATTTAATGTAAGCCAAATTAATAAATTATATATTTTTTCTTTCATGATTCCATCATTGAGCTTTTACCATTATCAATTAAGTTTAACATTTATCCAGTACCATACCAAACATGTATGTAACTGAAGGGATGGATGAAAGGGTAAGATGAAACATAGTGGGAGACTAGACCCACTACATGAAATAAGAAAAACAGGATGTTAAAAGTACAGATTTTGTAAGAGAAAGAAAGAAAGAAAAAAACTAGTATCAACAGGTAAGAAATCAGGAGAATAAAATACATGAAGTTCTGAGAGTGCATGAAAATCGTGAAATGTTAATTGCTCATGGCTAAGAATAGAAGAGGAGAAGTGAACAGGAAAGAAGCAGCAGGCTGGAAAAGAAATGAATAACAATAGGAATATGAATAGTTAGTCAGAAATGGTCTATGAATTGTGGCTGTTCATCATCCCCTTAATAAGGAGGTATGTCTCATATTCGAAAGGTGGTGTTGAACTTAGGTGAAATAGAATTGTTTACCAATAAAGTGAATGTGCAGTGTACCTTTGTATTTACATTAGTTGCTGTAATTTGTGCTGCTTTTTTGGTTAAATACTGTTGCAGATCTCATACTGGCAATTCATTAAAAATGATGGAAGAGGGAAGTATTACTAAAGTATCTTTCCCAAATAACAAAGCAGCAGGTGAGGATAATCCAACCATCATTTTCAATGCCACATCTAATGGTATTGTCCAGCTTTTCAAGTGCTTTGAGAACCAAACAATATATCAGTTTCTCAGAAAAGCAGCTAAGACACTTTAAAAGCAAATTTTCTAACCCTATAAGCAATTTCCTTGGTGGAAAATCATTAGAATCAGAAACATTGCAATGATTTTGGATCAACTGGAGTTTCAGAAAAGTCTCTCTTAGTCTAGCCTTTGCAAATGGTCTTTTTATAAAAAAAAGAGACATGTAAAATGCAATAATTCTTTTTTACAATGAAAATCACACTTTGAAAGCAGACTAGCTTTATATTGAAAAGGGTACCTCATTTTTTTCCTCTTCAGAGTTGAGGAAAAAATAGTTTAGTTTTGTTTATAACATCAAGAGGATATAGCAAATGTCTGCTACTTCTGAAGAACACACACTGACACAGTATTACTAGAGCAATCAATGAACCACTACAAAGGCTGTTGCATTGACAAGTTTAAATTGGCTGCTGATATTGATTTGTAAAAGGAGATGAGCCTTACAAATGGTATATAATAATGTCAACTGTATTGACAAAAAGAGCAGTACAAAAACTAGGTCGTTGATCCTGTGCAATTTAGGGGTTATTAAAGTATGACTTCTGGCCCGTTAAATGGTAGGTTGCATTGAAGCATTATTTTAAATAAACTTTTGAATTTCAGCCTTGCACACTTAGTTTTTGAACACATGAATTCAAGAATTAATGTTACGTTTTCAGGAATCCAGGAGATTCAAGGAAGAAGTGGGGGTGTGGGGGATTTATTTTGTTTGCCATCTAGTTTGATTAATTACCTATTTATATAAATGATGATGCTTGAAAAATGGCATTGCAACTGAGAATAACCAGAGAAGCATCAGTTATATGTAACTTGTGGTATTAGCTTCTCTGCTTATAATATCTCAGGAAGGGGAAACCTTGAGAGATGTGTTGCCATGTTGTGAACAAAAGGGCTAGTTCTCCTGAATACTAATCCTTTCTCTGCCACTGATTTCCTGTGCAGTCTTAGGGAAGGTCCATACTTACCGCACGGGTCGACGCGGTGAGTTCGACTTCTCGGAGTTCGAACTCCCCACGCGCTCCGGTCGACTCCGGAACTCCACCACCGCGAACGGCGGTGGTGGAGTCGACCTTGGAGCCGCGGAGTTTGACCCCCGCCGCGTCTGGACGGGTAAGTCAGTCGAACTAAGGTAGTTCGACTTCAGCTACGCTATTCGCGTAGCTGAAGTCGCGTACCTTAGTTTGACCACCACCCCCCCCGTAGTGTAGACCAGACCTTAGGAGTAGATGTTTCAGAGAGTCACAGTCTACCTCCCAGTTCCCATCCTGCTCCAATGATGGAGAGAATAATCTTGCATGAGTCCTATTTCTGGAGGTGAGTAAATACTTCAGCATGCCAGATATGCACACCGGACACTAAATGGATACTGCCTACTCCCCATTGCCGAAACTTTTCTGTGTTTGTGTCATTTACGCTGGTATTACAATGAAGTTAATCCTGAGACATGCTATTGAGAGAGGTAAAGGAGACACAATTTATCTAAGACAAACTTTTTAGGAAGAGGGAATTTCTCACCGAGAAATAGATCTTCATTAAGATGGTTGTCTAGTGGCAAAACACACCATAATATGAACATCAATAAACTGAGTACTCTGGGCCAGATTCTGATAACCTTACTTACAGTAAGTCATTTAATTCTATGAGCAGGCCCATTGGCATACTTGAGGATGCTTGAGGCATAAGGTGCTATTCATTGTGAGAACAGGTGGCATAATCTGGCCCTTTAATTAGTGAACATTTTCAGAAGCAACAGCAATATTGATCTCACTAAATACCTTTTGAATTATTGTGGAAATATATGGTCAAAATACAAATCTAGAGTTTGGCCACTTCATTTTGAGATAACAATAATTTACTGTTTACATCTTGAATATTGATAAATATTCATATAATTTGTGATTTTCTATTTAATATATTGACTCTCGATTTTGGAAACCAAAAAAGCTACCTCTTAATTTGAATAAATATGGAAATATTTTTACATCACTAAACTAGATCTTAGGATGCCCCCTCCCCCCAAAAAAAATCCATAATGAAACACAGACTTATGGGTTTAAAATTCAGCAGTATGAAATCCTGGAGGTATAACCTCCTTTTGTTATGTTTCCTGTAAATTTATGATCCTTGAAGCTGGATTTTTTTTTATTCTTTAAGTAGTTTCAGAATGCAGAATCAATCAGAGATGTCTTGTTTATTGTGGAAGCCAAGCTAACCAGGGAGAACAAAGATAACATCTGATGCATCTGTGACTATTGCTGTCTTTCTATATTGTTGAAAGCTGTATTGTTTGCAGGATTATCTAGTACTGTGGTATTATTCACATTTCATCTGTCACAAGCAAGAATACATTCCTACCTTTTCCATTGAAGTTTCCTGCTCAGGATGCAAATGAAGAGATTCACTTTGAGGTGAGGACCACCAGAAAATTCATAATTTATTTAATGAGACTTGCTAAATGTGTTCAATCTTCAGACTTAGCATTTTGTCACAAGCCATAAAATATAATTTTAGAGGATTTAGGAGATGCATTTCTAAAGTGTGGGAAGGCAGGGAATCATTTTTGTAGTTGGTTAGTAGTTATCAAAAACACGTTTCTTTTATTTATGCTTCACTCTTTAACTTTTCCTTCACGTCACCAAAGGTTTGAAGACTAACAAATTCACAGGATTCACCTAATTATTCATGAATCTGTGATGCTTTTTAATTAAAACTGACAGGCACATCTTAAAAGATAAATACGTCTTTCATGCACAACCCACACAGTTAACTGCACCCTTCATTTCCTTCATATGCGCTTGTCTGCAAACCTTCATTCTGGAGCCCCCTTCCTTCTTGAACCATCTCACTGATGTGACCTACTCTGCTTTTGCTTCCTCCTCGTTCAAATTCTTCCTGAAAATGCATTTCTTCTAGGGAGGAGGTGGAGGGAGTTAAATATAAGAATTCCTTAAAAAGAAAGGGAACAAAGATCTTTTTTTTCCCTGGAGCTAACAAGGCACATACTCAACCTCAGTTCTCAGTCCTATGTTTGCTTCTCCTTCCTTCATCTGCAATGTCTGCTGTTGAAAAAACATGTATCCACAATTGCTACATCTTAATGTAAGAATCAAAGATTAATTAGGTGTTGCTAGTCCGGGCTTTATTTGACTGGCTGGTATCCACCCAGATCCTCAAAGGTTCTGGTTCCCCATTGCTTATTGAAATAAATGCGACTTAGTCTCTTTTTATAAGTTTTTTATTAAAACACAGACAAAAAATAAAATCAAGAAAACATAGTACCAAAGCCAATTTACTATAATATTAAACTAAACTAACAAACCATTACAACTGTCAACTCAAAACCAAATCAAGAACAAATCAGACAAGTTAGATTCATTATTAAATCATCATATTAGTTAAATCATCAAGGTAATGTGAAAAGTAATACATCTTATACAATTTCTAGGAAAGTGGCTGGCTCTTTGGTTATAAATATCAACTGAAGAATTTGATTGAAGTCAATCAAATCTATAATCTGAATGGTTAACTATCTTAATACCAAAGTCAAATTACTATATAATGTCTGAACCATAACCTCGGAGCCAATTATAAAGCTTCCTTCTTAGAATTCAATCCTTATTTGGTGGCTAACCCTTTCCCCTCTCTCCAACAGAGATACTATAATACAGACCTTAATAGAACACTCTTGATCAGCAGAAATATAACAACTCTTATTGACCAGAAATTACAGATGACAATCTGAAGTCACTCGTGACTTTTAGACATAGAACAAATTTTAATTAATATCTTTGAGATAATATTTAGGACTGTTTAAATGTGGGGTACTTTTCTATCAATTGCCTTTCCTATGTGGACTGTATGTGTACTCACACGCATGCACACACTTTCACTTCCACATGCTAAAAATAATGGAGGCTAGAATCTTCCATTATAAATACAGAGAAAAAGACAAAATAGAAAGACAAGAACAATCAGATACTTAAGATAACAGCATTGTTGTATTAATATAGCTAGAACTTAGATGCCAAAGATGTTAATATAAACCAGTCATGACCCAACATTAAACAGTTTTAAACAAGGTTCAGAGTTTGGTATACAGAGACCTCAGCCTGCTTAAGTACCATGGCTAGGACACCATTAAAAATTCTTTTAACCTTTTATTAAAGATAAAGAAAAGAAGGAGAAAGTATTTGAAATATAACATTAAATAAGGCTTTCACTTTAACAGCATCCCATGTTCCTTTCCCTTCAGCTGGAGAGAGTGTTTAGAGAAAAAACCTCATTGTGTGACAGCCTCTGAGATGGTATCTAAGATGGTAATTGTCCTTTTTGAGGAAAAGAGAAGATGTTAGCTGAGTTGAGATGTTGCTGCTGCTGTTTAAATACAATCCCATTTTCCAGGTGGTGGTTGGGCTTCAGCTGGAGATAGTGATGTCATCTGGGTCCCTCTCTCAGGTTCGGTCTGGTCAGGACATTTCTCAGGGTCAGGATGACAAAGGCCTGGGGTTCCAGGAGACCATTGGGGTGTCAGCCATGATGGCAAAGATCGCTCCAGTAGCCAATTTTTCTCACCAAAGTCTCGTTCCCATCCCCTCATTATTTTGTCTACCAATTAGGCCTTGTTTCTGATATGCCAATTTTGGTTCACTGATTTCTGGTTCCATGCTTTTCTTGTTTATCAAGCATGATTTTACCATAGTCTTTCAGTTATAGCAGTAACTTTTTGTTTGGACTAATTCAGTCTCCCTTTTGTACCTTTTTCGGTCAACAATTGTTGTTATAGGTTATTTCAATATCTTATGAACTTACACACATTTGACAGTTGAACTCACAGTTAGGATAAATTATTACTATTACCCTAGGGTTTTCAAACTCTTCCGTTTTCACTGTCTTCTGTGAACTGGAACTGCAGTCAAGCAGGCAGATGTTCTGCTGGCACATCACTTCTAACTAGTAGGGTTCATATTTTAAAGCCTATCAAGGTGAAACCTAAACTAAAATTTTAAATTTCATATAGGTTCTGTATTCCCATATAAGCTATTCCTTTCACATTAGTGTTGGTGTTAACATTATTTTTTCATATTTTACATACAAAGGGCAACTGTAGTACTGCAGATACCACTGGTGGTAACTGTTGGCAAATGATAACTTTTCAATAGAAACTGATGCATATGTTCTCTATGTAGATAGTAGCGGCTATGTCTATTTAATTAGGTATCAACTTGTAGAAGACTGAGTTTTCCTCTTTCTATAGCTCCCATGTAGATCTCTCTCTATTTCTTCATCTATCTTTATATGATGATCAGCAGCATACCATCTGAGCATCTCTGAAATATTTAAAAGTAATAATCATTGTCATAATCATAAACATCACCTCACATCCCAGCTCCCTTCACACATCAACACACAGCTCTCCTGATTCTTTTTCCTGCACTGAATATATAAACAATATGAGTGAAATTTTCAAAAGCATCTAAGAAAGTTAGGAACCGAAAACCTATTTTGAAAAGTAACTTAGGCCCAGATTTTTAAAGTTATTTAAACATGTTCCACTCAGCATTGCAAGACCTGAGTCCCATTTTCAGAAGTGACATAGGGTCTTAAGACTCACTGACTTTCAATAAGTCTTAGCATGGGCTCCTACATCACTTAGGTGCTTTTGAAAATGCTACTTTATAGCTTAATTGTAAGGTTTGACACATTTAAATGAGATAAAAGATAAAAGAAACTCCTAACATTTCAACAGGAACATCCCTATAAGTCTCCAAGTTGGTTTCCCTTTTAGATCATGTAACTTCCTCAATATGACTGTACATTTAATTCTTTTTTTGTGAATGTGTAGGAAAAGGTCTCTCTTTAAGACATTACATGAAACAGGCAAACAATGGCTAAAATGCCATTTAGCTCTGTGAGTATATACTTCAGGTGTCATTTTGTTTTGTAAAAAGCAAATAATGTAACTTTTGTCACAGAAATAAAAGCTGTGCTCATTTAAAGTGACACCATATGAAGTTGAGATTAATCTAAGAAAATTCAAGGATGACTGATTACCTAAATATACAAGTAATAGCAACTCACACTGTTATTCATTTGTAGATATAACTGACCTATTTTTAGCTATGTTGGGATACATCCACAAGTGTATGGGTAAGAGCTTTTCAAGACAACTTGCCTGAAGAAATAGGAAATAAAATGCAGGTATAGAAATGAGAGATGGAGAAGTAGTTAATGAAATAACAGGGAACCCTTTTAGGACCTAATCTTGCTCACCTTCCTTGGGTGAATAGTTCCACTGAAGTAATCTCAGGCTTCCTTAGGGCTCAAACTTCACCACAAATCCTGAAGAAGTGTATAATTGCAGTGTCCCAGTGGCAGACCATAGACAAAACTGTGTTGTGGGGGGCAGTAATAAACACGCACTCTATACATGGCTCAGATTATTTTTCCCTCCAAGCCAGTTCTGCTGACTGGTGCTTTGGGTGGAGGGAGGAAGCCAAAGCCCTTTCCTATTTTTCACCTCTGGCTTGCCCACTCCCTGCATGTGAGGCAGAGTAGGTGCCCTGTGTATGCTGTTTCCATATTTTTATATCTTGTGGCATTATGGGTAGCCCACACAGGGAACTAACACGTCTTGCTTCCCATAGCCAGGGTCACAACTATGCCTTTTGTGACCCTATTGCTTACCTATGCCACTTGACTCCTGGGTAAGGCAAGAAGTATTTGGTCCTTAAAGAAGAGTTAGGCTGTGAAGGAACCAGAATGGGATACCACAGTGATTTTGTCGAACAGTTCCAAGATTGCTTTGTAAATGAGATCTTTCTAACTAGGGACTTATGTGGCTTCTCTAGTGCCTCTCAAATATCTACACACAAAAATACTAAGTTCGCTTAAATTGATTTGACTTGCCACACAATACCTGCAGCACCAATATTTTATAAATGAGATTTCAGTCTATACGCATGTAACTCTTTTAAGCAGCCTTAGTGGTAACAATCAGCTCTCTTTCTCTTCCCCAACCTAAGCAGGTTGTAGAGAAAGTACCTTGATTCGTTTGTAGTTTGGGGAGGCTGAGGTGTCTGTATGAAGATGATATTGTGGAAAAGAGATGTTAAAATGAGGAGTGTTGCATTTGATGGTGGGGTTAATAATCATTCATCTCCCACAAGGCAATGAATTCCATAGTCCAGACCCAGCTCTTGTGAAAGTCCTGTGTTCTGTACTGAGGACCCTCCCTCTTAATATTTTCATGTGACATTTTTTTCAGATGAATCTCTGGGGTATAATGGGACTGAAAGATGTGTTTTTACCAGGCTAAGCATAATTGAGCCTCAGTCTTGGTCAGGGCTTCAAGGCATAACCGTAATACAAATAATTAATAACAGTAATTTAGAATAGGAAAGTAAAACTAGAAACTTGAAGAAAAGTACAGGTATTATATGTGACAGCTATGGCAATTCCCTGCATAATTTTTAAGTATCTTTGGTGTCTTTGTAGTAAATGCAACGTTCATACATTATGGGCTGGGACTTCATGTAACCTCTCTGCGGGGGGGGAGGGGGGGGAAGGAGGAAGGGGGAAGACCTGGAACTGCATTGAAAAAGTGGCAGACAATAATGGACTTTTGGGAGAATAAATGTTAAGTGGATTTCCTGGGGGATAACTAGGGAGTGGTTAATACAAATTCCCTTACCCCTGGTTATGCAAAAACCCATCCCTTTGAAGCCACTCCCTGAGTGGGTCATTGTCTGCTGATTACCTCTCCCTGGAGAGAAGATCAAGGCCCGAGCTCTATAAAGAAATAGGCTGAACTATCAAGTCTGGGTTCTGGTTCTGAATCTGAGGCACTACTGAACTAGTAACAGCAGAGAAAATCTAATTGAGGCCTGACCTCTATCCAAGCCCATGGTTGGAGCTGGGGTGACCTCTGGTAATCTTTTTTGCATGTGTGTAGGTTCTTTTGTTCTGAAATGTTTTCTCTGTAATGCTTTCACCTTAAGAATAAATGTGCTTGCTAATAGGAGCTGTGTGGCAACTTAAAACTTCTGGCAATACACAGGGCATAACCTCCAGAGAGAAAACAAAGTACAGACGCTGGCCTTTTAGTTAGTCTGACTTGCTGGGAATATCACAGTGTGGTCAGGGAACTGTGCAGCCTGGAAAACACTTGGTCAGGCTGGAGGCAGACATGGCTGGTGAGAGTTAATGCTCGAGGAGCCAGGACTCTAGGGTGGGTGCCCTTGGTGGACTGCGGGTACAGTTACGCTGAAACTGCAATGCTAAAGGAGTCAAATTATAGTGGCATCCTGAAAGCCAAGTGTTTCATTTCATATTTATTTTTTGTAAACATTCCTCTACTTTTTTTGCTTGGATAAAGTCCATATAAAAGGATTCAACACATTAAGGAATACAAAAAATTATTAGGTTATTATAAAACAGATTAAAAAAAATCAGTCCTAGACCCCCCTCCCAATATATTTATCTTGTTTAATCAATCTCTCTCTCTCTCTCTCTCTCTCTTTTTTAAATAAAAGTAATACTTTTAGCTTGGTTACAAATGCTCAACTAGAATGACAAATGTACTCAGAATCAACATGGGTTTGAGGTTGAGTTTGATTGTATTAAATTTTGTGCCAATAAACTCCCTATGGAGTTTTATGCAAATTGTTTCCAGTGTCTGGATATCAATTAATTTGGCATGCTGCTGTTTATAATGAATTTTAAGTTTGAGCTTACTGAGCTGACATTAAAACTTAACATTTACCCACAGTTACCATACAATGATAAATGAGAAACCTGTGAGTTTCCTTATGCTTACCTCAGAAAGCTCTTGAGTGCAAGTACATTAAAACTTTCAATGGTGACACTAGAGTTCACCTGTAAAGGTAACACATATGGAAGTCACTTGGTATTTTTCCTCTTTCTGACTGGCTCAGACGATTCATGTGATCAAGAAAGACAACCATGCTCAATAAAGGTAATTTTTCAGGTAGTTTTGCAGAGATATCAGTTGTATTTTATCTATGCTGTCTCATCCAATTGGAAAAATAATATAGTCCTAGCATCCTATGTCCATTTCATTTTAGCCATATGTTAGAAGGTGGCTTCCCTTTATTATCTGCTGTAAATATTTTGTGAACCCTTAGTGTATATTTGAGCTGATGCTATTTTCAGTCTTTCCTAGTTTATATGGGGAAAATGGTATGTGTTTCACTGATATCTGAGTGTTCTGGTGTTGGTTCAGCCTGAAGTATAGTGTATTGGAAAAATACCTGTACCCCTTGATTGTCTTACTGCCACATGTTGGAGGTAGACAGGCCCATATGGTGACAGAGTTTGGATTTTGGTGCACACTTCAGCTTTGCAGGTGGACCCTGAGGGACAGACCGAAACAACCCCTTTCCCCAAAAACTCTGGGAAAGTTTATTTAAAGATCTGAACATTGAGATTACTTATCTCTACTACACACAAGATACACCCCTTTGGTAACTTCCCATAAGTAAGAAGTACCTTAACATTATTACACTCTTTCAGATTCCTTAGCATTTTCTGTAGAAGGTCATACAGCTTTAATTTCCAACATGGCACTGAACAAACCTCATCAGCAAAGGTGACTGAGTGTATGCACTGAGTCAGCACATCCTTAGTCACTCTGACCATGTCCCCTTTCTCAGCCAGTGCAGCACCCTTATTGAGCTAAGCAATGATCTCCGAGAAGGAGAGATTACACCTACTTTCTATGACCACTGTTGTCAATTCTGGTGGACTTTCAGGCACTGAGCCTTGCACCTGGCTTAAAGCTGTTATTAATCTAGCCCAAATATAGAATATAGCAGGCCAGATTCTCTCCTGTAACAGAGTTCTGCTCAGTGCAGGAGAAGGGTATATTTTGGCCACAAAAGACATGGCTATTACTCTCTGATTCTGAGGACTGACTCCAGGCATGACAGCAGTTCTAAGCCATGCCACTGACATAAGGCCCTTAATAGGGCTGACCGAAAAATTTCAAATTTTAAAAAATTCTGATGAAAACATGTAAGTATTTTTCCTGATCAGCGTCCCCATTATTTGATTAGCACTGTTCCTTAAGCAACCCCATGCCAGTAGAGGACAGGTGTAGCATAGTATAGCTGCATCATGCCCTTTTCAATGTGTAAATGCACACATAGGTGCAGACCCAAATATGGCATATGCCTGTAGGTAGAGATTTTTCTTGCACCAGGTGAATGCTTTGCTGGGTATTTGAGGCTGGATTACAGGTCCTGTGTGCCACTGTAGTGACCGATCACCTGTTTAAAAAAAAAAAAAAAGGATAATCTGGGCAAATGTCATCAACAGCTGATATACCATCTCTAGTGTCCTTTCCAGACATGGACGCTTTTAGTGTACGAGTATGTGAGGACATTAGAATTGGAGGCCCAAAGATTTTTCCTCATTTTCAAAATAAAGTTGTTAAAATGATTTAGCTTTGCCTCCACCCTGTTTATATAGAATTATACCAGTACAGAGCCCTTATAAGTACAAGAACACACAACAGCTAGAAAATATTGCATACTTACTAAGTAAAATTATGATAAAAACAAATTGTCCCCATATCTGTTTTCTCATGATAAAGTGTGATCTAAATTAGGATCACCATTAAAAATACATAATCAGTGCAACAATTAGAAAGGAGAACAGATGGTGTATTACTTAAAATCCTTTTTCACAAATGAAACTGTGTGCATTAAAAGACACTAATTGCAACACTTTAATAATATTTGGCTGTAAAATCTGTTTATAGTCACAATCTTGTTAGCAGAATCTATAGAGATGAATATGATTAAAAGGAGAAAAATGAAAGATTTTCTGATTGCTTCCCCATACTATCTTCTGTTCACTAAAGCCTTGTCTACACTATGGTGGCTATAGTGGCCTAGATAATGGCACCATAGCTACACCAGAATAACCCCATAGTGAAGACCACTGGGAGCTGCAGGCACCTGTGCCTGTGGACTGTCAATGTAAACAAGCTATCTCGCAGCCCGCCAGCAGATTACCCTGATGGGTCACGTGCGGCCTGCAGGCCACAGGTTGCCCACCACTGTAGCCAACAGCAAATGAAGGGTTTTTTTCTATTGCCATGGTTACGCCACCTCTCCAAGTGATACTAGCTAGGTTGATGGCAGCATTCTTCTGTCAACCTAGTGGAGTCAATATTGGGGGTAAGCTGGAATAGCTACTGCATTCAGAGAAGTGGATTTTTCATAGGGTAACCAGAAAGCAAGTGTGAAAAATTGGAACAGGGTGGGTGTAATGGGCGCCTGTATAAGACAAAGCCGTAAGTATTGGGACTGTCTCTATAAATTGGGACACCTGGTCACCCTAATTTTCACAACCCTGAGAGCCACAGCTATCTCAACCTAAGTTTTAGTTGAAGACCAGTATCTTTGTGATGAGCAGGCCAGAATTAAGATAAACCCTTTATTATGAACAGGAACTATATACAGAAATGAGGTAACAAAATCCCTACTTCTCTGTATAGCTGCAGCCTATGGCTGCCTTGTACTGGGCTGCTTTGTTTCTCCATGATTGTCTTCCATAGATGCTTTTGACTCTTCCACTTGTAAGTGCTCTTTACGCAGTGCGTGCAGCTGGAATGTTCTCGCTTAGGACCTGACCATAAGCCCATTGAATCAAATATGTTTAGAACGTTTCTCTTTAAGAAACTCTGAAGGTTTTATTAAATCTCTTTCTTACTTCCTTGCCTTCAAGTGTCCTCAGGATCTTAGACTCCACATTTAAATTCTTAGACCAAAAGGGTTTAGGAACCCTTTGGAGGGGGCAGAGCACTGACACAAGAGATGGACCAAACCAAAGTTTGAGGATATTCAGAGCCAGGGTTTTGGTTCTTCTTCTTATAGAAAGAAAGTCCAATAGCAGAGTGATCTGAAATGCCTTAAAGTTTGGATTTGTTCATTTCTGGGATTCTTTGACTGAAACCAACCCAACTGACAATTTTGACATCTCATTTGCCTCTTCTATTATCAAGGGGGAAAAACGTGTTTTATCTCCAAGGTACAATATAAATCATGCTTAGAAACAGCTGTGTGGTAAGTCATAACTGGGGGCATTTATAGCCTCTGAGGAGAAAGCAAAATGCAGACAAAGGCCCAGTTACGCAGTCTGGCTTGCTGGGGAACTCTGTGTGGTCAGGGAACTGTGCAGCCTGGAAAAACCCTGGTTAGAAGGGAGGTCTCTGCCAAAGGGAGGTGACAGCTGGGAGCCAGAAGCCTGAAAGCGGATGCCCTTGTTAGACCACATGGGCAATACAGGTGCAGTTGCCCTGAACTGTGACTAGTTGTCTAGAGGAATGAGCACAGTACTGGGGTCAGGATCTCTTGAATTCAGCTCCCAGCTCTGCAGTGGACTTGTGGTATGTGCTGTAAGCATGTTGTCTGCCTGGGTTTTGCTTTTGGTAAAGTAACACTTGGAATATAAACCTTACAGTGGAGGTGTGATGCTTACAGGGTGAAAGTACGTGATCATACATTTAAAGGCCTGTGTAAGGGTGAAGTGTTTGTTCTAATGTCTTATACAAAAAATTGGGCATTTAACTGAAGAAGAAATCTATTTATATATGGGGAAATCTGTGTATAAACGATTGGGATGTTACAAATATTTATTGTCGTTTTATACAGAATCTCACATTGCAAACAAAAATAATTGTAATCGGCATTCTATGTATACAGAAATATATACACATGCAAGTGGAAAAAGACTTTTGTTTACCATATGTTATTCAGCTTCAGCAAATGTAATCTTATTTCTATGAAATTATATTTGCATATGGAGCTTGGCATGGTCTACAGAAATCTATTCTGTAGCCTTTCCATAAAATTTGTATAATTTTCACTGTTAATTTCCATATGCTTCTATTGTATTCAGGGACTCCATGGACTCCATCTGGTGGCTAACTGAATACCTGAAAGTTCTTGTTACTTGGTAATTAAAGATTCTTTGTAGTCTAATCAATAAGGTGTCTGACTTTAAAAGAATGCGGATTCAAATCCAATTGAGGTTAGCTTTTCAGTAAATGTGCTATTATTGACATATTTGTTCAATTGTGATGATATGGATCAATGAATTCTCACCACTAAATTAATTTTCTAAATAAAACTAAAACTGAGACTATATGTGATCAAAAGAAAAGAGAGCACAACCCGAATCATTTATGAGACAAAGCAAGACGTTTAGGAAAAGAATAGTTTCCAAAATAAAATACCTTAATTTTGTGTATGTAATTAGGATATCTTCCACTAGCCCAGGATACATAAACCCAAGAATGGTGGGAGGACGAAGTTAGTTTTGACTGGTTTTGAAGCATCAGTTGATAGGGAATTCTAGTCAGCAGATGAAAGCTGAAGTATATATTTCTAATTGTGGTATTTTGTTCTGAGTGACTTCATGATCCTCTAGCTCCTGTTCACTAGCATAACAGTAATGGCTGGAATAAAAGTTACTATACATAGCTTTCAAATGAAACTGGACACAGAACTGAATGATCTGGACTGATTTTATGGTTTCAATGATTGCACATTTTGACATAGTTTTGACATGAACAGGTGAAACGAAGGTTTTTACTGTGTTCCTCATTGAGATTTTGGATTTCTTTAAAACCCCCCAAAATCACAGTTCAATACACAATTTAAATGAGATGTGCAAACTCTCTCTCATATGCCAACAAAATGTTCATGTGAACTGCTGTGAAGTGAAATTGATAAAATTCATACCAAAGCAGTAATTATGCCGTTTGGAAATATCCTTATGGCTATTTAAGGGTTCTCTGAAAGGAAGAACAGAAGCCTAGCATAATCTTTCATCATATGTTTGAAAGGATTGGGGAAAGCAAGCTTATTGCTGTACTGTAAATATCCCCTTGTCATTGACAGTGTTGAAGGTTGCTGACAGAACCAGCAGTATAAGTATGGTTACAGAACCAAAACTACTTTATGAGCATAGATATTTGTCTTCTGCCCCTGGCTATGAAAACATCTACCAGTGCCACCAGAGTTGTCTCCATCATATAATTCTCTGTCTGAAACTGATTATGGAAGGTATACAAAATGGGGTGAAAACAGATGTTGCTGGAATTTGCTAGCCACCACTTTCACAACAATATGGGCAGGGAAGGGAAAGTTGATGACAGGATGGCACAATCATTGACTTCAAGTTACTCTTTTTTGACAATTTACTGAACTATTACATGCTATAGGGTAGCTTGCAGATTGCATTTATGATTGTAGTCAGTAGTAAGTCTGAGGCCAAGTGCTGCTGTTCTTTTACTAGCCAACAGTGGCAAGGCTCTGTTTAATGATGTGACACAGCTACCCACCTGTACTTTTAGAACTGCTGATTGTGTTATTGGGCTAAACTCTGCCAAGGAAGGTGGAGTGGTTGCTGCTTTCTGCCCTAATTTTGTTTCCTCAGGACTGGGAGGGCAATTTCTATGTAGGGACTCTTCTCAGTGAAGCGGCAAGGTCCTTATGGGGAAAATCCCAGTGGTTCTTCCCCAGGGGGAAGAAGTTTAGAAGAATGAGTCTCTGCAGTTTTAGAGTAAGCAGGGAGGGAGCAGAGACAAGGAGAATCAAACTCATGGAGCTCACATGAGTGGGCCTTCTGTACAAGTGAATTGGGACTGAAATAGAATGTGCATATTAACATGGAAACACATTTTACTTCTTAATTATTACTATTTATTCTGTCTATTTTAAAACATCCAATCAATGAGAATGCTACAAAAATCATTAACTATAGAGAATCTGCTTTTGCTGAAGCTTTTAAAAGTAAATGAGCAATTTTGTCTATACCAGTTCTAGATACATTTTATTACTTTAAAATAGATTTAACTGCCCATTTTATTTACATCTTAGATTTAATCCTACACAAAAAGCAGTGATATCCATTAGTTCTTGGAACTTAGTCTGGTAAACGTTCCCTGGTTTCATTAAGCAGGAATAATTTAACTGACTATTGTTTGTAGTTTAATTATATTTAAATGTATACAAGAACTGCTAATATAGTTAGAATTTTTTAGTGGTTGTTCTATGACTGTCACAACCTGCTCTTGTCACACTATGTGAATGGACACCAGTCTTTTGTGAGGGGGATTCCACTGCAGTTGGATGACCATCCACAAAAGGGGAACTCAACCAGAGGAGTAACAATAAGGTGTGTCTATACTGCACACTCCTTTTGGCGGTGTGTAGAATACATACTCTACATGCTTCCCAAGCCTGGGTATAATGAACTGTAGTCAGTGAAGCTCTGCTTAGGCAAGTAAAGACCAATCTGAACCCTGTGGTTATGCATGCTACACTGTTCTCTACTTGCCCAAGCAGTGCCTTCCCCGTCTATGCTGCTATTTTCAGTGGTATAGTATCCCATAGCTTCCTCCCTGCTGCTGAGTCTTTCACTGCTGCCTCCCTTGTGCCAGAGCCATTCACTGACGTGTAGCTACACACTGCATTGTGGATGCAGGCTGTTTTCCACTGTGGCATGTAGTTAGTTACACATACCCTACACATCGCTGCAAATGGTAGGCAGTGTAGATGTAGCCATAGTGGAACTCAATAAGAATTATTCAAGGAACAGACTCTTGACAGAACAAACTTAATGTCCTCAACCATAAAACCAAAAAATTAACAGTGGATTGGCTGGGAGAAGAGACTTTTTGCAAGGTTAGAAGATAAATATTCCTATGTGATAGTAAAAATAAAGTAATGTAAAATTGTCAGTTATTTACCTTAATCACAGAGTTTTAGGAGTAATCTCATGGACTTTGGAGTCAGGACTTCTGAATTTTATTCCCACTTTTTAAACTAAGATTGGGCCTGATCCAAAACTCACTGACAACCATGGGAGATCTTCTATTGGCATCAGTGGTCTGTAAAAAAAGACTAATATAGGGTTGCCAATTTTGGTTGGCTGTATTCCTGGAGATTTCATCACATCACATAATCTTTAATTCCTGGAGACTGCAGGCCAATCCTGGAGGGTTGGCAACCCTAACAGGTAACCTTAACCTCTCTGTGAGGTTATACACTAACACCTCTGCGAGGTACTTAATACTTCAGTTTATGGAAGCCACCTGCTTTATACTGCAGCATTTGTCTTAGTTTCTCCTGGGGAGGAGACATGGATCTTAGTGGTATACTCGGTGTCTCTGCACACATGCAGAGAGCAGGGCACAGCAACTCAGCTAGAAGGACCCAGAAACATCCAGGACAGGGGTATGGCCATTATCAGACATGCTAAATAGCTTTCTGAGGCTGTACAGGAAGTTTTCATTGTTGGCAACCAACCTGGCAGGTGACACCTAGTAACCCTCTGAGAGCTGGGCCAATCAGAGTGTAAGGGGAGAAGGGTTATAAATACATGAGGTAAAGATAGCCTTGTGGACTCAGTAACATGGACCAAGAGATGTGTCTGCTGTGAGGGTTGGGTCTCAGTCTCTGTACCACTTTGGATACAGGTCAGAGATTCCAGCTTTATGTACTAGGGAAGAGATGTCTGCTGTGAGGGGTGGGTCTCAATCTCTGTACCATGTTGGATACAGGTCAGAGGTATTCCAGCTTTATGTACCAGGAAAGCCCTCCATTAGGATAATGTTTTGTCACCCTGGTGTGTTTTATGGACCTAGAGGAAGAGCTGGGGGAAAGCATTTGTTACCGTAGATGCTACAGAGCCTGTGTAACTTGTATGTATCAGCTAACTGCTCGAAACTGGGATTCTCTCAGTTAGAAAATGGGGCAACACTTAGTGAGGTGAACTCTTGCCCGAGTTAGCTGGGTTTATGGGGAGACAGAGCCCTATAGAGTGAGAGCCTTATAGCGATAACTAACATTTTGTTTATTCATATCTTAAACCAAAAAAACCCCCAAACTTGATTCAGAACTGTCTACCCCATACATATCTATTCTATATAACCAGCATGGACCTGCCACTGTTACTCTTGCCCTCCCTCCTCCATTGCTTCCATCAGTTTGTTACACCCCCTTATTGCATTTTGTCTTAAATCAGTTTGCCAGATCTTCCAAACAGGGACTTTTTCTTTTTATAGCTACTGTGCCTAAAGCAATGGGACCTCAATCCCAATTGGAGCCTTTGGGTGGTTATTGTAATACAAATAATAATTGGATGTGAAATTTTTTTTTGTATCCAACGAATACAAGTTTATAACAATGTAAAAGGACCCCCTGCCATAAGAATACATGGTGTAATTTTAATGCAAATAATACAATAAAGTGAATATCTTATTACATTTAATGTTTAGTCAGTGGTAGCAATATTTCTTACTCATTATTACATTCCAGGATGGATATTTTTTAATTGCTAACAAACTATTGGAATGCATTTCAATCTGGTTAATTTCTTATTTTTGCTAGCTGGTGTTGTGTAATTTAATTCTTTCTGAATGTCAACAGAAATATTCCATGCTGTGAGTGAAATTGATGGCACATGAGGAATACATGATATTTTCTTGCCTTACTTCATTGCTGATGTGCAGAAGTACTTAGCATATATAGTATGGATGGGAATAAAGATTTTTTTTGATCAGATGCACCCTTGCAGTCATGTGCAATGAAGACATGATGAAACTTGTAGTGGCAGAAAATATTTTTCTTCACCATGTTTTTGGAGATGCATTTTGCCATCCTGGGTTTTTAAATTTAACATTAAATAAAGCATCAATGACTGTGATAGAGAAATATTTTGTCAAGCAAATGAAAAGCTGTAAATATAGGACAGCGATATTGAGTGTATTTCCTGGATGCGATAGCTGATGGATTCTTTCACCAAGTAGTTGAAGAACCAACAAGAGGGGATGCCATTTTAGATTTGGTTTTGGTGAGTAGTGAGGACCTCATAGAAGAAATGGTTGTAGGGGACAACCTTGGTTCGAGTGATCATGAACTAATTCAGTTCAAACTAGATGGAAGGATAAACAAAAATAGATCGGTGACTAGGGTTTTTGATTTCAAAAGGGCTAACTTTAAAGAATTAAGGAAATTAGTTAGGGAAGTGGATTGGACTGAAGAACTTGTGGATCTAAAGGCAGAGGAGGCTTGGAATTACTTCAAGTCAAAGTTGCAGAAACTATCAGAAGCCTGCATCCCAAGAAAGGGGAAAAATTCATAGGCAGGAGTTGTAGACCAAGCTGGATAAGCAAGCATCTCAGAGAGGTGATTAAGAAAAAAGCAGAAAGGCTACAAGGAGTGGAGGATGGGAGGGATTAGCAAGGAAAGCTACCTTATTGAGGTCAGAACATGTAGGGATAAAGTGAGAAAGGCCAAAAGCCATGTAGAGTTGGACCTTGCAAAGGGAATTAAAACCAATAGTAAAAGATTCTATAGCCATATAAATAAGAAGAAAACAAAGAAAGAAGTGGGACCGCTAAACACTGATGATGGAGTGGAGGTTAAGGATGATCTAGGCACGGCCCAATATCTAAACAAATACTTTGCCTCAGTCTTTAATGAGGCTAATGAGGAGCTTAGGGATAATGGCAGGATGACAAATGGGAATGAGGGTATGGAGGTAGATATTACCACATCCGAGGTAGAAGCCAAACTCGAACAACTTATTGAGACTAAATTGGGGGGGCCCAGATAATCTTCATCCAAGAATATTAAAGGAACTGGCACATGAAATTGCAAACCCATTAGCAAGAATTTTTAATGAATCAGTAAACTCAGGGGTTGTACCATACGACTGGAAAATTGCTAACATAGTTCCTATTTTTAAGAAAGGAAAAAAAAGTGATCCGAGTAACTATAGGCCTGTTAGTATGACATCTATAGTATGCAAGGTCTTGGAAAAAAATTTGAAGGAGAAAGTAGTTAAGGACATTGAGGTCAATGTTAATTGGGACAAAATACAACATGGTTTTACAAAAGGTAGATCATGCCAGACCAACCTGATCTCCTCCTTTGAGAAGGTAACAGATTTTTTAGACCAAGGAAATGCAGTGAATCTAATTTACCTTGATTTGAGTAAAGCATTTGATACGGTTCCACATGGGGAATTATTAGTTAAATTGGAAAAGATGGGGATCAATATGAAAATTGAAAGGTGGATAAGGAACTGGTTAAAGGGGAGACAACAACGGGTTATACTGAAAGGTGAACTGTCAGGCAGAAAGGAGGTTACTAGTGGAGTTTCTCAGGGATCAGTTTGGGGTCTAATCTTACTTAATCTTTTTATTACTGACCTTGGCACAAAAAGTGGGAATGTGCTAATAAAGTCTGCAGATGACACAAAGCTGGGAGGTATAGCTAACACAGAGAAGGACTGGGATATCATACAGGAAGATCTGGATGACCTTGTAAACTCAAGTAATAGTAATAGGATGACATTTAATAGTGAAAAGTGCAAGGTCATGCATTTAGGGATTGATAAGAAGAATTTTGGTTATAAATTGGGGACATATCAGTTGGAAGTAACAGAGGAGGAGAAGGACCTCGGAGTATTGGTTGATCACAAGATGACTATGAGCCACCAATGTGATATGGCTGTGAAAAAAAGCTAATGCGGTTTTTGGATGCATCAGGTGAGGTATTTCCAGTAAAGATAAGGAGGTGTTAGTACTGTTATACAAGGCACTGGTGAGATCTCATCTGGAATACTGTGTGCAGTTCTGGTCTCCCATGTTGAAGAAGGATGGGTACAGAGAAGGAACAGGTACAGAGAAGGGCTACTAGGATGATCCAAGGAATGGAAAACCTGTCTTATGAAAGGAGACTCAAAGAGCTTGGTCCCTTCTGACCTTAAAGTCTATGAGTAAAGTCTATGAGACACCGTTAATATTTAGAAAATTAAATATAAGAATCCTGAAACCAACAGATTTTTGGGGGCAAGCTTTTCAAAATCAATAAGTGATTTGGGGAATCTCAGTTTTTGAGTACCCAATATGAGACATTTTAAAGGGGCCTTGTTATCCAAAGGTGGGTGCTCAGTACTCTGAAAATCAGGCCTTTTAAACTGTCTCAGAGGAGGCACTGAAAAATGGAGGTCCCCCAAATGACTAGTCACTTCTGAATTTCATGGTCATGGTCTTTTATTTTATTTGAGATTAGTTCAAGTATTATTACTGGAATTTAGCCAAAGACTTTCTTAACAAAGTATTTTGGCTTATATGCGGTTTACTCCTTTAGTCTATTAGAAAACAACTCTATCAAACTAAAGCTTGTGTCTTTTTTGTTTGGAAATAGACCTGAGCAGTGAGTTGATGTAATCATCCAGGCTAGTAAGAGAGGCTTCCCTTCAAGAAGACTTGAAAATCCTCGGGGGAAAAAAGGTAAATTAAAAAACCTCAAAACACTCAAATGTCTTGTAGAGCACAGCTCACAGGAGTGTAATGATGCTTGAATTATCAAAAAGTTTTCTGCTTTAAATATTCAGCACAATGGCTGTGTGCAACACCTCCTGAAGAAGAAGGCGGGGAGGGGGAGAGTGAGTGAGTGAGTGTCAGGTAAATATCTTGCAAGATGTGAGAAACTGACACTGCTGTGACTCCTCAGCTGAATGTAATTCAAAGAAAATTAATCCTCTCTAGCTCTTCTATCTTTTATGAAGCTTACAACAGCAGGAAGAAAAGTGGATAAGTTAAAAAATTGATAAACATTAAAAATTCAGGCAGCAAATGAACACAGATAGTAGTAGCAGCAGATGCTCAACTCCTGGTCAACAGCCAGTCAGTTCTGATCGTTGTCTTTCTGAGTGCCTGTATCTGTTCCTAGTAATTTATACTTTGTGTTCTTTTCCATTTAGTGCCATTTGAATGTTACACAGTTTCACTCTGTTACATGAAAAGTTAAAAAGGATAGTTAAGGATGGATTTTGTTGTTATTCCTTCACAGTTCCTCCTTCATTTAGCTGCACAGCATCAATGTTTTAAGGAAGCCTAATCCTGCCTGGTGCTGAACTGCCTTAACTCCCAAAGAATGATCAACTCCCCAGGCTAGCATTGATACATTTGAGCAGAGATTAAACTGACTTTGACAGGCATGTTATTTTAAATAACATACTGTAATTGAATGTAGCATGCAGTGCTGACCAGAAGATTGTGCTTCATCAGACATTAGCCCTAGCTAGGATGATCCACCCATTTGTGATCTCCAGGCTTAATCACTGCAACTCATATCTAAGAATGAAGCCACATACGCTGTAAAAGCTCCAACTCATTCAAAATGCAGTAGCCTGTCTTCTTGGTAGCACAGGTATCATGAACCATTCACCTTAGTGTTGCACTGTCTACACTGGGCTCTCCACTAATTAAATAGTTCAGATCCTGATATCAAAGCCCTCCAGGTAAGTGGCCCTAGCTACCTGAAACATAGCCTCTACATCTGTGACTTCCAGTGACAACTGCAGTCCAGTGGTGCAATGACCAACAAAGGAAGGCTTATGAATGCAGAAGAAAATGGTGACAGGAGATGGAATTCTGTGGTACACGAGATAAGATAAGTTACTTATCTCAGCACATTCCATGCTAACTGAAAAATTTATCTCCTTGACCTAGCTTTTGCTTAGTTAAAAACAAATAAACAGAAGGATTAACTCTAATCTAGTATTTTCCTTTATCTACAGGTGATGGGCACCAACATAAGCACCTAGATAGAATTTGAAAACTTAAAACGTACTTTACTTAATACCTGTATAATTAAAAGGAGGATTGAAAATAAATATTAAAAAATCAGTTTTTCTGAGTTGCTCAAGTGAGAATTTCTTCCTGTTATGCTCATGCTTTCAACTTACTAACTTGAAATATACACAGTCATAATAGCATCTAATATATGTATATATTGTTACAGTAGATAAATGCCTAGATATGATATTTGCATTAAAAATGTGCACATTATCCAAATGTGGGGAAAGATTGTTTGTTTGTACAGGCACACACACACATATATTTCCAGACAAAAATATGTTAATGGTGAGTGTATCAGTAATTTAGGGTAAAATGTATTACAGAGATGTAAGTATCCCCAAAACAAACAATATCAATGCAGGAAATTCAGAGTTAAGGATAAACTAAAAAGGAGTCAAATGTGTTAATGAGCCCAAACAACCTTAACTCAGCTCATAGAGACACTAAGCAATAATCATATGATTATGGTTAAGGCATTTTAGTGTTTTGTGGTTCTGTACCACAAGATAACTGATTTTTAAAGGTACAGTTTTTTTTCCTTCATGGTGTCACTATTGAGCAGACCTAGGGTTGTTTGGCTGACCTAACTTCATATCCATATCTTAGCAATTTTGAATTTCAGGACACTTGTTATTTGGTGCCCAAATATATATTTAGGCATCTAGTTTTAGGTATGCAAGTATTAGGGACCACGACATGGTCCATCAGGTGTAGTGGTTAGAGCAGGAGTCAGGGAAGGCAAGAGCAGGGCTGGAACAAGGCAGGAACTAGCGCAGTCACAAACAAATGCTTTGAACAGCCAGCATGCTGCTGCTGGTCTTAAGAGCAGGTCTGCTGATCCTCAGGCAATGGGGTGATTGGGCCAATCAGAAGACTCAACTGGAGCCCACTTGCACTCATTAGACTGCCTGTGGGTAGGATGGGGATTAGGCTAGCAGGTAAGCAGGCTAGTTGGAGGCTCTTATTTCTGATGAGGAGTTTGAAAGTTTTGACGTAGTTCAACTATACATATCTGTGCTTTATTTAAGGGGTAGCTGGTATGCCTGTTGAGGTGAATAAAACAGAATGAAGAAGTGAAGCAGCATCTGAGGAAGAAAGGCCCAGGATTGTTTGCCCACTCAGAAATGATAAAGAGGAGCACAGCAAAGTCTGTCAACAGAATATCAAACAAAGATTTAAAGACTTGGAGCCAAATTGTGCTTTCAGTTACAGGTACATAACCACAGTACAGTAAAGGGGTTGCACCTGTGAGAATGCTTGAATAATTTGCCCCATCAAGTTAAAAATTCTAGTCTTAAATCCACACTGTAGTCTTCCCACCTAGGCCTAGTCCTGCAAATGTGTATGTATATAGATTTACTTATATAAGCTGCACTTTTTGCTTGTTTGCGCAATTGGGGGGCTAGAAGATTAGGATTCCTTCTGAGACCTTTTCCACTCGGCTTATCCAGAACACCTTTTCCAGTTCTGGGAGAACACTTCATCCAGTTCTCTGGGATCCAGAAAATGCAGGTTGACTCTGGATTTTGTCACTCGGGTTCCTTTATTTGGCATACAGCAAAGCTAAGCTGAATTGATCTAACTCAAGCAGAGGTGGAGGATATAGGGTGTATATCACATCCAAAGTTAGAGCCACCCTTTTCCTTTATATACTTATATACATTACATAGCATTTGCTATACATTAAATCACACATTTTTGGATTGGTGTGGTTATTTTGCAGCCGCCAGTCCCTGTACAGCGTGCTCTGTCCATGTGCTGTTCACACGGAACCTGATCTTTACCTTCCAGGTTTGTCTTGTCCATAGTCCCTAACATCAGGGTGTTGCTGCTTATTTTAGTTAGCACAGACATCCTGACTCCAGCATACTGTTTGTCATGTCCCTATTTACAGTTTAAACTTCCATTCACTTTCCCACTAAGAAATGAGGCAAGTTACTGATGTCAAGCCAGGCCTACAGTTAGTTATATTGTAATGACAGCATTTGGTGTATGCAGTTGGTGTAAATGAGCATAGCTGTATTGAAATCAATCAGTCAATCAAGTTATGCTGATTTACATCAGCTGAGTGTCTGACAATCTATATTTAATAAAAATGGGAGAATTTTTCAGTTACTTTAGTGTCTGTGAATTAAATGGAGAGGATATTACATGAGGGAATTACCTTCACATTTATGCTTTTGACCCAAATAGAATTATGCCAAGGTATTGAATAATATTGAAGCATTTTAGGTCAGTTTGTGATTTAAGAAATAGTTATAAAGATCTATATACTAAACAGTTGAATGACGCTAAAATGCACAATACTGTTGTTAATTATTGAAATCATGGAGAAAATTTTTTATAAAACAAAATAATGTATATCTGGGAAAAAATTCTATTGTCTTAGAAATTTCAGACCTGTAGATGTTGCTGCTGTGTTATATTGCAGGGGCAAGAGAGAGGCCATAGCACTGAATTTCCTTTGCTAGCTCAACGGGAATGAACAATTTAGTGCATCTAACAAATACAAGACTTTACCTTCAGATCCCACTGTGATATAAACTTCATCTAAAAGCCATCATCTTAATTTTTTCCTGTTAGATAAAAATTGGGATTCTTGGTCTTTTAGCTATTATTAAGTTTAATATCTATTTATATCTGTTATGTCCTCTATTGGGATTTGCACAGGGATGCACTCAATAGATCTAATAAGGCCTGGTCTACACTATGCGTTTAAACCAAATTTAGCAGCGTTAAACCGATTTAACCCTGCACCCATCCACACAATGAGGCCCTTTATATCGATATAAAGGGCTCTTTAAACCGGTTTCTGATATTTACATGCCAGATGTGCTAAAGAGTCATATGTCCCTTCATGCTTCAACCACCATTCCACAGGACATGCCTCCATGCTGATGATGGGTTCTGCTCGATAACAACCCACAGCAGTGTGGACCAATACATGTTCATTTCATCATCTGAGTCAGATGCCACCTGCAGAAGGTTGATTTTCTTTTTTGGTGGTTTGCATTCTGTAGTTTCCACACCAGAGTGTTGCTCTTTTAAGACTTCTGAAAGCAAGCTCCACACCTCGTCCCTCTCAGATTTTTGAAGGCACAACAGATTCTTAAATCTTGGGTCAAGTACTATAGCTATCTTTAGAAATTGCACATTAGTATCTTCTTTGCATTTTGTCAAATTTGCAGTGAAAGTGTTCTTAAAATGAACAACATATGCTGGGTCATCATCTGAAATCTATGGCAAAATGTGGGTAAAATGGAGCAGGAGACACATAATTCTCCCCCAGTGAGTTCAGTCACAAGTTTGTTTAATGCATGAAGAAGCATATGAATCTTTAGCGCATCTGGCATATAAATATCTTGTGATGCCAGTTACAACAGTGCCATGTGAATGGCTGTTCTCACCTTCTCAGTTGACATTGTAATTAAGAAGTGGGCAGCATAATCTTCCATAAATGTAAACAAACTTGTTTCTCTTAGTGATTGGCTGATCAAGAAATAAGACTGAGTGGACTTGTAGGATCTAAAGTTTTACATTGTTTTGTTTTTGAATGCAGTAATGTAACACACAAAACTACATTTGTAAGTTGCACTTTTATGATAGAGATTGAAAAATACTGTTTCTTTATCATTTTTACAGTGTGAATATTTGTAATAAAAATATAAAGTGAGCACTGTACACTTTGTATTCTGTGTTGTAATTCAAATCAATATATATGAAAATGTAGAAAAACATCGAAAAATATTTAATACATTTCAATTGGTATTCTATTGTTTAACATTGTGATTAATTGTGATTAATATTTTTAATCACTATTAATTTTTTGAGTTAATTGTGTGAGTTAACTGTGATTAATCAACAGCTCTAGTATATACTACAATATATCTGAACCTCATAGAGGATTATTTTCAAAGTAGTGTTATGGGATTCATGCAAAAGACTCCCAGTGACATTAACTTGAACCAAGCATCTAAGCCACCATTTAGCTTTGATAATTTGCCCCAAAAAACAAAAATAAATCAAAAGTACAGGATGTTAAAACATTCAAAATTTGAAGCATTACATAAGAGTAACAAAAAATCAGCAAGAAAAAAAATTAAAGATGACAATAATATTTAACTGTTTCTGGGCCAAATTCTCAGCTGGTATAAATGGGCTAAATTGTGATCAGTGGTAGTGATGGTGCAAAGATGCTTCACACCTCCTGAAGCACAGGGAGAGTACAGCTGCAGCAGCCTTTGACAGGGTAGAGAATGCACTTCTTCCCAACATATTTGAAATATTTCACCCAATTCTACTCACTGCCATTTAGGTCAAGTTTAGAAACAAAATAGAACTTGAGAATCACTCTCTCTTTCACCTGTGCTCAGGCCACTAGAATAGGCCCCTTTCTTCAAATGTTAACTTACCACATTTTATCTCAGTACTTCAGAGTTTTCAACACATATGCAATATTATAAATGGCAAATGCTGCAACATGCTTAGACAGAACAAGAATAATGAAAAATGGAGAGTCAACCTTACTCTATGATTTCCTTATTTTTGTAGGTTTGACGTACACATTTTGTTTCTTTTCAGAAAAAGGATATCACCCATGAATTATTAAAAAACAATTGTGCCCATATGCTGTTTGTCAATAAAATGTTGCTGTCTCATTTCTAAAACATATTATGAGAGATATTTGGGATTTTCCTGACATGATTCTGCTCTCTATAACAAAATAATACTAACCCAGAAAATCCTCCACAATTCCACTGATATTGTATATAGGGACCATAGAGTTCAAATGAAGTCTACATTATGTCTAAATTCATACCAAGTTCTCCATATAGGCAACGTTTCATGAGAGCAATATTGAATTTAATATGCTACTCTTCAACAATTTCTTGAAATGTTTGAGTTAGGTTCAGCAATTTGGAGGATAATTAAGTGGTAAGAATACCATTATTCATAGCAGGCAAAGAGGAAAATACTTGAAATGTGCAGAATGTTTAATTCTAAAAAATCTCCATAATAGCATTTTAACATGCATCCTTTTGGAAAGCAAAATTTTATCTTTTCAGGCTAAAAATGGAGTAATTATAAGCAAATGTGCTCCATAAATAATATTTCATGTATATTAAAAGTAAACTTTAAAATGTGTGGTTTTGGGTCTTGATCCTGCAAAGCCTTAACTTTATGCGCTCTGGATTTAGCTCACTGAACAGCCTGTTTACTTCAGTAGTCTATTTAGGATTGAGGCCTTTGATTGCAAGTGTTTGAGGACATGAACCATGGGATTGATTCTGTTCTCACTCATACTGGTTTTAGATTGGTGTAAATCCATTGGCCTGAATTGTGTCTGACCAAGTGGCACAAGTGCAGTATTAAATGAGATAAGCAAAAATGGATGTATGTTGCCTTTGCGCTTTCCTGATCCTTGCTGAAATTCAGCCCCTTCCACTAATTAGGATGGCCTCAGCCCTACTCTAAATTGTGCCCAGTTGCAACAGTAGCCAAGGATCATTAGAACATATCATCTGTCCATGCCATTTCTCCTCAGTCTGGCCTCTGGCATGCAGGCTGTGAGGGCAGTTGGATACTTCCCTTGAACATAGGTCTAAAATCAGTTTGAAAGGGATTAAGAAAATCTGAGGACATCACAGTTGCCTCACCATCTCCTTTTCAAAAACCTTACTCACAAATGGGCAATAGTTTGTAAGATCATCAATATTGAGAGAGTTTTGTGAGCAATGGTCTATCTTTGAGAGAAGCAGATACCCTGCTATCCTGTACACAAGTAACAACAATTTCCACCAACCATAGTTGAGAATATAAAAGCAGCCATGCTGGGTCAGACCAATGATTCATTGAGCCCAACTTTGCCCAGTATTAGAGCTTCAGGAGGAGTGTACAGCACAGGGCAATTGGTGTGATCCACCCAATCTTCCTTTCCTGGTTTCTGGCAGTCTGAGGTTTAGGGTCACCCCAGGCATGGGGTTGCATCCTTGACCATTTTGGCTACTAGCCATTCATGGAATTATCCTCCATTAATTTATCTAATTCTTGTTTGAACCCAGTTATACTTTTGGTCATTATAACATCCCATTGCGTAAAAAATTACGTATTTGTATTAAACCTCATGCGTATTAGTTTAATAGGGTGACCCCTGGTTTTTGTATTATGGAAAAGGGTAAATAATGCTTTTCTTCCACACCATGCATAATTTTTCAACTTCTATCATATGCCCCCTTAGCTGTCTCTTTTCTAAGATGACAAGACCTATTTTTTTTTAGTCTTTTCTTTTATGGAAGCAGTTCCATACACTTGATTATTTTTGTTGCCCTTCTCTGAACCTTTTCCTGTTCCAATATATCCCTTTTGAGATGGGGTGACCAGAACTGGACACAGAATTCACCATGGATTTATATAATGGCATTGTGATATTTCATGTCTTATTTTGTCTCCCTCTCCTTATAGTTCCAAATATTCTGTTAGCCTTTTTGACTGCTGCTATTTATTAAGCTGAAATTTACAGAGAACTATCTAGAGTGACTCCAAGATCTTTCTTGAGTGGTAACAGATAATTTAGAATCCATCATTTTGTATGTATAGTTGGGATTACTTTTTTCAATGTGCATCACTTTGCACTTATCAGTGTTGAATTTCATCTGTCATTTTGTCACCCAGTTTTGTGAGATTCTCCTGTAACTATTCACAGTCAGCTTTGGGCTTAACTGTCTTGAATGATTTTCTATCATCTGCAAACTTTGCCACTTCACTGTTCACTCTCTTTTTCAGATCATTAATGAATATGTTGAACAGCGTAGTTCCCAATACAGATTCTTGGGGAACCCCACTCTTTACCTTTCTCCATTGTGCAAATTGACCATTTATTCCTACCCTTTATTTCCTATCTTTTAAGCAGTTATTAATCGATAGGACCTTCACTGTTATCCCATGATTACTTAGTTTCCTTAAGAGCCTTTGTTGAGGGACCTTGTCCAGCCTGTAATTGACAGGATCACCTCCGGTGCCCTTTTCAAAGCTCAGTGTTAAATTAGCTACCTTCCAGTCATCTGGTACAGAGGCTTGTTTCAGCAATAGGCTACATATAACAATTAGTAATTCTGCAATTTCATATTTGAGTTTCTTCAGAACTCTGGAGTTAATACCATCTGGTCCTGGTGACTTACTAGTGTTTAATTTATTAGTTTCTTCTAAAACCTCTTCTAATGACACATCAGCGTGGGACAGACTTATTGCCTGAAAAAGATAGCTGTGGATTCCAATTCAAGTTGGTTGTACCAATCAAGGATAGTAGCCTGAAGCTTTGTCAGTCACCCCAGCAATGCATTGAGATTAAAACTTATCCAGAATGGATATGACATTTGCTCAGAACTATCATGCTGAAACAGCCAGTCCAGTCTACTGAATAGGTGTAAGCGAAAAATCCAGACATGGATAATGCTCAAGTACTTGCTACTCTGATTGAAAAGATGTTTCCTGTCATTTTTAATTCTGTATAAGAAATGGCAGTAGGCTGTCTTCTTTTTCTAAAAATTGAGCTTATTACTATTGTGATTCAGTGCAAAAACAGAACTGATCTAGGCATATTCTTCATAAAGACCAGGTCATGATAAGTTGGAATTCAAAACACATGATTCTAGGAGAAAATAGAGAGCTTAATCTATCCTATGTTATGCAATGAGCAAAAAACATTTGTTACAAAATACCTAACTGGTCCATTGAATGTAAAAAAAGTTAAATCGAAGACTAGATGAGTTTCAAACAAAGAAATGATAAATGGCTATAAGGAGAAGACAGGAGAGCTAAGATAAGAGAAAGAAAAGGAACAAGTGTGGTGGACAAGGTAATATTTTTTTCTTTTTGTAACATTATCTTTATTCATGGTTTCTTTCAGAAAGAGGGTTGAATGCTGGCTGCTAGAAGGCAGAAAATGTCTAGGAAAAGTTAGACACATGGCTGTAATAAATTTTTAAGTTTAAGATCTATATGTAACCTGCCTTTATAAGTTTGTCACTTTCCAAAAGAAAATGCTACTTAGTTTCATTTGTTGGGGTGATTTTTTGTTTAAAACCCCAATACTCAAACAAAATGGGCCAAATTCACCCCTGGTATATGCTCATGGGCCAGAGCTGAATTTAGTCCATTGTGTCCACTTCCAAAATCCTTACTCAGTTCTTAGGCAAAGTTCCTTTAGGATCTCAGAAACTCAATCACCAGGGCCCAATGCTTGATGCAGTGCATTGGACATAATGTATAGAATACTTTGTATTTATGCAATCAGCTAGATGAAAGTCACTATTTATTCCTTAATTTTAACACATTTGCTGCTGCTGGATTTTCCATGGGACTTCCTTTAGGAGATAAAAAGAAAGTAAGGTCAATACCTACTGGGCTCAATTCTTCACTGCCTTGCACCTTGTGGAATCATTTAAACCAGTACAAGGTGGGTGCAAAATGCTATCTAATCAAACTAGTAGAGGTTTACACCTTCTTTGCACAGACACAAGTCAGTGAAATGCCTCAACTGGTGGGGAAACTTGATGGGGCTAGCGGTGAAAGGGGGATAATGTCAGTAGCAAGGGAAAGAGACACTCCCCAAGGATAATAGGTAGCTCATCCCCCTGGGAGTCTCTGGCATCCGTCGGCCAGCTGGTGGAAACGGGTGCTGACTGGCCAGCATTTCCAAGCTCCCAGGATTTAGCCCAGCGCAGGGGCCATGCAGAGCATCTTTCTGGCTCCATTCCAGCAGCGCCAACAGCAGTCGTCAAGACTCAGAGGAAAGCTGGTAAGGATTCTGGGGCTTCTTTCCCCAGCGGCAGAGGGTTTACCCTGGTGGGGGCAGAGTAGGGAGGGATTCCATGCTGCCTCCCCACCCCCTTCCTTTCTTGAGGGGTGCAGGCTGGGAGCCGCATGCAGAGGCTGCTGGGCTCGCCAGGATCTGAAGCAGTGCAGCCCTGTTCAGGCCTGAAATTGTGGCCTCTCCCCACCTGATTGTAGGGGGAGCCCAGGGGCCATATGATGCCACTACAATGGCTGGGAATGAACCTGCTGGAGCCGGGTTTGTTGCCACACTGCCCCGCATCCCTGCTCGAAGGGAGGGGTATGAGGGTCATGTGCTGCCACTACAGCAGCTGGAGGTGGGGGCTGTGTCCCAGGCAGCCCTGTGGGAGCAGGATCTATTGCCTTGGCCCCCCAACTCTGCCCCTGCAGGCCCATACTGCGCCTTGTTTCTGGCTGCACCCCCAGCTTTTGGTGGTGGGGAGGGGAAAGGTTTGTGGGGCTTCAGCCAAGGGTATGGCCTGCAAGTAAGGAGCTGCTCTGAAGGACCCAGGCAGAACACCCCATCCCTTTTCCCCTGCTCCCAGGATCAGTGGCGGCAGAAATTGGGGTGTAGGTAGTAGGGGTGCCCTCCCAGGCACGCCCTAATGGAGACACTGAGAATTGTGGCCTCAAAGGTTCATTTGGGCAGCTTTCTTGGGGAATCATGGGCTTGGGAGCAAAGCCCCTGAGTGGGAGGATATTGTCAGTCTTCACAGGAAGGGAGACCAGGCAAGGATCAATGGCCTAAACAGGGACAGAAAGAGAGTAACAAGAGGTGCAGAGCAACTGGACAGGAGCTGGGACCTCAGCAGGGACTGTTCACTTTGAGGATGGTAGTGAGTCACAGGAGCGCATTCCTCCTGAATGGGGTCCTGGGCCCTCATACAGGAAGACCACAGGATGGATTCATGCTCTGAGTTTGAGCATAGTGAGGGCCCAAGTCTCACTGAGGTGGACGAGGATGGTGAGGAGTGGGTAAGAGGGCCTGACTCCCATAACTCTTTTGCCTTGGCTGAGGTACCTTGCCCTATCCAGACCTCCAAACATTTGACACAGAAGCACCTGCAGCAGCTGGCATTGCTACACAGCAGCAGCTCCTTGCCTTCACAGCAGATGGTGCAGTAGGATTGCTAACTGTCATCATCCACCACTTCTGCTGCAACTCTGCTCTCCTGCAATCCTGCTCCCCAGTGATGAGCTCGGGGGATCAGTACTGGTCCTCCTGGGTGCTGCTGGCAGCAGACGGTGCAGTAGGGTTGGTAACCATCCTCGTCGGACATGTAGCTTGTCCGGGGGTTCTGGGAACATACTCGCTCCAGGGGTCCTGGCTGCCACCGGCCCCGCTCCTGTGGCTCTGCTCCCAGACCCGCACCTGGGGTCCCGGCTGCAGGACCCACACCAGGGCTCTGCTCCCAGGCCTGTGCCCAGGATCCTGGCTGCAGGACCCATGCCCAGAGCTCTGCTTCTGCTCCCAACCTCAGCCCCCTAACTCCAGTTCATGTTCCCCCACCCTACTGGAGCCATGGCCTGGTCCTGGCCCCAGCTCTGTGGAGAGGGGGCGTGGACAGGGGCAAGGGGAGTGTGAAGTAAAAAGTTTGGGAACCACTGGCTTTCAGCATCCCCCACTGCAAAAAGTGTTCCAGTGCCACTGTAACTGAGTAAATTTAAACTTGTTCTTTCTCTATTTTAGCCTCATCTCCTACCTCATTTTCACTGGCATTCACTATGTTAAATGTCAATTTGCTACTAAATCAATCTGGACATTGCATCTGCTTGTTCACTATAGGCCTGATCCTGCAAGATACTCAATGCTGGGAATTTGGAGCACTCAGCACCTCTCATGGTTGGCTCCATATAGATCCATAGAACAATATTCCCCAAATCAGATATGCTCAGCTAAATAACGAAGACAAATCAATTAACTTTATTATAGAGTCACATTATTTGGTTTTAACATAGTTGGCAAAATTAAGTTCAGGTTCAGCCTCCGTTGTACAGAATATTCCTTGTATGTTGTCTCATCCCTGAGAAGAATGTGTATATTTGTTACATTTGAGGTTAATTGTATAAACTGGTTTTGAAGTATAAGACTTTGCAAAAGCATTCATCATAGCCTTTATGGCCATTCATAATTTCAAATATATAACTCTAGTTGCATATGTTAGCTGGTGAGTTTCTCAGACTTTCTTTGAAGCCAGAAAGCTGGTGAATATCTGAGTTAAGGGTGGTGCTGGAATCTCAGTTAAATCCCCTGATTTACTAGCATTTGTATGTGTGTGTTTTCCTTTTAACTAAAACATCATCAACGACACTTTATAACCTCATCCTGAATTCTATCTTAACAAAGTTTTTGTCTGGAAATAATAGTCTCCATTTTACCAAGCTGTAACTTTCTTTATCTGCTTTTCACGGACTTAAAAAAATTGCAGAATTCTTTATTGCTTCAGAACATCACACCCAATGATTTCTATTTTGATCCTTATAGCCAAAAGCCCCACTGAATACTGTCTTTTGGAAGTAAGATTTGATACAAATTCAGTATCCAAATGATCACTACAAGTAGTGAGTAGTACAACTGTAATCCACTTTACTCTTGAATAGATAGGAATGCAGTTGGAATCTCATTTGACATCAGTTTGCAGGAGTTTAATAAATATTTTCATACTCAACATAGCAAATAATTGTTAGCATTTCCCCTCTGAATCATGGCATATTGGATTATATAATACAAAAACTTAATTTGTGCTTTATCTGTCACATGTTTGGTATTGGCATTTATTTTGTTTGGAGATGGTGCTATTAATCAGACAAGGAGAATCTAGGAAGATTTACAGATGGTATTACAAATGAAAGCGGTTACAACAAACAGCACTTGCTCTGAATTCTATAATTACTCACCCTCTGGGACTAAACAATTTTAAATCTGTACAACATTCTCCCTGTAGTATTGTATGGACAATTTTATTGATAATGTCAAATCGTTGTTAAAGCAAAAAAAGGAGAGAAATATTAATTTGTATGTGGCTTGTTTTCTGTGAATAGTTCATTATATCACTAGAGGATTGAGACAACTGACAGTGCAGGTATTAGCAAGGGAATAAATCTGGTACAAAGTACCTGCAACAATTTACTTTTTAATTTATAGAATATAATGACTTAGTTTGAGGGGTAAAGTCACACAGGACAGAGTGCATCTTGTGTTATTCTCATTTTGATAAGAAACTGTCTGGCATTTTGAAAAATGACTTACTTTCTAATCACAATCAGAATATATAGGAGCTATGTGAAATAGTAACATTTTCCTATTCAAAAAAACCTCGTGTTCATAAGATATTAAGTGAGCTGTCAATTTCAACCGATAAAGTCAGATGGAGTTTATTCTTTGTGAACTTGTCCTGGGATATTGTTAACAGTGGTATGGGCAGGATATCCAGGTGCACAAAGCAGCTATAAAATGGATGTCGTCATATTTTTCCTATGACAAACTCTTTCCAAGGGTGATATAGCCATTTGATTTTCTCTGAAGTATTTAAAGTTACTGTAACCTTGAAAGCAACCTTTTACAATAAAAATATAGCTGCAGTATGTCTGTGAACAACAAAAGATACAACTGAAGTATATATCAGATGAGCACTAAGTCTTAGTGAATAGGCAGAAAATATCAAGCAAAATGTGTTTCTGACACCTGTTAAAAATATGTTGTTGGACCCTGATCCAGAGTCCACTGGAATCATTGGGTCTTTCCACTTGCTTCAATGGACTTTGAATGAGGCCTTTGTTTCCTAAATGACTGCAGTTGTTTATATCTGAAATTATTTAGGTTACTGTTATTTACTAAGGGATAAGTTATGGGTATTTGGATGTGGGCCGGCTCCAGGCACCAGCATTCCAAGCTGGTGCTTGGGGCAGCACTCTGCAAGGGGCGGCAGTCTCTGTTGTTTTGCCCCCAAGCAGCGCGCCGAATTGCCACCGTGGACAGCGGGGGCAGTCTGTGCGCCGTTAGGGCGGCAGGCGCATTTCCGCAGTGAGGGCAATTCGGCGGCAGCTTCAGTAGTAAGAAGAGGCCTTAAGATATAAACCTTGGTATCAGAGGCCTGGTATGAGGCCTGAGGCCTGAACTAAAGTAATGGTCAAGACTTTGCTAACATAAAGCAAAGTTAAGCTGTGAGCCAGAGGCAGGCCCTGCTCACAGAAGCTGGCAAGGAAAGAGCTGATACCTACCTAAAAGGTACTGAACATTCACATACTTGCACATTCCACACAGATAATAAAGAACAGGCTGGCCCATCCCAATGACAGGGGCAAAAGGGTAAAATGATGGATAGAGTTGTTTTGATCGAACCAACATGTACAAGGTAGAAGGCGGCACCTAAATACGTAGAAAGGTTGAACCTTGCTGCGTAGAGAGGTGGCCCCTCAATACGTCAGGTGTGATGTGTAACTTGTTTGTATCTGTGTATAAGAATGCATTCCTGGGGCGTTGTCTTTGTCTGGCCTAGGGGGCAGTGGAAAGTCCCACCACTGACTGAGCCGGGTCCATTGCCAAGAGGCACTTTCTCGTAGTATGCCCTGAGTTAGGCTAAGAAACCTACAGGGAACTGCAATTGTGTCCGAGGTCGCAATAAACCTAGCCAACGTGGCTTTGCACCTTACTGGACTCTGTGGTTATTGGGGGTTCTCGTCGGGTCTGCTGTGTCAGCTATCTGCGCAGAGCTGGGACAGCACACAGAGGGAACGCACGCACGCAGCCGAGTGATATCAACATTGGAGAGAGCAGAGCACCATACCGGTACCACTCTGACAACAGCTTCTATGTTTAGCTGTCCGGGGCGGCTTCAGCTAAACATAGAAGCTGCCGCCGAATTGCCACCGCCGCAGAAACGCGCCTGCCGCCCTAAGGGCACACGGACTGCCCCCGCCGGCCGTGGTGGCAATTCAGTGTGCTGCTTGGAGCGGCAAAAACTGTAGAGCCGGCCCTGATTTGGATGGATGGTGAGTAGAGCTTGAAAGGTGATGTAGTGGGGCAGTAGGCTTATTTAAGGTATACAGCCTCTGGGAACTCTAGAAGTGAGAGTGCTTGGTAGCAGCACTTTTTACATCTGAATAAAAAGATGTAGCATCAGTTCCACTCTGTATTGCTTTTCCCATGCTAGTGGGTGGAGAAGGTGCCAAACACCTCCTGGGTGTGGTGTTCTGTCCCATCTAGTAGCACTGAGACCACTTAGAGAGAGAGAATGAGTCTGCCCTAAAACCTTAACTAGCAGAAAGTTGGCTTTTAGCTCATGCAGTAGAGGCTTATGCATTTAGCTTCAGAGGTCCCAGGTCTGATCCCACCTGCCAACAACTGGGGTCTGTCGGTGTTACAAGTCGGGGCTTGTCCCGGATATCAACTGGGAAGTCTCTGAAGCTTAGGATGTGCTTCCTCAGCTAGGGAGAAGTATGTAACACACACCTTCTGGGTGTGATGTTCTGTCCCATCTAGTGGCACTGAGACCACTTAGAGAGAGAGAGATTAAAGAGTTTTCTCTACAGCCTTAGCTAACAGCCAATTGGCTTTTAGCTCATGCAATAGAGGCTTCAGGGGTCCCAGGTTTGATCCTGCCCAACGATGACCGGGATCTGTCAGTGTTACACCAGCTCCCTGCCAATGCTCCAAACTGCAGACACACCCCTCTTTTGGGATATGCAGCACTTTTGGCTGTGCTAACAGAATCCTCTTGTTCTCAGGGAGTGTTAGTAGCTGCATTATGGCTGCTTCTTGCATTGGTGCACAGGCACATGGGTAAGGATCCTCACACCCCACCAGTGCATTTTCAGAGGGTCCATTGCCCTGGGGTGTATACCCCAGAATATGATCGAGTTAATTGCAACCATATTATGTGCACACAGACCCTATGAATTAATGAAATAGCACACCACATAGTTAAGGGTTAATTTGGAGACAGGCTTTCAGAAGCAAGGTCAAAATCTAGCTGGCAGTTTCTGCTAATCAGAATGGGTGGAGGGAACAGACTAGTAAACAAGTGAGACTGAAAACTTTGGTGGTTGGAAAACCTTGACTCTGGATACCTCTGATGTTAGACGTTTATTGAAAGTTATGAAAAGTGATGATCCAGTAGGGGTCATTATGATCTATGCATTTTGTAGAAGTCAGCTATAAAAGATTAGCTAATAGAATGTTCTTTGGAGCAGTCCTCTGAAGCCATCTTGAGAGACATTTTTCCTGACACCTTTTCTCTCCAATGGGTGAGCAACTGGCCACTGCGAACCTGCTGTTAATTACTCAATACCATACAGATGGTAGGTAAATATCTGGGGTGTTCCAAACCTATTGCTTATGCTTGTTTTCTTAAATCTAACAAACTGCAATGTTAGACAAGAGCATGCTTACTTGTATTTAATTCTTGATCAAACAGAATAGCTGTATTCCTATTGATATATTCCTGACACCATCTGGAGAGAAGTAGTGAAGTTGCCCCTGCTGTGGGTTCTGAAAACCCTGGGTAACTGGCCAACCATAATTTGTCCCTACACTGAGATTAGTTACAGCCATTTCATCCTCTTGCTTTCATGTCATTGCTAAAATGATATTCTTTAGATCAACATTATACTCATTAACATCCCTTTTAATTTCTTAACTGCTTTTTAAAAATGCAGCTTTCTACCTTATGAACAGTAGAGCTTGCAGAACTATTCATTGCAATTTAGCCAATCTTGTCACTTTGAAAAATTCATTTGTGAATGTTTTCTTTATTCAAGCAGTTCTATTGTTATATATTTTCATTAATTTTGAATAAATCATTCAAGAATTAACTTTAACATTATTAAACAGCTTCCTTAATGAGCATTTTAAGAAACAGTACTCAAACAACTGAGCTGTATCAGGATCTGAATGGAGAAATCAATCCTTGCATCAGTAGTTTGCTTATTCAGTAGGAATTCATGCTGAATAGGTTATTTAAGCATTGCCTAATATGACCCAGAAGGACAATTAGACAATTTATTTGATCTAAATGAAAGATATGCAATGGCTCCTTTAACTGGAAAATTGCTTCAAATTAAGGTTGTGCGAACTAAGTAGGCTTTTAAAAATGTAATGCTGTCATCCTCTTTGTAAAAGGTCTAGTTTAATTGCAATATCAAAGAAAAGAAGTTTTCATATTATAACAAAATAATTATGTATTTATAAAGGGTAAGCTTTTCAGAAGAACCAATGGAAGTTGGGTGCCTAATTCCCTTAGGCACTTTTGAAAATTGTACCTAAATGTCTGCTCCTCAGTCTGCAGATAGAAGACATGGTTATTTCTTATCCCCCTCTTTCCTCCTCCGCAAAAAGTAAATTTATGTTTGTGAACAATGCCTGATTCACAGCCTTAAAGACTGAAGACTTAGCCACAGAACAGGTCCAGCATAAGCAGTTTTGATTGGGAGTCTGCACAAGGGTGTGTTTCACCCTTTCTAAGATGAAAGAACAACATGTGCAACATTCCATATTTTCTCATCTGGTACCTGTCATGTAGTAGACCCCTCCCCACCACCTAAAGAGGGTTAATACAGTTTGACTGTGCTGAGGTTATTCTTGAATGGTCTGGGTTTTCATATTCTTCTTAGAAAGAGCCAGGCTGCAGTTCTGGATATTTGGCATTATGGTAGCCACCCATGTACCCACTTATTTTTATCTTGATTTTGTCATGCTGCTTTGCTGAACTGTTTTATGTCTTTTTATCAGATGTAGCCTTCTGGAAAACATCAACATTTAACCTTGTCTCATATTCCTCCCATGTGATAATTATTGTTTTTGTTTTATTTTGTTTTTTGTTTTCTTGACAATTTATGCAGTAGCTCTGAAGAAATCTCTGGCAAATGATTTCCAGGGTTCTCCTTGGTCAGCAGTTTGCAAACAGTTGTTCAAAACTCAATTAAAATGATCTATATCCCCATTGACCTGGAGTAGATAATTGGAAGAATGTCTGTGCTTAATAGTTCTCTCCTTCAAAACTTCTTCAGATCCCACAGTTATAAATCGAAGTCCATTGTTGGAGACTTTTCCCCTCAGATTTCCTTCCTGACTGAAGATTATTAACAAGAATATGATTACCGTTCTGGAGGTAACCTCGGAATAAAGGGGGCATCTCTAGAAGCTGATTGATGTAATTGATTACAGTAATAGTATATCGGCACTTGTGTTATTTCAAAAGTATCAACAGCAATCTATGCCTACGCAGAATCAGGTAAGGAACTGGCTATAATGGCACCACATGTTTATCGTGCATCTGACAAGTAACACAGAATTTTATAGTATACTAAACTTTTGAATCCTTCATATGTGTCTAGTAAAAATCAAGTCTTTGTTTGGTTAAGACATTTTTAAAGAAAATTGAAGTGACTTGAATGGTTTCTTCGGAGGTATAATTAAACTACAAATACCATATGTCATAAATATACTGGGCCATATAATTTGCAGGTGTAAGTTGGTATCACTCCATTGAAGTCACATATGTGAAATAAATTGAAAAACATCTGGATCATTGTTTCCCTGTTTATCTGTTTTCTTCTTAGGTAATCTTATACTTTCTCTATCACAGGATATATCACATAAGAACATAAGAGAGGCCGTACCGGGTCAGACCAAAGGTCCATCTAGCCCAGTATCTGTCTACCGACAGTGGCCAATGCCAGGTGCCCCAGAGGGAGTGAATCTAACAGGCAATGATCAAGTGATCTCTCTCCTGCCATCCATCTCCATCCTCTGACGAACAGAGGCTAGGGACACCATTCTTACCCATTCTGGCTAATAGCCATTTATGGACTTAGCCACCATGAATTTATCCAGTCCCCTTTTAAACATTGTTATAGTCCTAGCCTTCACAACCTCCTCAGGTAAGGAGTTCCACAAGTTGACTGTGCGCTGTGTGAAGAAGAACTTCCTTTTATTTGTTTTAAACCTGCTGCCTATTAATTTCATTTGGTGACCCCTAGTTCTTGTATTATGGGAATAAGTAAATAACTTTTCCTTATCCACTTTCTCAACATCACTCATGATTTTATATACCTGTATCATGTCCCCCCTTAGTCTTCTCTTTTCCAAGCTGAAGAGTCCTAGCCTCTTTAATCTTTCCTCGTATGGGACCCTCTCTAAACCCCTATTCATTTTAGTTGCCCTTTTCTGAACCTTTTCTAGTGCTAGAATATCTTTTTTGAGGTGAGGAGACCACATCTGTACACAGTATTCGAGATATGGGCGTATCATGGATTTATATAAGGGCAATAATATATTCTCAGTCTTATTCTCTATCCCCTTTTTAATGATTCCTAACATCCTATTTGCTTTTTTGACCGCCTCTGCACACTGCGTGGACATCTTCAGAGAACTATCCACGATGACGCCAAGATCTTTTTCCTGACTCGTTGTAGCTAAGTTAGCCCCCATCATGTTGTATGTATAGTTGGCGTTATTTTTTCCAATGTGCATTACTTTACATTTATCCACATTAAATTTCATTTGCCATTTTGTTGCCCAATCACTTAATTTTGTGAGATCTTTTTGAAGTTCTTCACAATCTGCTTTGGTCTTAACTATCTTGAGAAGTTTAGTATCATCTGCAAACTTGGCCACCTCACTGTTTACCCCTTTCTCCAGATCATTTATGAATAAATTGAATAGGATTGGTCCGAGGACTGACCCTTGGGGAACACCACTAGTTACACCTCTCCATTCTGAGAATTTACCATTAATTCCTACCCTTTGTTCCCTGTCCTTTAACCAGTTCTCAGTCCATGAAAGGACCTTCCCTTTTATCCCATGACAGCTTAATTTACATAAGAGCCTTTGGTGAGGGACCTTGTCAAAGGCTTTCTGGAAATCCAAGTACACTATGTCCACCGGATCTCCCTTGTCCACATGTTTGTTGACCCCTTCAAAGAATTCTAATAGATTAGTAAGACACGATTTCCCTTTACAGAAACCATGTTGACTATTGCTCAAGAGTTTATGTTTATCTATGTGTCTGACAATTTTATTCTTTACTATTGTTTCAACTAATTTGCCCGGTACCGACGTTAGACTTACCGGTCTGTAATTGCCGGGATCACCCCTAGAGCCCTTTTTAAATATTGGCGTTACATTAGCTAACTTCCAGTCATTGGGTACCGAAGCCGATTTAAAGGACAGGTTACAAACCTTAGTTAATAGTTCCGCAACTTCACATTTGAGTTCTTTCAGAACTCTTGGGTGAATGCCATCTGGTCCCGGTGACTTGTTAATGTTGAGTTTATCAATTAATTCCAAAACCTCCTCTAGTGACACTTCAATCTGTGACAGTTCCTCAGATTTGTCACCTACAAAAGCCAGCTCAGGTTTGGGAATTTCCCTAACATCCTCAGCCGTGAAGACTGAAGCAAAGAATCCATTTAGTTTCTCCGCAATGACTTTATCGTCTTTAAGCGCTCCTTTTGTATTTTGATCATCAAGGGGCCCCACTGGTTGTTTAGCAGGCTTCCTGCTTCTGATGTACTTAAAAAACATTTTGTTATTACCTTTGGAGTTTTTGGCTAGCCGTTCTTCAAACTCCTCTTTGGCTTTTCTTATTAAACTCTTGCATTTAAGTTGGCAGTGTTTGTGCTCCTTTCTATTTGCCTCACTAGGATTTGACTTCCACTTTTTAAAGGAAGTCTTTTTATCTCTCACTGCTTCTTTTACATGGTTGTTAAGCCACGGTGGCTCTTTTTTAGTTCTTTTACTGTTTTTCTTAATTTGCGGTATACATTGAAGTTGGGCCTCTATTATGGTGTCTTTAAAAAGGGCCCATGCAACTTGCAGGGATTTCACTTTACTCACTGTACCTTTTAACTTTTGTCTAACTAACCCCCTCATTTTTGTATAGTTCCCCCTTTTGAAATTAAATGCCACAGTGTTGGGCAGTTGTGTTCTTCCCACCACAGGGATGTTGAATGCTATTGTATTATGGTCACTATTTCCAAGCAGTCCTGCTATAGTTACCTCTTGGACCAGCTCCTGTGCTCCACTCAGGATTAAATCTAGAGTTGCCTCTCCCCTTGTGGGTTCCCGTACCAGCTGCTCCATGAAGCAGTCATTTAAAGTATCGAGAAATTTTATCTCTGCATTTCGTCCTGAAGTGAAATGTTCCCAGTCAATATGGGGATAATTGAAATCCCCCACTATAATTGGGTTCTTAATTTTGATAGCCTCTCTAATTTCCCTTAGCATTTCATCATCACTATTACTGTCCTGGTCAGGTGGTCGATAATAGATCCCTAATGTTATATTTTTACTAGAGCATGAAATTTCTATCCATAGAGACTCTATGGAACATGTGGATTCGCTTAAGATTTTTACTTCATTTGAATCTACACTTTCTTTCACATATAGTGCCACTCCTCCCCTTGCACGACCTGTTCTGTCCTTCCGATATATTTTGTACCCCGGAATGATTGTGTCCCATTGGTTGCTCTCAGTCCACCAGGTTTTTGTGATGCCTATTATATCTATATCCTCCTTTATCACAAGGCACTCTAGTTCACCCATCTTATTATTTAGACTTCTGGCATTTGTGTACAAGCACTTTAAAAACTTGTCCCTGTTTATTAGCCTGCCTTTTTCTGATGTGCCAGATTCTTTTTTATGTGACTGTTTATCATCTGATCCGGCCCTTACATTATACTTTTCAGTCCTCTGCTCCTGACTATAACCTGGAGATTCTCTATCATCAGACTCTCCCCTAAGAGAAGTCTGTGTCCGATCCACACGCTCCTCTGCAGCAGTCGGCTTTCCCCCATCTCCTAGTTTAAAAACTGCTCTACAACCTTTTTAATATTTAGCGCCAGCAGTCTGGTACCACTTTGGTTTAGGTGGAGCCCATCTCTCCTGTATAGGCTCCTCCCATCCCAGAATTTTCCCCAGTTCCTAATGAACGTGAACCCCTCCTCTCTACACCATCGTCTCATCCACGCATTGAGACTCTGAAGCTCTGCCTGCCTACCTGGCCCTGCGCGTGGAACTGGGAGCATTTCTGAAAATGCCACCATAGAGGTCCTGGATTTCAATCTCTTCCCTAGCAGCCTAAATTTGGCTTCCAGGACATCTCTCCTACCCTTCCCTATGTCATTGGTACCTACATGTACCACGACCACCGGCTCCTCCCCAGCACTACACATAAGTCTATCTAGATGCCTCGAGAGATCCACAACCTTCGCACCAGGCAGGCAAGTCACCATACGGTTCTCCCGGTCATCACAGACCCAGCTATCTACATTTCTAATAATCGAATCTCCCATTACTAACACCTGCCTTTTCCTAGAAACTGGAGTTCCCTCCCCCGGAGAGGCAACCTCAGCACCATCTGGAAGGAGGGTCCCGACTACGGGAAGGTTTCCCTCTGCTCCCATCGACTGCTCTGCTTCCCTGGGCCTTTCTTCCTCCTCAACAGCACAGGAGCTGTCTGAGCGGAGGTGGGACAATTCTACAGTGTCCCGGAAAGCCTCATCAACATACCTCTCTGCCTCTCTTAGCTCCTCCAGTTCCGCCACCCTGGCCTCCAAAGTCCGTACATGGTCTCTGAGGGCCAGGAGCTCCTTGCACCGACTGCACACATACGCCACCCGCCCACAGGGCAGGTAATCATACATGCAACACTCAGATAATTGATCTGCTGACACAGCTCTAAGGCTTCTCTTTCCAATACAATCATATCATCATCATGCTGCAAGCAGTTATTGGAAAAGGATAAGTCAGAGAAGCAACCTGTGGCAATGTTTTTACATCCTGGTTATACTCAGTGTCATATGTAAATGACAGCAAGATGGCCAACTGTCGTGCAAGGTGTATTCTGCTTTACCATGTCTCTTTAAAAATAATATTGAAACGATCAGTTATCAGACCCATAAATTTGATTTACATCCCCAAAGGTAACTGCACTGTTTTCAGCTGCATGAATGTAGTCATAGGATTCCTTTACAGCAGTGCTCTCCAACCGTTTTATGCCCAAGCTCACTTTTTGAATTTAAGGGCAACCCAGGATCTACCCCGCCCCACACACTCCATCCCCCACCCCGTCACTCACTCTCCCCCACCCTCACTCACTGTCACGGGGTTGGGGTTGGGGTTCAGGGTGTGTGTGCTCTGGACTGGAGCCAAGGGGTTTGCAGTGTGGGAGGAGGCTCTGGGCTGAGCCTGGGGAAGGGGATTGGGGTGCAGGGGGGGGAGGAGTGCAAGCTGTGGGAGAGAGATTGGGTGAAGGAGGGGGCTCCGGGCTGGGGCAGAGTGTTGGGGTGCAGGAGGGAGTATGGGGTGCTGGTTCTGGGAGGGGGTCAGCAGGGATTTGGGGTGCAGGAGGGGGTTCAGGGTGCAGGAGGGGGTGAGGGATGCTGACTCTGGGAGGGGGATCAGGGCTGGGGCTTGGGGTGCAGGATGGGGTTTGGGGTGCAGGAAGTGGTTCTGGCTGTGGGAGGGGGCTCAGGGCTGGGGTGCAGACTCCTGCCAGGCAGCACTTACCTCTGGTGGCTCCTGGTCAGTGATGCAGCGTGGCTGCTGCTAAGGCAGGCTCCCTGCCTACCCTGGCCCCACGCCGCTCCTGGAAGGAGCCAACACGCTCCTGGCTTTCTGTGCTGCCCCTCTCTGCAAGCACTGCCCTTGCAGCTTCCATTGGCTGCAGTTCCCCCTTCCCGGCCAATAGGTTGTGTATTCAGCACCGGTTAGTGTGCTTTATGCAAATGTAACTGTTGTCTCGTTCATGGATATGAGTGAGTACCACATGTAGGACCTCAGCCAAAGCCCCCAGAACTTCTTGAAAAGATTCCCACTGCTTCAGTGATTTTGGATTAGGCTCTCAATTCTTATGGTTGGAAAGGCCTGTATGCAAAATGGGCAAACAAATTTAAGTGATGACTTTTCACAATCAGCCCATTAAAAGTTTCAAAACTAGACTGTGCATTATTTGTCCAGTAACCGCTATATAGTACATTGTAATCATGGTTCAAGGATTTCAACAGAAGTTGCCTAATTTGGAATAAACTTGGAATCCTCCTATGAGTTGAGGGGAGAAAGAAAGATTGCACATCTCCCTCTGCACAATGAAATTCATTATTTGGATCCACACAAACTGGCTGGTCAACAATGGATACAATATATCATCATTTCTCCTTGATATTAGTTTCAAAACAAACAACTAATTCCAGGCCTCAATCAAAACTCCCAAGTCAAGATTCCAGGAGTTGTCCCAACATGATCGTGCGAATCTGTACAAAAAGTGGGCCCAATTTTTCAATCCTTACTCGCCAGAGTAGTCATTTTTCTGAGCAATCTCATTGAAATCAGTGGAACTAAGGGTTGCCGGATCAGGTTCTATATTAATAGGTAAGGATTATCCAGTTATAGGCTCAGGAAAAAGCATCCTCAAATCAGGGCTTGATACTTTTTGCTCCTGACATGAACCAAAGCACTTACCTGCTGCAAAATACATTTGCAATAAATGCAGTTTAAGAATGTAATTTATCTTCATTCTTTCCTCTTGTGTATTTATTGTGCTGGAGGTTTTTGTTTTGCATTGTTAGTGCTGAAATTGTAGCATATGACTATAATTACAGTGCATCTGAAATCACATGTTACAGTATGTGTTGTGACAAAGTTCCTTCTCTACCTTGGTGGGTCCTGCGCTTATTGGCGGATTTGCTCGCCTCACAGATTCATCATGTGGGTTGGTAAACAGCCCAGACACCTTCCCCTCTGGTAGAAACCACAGTCCAGGTCAACTCCTCCTGTGTCTGATCAGGAGTTGGGAGGTTTGGGGGGAACCCGGGCCCACCCTCTACTCCGGATTCCAGCCCAGAGCCCGGTGGACTGCAGCTGTCTAGAGTGTCTCCTGGAACAGCTGCATGACAGCTACAACTCCCTGGGCTACTTCCCCATGGCCTCCTCCCAACACCTTCTTTATCCTCACCACAGGACCTTTCTCCTGGTGCCTAATAATGCTTGCACTCCTCAGTCTTCCAGCGATATGTCTTCTCACTCTCAGCTCCTCGTGCCTCTTGCTCCCAGCTTCTCGCATGCTCGCCACAAACTGAAGTGAGGCCCTTTTTAAACTCGGGTGCCCTGATTAGCTAGTCTGTCCTAATTGATTCTAGCAGTTTCTTAATTGGCTCCAGGGGTCTTAATTATCCTGCCTGTCTTAATTGGTTCTAGCAGGTTCCCGGTTACTCTAGTTCAGCCCCTGCTCTGGTCACTCAGGGAACAGAAAACTACTCATCCAGTGACCAGTATATTTGCCCTCTACCGACTCCTGTACCCCACTGGTCTGGGTCTGTCACTGTATACATTTCCTTTCTAATGTATTTATTTCTATCACTGCCATTTTGTTTGCAAAGATCTTAGTGTCACTTCAGTTAATTGAAGAAGCTGAATGATGTTTAACTTTTAGTGATGCAGAAGGACATACAAATTTGTAAGTGACTATTATTCAAATTGAATTCTCAAGCAGAAAAGTAAAAAGTCTATAGTTCACAACATTTTTACATATAAATTTAAACCAAGTGCTAAACTGTGACATCCAGAACTGCTGAGTTTGTAATTTGGAAGGCATTGGGCACTCTTAGGTTATAAAGTGACACAATAATATAACGATCCTTCTACAGTATCAAAGAGGTAACTGTTAGAGTCTTTGAAGTTATTTATTGATGCATTAACCAACTCATGATTTACTCAGTGTTGTGAATGAACATTCCAGACAGATTTCCCTTCTTTGCTGCATTGATGGAATGGCAGGGTGCATAGGCACTGATGAGGAAGGCACCAGAGGCGCTCTGTGTGGGATCAGCCCACCTCTCCGGCCCTGTCCATCACGTATGGTAGGGAGGGGGCCTTTAAAAAGGAGGAAACTGCAGTCAGGTAGGGGGCGAGATCAGCCTGCTCAGGAAATGAGTGGAGTGGCTCATGAAACCACAGGAGGAGCTCCCATCGAGGAGTTCTCCACCCTCAACTCTACAGGGGATGCAGCAAACTCCCAGGGTAAGCCTGACCGTATGAAACTGATTCAGCTGCCCCACCAGAAGGACTCCTGGAAAATCACTGTGCAGACAGCCTCAAAGTAAGAAGGTACTGCCTGCCTTTTCCCTTTTTAGTTGGCTCTTGGAAGAAATTATTCTTGGCTGCACTGGAATATTTGTTTTCCTTTTGATCCCCCATTGGAAGAGACATAACAAGGCCTGCAGAGGGTGGGGTCCCCTTTGCAAGGACTAAAACTGGGGCCTGAACATAAGCCACACAAAGTAGAGAACTGGGCATGGCCAGGGACCCACCTGGGAGAAAAACCTAGGGGGACTTTTTTATAGACAGATTTTCTAAATTTTCATCCTATCGTATCATGATTTTTTTTATTCATCAGATCACAGTTTAAGATTGAGGCTATCAGCCAACAGAATCAAATTATTTTTAGTGCCCATCTTTTATATCAGTGTTGGTTTGCCATCACAATCCATTTAACACATATGGTCATATAACATTCTCCATAGATTTCGTTATCTCTTGAATATTTTAAAGTATGTGATAATGTAACCCACACACGTCCTGGGTGTGGTGCTCTGTACCATCTAGTGGCACTGAGACCACTTAGAGATTAATGAATCCACTCTACAGCCTTAGCAAACAGCCAGCTGGCTTTTAGCTCATGCAGTAGAGGCTCATGCATTTAGTTCCAGAGATCCCAGGTTCAATTCTGCCTGCCAATGATCGAGGTCTGTTGGTGTTACAATATGACATCACACCCCCCTCTTATATCCCGAAACTGCCACTGCCTCATTTTTACCATGGCCTAGCACTTCCTGGGGAAAGAGAACTTACAGGCTATATATGAAATCTCACTTTCTACAGGTTTTCTACCACAGTCTGGTACCTCTAGAGGAGAGACACCATCTCTCCCCATGTGTTTGAGATAACACTTTGAGTCGGGCCCAACTCCCACACTCAGAACCTGCTTCTGTGATTGCCATGGCCACCTTTCCACCATGGCCTAACACCTCTTGAAGGTTACTCTTGGTTGGATTTGGGGAAAGAAGCATGGAGGATGATTGATATATAGATTTTCTGTATTTAGATATTGGAAGATCTAGGATGTCTGGGGAGGGAGCTGTAGGTATGTTTAACATAAGATATCAAGCCTAATCTGACAACTTAATCTTAAAAGTTTTCTGCAACGCTTGCCTTTTTTTAATACTACTTACATATTTGATATCCAATACAGAAGCAGAAAAGAAGTAACACTGCGGTTCCACAAATCCAAAACAACATTGCCCATTCAATTTCATTTCATTCTGTTATTTGACATACAACATTATACCAAACACATATTTTAGATCTTATGTTTTCTGCAGCTTTTTAAATAATTTTATATTTTTAGCAAGTGCACCTTTTACAGTAGTTATTACAAGTCTGGTTGTCTGTTCTATGTCACAATACCCTTTTATTTTTCATTGTAAACTTTAATTTCCTTTTCTAATTAAGGTGCCCAATTCCCACTGGGCTCCTATTATTTGTTTCCATCCCTCTCCAGGTATCCACCACAATTCATTTTCTTTTGGCATTATTTTATAGTACTCTATTTCATTTCCCCAGGCACTTGCATATATTACCAGATAGACTTCTTGTACCTCTCCATTAGCTATACCAGAAAGGACAAGAGTGAACTGGCGTATGGTACATGAATGCACTTGCATATTCCAAGATACTTGGAAGGTGCATTAGTTAATATAGGAGTAATAACTCAATACCCAATTAAATGTTTCTGGCCAATTACTTTTTCAACTTTATTCCAAGATGTCTCTCCATTATTCTCCCAAGATTCCCCGGGCTTCTGTATACACTTTCCCCCAGGACAATCCTGAATGAATATCTTTTATTTGTTTAACAATTTCCAAAACATTTTTCTCTAGTAGTTCACTTAGTTTCAATACAGAGTATCCCATTTCTTGATCCATTCTTTCCCCTTGCCCTTCAGTATGTGCTGATTGTACTTTTGTAGAGCACTTCTGTAGGGTTTGATTCCAAGTTGTTGCCCACAGTAAGGTTTACTTTGGCCATGACTTTGATTAAATCTGTACCCCCATACTGGAATTTAGACTCTCCAAAGCTTTTTTGGAACAACTTCATATGAGGAGAGATTAATAAGATTGGGATGTTTCAGCTTTGAAAAGAGATGATTAAGGAGGGAATATGATACAGGTCCATAAAATCATGACTAGTGTCGAGAAAGTAAATAAGAAAGTGTAAGAAAGTAGAGATGCTAGGAGAATCAGAGAGGCTGAGGAGATCCTGGTCAGCAAAGTTTGGAAATATAGGTGCCCCTCGTTCAAGGAAGAAAGGAACTGCCCACTAAGGAGTTGGAGAGAGAGGAAGTCAGAGAAAAGGCTTGATGATCATAACCACCAGAGGCAAGAGTTCACAGTTGCTTTCTACATAGCTAAAGATAAATAAGGATGGGCAGGTTGTGGCCCCCAGAGAGAAGAGGACCAGGAGGAATTCCACACATCTAGAAATTTCCAATCAATGCCAGGTCCTCAGTGTGGAAACTGTGGAAGACAACTTTCAAGCTCCAGCTGGTCCAAGGGAACAGAGAGATGTCACCTTGGCCTAACCTGTAAGAAAATTGATCTTGCCCACAAAGAGGAGATGAGCAATACTTGTTGGGCACGCAATACTCAGAAGAATCAAAAGGACATTCTGCAAGGGACAGCCCAACAACAGGACAGTGTGCTTTCTTCCCAGAACCAGAGATATCATTCTAAGATTGGGTTTGCTTCTGAATTCAGTGGGCAAGGATCAAATGGTGATAGTTTATATTGGCACTAATGACGCTGCATCGAGGGATATTTCAATGATAATAAATTAATTCAGAGAAGTTGGAAGCATGCTAAAGAATAATGTTCAAAGAATCTTCTCAGAGATCCTTCCTGTCCCAGGAGTGGAAGAAGACAGAAGGCAGAAGATTCTGGAAGTTAACCACTAGCTAGTTAAGTGGCGTAGGGTGCAGGGCTTTGGTTTTGTGGAACATTGGTCCACCTTTTATGGAGAGATGGGGCTGCATAGTTTGGATGGCCTACACCTCAGTAGAAGGAGAAGCAATCAACTTGGATACAGGCTGGCTAGAGAAGTCAGAAAGTTGTTAAACTAATAAAAAGAGGTGGAAGCACACAGCACAAAATCAAGATACCGAGAACAACATTATTCAAGGAACCAAAGAACATGAAGAGAATACATTCTTTAATTGCCTATACTCTTATAATAGAACCCCAGGAAACAAACAAGAGGAATGGTTCATTTATTAGCACAAATTTGATCTGGTTGGTATTACTGAAACCTGGTAGGATGATTCCAATGACTGAAATGTTAAAATAAATGGTTATAACCTATTTAGGAAGCACTGAGTGGGCAAAATGGGGGGTGGGGGAGGGAGTAGCACTTTGTCAAAAATCGCATTATCTGTTTGAGTCACAGACAACTTAAAAGCAAATTATCTTGAATTCGTATGGGTCAATGTTCTAACAGATAAAGCAGAAGATGTTGTCTTAATGTCTGCTACAGGCCACCAAATCACATTAAGGAACAGGGTGATCTCCTTCTCAAGCAGCTATCTCTAATGTGTAGGGGAAAAAAAGCTTTATAATCATGGGAGGACTTCAATTTGAGTGACACATACTGGAGGTCTCATGCTGCCAGTACGAAAGCATCCTTTTAAATTCTAAATATTATAGATGACTGTTTCCTAACTCAAAAAGTGTTGCATCCAATACTGGGGGATTTATAATAGACCTCGTCTTGACAAAGAAAGAGAAACTGATCACAGATTTAAAAATTAATGGTTACTTAGGTACAAGTGATCATGAGTTGATGATAATTGGGAATTGTTTAAGAAAATGTTACTAGATGCCCCAAAAAGCCACAATCCCAGGACTGAGAAGAAGGCCATAGTGGTTAAAAAATCTGAGCTAGTTTACAGGAGAAGAGAAGGCAGCTATAAAAATTAAAAATATATATAAAAACAAATGGAAGAAAAGGGAAGTCAGTAAGAATGAATATAAACCAGAAGCTAGAAAAATCATATACAAGTGATAAGGAAACAGAGGTAAAAAGAAAAAAATCTACACCTAGCAGAGTTAGAAAATAAGTTTTAGAAGTATATTAGGAACAAAAAGAATCCTAGCAATGGTATTGGTCCACTAGATGAAAATGGTAGAATCCTCAATAATGCACAAAGGTACAATTGTTCAGTAAATATTTTTGTTCTGTGTTTGGGGAAAAACAGATAAATCATTCATATCATATGATGATGACGCTTTCCATTTCACTAGCATCTTGGGAGTATAGTAGCTGCTGTTTAACAAAGTTAGACATTTTAAAATCAGCAGGTCCAGATACCTTGCATCCAAGAGTTTTAGAAGAGCTGTCTGAGGCGCTCACTGGACCATTAATATTGATTTTCAATAAGTCTTGGAATGCTGGGAAAGTTCTAGAAGACTGGAAGAAATCGAATGTTGTGCCGATATTTTAAAAGAATAAATTGGATGACTTAGATAATTATAGGACTTGCAGTCTAACATTGATCCCTGGCAAGATAAGGGAATGGCTGATATGGGACTTGATGATTAGTAAAGAACTAAAGGAGAGTAATACCAATCTAAGTGGGTTTTCAGAAAATGGATCATGTCAAATTAACTTGATTTTTTTTATGGTATTATAATTTGGTGGTAAAGGTAATAGGGCTGAGGTAATATACTTAGAAATCTGTAAGACTTTGACTCTTTGCTACATGATATTTTGATATTAGAGAACTAGACAAAAGTTACTATAGAGGCAAAGTGTATGAGGTAATATTGTTTATTGGACCAACTTCTGTTAGTGAGAGAGTCAAGCTTTCAAATTTACACAGAGGTCTTCTTTAGGTCTGAAGAACAACTCTGTGTAAGCTCAAAAGCTTGTCTCTCTCACCAACTGAAGTTGGTCCAATAAATAATATTACCTCATACACTTGCCTCTCCCACCTTGTCTCTCTTATATCATGGGACTAATATGGCTACAACAACAGTGCGTACACAAAATTACTATGGATTAAAGGCTGGCTAACTGATAGGTCTCAACATGTAATTATAAACAGGCAATCATTGATTGGATGTGTTTCTAGTGGGGTCCCACAGGGGTTGGTTTTTGGCTCTATGCTATTTAACATTTTTATCAATGACCTGGAAGAAAACATAAAATCATCATTGATAAAATTTGCAGATAATACAAAATTTGATGGAGTGGTAAGTGTTGGGAATAGAATGTGAAATGCTGAGATTGTTTAGGCTTCTGGGACGAGCCGATAACGCTGGGAATTGTGTATAAAGGGCTGACCTTGGGCGCGCTCTCATCGGCCAGCTAACTGTAAATAGGATGATAAGTCAAACAGGTGTGTAGGATGTTAATTAGGATGGGGTTACAGCTGCGGCTGTGTATATTTTGTTAACCAATTAGCAACTGTCTGATTGCTTGCCATAATGGGATATAAGAGTATGCTGGAAATGAATAAAGAACTCTCTGCTTATGATCACATGGGTTGTCAGACTCTGTCCCTGCTCCTCTGCGATGCAACAAATGGTGACCCCGACGTGATAGAACGAGGATAGTGTTGGTGGCCTGAACTGAAAAGAAGAAAAGGAGGCGCACCTGAGTCTCAGTGTCGAGCGGCTAGGAGCCGCAGGGCGTCTGAAAAGAGGGGCGCACCTGAGCTCAGTGTCGAGCGGCGGCCGCAGGGCGTCCGAAGAGAAGGGCGCACCTGAGTTCAGTGTCGAGCGGCTAGGAGCCGCAGGGCGTCCGAAAAGAGGGGCGCACCTGAGCTCAGTGTCGAGTGGCAAGCCGCAGGGCGTCTGAAAAGGGAGGCACACCCCAGCCCAGAGGTGAGCAGCTAACATGGGAACCGCTGCATCAGCGGAAGAAAGGACGGTGCATGAATATTTGATGCGCATCGCGGAGCGGCAGGGAGAGAAGCTCCCCTCTGATAAGTTATCCCGTCTGCTGCGGTGGGGACGGAGAAGGGGACTTTCTGTTCAACCAAGTACAATTTTTGATAAAACTGTTTGGGAGCGGCTAGGCTCCGAGCTTTGGAAGTCGGTGGCTCGGGGCGATAAGGAGGCCTTCTCCCTGAGTCCAGTATGGAATAAGGCGAAGGAGATAGTAGAAACTCTCGCGGCCGAGGCAGGAGTGCAGGCGGCCCTTTCTGAGCTTTGCCGCCCAACGCCCGGAATGCCTTCTGTGTTGCCGGTTGGAGCCAGAGAGTTTTTCGGTGGTGAGGACACGGTGATACCTTTGGCTTCCAACCCCTACCCTATGGATGATGTTGCCCCTGCTACGGCCCCACTACCCTCCAATGTGGCTATCGGCCCCGACATGATTGATCCTGCTACGGTCCCGTTACCCCCTGATACGCCCGAGCCTATGGAGACAGCCTTGCCGTATGCACCCCCTCCAAAGCCATGCCGTGTCCACGGGGCCTGGGGGTGCTACGATTGCGGGGGGACAGAGGAGGCTCGGGTGGAATGTGTGCCATCAAACCCATATCCCGATTTGACTACGTTTACTCAGTTTACTCAGTTTGATGCCTTCTATAAGGAGATGGAGCGCCAGGGTCGACAGCTGCAGCATATGTGTGATAAGTTGGACCAACTGGAAAGTTTTCCACCTGGATCATCGCGGTCGCATCTTCACAAGTGCTTTCATTCAACTCGCCCCCCCGCCCCGCCTGGCCCCGGGGACCCTCCACCTGGAGACCCTCCGGATCCGGTACAGCGTTGGCATGGGGTTTTAAGAGAAGCCATCCTTGAAGGTTTAAGACCCGAGGCCTTTCCGGTGATTACGCCAGATCCTCAACACCCTAATCATAGACGGTGGGCCCCTTTGGACTGGAAGTTGATCCGTGAGGCACAGAAATCGATCATGGCTTATGGACTAGATAATCCGTATGTACAGTCTATCATTGAACAGGTATTTGCTGGCCAAGCAATGTGTCCGTACGATGCGATTAAGCTAGCTGACATGCTTCTTACACCTACACAGAAACTGTTGTGGAAAGATGATTGGGCTAAGAGAGTTGACTTGGCTCTTGTCCGCAATTTGGATTTACCGGATGGTGATCCTCGGCGCGTGGCCACTGCTGATATGTTTTTGGGAGCCGGTCGCTTTGTTGACCCGCATTTGCAAGTTCGCCTTGAACCCCGGATCCTGCAGCAATCACAGGAACTGGCCTTGGCTGCCTTTAAAGCGGTGCCCCAGATGGGGAAGCCGACCCCTCCCTATGCTAAAATTACACAAGGCCCATCGGAACCGTATTCCACCTTTTTGGATCGCCTTCGAGAGGCTATTGATAGATCTCCTAATCTGACGCCAGAGGCCAGAACTGCAGTTGGACTTGATCTTGCAACCCAGAATGCAAATCCCACTTGCCGCCGTATATTAGCCACCTTGCCCAAGACTGCGACCCTGATGGAAATGATCGAGGCATGTGGTAGGGCCGCTATGCTTGAGGAGACGGATAAGGCAGCAATTCATGCTAAGGCACAGGCCTCTGCACTGGCCGTGGCGTTACAACCCCTGCTCGGGGGACAGCGGGGGGCTAGAAGACCGACCCGGCCAGCCGGCCCCTGTTTTGGTTGTGGAAAACCCGGGCATTTCCGGCGGGACTGCCCTATGCAAAATGGGCAGCAGGCCTCTGATGTGTCACCTAAAGCTGCAACTGGCGCTTGCACACGATGTGATAAGTTTGGACATCGCGCCGCCGACTGTTGGGCGCGTTACACGAAGGATGGAACACCGCTGCCGGGAAACGGATCGCGGAGCGCCCCTCGGAGGAGCGCGACGACACAAGTGCCTCCACCCGCCAACCCGGCTGCCTGGAACACCTCACCGGAGCAACCCGTGGCAGTGCCGGAGTGGACTTGGCCACAGCGACAGATGTAGTTTTAGAGACTGACGAGGTTCAAGTTCTTCCTTCCAACATCGATGGTCCATTAGGATTTGGACTGAGTGCCCTTTTGATTGGCCGTTCGTCAACATCGAAACAAGGTATTTTTGTTTTGCCTGGCCTTATTGATGCCGACTATACGGGGAATATTGGGATAATGGTACGTGCCCTCTGTCCCCCTGTGACTATAACTGCTGGTACACATCTTGCTCAGTTAATACCTTTCAAGGGATGTGTGCCCCGATCGACCCCAATTGACCGCGGGTCTCGAGGGTTTGGATCCACTGGCCCTCCCCAAACTGCCTTTGCTATGGACATCACTTTGCGCAAGCCCACCCGAACTGCTCGGCTTCAGGGATCCGATGGGCAGCAAATCACTCAGGAAGCTTTTATTGGGGATGCAGTGCAGAGTGGGGTAACTGAGGCACCTGGGACGACAGAGGTAGAAGATACTGTGTTTACCTTGGAATCAGAGCACACTGAAGCGGTTGCAGCTGAGGCCCCCATGCAGAATGATGTAGGAGATGCGCCATCTAACCTAGTATCAGAATGCCCAGGGGCAGTTGTAAATGGGGCCCCTCTACAGAGCGACATGTGTCCTCAAGAACTGCCTGTGTGTGGAAAGGGAGACGAAGAGGAGCCTATGGAGGCAAAACAAACATTTCTACTGACTGCGACAAGCTCAAATGACAATCAGCGAAAGGAAACCAAGTTTGAGCTAAGGATGGAAGTGGAAAAGGATTTGTTTGAATTTGGAAAATTGGAACTTGCAAACGGTGATAAATTTTATTCAGCTCCAGTGCAGCAAGAGAGTTTAGCTGTGCAGCTGGCAGATGCTGGCTCACCCATTTTTAGTATTGAAAGCTCTGGGGCTCAAAAAACATTTGTGCCTGTTACAGCTGCAGCAATTGACGCACAAATCATTGCAGAAACTGTAACGCCTATGGAAACCTCGGCTGAAATTTTAAAGCCTTTAGAAGCAGTGCCTGAAATATTATTTCCTGAACTAGTCCACGATGTTACCACTGCTCATTCGGGATTTGAGGCTGCAAGCAGTAGCAGTGAAGCAATTGCAACTGTGTTAGTATCAGAGATGTCTGCTGCAGTGGTGGATGGAATGTCTGAAAGAGCCACACGATGTACACAACCTGGGCCCCTGGAGGAAAGTTGCTTGTTTGCTATGCCAGGATTCTTTTTGTTTGATCCTCCCTGAATGATTTAATTGATGATGTAATTTTTTTTTTTTTGCCTGATGGTACTAAGGGTATTTGTATATTGTATGTAATTATTGATTGCCCAGTAGGGGTAAATTTGTTTTTTGTTTTTTAGATAATTGAGGAATATGGATGTTAGCTGCTTAGTATTTGATATACCATGCATTTATTTACAGAGTTAAATTTATGTTATGTGTCTTATGTTTTGTTTTGTGGTGTTTGTTTGTTTTTCTGGCCAGAATTGTCTTTTGCGTTTTATGTGGTTTATGTTGTGTTTTTTCTAGGACCCCCCCTCCCTCAGTGTCAGTTTGATCGCCTGACATCTGAGGGATGATTTGGTAATAGAAGTTTGCCACAAGTTGGTGTGCTATTGAGTAGGGGGGAATCCTGTAGAATTTACACCATTTATTTGTTGTGCTTTGTTTTTGTTTGGTGTTGTTGGGGTTATGTTAAGAATTGCATGGTTATATAGGTTGGCTTTATAAAGTTTTAATTTTGGTTTGTGATAGATTGTGGTGTTATGTTGTTATAAGTTGGAAATGTTTTGCTAATGTTTTTATCCCTTTTTTTTTTCCCCTCCTTTTTGATTTTGGGTGGAGGGGGGAAGTGTTGGGAATAGAATGTGAAATGCTGAGATTGTTTAGGCTTCTGGGACGAGCCGATAACGCTGGGAATTGTGTATAAAGGGCTGACCTTGGGCGCGCTCTCATCGGCCAGCTAACTGTAAATAGGATGATAAGTCAAACAGGTGTGTAGGATGTTAATTAGGATGGGGTTACAGCTGCTGCTGTGTATATTTTGTTAACCAATTAGCAACTGTCTGATTGCTTGCCATAATGGGATATAAGAGTATGCTGGAAATGAATAAAGAACTCTCTGCTTATGATCACATGGGTTGTCAGACTCTGTCCCTGCTCCTCTGCGATGCAACAGGTAAATAACAAAGAGGACAGGTCACTGATACATAGTGATCTGGATCACTTGGCAAGCTGAGTGCAAGCAAATGTGTTTTAATACAGCTAAGTGTAAATATGTACATGTAAGAACAAAGAATTTAGGCCATAGTTATAGGATGGGAGACTCTATCTTAGGAAGCAGTGACTCTGAAAAAGATTTGGGGATTGTGATGGATAATCCGGTGAATATGAGCTCCCAGTGCAATGCTGTGGTAAATGCTATACTTGGATGCATAAAGAGAGGAATCTCAAGTAGAAGTGGAGAGGTTATGTTATCTCTGTATTTGGCGCTGATGTAACTGTTTCTGGGATACTGTGTCCAGTTCTCATGTCCACATTTCAAGAAGGCTGTTGAACAATTGAAGAGGGTTCAGAGAAGAAGCAGGAGAATGATTAAAGGATTAGAAAACAAGCCTGGTAGTAATAGATTCAGTGAGCTCAATCTATTTAGCTTAACAGAAAAGGTTAAGAGATTACTTGATTACAGTTTATAAGTACCTACATGGGGAACACATTTTTAACAGGGTGCTCTTCAGTCGAGCAGAGAAAGGTATAACACAATCCAATGACTGGAAATTGAAGCTAGACAAATTGAGATTGGAATAAGTCATACATTGTTTGACAGTGAGGATAATTAGTTATTGGAACAATTTACTAAAGGTCATGATGGATTCTCCATTACTGACAATTTTTAAATAAAAATTGATGTTTTTCTAAAAGATATACTCTAGGAATTCTTTTGGGGAAGTTCTATGGCCTGTGTTATACAGGAGGGCAGACTAGATGATGAAATGGTCTCTTTTGGCCTTGGAATGTCTGAATCTGTGATTTTTGGGAGGGATTTTAAGGAGTAAGGGGAGAGTATTATTTAGAGAGTGAGCTTCATGGGGTTTCCTCCTCAAGTTCCACTGAAGAGTCATCTGGCTTTAGTGGCAGAAAGGGAAGATGTTTTGAGGAGGAGATAAGAAAATGTGAGGGGAACAAAGTACTGTAGGGGGGACGGGGAGGGTTGCATATTTTTGTATTCAGTGTTTCCTGTATTGTTAACTTGTATCAGCATAGATGAGAGATTCCTTCCTTGTCATGGACCATGCTCATTTGGGTTCCAGAGATGTTGGGGGCATTTCAATTTACTACCTGCCATTGATCTCATGTCCCTGTTGGCTGGTTGTTATGCTGTATGATTGAATATGGCCATTTATATCATTGGTATGACCACTCTTATATAATTGCAACAAAGCTTGTACAAAGCGTATTATGTAAGGTTTCAGTGGAAAAGTTGTGATCTATCAAATATGATTATCCCAGTTAAATACAAAGATGATACATAGATCTAAAGTTATGCTTCTGGGCTAAGTCTAATGAAATGAAAATATGCTATATACTTTGGCGAAGTTTACAGAGAAGAGTGTGGAAATATTTGCCATCTTCAGATTTCCTTAACATGGTTAGTTTGGGTTTAGACCTAGGTATGGAACAGAAATTGGAACAGTGGTGCTGGATGATGATCTAATTCTGGCTCTGGGAGATGAAAACATTTTATGCTGATTTTGTTCCAGCTGTCAGTAGCATTTGATCTGGTTGACCATAAAGTGTCAGTGATGAGGTTGTGATACCTAACTTTGTAGTGGATTTGCTCCTTTTCATGTCATAGGAACCAGAGTGTGATTTTAAGTGTGCGTTCACCCACCTGCCGCCACGGGGAATATGACTGCCCAATTGATTTAAAACCTGGAGCTGAGATTCTGTTTGGGTGAATATACTCCATGTCATAGCACAAATTATCCTGCCTTAAGATGCACCCTGTATTCCATGTCTCCCTCCTTAAACCTTTCTCTGGCAATCCCTTTTCCAAGTGAAAACAACTTCCCCCTCTGCCAGTCCAAGTCCAAGAAGAGAGTACCTTGTGTGGGAAGATACATTCCCCAAAAGGTCAGGGCCTTCGACAGAGCTCATCCAGATAAGCCTGGTTCCTGTGTACCCCAAGAGTGCTGGGTGATGTCAGGACCCCAGTATTGAACCCAGGCTTGGTGGGTCCCTCGACAGTATTCCTAGCCTTCACACCACAGTAATGCACTGAACCATCACTCCTGACCAATGGCCTAAGTGCTAAAGACCTACAGCCCCACAGCAGCCATGTCTCCAGCCCTGATTGGCTGGACAGACAGCCCTCTGCTTGTGTACCTGGACTATATAAAGACCCCAACAGGAAAAGGAAGCTGTTGGAGCAACAGGCCATTGCCTGCTGGTTGCTGCCTCAAGTGCCTTGCCTTGGTGACCTGCTGCCTCACCTGACTCTGCCTTGCCACCTCACCTGTCCTTGTCTCACTATCCTGCTAATCTGGGCCATTGGATTGGCTCTCTGGCTACTGACTCCCCTTGAGAACTTTGACCATTGCCCTATATTGCATCTAATATTGGTTGACCTTCTTGCTATCAGACCACCTTTGCACCACTTGACCATGGCTCGGGACTACCGCAAGCCTGCTTCAGCCATTGGGCATCATGACCTGTAATGACCTGCTCCCCCTCTGGGAACTCCAGATGGTCTGCTATGTTGCAAGGCAACTCACAAGCCCTCTCCATTCTGAGGTGTGCTGGTCAGTCACTAGAAGCCTAAATATCTCCTTACCATACTGTGACCCAGAGGCCTGTTGGTGGTTCACTACTCTGTGTCAGCAACTCATCAGGCCAGACATACTATACGTAACACACTGTTCTCATAATCTGTATGTAAAAGGTGTCATGTAAGGTATTATTGGAACACTAATAATTCACTGATTAATATTTTTGTGTGATGTATGTGTGGGAGTGTGTACAGAGAGTTATGGATATATGCTAGAATTACCCCCTTTTGCCGGGGCTTATGAAACCATACCCTGATTTCAGAGGACTTGGTAAAAGAAGTTTCAACCATGCATTCACTGGCTGTAGGGTGGTGGAATAATAATATGGAAGATTGAAACCCCTTTGGTGCTGCTTTCAAATCCTTTTGGATGCCAGTGTCATCAATGCAGTCTGTGTTATTGCAGCCTTCTGGTCTGCACAATGTCTGTGTCCTTTTCACCAGGAGTGGACTCAAGACTCTGCTGGCTTTCTAAACCCGTGCACACAGCCAGACAGTGAACCTGTCATGACTTGTGTTGGATCCACACATGCAGTGGAAATCAGGGATGCCTTGTGCATCCACATAATGAGTTTGCACAGTCCCATGCATGAAGGGGAATTGAACAGTATTCGAGGTTGTGCTGTGTATGGGTGTGGGCCAACTTTGTGATGTTTTTAAAATATGTTGGGATTATGAATTTTGTAAACGCTATCATTAAATGTCTGGAGATGTTATGCATTTTATAAATACTGTCCATGTATTGCAACTCACAGTTTATGGATTGCTGTGATGACAGTTTGTAAATGTTTATTATAAAATTTATTCAGAATGGGCATATACATTCATAACAGTTTGTGCCACTATTAACAATACAGAAAATAAAATGTCCTATTGTAGCATTGTGTCCAAATTCAACACTTTATTTTACACAGTATTTATATGCCAATGTAAGAAGCAGAAAGGCAGACTAGTTATCATCAAAACATACAGCACAGTAAACAAACTCAGTGCCAAAATAGTGAACTATGAATGTTCCCAAATTACATGCCCAGCTATTCTTGGGTTTCCCTGTCCTTCTGTTCTCCAGTGCCTTTCCAGTGCATTTTGCATGTGTGGGCCTTGATTGGACTGGAGTGGATGAATGCACAGGGTACATTTGTCAGTTCCATGTGCTACTGTTCATTGCCTAGGACACGGTCGAGCCAACCTCTACATCTTTTGGACATTTCATAGTCTGCAGGGCATGATAGCATGTAGGGGACTCAGGGTGAGCAGGGGCAGGAGCTGAAGGTGGCACTGAAGCCTGCAGTCTGGTAGCCATAAGTGCAAGTAATAACTTGAACATCAACTTGTGCTGTGCTGTCTTCGTCCCTCAACCTGTGGATGTGCTCCATTAATCTGCCCCCCAATCTCTCCTCACGCTGTGCAACCTCTGTCTCTTTCCACACTGCAGGAATACATATCCTTTTGTACTCCATTTGGTCCTTCTGAAACTCCACCTGCTGATTTACTTTATCTAGAAGCTCTCCCATTAGCTCTTCTCAGACTCTCATTATCCTTGCCTGCAGGAGGTGGGTCTTCCTACCCCACTCCTCCCCCCCCCGGCTTCTGATTACATGCGTTTCCCTTGCAGATGTGCAAGTGCCTTGAAAGGAGAAAGAAAGAGCACATTATGATCTGACCTTTTGTAAAAAATTACATTTTCCACTTTATCTTTCATTCAAAGTCAGAAAAAACACTGGCCACTTCAGACGTCCTTTGGAGCAGTGCTGAAAGCTGTCCCCCATCATTGTAAGATAAACATACACAATTCAATTGAAATGATTTCTGCCTTATCAGTGGTGTAGTCATTACTTGTGGTTTTTCAATACTGTCAGGCAGTGCAAGTTCTGGAGAACATTAATATTCTAGAGATCCCGAGTAGAAGCATGAAGACAGGACAGCCATCTCTGTGTGTGTCACATTTGGGGTTCAACCCTGACCAGTGAGATATTGTGTCACCACTTGTCCTGTAACCCTGATAGTCGTAAAATGCTTTCATGCTATAGCTCTCTCTCTGGATGCTCTCAGCCAGCAGACAAGCATGCCCTGAGTGTCTCTGCGTTGAGCAGCCCTGGTTCAGCAACTCCAGAAGTCTGCTTGTTACACAACAACCACACTCTCTGGTCTCTAGTTATGGTTACCACTAGCCAAGTGACTCCAAATTCCTGAAAACTGCCTGCCCTGAAATGTCTAGCCCTCTCCTGGACCATTTGGCGGAGTAACAAGGTAATTGCTCCTTTAAAGAGACTACAGCACAGCTTATTACTGTAACTGGAGTTAACAATCACTTCAGTTCAAACACAGCACTGGCTTGAGTCCCCTAGAACAGTGGGATCAATGACTCCATTTATAACAGTATCATTCAGTGGGAATAATTTCCTAGCTTGTCCCAATCTCTCTGGAACATCCTAGCATCATTCATCCTGTCAGTGCATTCCATGTTAGTGTCTATGAATCTGCCCCTGTGGTCAACCAGGGACTGTATAACAATAGAGTAGTACCCTTTGTGGTTCATGTACTCATGTGATCCTTGCAGCAGGCAATAATCCCATCCATGCAGTTTGGAAAGCCCATTCTCTCAAAGACAGCAATTGTTTCAGGAACATTTCTAGTGCCCATCACCTTTGGGTACCTCACAGTCCTAATTGCCTCGCAAACCTCCACCACAACAACCTCAACAGTTGATTTACTAACTCTAAATTGTCTAGTTACAGACCTGTAGCAATCTGGGGTAGCCAGGTTCCAGATGGCTATAGCAACTAATTTCTGGACTAGCATAGTCTCTCTCAAGTAGGTGTTCTGAGGCAGGATGGTAGGAGCAAGCTGATCACAAACCTCCAGGAATGTATGCTTCTTCATGAGAAAGATCTAGACTCGCTGTTGGTCATCCCGGGTCCATGTGACAATGTGGTCCCCGCAGTCTGTGCTTCTGGTCCTGCTCCAGAAGTGCTAGTCTACATAGCAAAGGGGAAGGAACCTGAGGCTAAGCCAACAGGCAAGAGCAGCATCAGCTCAGTCGCAGCTGGCACATCAGTATCTCCCTCTTAGAAGTTCCCTTTGCAGCTCAAAAACTGCTTCAGAAAGATCCACTAGCATTTTGCAGATGCTCTGCTTATGTTCCAAAATAGGACAGAGCATGAGGTGGAGAAATTCTTCCATTGTTTTGGGATCCATGTTGATGGTACCAACTGTTGGGACTGTGCAGACACAAAATGGCTCAGCTGGATGTGGTGTTTGACTAAAACCATCCAAAGCCTTTCTGATCAACTCCTGCAGGATGGACGGACAAGTTCGCCCACAACTCACTATAAGCCAAACCCTAGAGTGATTTCAGCTTGTGAGGGTGCTAGGAATCCTGGGATACAATGTGTATGCCCACAGAAGCTGATGTGCTGTCTCAGATCTGCACAGTGCAGTATTGCTGTGCCAGCATGGTTATGAGGCCTGGGTTTTCAGTGCAGTGTGGATGCTCAACAGCAGGCCTGCAAACACCTAGTCTGCAAACACCTGTCACACAGAGCTGGGCTTACTATATTGTGTAGATGTACTCTTAGAGCTTTCCCCCTTCCTCCTAGCCTCTTCAGCACAGTTCAACACAGCTCAACCATAGCTGGCGATCTGGCTTTCTGTACTTTACTTTTTCCTCACTGTATTAAACCCTTCTGGAATCATTATGTCTAATTAAAAAGCAGATCCTTCAAAATACAGTGATATAGAAGACAGTTGGTTAACATACTCACTCATGTACCCTCTTTTCTTAAAGAAAGAATGCATTTCTAAAGTTTATCTAAAAGTAAACCTAACTGCATCATGCTTTCTGCCAGCTGGCACTGCACTTTGTCTTCAGAATGATGGTACTTTGGATGATGTAGTTAATGTAACACATTATCAAAGTACTGTCTCCTTGGTGACAGATTGCTGTAATGTATCATCAAAGCCCCATCACTTTGATGATGTAGTATACCACCAATGTGTTGTTGCTAACAAAAGAACAATGAACATTCATTAGAGTAGATATAACTGCTGTTTATGAACCACTCACAAATGCAGATGACGAACAGTTATTGCTTATCTAGTTTTTATTTGGAAAGCTCTCCAAAATATCATCTACAGCTTTTTAAATTTACTATTCAATTTACTATTCAAGCTTGATCACATGATAATTCAAATACCTTCTCCTCCCAAACCTTTTTAAATGGAGTAGGCCTCTGTAAATTTTTCTTAGTCCTAGAACCAGCCTAGACATACTGTATTTTATGGCATCATTCAGCCTTTTCAATATTGCGGCCTCTGTTTTGTACACTAATGAGAAAGTTGTCTCTCTCACTTGTATTTTCCTTTAAAGTTAATATATTTCATCTTTTATATTTTCTCCTGGGTTCTTATAGAAGTTATAGCTGGATAATTGCTATAGGGCTAATGTGGTAGAAGATGTAATCACATGAACGCTGATGAATGAGTTATGTTTCATTTATTGTCTCCACTGAGGCATAGTATGAATATGGATAGTTTCACTTTCCTTGATGAGCAGTTTGACCAATGTTGTTTTGTAGTCAATAGTTAAAATGAGAAGGATGAGTGTGTTTGTAAAACACAATGGACCATGTGTTCTTCTCTTGGACATTAATATTTCTGTAGGGAAGCAAAGGAAAACAGTTTTGGAAAATTTTAATGAGTGGCTAGACCATGCAGCATAGTGAGTAAATAAAGAGTTATGGGGGGGAAAAAACATAGAACAAACCTGCCAACTTACGACCAGGGATAATGATATGCCTTGTGAAAAAGCTACCTGCATATTGGGTGTGCACTGATGCCTGAGCATTACAGCTGCAAAACAAAAACACCCACTGAATTAATCCAGAAGAAGAGGAAGAAGCTGTCCTACAGCATAACAAACCTGCCTATGGGTTTCTGAGTGAGGTTTAAGGTATTGGTTTTGAGCTAAAAAGCTCTAAATGGCTTGTAACTTAGCAGATAAGAGAGTGCTTCTCGCCTCATGCCACACCATGAAGTCATTCAAGATGAAGGTGGGATGTTCTCTTAGGCCTGGTCCACACTGCGGGGAGGGACCGATCTAAGATATGCAACTTCAGCTATGAGAATAGCGTAGCTAAAGGCGACGTATCTTAGATTGACTTAGAATCACTTCCTTCGCGTCCTTGTGGCGCGGGATTGATGGCCGCCGCTCCCCCGTTGACTCCGCTTCCACCTCTTGCTGTGGTGGAGTTCCGGAATCGACAGCAGAGCAATCGGGGATCGATTTTTCACATCTAGTGTAGATGCGATAAATTGATCCCCCATAGATTGATCACTACCTGCTCATCCGGCGGGTAGTGTAGACGTACCTTTAGAGTGTCCCATGGCTTTAGAATTCTCTCTCCATATGGTTTCAAATACTCAATTTCTGATGACCTTCAGGTCACACTACAAAGCTTGTTTTTCCACCAAAGAATTTGAAAATGGAGAGAGAGGCAGGGGAGTAGTGTAAGGACGGGGAATTGTTGGAGGAAGAGCTCTTAAACTGCCTGGTTTATTTGGTGGTAAATTAAAAGTTAAATGTACTGCCACACTTAGACTATTATTTGTGATGTTTTAAAAAGTTTATCACGGGTGCTTAAACGATATGGGTAGGTGCTGTTTATCAGCTGTGACGGACTCAGGCCAGAAGGATATAAGAGGGTAGTGGAAGGCAGGTATATCAGCCTCAGAATGAGCAAGTCCCTGTTCCCTGGATAGCCAAACAAGGGCGACTCCTGGCCAGTCGACACCTGAGGCCAATTTAACCAATTAAGGTAATTAGGCTAATGCAAGCACCTGACCTCAATTAACTGACTACGGGTCAGTTAAAGTTGTTAGGATAATGGAGACAGCTGGAACCAATTAAGGACCCACTTATACTGCTTTAAAAGATCTCCTTTCCAGTTCTCTTGAGAGAAGCCCAGGTGAAAGGCGTTGGAGGAGAGGAAGCATTACTGAGCCCTGACGTAAGGGTGAAGCTTGGAAAAGGGGAGCACGAGGAACTGGCCCAGGGAGTCAAAGCAGCGTCAGTGGAGGAGGGAAGCCGCTAACAGCTGCTATCATTAGGGTCCCTGGGCTGGAACCCAGAGTAGAGGATGGGCCCGAGTTCCCCCCTTCCTCCCCGCATGATCAACAGAGATCCCTTTGAGAAGGAAAACAGACTTTGGTCCAGGCAGGAGACCAAACGGTGCCTATGGAGCTCTAAGGAGCAACAGAGACTGTGGGTATTCCACCTTCCCACCTCCCATACCAGCCTGTGATGAAAATAGATCAATAAGCTGTAACCTTTGCTGCCATACGGGGAAAGGGAGGTCATATTGAGGGCCTTAGTGAGCTTCTGAGGCCACTGAATCCGCCAGGAAGCGCGAGACCCACCAATACAGACTTGGAGCTTTGTCACATAGCATATATATAATTCTAAATAATCAGTAAATAAAATAAAAGGATACCTATTCATCTTCACATTAGGCATCAGACATTTTTTTTCCTCATACAGGTTACACAAGTCACTATTTTGCTTTTCTAGCAAAGTTCTTCCATATATTCACTTAATTTAGAAAAGCTCCCTATTTTGCTTTAGATTTTTAGAGTGTAGCTTGCGCAGTTATGGTATATGTGAGTTACTCCAAGCATATGCTTTTAGAGCCAAATCTTATCCCAGCTACGATCTGGGACTAGGTGAAGCCTGATGATTTCTACAGAGCTGGAGGGGCAAAAAGAATGATCCATCTAGCCCTGGATGGCAGCAAAGAATGTGCACTCCTTTCCTGGATAGTTTGTCTAACAATATTAAAATGATTGGGACTGGTTCTGAAAACCTCATCCATCATCCCTCAGTGATCTATATAAAATTTTCAACAAATAAATTGTGAAATAATTGCCAGACGCAGAACTCTGTTTACCTTGAAACACTTGACTTTGTAGTACTATTATTGGACATTAGACTCCTGATTTAAGAATGACAGTTAAGTTCTATAAGGACCTGGCCTCAGTAATTCTTTGGCTCTTAACTATACACTGTCCCAAATAGTGAGATTATGACCTGTATCTAATTCCTCTATATCTGCTCTCTCCCACCAAGGGCTTGTTAAATCTTTATTATTAGAGCTATTAAATTCTCTGACACCTGAACAATTTAATCTACCCAGAGACCGTGTCAGCCTGTTGTGGTAATAGCAACAGAAAGGTTCCTACTGCTGGTGACTGGTGCTCTCTATTTCTCAGTCTTTGAAAACTGTGTTCCATTCTTATGTTACACTTCAAATTTTCCTGGTGAATACTGAGGACAAGCACTAAATTAGAAACAAGACACAAGAAAAACTGTGTTTCACCATCTCTTCATGGTCCCTCAGTGATCTCTTCCACTTTGAGTATTCAAATAATCTTTTATTGCTTTTATTCACTTCCGGAAGAATCCTCTACTTATTGTCAGTATAACTTTCCCAATGAGATTTTAGAGCATTTGTGATTGGCTTCATCATCTTCTTTGTCTCTTTAATGTTTTGTACTATCATGTCTGTCATACAGCTTCTTTTTTGTACTATAAGCATATTCTGTGTCCCAGTAGGATTGCAGTAGTCCCTATATCTGATTAGTCATACATATTTTATTGCTTTTTTAAATACTACAAACACATCCTAAATCAGAGCATGTATTTTCCTCTAAATCCTTTAGTTCTCTTCCAAATCCATACCTGTCACTTCATTATCTTAATCAAACCTTTTCAGCAATATCTATATCATGTCTATATTTTCTTTTCTCTCCCAAACTCTGATGGATCTCAACTTTTCCTTGCAAAAATTGACACAGATATAGTCTATACACTTGCATATTTTTTCAAACTTAAAATTGCTGGAAAATTAAAGATAGTTAATAGACAATATTATGCAAAGAAGAGATAATTGAAAACTGGTTGATTCATCAGAATGGATTTCTTCTCACCAGGAAGCCTAGTGGTGCCATCTGCACATCTGTGGACTTGAGCGCTCTAAACTCCAACATGATTGTTATCCTCTACCCAACCTCAGTATAATGCTGCTCAACTTGAAGGAGGCAAGAGTCTTTACAATCATTGATCTATCCTCAGCTTACCAATAGATCTTCTTAATGAAAGAATTCTGCAAGTACACAGCTTTCATCTCTCCAGAAGGCTTGTCCAATTCAAACAGATGCTGTTTGGGTTAGCCTCTGCATGTTCCAGAAAATGATGTTTCAGATTTTTGGAGACAAGGGTTCTTTACTTTCAAGATGACATTATAATGTGTGGCGCACACAAATCCAAACATGTCATCCCAAAAAAGGTTATAGAAAAACTTAAACGACATGGACTTACCACAAGCAAGAAGAAATGTCAATTCCATAGCAACTCAGTGACTTATCTAGGAAATGCTCTCTCTGGAAATGGCATAGAACCAAAACCAGACCTAGTAGAAGCCATTCATGGTGCACCAGAGCCTAACAAAGACAATCTTCTATCCTTCTTGGGATTGGGAGAATACTTTTCAAAGTTTGTACAGCAATTTTCCATGAAAGTAGTTCCTTTGTGTCAACTCCTAAAAAAGGATGTCAGGTTTGATTGGGATGAAGTGTGCAAATACAGCCTTAACAAGATCAAATGTGCAATTTCCACCAGTCTGGCTCTACACCCTTTTGATTCTGAGAAGCATGTGTTGTGAGAATTGTTTGCTTGTGAGTGCAGTCTTGGTACTGTCTTGCTAAAAAATGGACAATAAATCACTATTGTATTAGTATCCAGATCCCTGACTGGCCCAGAAAAATCCTATTTTCATTCAGAAAGCAGCTCTGGAATGTTTCTGTGCAGTAACACACTTCAGAACTTACCTATGGGGTAGGAGATTTACCTTAAAATCTGATCACAAAGCTCTTTCAGCTTTATTGACCACATAACATTCTGGATGAGCATTCCAAGAATTGTTAAATGGGCCACCAAACTAATGGACTTTGATTTCCAGACAGTATCTTTCAGGTGGCAAGTACTCTATGGCAGATTGTCTCTCTCACCTGCTCATGCCATGAGGGTCCAATATAGAAAGATGATATAGCGATTCCTATTGCACAAATCTCTGCTACAACTCAAGGAGTGATCACAGTCTGAGGGTGAGCAACAGCCATGAAAGAAGACAAGGTATTTCAAGACCTAAAAAGTTACATGGTCAACAGATGGTCTTACTAGACGATAACATCAGAATGTTTGTAACCATGCAGACACACATTTTGAGACTTGACCATCTTGTTGTGCCTACATTTCTGAGAGCACGACTGATCCATGTGGCATATGAAGGACCTCTGGGATGAATCTAACCAAAAGACAACTGCAGCAAGACTTCTGTTGGCTAGGGTTGGACAAATAAGTTGAGGAAATAATCAAGAATTGCATGGCTTGGGCTAGTAATGATATGTCACAGAAAATCTTCAGCATCCCTCTCACACCAGTTGACTGTCCCAGCTGTCTGTAGGAGAAACTGGATCTTGATATAATGGGACCACTTGAAGATCAGACTATTATGCAAAGGTTTGCCATAGTAATAATAGACTAGACTTCAAAGTGGCCATAAGTTACATTCAATGGAAAAGTTACCAGTGAAACAGTGATTAAGTTCATATCATCAATCTTCACTCAAAAAGGATTTCCCATGGAACTGGTAACTGACAGTTGGATGCAATTGACCTCTGCTGAAATGTAACAATACCTCAGTAGCAATGGTATCAAGAACAAAACGGTTTCTTTATACCATCCAAGAGCAAATGGTGTAGTCAGGAGAATGTACAGACTGGTGAAAGAAAGTTTTCAACTTACCAGTTTGCAAGCAAGACCATGGGAAGAAGCTTTATGTGAAACAGTTTGCTTACAGGACCATTCCACACTCCACAGCAGGAATATCACTCTTCGAACTATTAAGAGGATGCCAGGCCGATACATGACTTACTCCTGTCAAAGGCTTACACTTTTCCTCTTTTTTCAATCATTACCTTCCAATGAAGCTATTTATTAATGTGTTAAGAACAAACAGGAGAAACATACACAGTATGTAGATCACAGCTTCTGACTGTCAGAAGCTGGGACTGGATGACAGGAGACTGATCACTTGATATTTGCCCTGTCCGCTCATACATAGCATCTGGCATCACCCATTGTCAGAAGGCAGGATACTAGGCTAGATAGACCATTGGTCTGACCTAATATGGCCAGTCTTATGTTATCATAAGGAAAGGTGCTAAGCCTCAAGTTTCAAACTGTGGATTTTGTGAAGCTGCCATACAAAGTCAAAAAAGGACATTCAAGATATTCATGTTCTTTTCAGTTAACAGAAATCCAAGGAGATTCTGCCTTATTAATAGATGGAAAGAAATTGAATATTTCAAGATTGTCCACAGTTCATCAGCTGAAGAAGAGAATGCCGATTTCCACCTTGGACCAGAGAACATCACTGACACCATTATTGATGATGGGAAATCTATAGTAGTAGGAATTGCTCCAATGCCTCATCTTGTTCCTGCCTCTGCAGGTATTAGGAGACGTATGAGATGTAGGAGACTGCCTAAATGATTGGAAGACCTGGGTACCAGATGCAAGTGATTGTTTATAAGTGACTGTTTAAAGTTTTACAATGGTTATTCTAAAGGGGAAGAATGAGTTGTATCTAGCTAGGTGCTGATAGCTACCCCAGTTTGTACTTGTAAGGTTGTTCCTAGGTGGTTCCTGAGAGTCAGGTGTCAGGAGGCAGGCAGGTATTGCAGGGGGAGTAGTACTGAACAGGGAGAACCCAGTTGCATGGACAGCTTCCTGTGCCTGTGCTTGGATTAAATAGAGGCTGGGTACCTATCAGATCCCACGACTGGGGTCCTCTGTTAGAGTTCATCTGCTAGAATAGAAGATGTTAGTAGGTCAGTGGGTGGCAGGTTAAGGCTACCTAGTTCTTAAAAGCCCTGCAGGCCAGTGTTCAAGATCTGTGGTCCCTGACAAGGAGAGTCTGGCCCACAGCATCTTCCTTACATAGAGGTTATGGAACTTGAGTGAGAACACAGCTGTTCACTGAAGATCTTTGAGCCTCTTTTTTTAATATCTTACAAAGACTGGTAAAATGCCCATTTCCTTTTTATCTAATTAACTAAAGAGAAACATTTGTACCATTTATACATAAAATTAATTTATTGTGACAATAAATTATTGTACTTCAGTCTGGCATCCTGCTGCTAGCAGTACTATCATCAAAGTAGGAGATACTAAATACATTGATCAATACATTCACATGAGGTCAGACAAACAGACAGATTTTTTCCAAACAATGGAGCTTAACAGAAATTTAGAACTTTATGTTCAAAGGCACCTGGATCTGTTTGGTGGTAGAAACATATTTCAGACAGTAACAGGGGGCCTGCCCCAGGGGCCTAAAGACAGCCAGCACTGTTCTCTAATCAGTTGCAGCTGAGATGTTCCCTATAAAGAGCTGCAGGAAAAGGGGGAAGGACTGTCTCCTGCAGTAGTCCCTGGAGAAGTGAGATTCCTGGTGAGAAGCCCCGGCAGTTGTGGCTGGGTAGAAAGCCCCAGATGGAAGTTTTGTTTTCTTTTTGTGAGTTTATGGTCATTTAGACAATAAATGGAACCTAGAGGGAAGGGTTAATACGTATTTAGGTGTGGCTGATAATTCCTCAGGCTGGTGAGGAAGGTTGCCAGCTAACACAGGTAGTTTAACTGCCTAAACTACCTCCAAACAGGTGCTTTCCACTATCTTGAATGATGTTATTTTAAGTAACCGTACACTAAGCTCTATTTGGGGTGCACAACAGGTTATTTGCAACCATATATACATTTGAGAATTCCACTCTTAATGGCTTGACTTCAGGAGATGGATGCTACTCACAGCAGTGTAACTACTAAAACTTTGTTCTCACTGTACAAGCTTATTCTGCCAGGTCCTGAGCCAACAGGAAGCAACTAGAAAGCTGCCTTATGGGGCAGCCAGGTATTGCTATGACATAGGGGAAGCCATGGGTAACATAAAAGCCAGTGTAGCTTACTGTACACTACCTATTCTTTCCCTTCCAGGTAGAGGTTGGGAAGGGCATGTGAGAGGCATGTCAGGAATGAGTCTAGAGTGCACAGAATTCTGGCCAATACTTGGCTGCCAGAGCGATCCCTGTGGCTGGCATAATGCTGCTATAAGTTACAGGGAAGGCCATTTTGTCCCTCACCAGCTCTGGACTGGAGGAATGGAAAGGTGACTTAAAGCTTCCTTACTTCCCCCACTCCTTCCTCCACTCCTGAGCACGGCTGAGCATCGAGCCCTTTTTTCTGTGACATAGAATATTAGGAGGTGCCCATAGGAAGAACCACCATTTCTCTTTACTCCATATACATGTCAGCTAGGTTTGGGGGGAAAAAATTGAGTTTATAACAGCACTGACTCATAATAGTGGTGTGAAAATACTTGAAATGGGAGTTTTCACACAATATCAACTTGAAATTAAGCTTCTCTGAACAAAAATGGAAATGGGAGGGGCTTGAAAATCGAAAATTTGAAAACTAAACTTTTTGTTATGTGAAAAATAGAAATTTAATTGAATTTGCAGAAAAATGAAGTTTGTGGGAAAGACATGAGATTGCATGTAGTGGTAAAAATGTATTGTGAAATTTCATGGAAACACTTTTCTCACTTTCAGCTTATTCCATTAAAACACTATGTTAAGGTACAAAGTCAAAATTGTCCAACTCCTAAAGTCTGCAGGGGAAGGGTTGTCTTCTGCAGAGAGAGAGAGGAGATTAGCTATCTTATAAGGTGCAGTAAATAGGGTTTTGCACACATACACATACAGCATGGTGTTTCTTAGCTATGCACGTGACGTGGTTAGCAAGAGAACTTTGCACAAAATGTGTTAGGATGCAGTTTTCAAATAAAAAATAATTTTCACCAGACTACTCCTCAGCAAGACCACATTTCAATTTTTTACCCACAACCATTTTGGCATTAAGCTGGTCAAAAGAAGCTGCTCAGTTGTTTTTATACAGAGAAAGTGGTTTTTTTTTAATTAACGTTCCTCATATTTAAAAATGAAGGAACCTGTTTTGATTAAACTTTTAGGTAAAAAACAACCCCCTCAAAAATAATTACTTTTTGGCAGAGACTAACCATGGACAATTTCAGCCTGAAAGGTGTATACATTTCAGAGAATTCTATACAACTGAAAATAAGTTTTACAGTACTGTGGTTTACATCAAAAACTTTCTCATTGTGAATTAAAAGGCATGATGGCTACATAAACTTCCTGTTTATGTTTACTATGAAAGTTTAGCATTTTATTTTTAGCTCTGAGCTACTTTGAATTGTTTGTAGTAACTGGATTTTTGTCTAATATATGTCTGATATATTGGTTAGATTTAAAAGGCTGCAAACATATTATGTTGCGGAAGCAAATAACTAGAGATATGAAATTCATTATAATGTAGCAGTCACTGGCATTAATCAAATCTTCATATTTTAGTATAGAGTTTCATATAAAGACACCACAAGACAAGATTGCTATCGAGAGCAGCTTTTATCAAAAGCAACTGTACAATCATCTTTAAAATGTGAATGCTTTTTCCTTTGTGCAATCTATACTTTTTATTAATGCATTATTGTACTGCTTATTATTCACCTTTGCATTGTTCATATACTCGATAATTTCTTATCCTGTTTCTCATAGATTTTCTCCTTATGTTTTTCAGATACCTGAGACTTTTAATATCTGGGATTATTGAAATGCATTGGTGAGCAGTTTTCCCATATTACATATTCAAGTATGTGTGAAACAGTTTTTAGTGATACTATGTGCATTGTATCTAATCTGTTTTTTTCCTTATTTTCCTACCAATCCTTTTTAATATTTTTGCACTATTTCTGTATATTTTTAATTCTAATATTTTTGTTTCTTTTCAACTTTACTTGTCTAAACTATACTAATTTATATTGTTTTTTTCAAAGGGTTTTCTATAAACTTTGTGCACCCAACAGTTTTGTATAGATTTCCTCACACCAACATAAAATGAATGCATCACCCTTTGTAGAAGAGGGCTTCACTTGGCTTCTAATTTATTTTGAAACTAAATGAAAATCTCTTTCTCATAGACTTTAAGGCCAGAAGGAACCATCATGATCATCTGGTCTGACCTCTCAGGCCACAAAACCTCACCCACCCACTCCTGTAGAGATCCAGAATCTCTGGCTGAGTTACTGCAGTCCTCAAATGTTGATTTAAAGACTTCAAGTTACTGAGAATCTACCTTTTACTCTCATTCAAATCAGCAAATGCCCCATGCTGTAGAGGAAGGCAAAGCCATCCCAGAAACTCTGCCAATCTGACCTGTGGGAAAATTGCTTCCTGGTCCTGAATATGGCAATCAGTTAGACCCTTAGCATGTGGGTGAGACTACCAGCCAGACTTCTGTGAAAAATATTATCTGTAGTAACTCTGAGCCCTCCCCATCTAGTGTCCCATCTCTGGCTGCTGGAGATATTTGCTAATAACAATAGTGGATGGGTCATATGCCATTGTAGATAAGCTCATCATACCATCCCCTCCATAAATTTATCAAGATCGGTCTTGAAACAAGTTACGTTTTTTGCCTCCACTGTTCCCATTGGAAGACTGTTCCAGAACTTTACTCCTCTGCTGGTTAAAAATCTTCATCTAATTTCAAGCCAAAATGTGTTGATGGCCGGTTTACATCCATTTGTTCTTGTGCCAACACTGGCCCTTAATTTAAATAACTCTTCTCCCTCCCTTGTGTTTAACCTATGTTTGGTTTCTAAACTATTACTGTGTGAATATCAACCTATCTCTCTGAGTTGGGACCACCTATGTCCTACTATGTGTGCTGTTGGGTCAGCCATGAGCAGGTGTGTAGTGTGGTGGCCAGAGAGGTACCTATTTGTGCCTTCTGATGTAGTCATTCATGAAGCACACCTGTTTCAGAGTGACCTTGTTGTGATGTCCCTCAGAAATCACCCTGAACACTTTTTAAAAAATCCTGGAAGAGTACCCAGCTCCTAATCAAAACCTAGCCCTTTTTTGAGTACCATATAGCACTCAGGGGACTTGAGCAAGAAGAAGGGCTTGTCTACGTCGCAAATTGCTGCACTGCAAGCCAGTGAGTGAATCTATGGTACATCAGCTTGCTGCAAAGTAATGTCCCATGTGGATACTGCTACAGCACAGTGCAAGTCCCAGAGTATGGTTTATTGTACTATTACATGAAGGCACAGTAAGCCAAGTTGCATGTCAGGACTTTCACTGTAGCATAGCAGTGTCCATGTGTGATGTTACAACAAGGCAAGCTGGGGTGCAGTAGATTCACACCCTCGCTTGCCATGAAGTAACTTGGCATATAGACAATCCCCTCACAGTATTGAAAATGCCTTTAATGCCCAGACAGGCCACTCTACAAACCAACCCTTTTACTCACCCAGACTGAATTTAAACATATACACATATCAGAATTTGGCCTGAGTTCCTCTGTGTTGCGATGTTTACTGAATAAGGGATTCTTTAAAAAGTCTCAAAAATGCTTCCTGTAACAATTTCATTTAATCTGCCTAAAGAAAATCTCAACACAAGACCAAACCTAAAGAATAAAGTATTAATTAAAGTTTACAAAAGGCAGCCTTTCAATGCTGCAGTGTTTCCACTAGGTCGGTCTGCATTAATGCAGAGTCAATATGCTCTGCTGATTCAATGCTATGTCAGAGCACTCTTATGTGTTCTCCCTGGGATCTAATCTGAAGTGAAATTTACAACTATTTTGTATCTACTAGTTTTAGACAGCACCTGCTTCCAAAGGCCTATAGTAAAATCACTCTGTTGATGTTAAATATAACCATCTAGAGTACATGTAGGTGAGGAGAGTTTGGGGGTGAGAAAAAGAAAGGAAAATTAAACAGGGGGGAGGAATGAAAGAAGGAATTAAAAAAACCCAACAAAATCTTACCCACCATCCAAGAGCAGAAAGTGCAAGCAGGGATATAAAAATCAATGGCTAAAATGGCAATGAGAGACTCTACGTGAAATGAACAACAAATGAACATTCAAAATAATGCAGAACAGCATCCATAGACATTGACCATTAATTCAAAATAGTAATTAGTGACCAGTCACCACAACTGAATTGTTCCTGTTTAAAAGGGGCAATAAGCTAACATTGATAAATCAGTTTTAGAAGTGCTAAAAAATTTCTCAACCCTTCTCACCCCCCAAAAAACTGAAGATTTTGTGAAATTCAAAGCCTTGTTAAGGTTTTCTGAATCCCTAATTTCAGCATGAAATAGAATTTAATACATTAAATTGAGAGCTGCTAATTTGCCATGGTAATGTGCATTTACAAACAGCTGGCTTAGGTAATGATTAACTACAGAAAGATGCAGTCACTCTTGTTTTCCGATTTTAAAATTGACTTTTACTTCCTTATGTTGGAAGAAAAATATTTTGATGCAAATGTCTCACAAGTGAAGCACAGTAATAAAATAAGCCATATATATGCAGACAGAAGATGCCAGTACCAGGGAATTGATTAACAGATTCATAGATTCCAAAGCCAGGAGGGACCATTTTGATCATCTGGTCTGACCTTCTGTGTAACACAGGTCATAGAACTTCTCCCAAATAATTCCTTGAGCAAATCTTGTAGGAAAACATTTACTTTTGATTTAAAAATTGTCAGTGATAGACACTGCTGTTGGTAAATTGTTCCAATGGTTAATTATTCTGTTAAAAAATACATGACTTTTTCAGCCTGAATTTGTGTAGCTTCAACTTCCAGTCATTGGACTGAGTTATATCTTTCTCTGCTAAACTGAAGAGCTCATTATTAAATGTCTGTTCCCCACATAGATTCTTATAGTCTGTAATCAAGTCACCCCTTAACCTTCTCTTTATTAAACTAAATATATTGAGCCCCTTGAACCTATTGTTACAATGCATGTTTTTTAATCCTTTCATCATACTTATGGCTCTTCTCTGAATGCTCTCCAATTGAAGTGTGGACACCAGGAACTGGACACAGTGTTACACTAATAAAATAATACCAGCAGGATCTTATAAGAGGAATAAGGCAAAATGCCATGTTTATTGTAAATACAGAGAAAGAGAGAGAGAAAAATCAGGATATGCAGTTCAATATTATTTTACTACTATTCCTTATTCATTCACACTCTCATTCATACAAGTTCTGCAGAGTTGTTACAGTTACCAGCCTAGAGGTTGCTCGTGGCAGAGTACTGGCCAGGTAGTCTGCACACGAGGGTGGAGCCGAGTCCTTGTCAGGTGAGCATCCAGTGCTCCTGGAGGGTGGTTGCAGAACCAGACTCAAAGTCCCTGGGTTTTTGGTTCTGTTCTTATCAGGGGTGAAAGTAACTTAAAGGACTTCCCGGTACTCCAGAGTCCTGCGGAGGGGGAGGGGCCTCAACCGGATGAGGCGTGGCCTCTATCGGAAGAGGTGGGGCCTTTAAATCACAGGGCTTTTAAATCAGGATTTAAAGGGCTCGGGGATTCAGCTGAAGCTAGGGGCTGGGCCCTTTAAATCACTCCCAGAGCTTCCAGCTGCAGAGGCGGCTGGGAGCCTGGGGGTTTGGGCAGAGGTGAAAGTAATTTACATTTCTTACCCATATGGTCCAATTGCAAGCAGCCCAGCTCTCCTATGTACTTCATGGATCCCTCCCATTGCATGACATAGATAGAGAAAATAAAGCTACTATTACTACTACCAGTGCCGTCTGTAATAAAACTTTACTATTGGAATCAGCCTGAAAAAGTGAAAACTCACTGTCACATTTTTCTCTGTGTCTTCCCTCCTCCTCCAGCCAGGCTGTGGACACTAGGCTCGATGCTTTGTCCCTGCCTGGCACTGAGCAGCAGCTGCAGGAGCTTCCCTCTAGCTTGCAGCAGGGAGCAGGGAGACTGGCTAAGGGAGAGAGAAGCCTGCCTCCTGCATAAGTACAGTTTAAACTCAGCTGTTTTCTGCGCAGTTCAGTAACATTTCAAAGCGGATCTGCAAGCAGTTTGGACATCACAACCATGACCCTCTGCTGGGGAGGGAATGGGATGGATTTGAACTTGGAAATGGTTCCTGATTTTGATTGTGTTTTTTGTGTATAGGATATCATCTCATCCCGGGGGCAGAAAAGAACTGCCCCTGCCATGGTCACACACACCCTCCTCCCCCGCCCCCCCAACAACAACTGGGAATGAAATTAACAAGGATGCCAGAAACGGCTTCTAACCCTGGGGTCTGAACTGTGCAGGGAACAGCTGAGTTTAAACTGTTCTTATGCAGGCAGCAGCAGCAGGCATCTCAGCCAGTGTCCCTACTGCAAGCTAGAGCCTAGAGGAGAGCCCCTGCTGGGGGAGGAGGGGCGGGGCGGGGAGGAATACAGAGCCTTGTCTGCAGCCTGGCTGGAGGAGGTTGAGGGAGGAGACAAAAAAACAATGTGACAGTGAGTTTTCCCCTTCCACCTGCTTTTATTAGCTCTGGATTTAAGCTGTGCAGCCAAATGCTTGTATTTGTTGTGTATATTACTATTGGAGAGATACCCTCATCCTGGGGGCAGACAAGGACTGCCCCTGCCATGGTCAAACACACCCTCCCCCTAGCTACTGTGAGTGAAATTAACAAGGATGCCAGAAACCACTCCTAACCCCGAGGGCTGAACCACTCAGGGAACAGCTGAGTTTAAACTATTCTTATGCAGGGGGCAGGCTTCCCCCCCCTTCAACCAGTCTCCTTTTCTTACCGGTCCTCCGTACTGGCCCGTACCGGCTTACTTTCACCTCTGGTTCTTATAGGATTTTGTCCTTATAAAAGTCTATGGGAATCGCTTCATCATGCTGATGTTTGTTTGAAGTGATAATCAATCAGCAGATGGCACATCCCTGATAGCTGAGTGTTATCTTGTTCTTCCAGTCTTCAGCTCTCCATCTGAGTGGGGGGGGGGGAGGGGGAGAGGCACTTGGGTGGATTCCGGCTTGCCCAGCAGAGTCATCCAGTTATCTCTGTGCTATGCATTCTCCGGCCATCGGATATCACAGTTATAACTCTTAGGCTGGCACCTTTGATTTGCTAATTATTTATTTGCATCACACACATTCATTCACATTCATTCTTTATCTTTAAGTCGCATCTTACACTTTTGTTTTACTACCTCCTCTTCCTTGACATACTTATTTTACAATTTTATTTTCCAGATGAGACAAACTTTCATCAGTCTATTTAACCTTTTTAATACAATAGCAGAAAACAAGCAGGATAATCAACGAAGGAGCATACGGGATTTCTGCAAGACCAGTTCTGGAGCTCAGTTGTTTTTACAAAGCCTTATCACTCTTTGAGAACAGACTTTCTGTCTTAGGATGTGTTAACACAATTAGCAGTTTGGCCTTGCATGTTTCTCACAGAGAGGGAGACACAGAAATGAAAAAGCAAGAGGCCTGTTCTGTTACCAATACCTTGAAGTTTAAGCTGTGGGGAATTCAATCTTACCCTGGTCTCTCTTGGCCTCAGACTTGCCATACACAGACACTTTATGGTTCTAATACAGAAATTCCCTGATATGGTCCAACAACAGTATCCCAGCGGCAGTTTCATCAGTGCCAAATACAGAGGTAATATAACCTCTCCACTCCTCTGTTTATATATCCAAGTATTGTACTTGCATTTTTGGGAACTTATGTCCAGCAGATTATTTACCACAATCCACAAATCTTTTTCAAAGTCACTGCTTCCAAGTCCCATCCTGTAAGTATGGTCTATGTTCTTTGTTCCTAGATGTATAGGTTTACAGTTAGCTGTATTAAAATACATATTGTTTGCTTGCACCCAGCTTACCAAGAAATCCAGATTACTCTGTATCAGTGATCTGTCCTCTTCATTATTTACTACTCCTCCAATGTTTGTGTCATCTGCAAACATTATCAGTGATGATTTTAGGTCATTGATCAAAATGTTAAATAGCATAGTGCCAAGAACTATCCCTGCCGGACCCCACTAGAAACACATCTGCTCAATGATTATTCTCCATTTACAATTACATTTTGAGACCTATGAGTTAGCCATCTTTTAATCCATTCAGTGTGCACCATGTTAAAATTATATCTTCTAGTTTTTTTAATAAAAAGGTTGTGTGGCATCACGTCAAATATCTTATACTAGTCTAAGTATATGACATCAACACTATTATCTTTACCAATCAAACTTGTCATCTTATCAAAAGAAGATCTCAAGTTAGTTTGACAGGATCTATTTGCCATAAAACAGTATTGATTTGCATTAATTATTTTACTCTCCTTTCATTCTTTATTAATCAAGTCCCTTATCAGTTGCATTATAACGGAAAACAACCTGAAAAACCAAAATTGCCAGTAGATAACCGATCACAGCTGGGTTTAATGGGACATTCCCAATCAGCTAATTTTCTATTTCACTACCAGATGTAAAATTTTACCTGAATATCGGGACAAATGGTGTCCCGATTGTACATCAAGCAGATGTATGCTGCCAGGTGCAATCCCTGCTTGCGAATGTGAGTAAGTGAACTGGGCAGTAGCTTATCAGTGCTCAGCCCTGGCCTGCCCTGCGTAGAATCAGTATGTGCAGAGGCAGGTGCCTCCTTTCCTTGGTTCTGCCATGAGCAAGGTGGATGGGTCTGCACGCACTCTGCTGGGGAGGAAGATGCAGCCTCCGACACTTTAGGGAGGTGCTGGCCGCTTCCTGGGAACCACCTCAAGTAAGCATTGGTGGGACCCACCCCTGCATTTCCTACCCCCATCTTCAGTTGAGGAGGTGAGCAACAGGAGGGGCAGGGCCGGCCAGGGACAATGGGGCATGCATGGCATGGCCAGAAGCACACTGGTCCGGCTGGCCCTGTGCTACCAGCTTGCCCCTTCCTGTTAGGGGTGGGCCCATGCTAGGGTGATCAGATGTCCTGATTTTATAGGGACAGTCCCGATTTTTGGGTCTTTTTCTTATATAGGATCCTATTACCCCCCACCCCCGTCCCGATTTTTCACACTTGCTGTCTGGTCATCCTAGCCCATGCTGCGCCACACAGCTCCCCTGCCCAGTGCCCCCTGGATGCATTACGCCTTGCACCCCCTGAACCCACTATGCCCAGAGCTCCCCCACAACAAATTCACAGTGTTGTGCACTTGCTAGTTTCCCAATACACACAGATTCCCCCTCTCTCCCTCCCTTCTAGTGCCCTTCCCCACAGCCCCACCACCACAACTACACAGTGCCCCACACAGACCCCCTCCCCGCCTGGTGCCCTGACACACACAGATCTCCCCCACTTCCCAGCACCCCCCCCAAACAGGCCCCCACTGCCTAGCACCCCAAAACACACAAACCTCCCTTACTGCCCAGTGCCCTCCACACCCTCACAGTCCAGCACCCCCCCACACACACCTCCCAGACACTCACCATCACACTCTTCCCCCTTCCCTGGCCGCACTGGGAGGTCTCTGGCTCCTAGAGTGAGAGTGGGGAGGGGAGTCTCCAGAGTCTCCACGAGCTGTGCCTGCCACAAGCACGAGCTCCGTGGCTGGTGGCTCCCATTGGCCAGGAAAGGCACCAATGGGAGCTGCCGGAGCCACGGAGCGGGGCTTGCAGGCACCGGCAGCATGCAGAGCCCCCTCCCCCTGCCCAAGAGCCAGAGGGACCTGCCAGCGGGCGAGGTGAGTCGCAGCGGTGCTTACTTGGAGCAGCTCCTGAGAAGCATCTGGCAGGCACGTCCCTCTGGCTCCTAGGGATGAGGGTCAGGTCGGGTTGGGTCAAGGAGGGAGGGCAGGGGACTCTCTGCTCACTGCCCACGGCCAGCTCCAGGCAAGAAGAAAGCGGTGGAGTGGAACTGCCGCTGATTGCGGCTTTTTTTTTTCCCTGCTGCTTGGGGCAGCAAAAACCCTGGAGCCAACCCTGCCGCTGCTAGCGCCTGCAAGCCCCACGCCTGCAAGCCCTGCCCCTGCAGCATGCGGCGGAGACCTCCTTGCCACCTCTGTGCCTGGGGCTGCACTATAGGCTCCTGCCGGGAGCACTCTGGGAGCTGCCCCAGGAAGAGGTGAGTGGCGCTGGTGGCAGCTTGTGGACGGTCCTAACCAGATGGTCCTGATATCGGGACAAAGTGCGTCCCAACCGATGTAAGGTCGGGACGCGGGACAAGTCCCCTAAAATTGGGACTGTCCCAATAATATCGGGATGTCTGGTCACCCTAGTTGGGGGGGAAGGGGGAACCAAAACAAAAAAGAAAAGCAACTATGTGAGACTGAGTGCTCAGGTATCACTGAGCATTCAAAAATCTTCATGTGCAATATAAGAATATCAATCTTGTAAAATGAAGTCTAGCAAGCATTGAAATTTATTGTCACAGTGAAACTTATTTATAGCCTTCTTTCTTCAAAATTCCCATCAAGTATTTCAGACACACAGGGTTTTCTAAGTTCCCTTTTTTGCTGCACATTTTTAGATTGTTTTGGCAAGTTTTAAATAATGGATTCACTTTCCAATAGATTAATAGTGTTGGAATGATGACAAAAAATCTGTGAAGCAACACCAGTTGGGCAGCAAGAAAGAAAGAAAAACAGAAAGAGAGATGGCACCTTTACTTTATTAAAATATAGTTTGTGATAGAGACAGATCTGATGGTAGTTATATAATCCTTAATCCCGTACTCCTAGCTAATCATTTCTCAGATTTTAAGAAACCATTGCTTAATATAAAAGAAAAATAGATACTGTGGAGTGAACTATGAATCATATTTATTAGTTATACCTTTTCTTAATTTTTCAGTTTTGAGACACAGAGTGTATAGTAGCTATAGAAACTTTTACATGTAATAAGAAAATCATTCAGTATAAAAATCCATTAAAAAGAAATGACTTTCTTTAGAACCCAAAACCATACTTAATTTTCACCTACTAGGAGCCCACTGGGCAGCATACTTAACTTGAATCTCCTCAGGTCAATTTCTTTCTTTAATATTAGCCTGCAGCTATGAACATGTGTTATTACAGAAATGAAGTAATGGAAAACCATCCTGATGTGAAAGCATATTAGAAATCACAAGTGAATTGGCTTGGAGCAGTTGCATAACACAGCAATGCACAACCAGAATACTAGCAACAATTCAGCTCCTTAAAGCTCACAGATTTACCTGCATTTTGGTTCAATCAGCAGTATCTATCTAAAACAGTGGTCCCCAACCTTTCTGTGGCGAGTAGCACATTCATGTTTTCAGAAGAATGTGGTGGGCACCAACAATTTTTCAAGGCTTATTTTGTATTTGTACATTAAGTAATACGAAAAACATCATATTTAATATTACATAATATATGAACCCATAAGATAAAAAGGGTAATTTTACATGTAAAAGGTATTAATTAAATTATTTGGCAATTACTCTTTCACCGTGTGAATTTGCCCTATTTTATCTACCTGTAAGAAAAGTTAAGGAGTTTTTACAAAATAAATATCATAAACAGTTTACATCTTATTTATTTAAAAAAGTAAAACACTGTTGAGCTGCTGGTCCAAATGTATTTATTATTCTTACTTTAACATAGAATGAAGCCTGCAGCCCTGGAGTTCTCTGTCCCCAGCAGGCGCAGGGCTGCGGCTTCTCTCTGGGTTAAGCCACGGCCCCGCGCCTGCCAGGGACAGAGAATGCCGGTGCCCGCAGCCTGCAGCCCCAGAGTTCTCTGTCCCCAGCAGGCGTGGGGCCGTGGCTTCTCTCCCCTGCTGGGCACTAGGTGGGCGCACATAAATGCCCTGTCAGGCGCCATGGCACCCGCGGGCACCACATTGGGGACCGCTGCATTAGGGAAGTTAGTAAAATGGGGTGGGCTGTGGTGTCTCCAATGTGTGGTTGACAGTAAGACCCAACTTTGTCTCCATTTTACTGGAGCAGAATGATGCAATTGGGAGACTTACCCAGAAAGAAAAACCTAGATCCAGGTGGATTCATGGCTAGGACCAGCTGTCTGAGACTCAGTCCAGATAAAACAGATTGTAGGTTGGGGAAAAGAACCAGAAGCGATAGCAATGGTTTTGTTGCCTCCCTTTACTGTGAGAGTATGTCTGTCATTTTTTATTACCCACAGTCTCAGTCTGTGGGCCATCTTGGATCTTTAGCTCTTTGTGATCTCTAGATAGTGGCCAGCAGCAGCCAAGAATAATTTTTACCATTTGCCATCAGCAATTTTTCAAATGTGGACATTAGTACAGCATTTGCAATCAGCTCTGGGGTCGGAAAGAGGTGGAATCATGGCCCTGTCCTCCCAAAACTCTAAACTATCCCATGGAGCAAGGCTGGAGTATGTAATGGATGGAACCTATTGTTCACAACTCTGAGCTTACAGAGCAGCCCTAGTAGACCTGGTGCCTTTCTTAGGCACAATCTCCCAATGCTCCCCATGGGTTGCTGTGTCTGTCCACTGCCTCCAACTCAGGACTCTCAGAGACACAATAAAGCCCTTAAAAATAAACTTCAGAGGCCTCATTTCCAAAGAGGAGATGAAATATTTGTTAGACATATGACGCAAGACACAGAGGGACAGCACTCTATTTGAGTAAGGCACATCTGGGTTCTATACTAATCTTTGTGATGTTATACTTTAAGTTAATCAGAAGCTAATGGAGAAGAATGTTAGTTCTTGCATTTGAATGATAAATTGCATATTACTTTACTATTAAACCAGCATCTATGATTTGACTTTTGTAGCATTGAGACTAACTGTTGCAGGCCTATCTGATATAGAATTCTTTTTAAGTTGGCCAAGGCTGCATGGCACCTTTAGGTACTAGCATTGTATTGGTAAATGATGTAATTTCTATAAGGTCATTTTGTTTAACCTACGATATTATATGTTTTCTTGGACTAAAGAAGAAAAGCTATTTTCTCTCAGCGTGAACCCCACGCTGGGTGGGGGTGATTTGGGTGGGGGTGAAGAAATGGATTGTTTTTCTATGAACTGTAATCCCTTGTTTCAGTGTTATTCAGGAATTTATATATAGAAAAGAATACTATGGAGTGCCATGAAATTATTATGACAAGTGAAATTGCAATAGCAGTAGCTTTTGAAAATATACTTATTTTCCATTTCAGAGCTATGTGAACATGGTGTATAGAATTTTACATTATTTTTTACTAAGTAATCAATGAACTATTTTAATTCTGGGATTTGATACATCCCTTCTTGTTCACAGCAAGATTATCTCTAATTAGTTAGTCTAATTAAACAGTTTAATTAGCCTAAAGGTTTAAGCACAGTTTTTATTGTGTACTTCTTTTTGCCAAGTCACAGATGTTGTATTCTTCTTCCCTCATCATCTTAATGTTTTATGAGTAGGAACGCTGAAAAATTACAAGAAAATAATGAAATTTCAGGAAATTTTCAACTTCTGATGAAAACATGAAAAGGGAGAGGTCTGAGTCACAAAGTGGGAAAAAAAGATTGAGATTGAGAAAGTGCAGAGGGTGTTTGCTTTGGGGGTGGGCTTTGTTTTGGTCTCATATAGTCATCTCTAGATTAGATCTCTCTCACAGTTCTTAATTTCTGATGCACATAGAGCTCCTGTTGACTTATAAATGAGTTCTAATGCTTTGTTGTGTTGGATAAACCATTTAGGTTCTTGTTTTTTTCTGTACACTATACAAAATTTATAAAAGCATCTTTGCAGCTGTTTCTACAAATAGACATTTCTCAATACACTGTCACATCTTATTACACAAATAACCCTGCCCCCACAATGCTCTTGCTAACCAATCTCCTCTTCCAACTGGCTTCCTTTCCTGCTATTGTTTTCTTGGAGAAGACCCAACAGCCTGATACATCTCCCTTCATGGTGGTGTCACAGGATTATGTCTATTGCCCTCTCACTCTTCTAGGGATTTTTTGTAGCATTTGATCCCTTTTTGTCTCCTTGATTCAGAGTATCTCCGGCTTATGTCCCATTTGCCCTTTTTATGTCTATCTTCATAAGTCACTCCTTATTACATCTTTATTTGTCTTTTTCACTGTTGTGTCCTTCTGTATCTTCTATCCCCCAGCGTCTGTGTCTTTTGTGCTCTCTTTCTCGCATGATCTTGGGTCACCAGTGCCTCCATCATTCTGCCTTAGTGCGGAGACTGGTACCCTCTGGTGCATGAGCCTAACGGGTCACCCCCACCCCCTCCATCTTTGTCTCTCCTTCAGTCACACCTCATTGATTCCACTTCTTAGCAACAAGTCAACAATGTAATGGCTGGATTCTTTTCACCAGGATAGGTAGGAAGGCGATAACCAGAAGCTGGAGGGAAGCTTCTGCTGGAATCCAGATAATGGTGAGAGTGGGAAGCTAATGAAGGGGGGAAGAAGGAGGTATGTGACTATAGCTGGCAACCCCTTCTCTATATGGAGAGAGGTGGAGAGGAGGACTATGGAAGAGGTTCCTAAAGACAAGGGGAAGCTGGGGAGGAGAAGACCATTTGAACATTCAGTGGACGCTAACTAGACCAGGGAAAGAACATAAGAATGGCCATACTAGGTCAGACCAAAGGTCCATCTAGCCCAGTATCCTGTCTTTTGACAGTGGCCAATGCCAGGTGCCCCAGAGGGAATGAACAGAACAGGTAATCATCAAATGATCCATCCCCTGTCGCCCATTCCCAGCTTCTGGCAAACAGAAGCTATGAACACCATTCCTGCCCATCCTGGCTAATAGCAATTGATGGACTTATCCTCCATAAACTTATTTAGTTCTTTTTTGAACCCTGTTATAGTCTTGACCTTCACAACATCCTCTGGCAAAGAGTTCCACAGGTTGACACTGTGCTTTGTGAAAAAATACTTCCTTTTGTTTGTTTTAAACTTGCTGCCTATTAATTTCATTTGGTGACCTCTAGTTCTTGTGTTATGAGAAGGAGTAAATAACACTTCCTTATTTACTTTCTCCATACCAGTCATGATTTTATAGACCTCTATTATATCCCCCCTTAGTCATCCCTTTGGCAAGCAGCCCGTCAGGGCTGGTTTGTTTACCTGCTGCGTCCACAGGTTTGGACGATCACAGCTCCCACTAACTGTGGTTCGCCATCCCAGGCCAATGGGGGCTGTGGGAAGTGGCGGCCAGCGCATCCCTCGGCCCATGCAGCTTCCCGCAGCCCCCATTGGCCTGGAGTGGCGAACCATGGCCAGTGGGAGCTGCGATCGGCTGAACCTGTGGATGCAGCAGGTAAACAAACTGTCCTGGCCCGCCAGAGTGTTTTCACTGGCTGGCTGTATGCCAAAGGTTGCCGATCCCTGATTCAAGGTGTGATGTACCATGGATTTATATAGAGGCAATATGATATTTTCTCTCATTATCTAGCCCTTTCTTAATGATTTCCAACATTCTGTTTGCTTTTTTAACTGCTGCTGCATATTGAATGGATGTTTTTAGAGAACTATCCACAATGATTCCAAAATCTCTTTCCTGAGTAGTAACAGCTAATTTAGACCCCATCATTGTATCTGTATAGTTGGGATTATGTTTTCCAATGTGCATTATTTGCATCTATAAGCATTGAATTTCATCTTCCATTTTGTTGCCCAGTGACCCAGTTTTGTGAGATCCTTTTGTAGCTCTTTGCAGTTTGCTTGGGACTTAACTATCTTGAGTAGTTTTGTATCCCTTGCAATATTTGCCACTCACTGTTTTCCAGATCATTTATGGATATGTTGAATAGGACTGGTCCCAGTACAGAGCTCTGAAGACACCACTATTTACCACTCTCTCCATTCTGAAAACTGATCATTTATTTATACCCTTTGTTTCCTATCTTTTAACCAGTTACCAATCCATGAGAGAACTTTCTCTCTTACCCCATGACAGTTTACTTTGCTTAAGAGCCTTTGCTGAGGGACCTTGTCAAAGGCTTTCTGGAAATCTAAGTGCACTATATCCACTGGATCCCCCTTGTCCACATGCTTGTTGACCCCCTCAAAGAATTCTAGTAGAGGCATGATTACCCTTTACAAAAACCATGTTGATTCTTCCCCAACAAATTATGTTTATCTATGTGTCTCACAATTTTGTTCTTTACTATAGTTTCAACCAGTTTGCCCAGTACTGAAGTCAGGCTTACCGGCCTGTAATTGCTGGGATCACTTCTGGAGCCGTTTTAAAAAATTGGCATCACATTAGCTATCCTCCAGTCATTTGGTAGCTTAGAAGGAATGGAAGAGCAGGTGGGCAAACTGGAGCCAGGAGGGTAACAGTGGGGAGGAAGGGAACAAGCCTGCATCTGGTTTGTTCCCTTCACTTCTCCCTCCCTTCCTTTTCCTGTCTTCGCAAGCTGCCCTTCTGGTCTCCAGCATCAACAAATCTCCCACTGAGCACTTTCCCTTACTCAGGCTGCTGAGCCACTGCTCTCTGCTTAGCTGCTTTACCATGCTTCAGGACAGGCAAGAATAGCTGTTTTGTATCTCTCCCAGTCTTTGGATTTCTCCTCAGATTCTCCCATACACAGCAACTGAGGCAGCTGTAGTCCTCCCTTTTGTGCTACACGGAAGCTTCTAATGTCCAGAAGCCAATTTTTAAAATTTTGTTATTGAGTTGTCTCAGCTGCCTGACACTCATGCTGGAGTTGCAAACACTTGGGGCTGTTTTTAAACACCAAGGACAATCCTTGCCCTGACAGGCTAGTTGTCA